>NC_090327.1:60369586-60976669 GCF_035084215.1 Heptranchias perlo
TTATCCTCCACATGAGTCTCCTCCCTCCCTACTTCATCTAACCCTATCAGCATACCCATCTATTCCTTTCTCCTTCAGGTGCTTATCTAGCTTCCCTTTAAATGCGTCTATGCTATTTGTCTCAACTACTCCTTATGGTAGCACATTCCACTTTCTTACCACCCTTTGGGTAAAGAAGTTTCTCCTGAATTCTCTATTGGATTTATTAGCGACTATTTTATATTTGTGACCTCTAGTTTTGAACTCCCCCACAAGTGGAAACATTTTCTCCACGTCTACCCTCTCAAACCCTTTTAGAATCTTAAAGACCTCAATCAGGTTACACCTCAGCCTTCTCTTTTCTAATTGTAAACAATTTTACAACACCAAGTTATAGTCCAACGATTTTTATTTGAAATCTACAAGCTTTCGGAGGTTTCCTCCTTCCTCAGGTAAATGTTCAGGAGCTCCTTGAAGCCTACGCATTTAGACATCACAGAACAATACATGGCTACCATCGACACGAAAAAAAAACAGAGAGAGAGAGAGGCAGAAACATCCGGAAGGCAGAGAAAGCCAGCAAATGACCCATTATATTAAAAACAGATAGCTTTTGTTCGCTGGTGGGGTAACGTGTAGCGTGACATGAACCCAAGATCCCGGTTGAGGCCGTCCTCATGGGTGCGGAACTTGGCTATCAATTTCTGCTCGACGATTTTGCGTTGTCGTGTGTCTCGAAGGCCGCCTTGGAGAACGCTTACCCGAAGATCGGTGGCTGAATGTCCCTGACTGCTGAAGTGTTCCCCGACTGGGAGGGAACCCTCCTGTCTGGCGATTGTTGCGCGGTGTCCATTCATCCGTTGTCGCAGTGTCTGCATGGTCTCGCCAATGTACCATGCTCTGGGGCATCCTTTCCTGCAGCGTATGAGGTAGACAACGTTGGCCGAGTCACAGGAGTATGAACCATGCACCTGGTGGGTGGTGTCCTCTCGTGTGATGGTGGTATCTGTGTCGATGATCTGGCATGTCTTGCAGAGGTTACCGTGGCAGTGTTGTGTGGTGTCGTGGACGCCGTTCTCCTGAAAGCTGGGTAATTTGCTGCGAACGATGGTTTGTTTGAGGTTGAGTGGCTGTTTAAAGGCGAGTAGTGGAGGTGTGGGGATGGCCATAGCGAGGTGTTCGTCGTCATTGATGACATGTTGAAGGCTGCGGAGAACATGGCTGGGGATCCTCTCTTTTCTCGAGAGAGGATCCCCAGCCTGTTCAGCTTTTCCTGATAAGTATGTCCTCTCAGTTCTGGTATCATCCTTGAGAATCTTTTTTGCACCCTCTCCAATGCATCTATATCCTTTTTATAATATGGAAACTGGAACTGTGCACAGTACTCCAAGTGCAATCTAAGGTTCTATACAAGTTTAACATAATGTCTCTACTTTTCAATTCTATCCCTCTAGAAATGAACCCCAGTGCTTGATTTGCCTTTTTTATGGTGTTAATAACCTGCGTCGCTACTTTTAGTGATTTGTGTATCTGTACCCCTAGATCCCTTTGCTCCTCTATCCCATTTAGACTTTTATTATCCAAGTAGTATGTGGCCTCCTTATTCTTCCGATCAAAATGCACTACCTCACACTTATCTATATTGACATTTATTTGCCAATTACATGCCCATTCTGCAAGTTTATCAATGTCCTCTTGCATTTTGATGATTTCTTCCTTCGTATTAACTACACCCCCCAATTTGGTGTTCTCAGCAAATTTTATTTGGTTTCGTCTTCAAAGTGAAATGTCCTAAATTATACTACAGTATTTCACGTTGCAAATGATTGTATATGGCTAGTTGTACAGATGAACAGATAAGGCTTGTAGGATTAAATGATGATCAACATATCCAGTTAAGTAAGAATATTTACCTTTTTTTATATTCCACCCTTTATGTAGAGAAGATAGTCCATTTATTTGAAGTAGTATAAAATTCCAAGAAGCCGAATTGCTGTCATAGTGTGGTGATACATTCAACGCCTGGTGAACAAGAAAACCCTACTGTACTCCAGTGACCACTTCACCATTGCATATTAATATTTTCTATTTGAGTATTAATGTATATGACCGTTTTCTAATAAATGCAATTTTCCCTCATTTGCACAGTTGTAGTGCCTATAGATTTTTTTGCATGCAACACCTTGCTTCCAAATGACCGTAAAAATAAAAATAAAGTTTTAGTTCTCTGAAAACCTAGACCCTGTACTTACAATGCCTTTTGTTGAGGTCATTAATACATGCGTTGAATAGATGGGATCTCAGGACCGATACCTGAAAGCTCTGTTGGTTACAACTGCACAACTAAAACTGTTATTACCTGTCCTTGATTTCCTATTAGCTAATTTATAATCTATTTAAGAACTAAAGCATTACAAAAACACTGTTAGGTCCAAACAAGACCGTCCCTTTTCATAAATAAGCCCCATCCACTCGCTGTATCACTCTCGAAACACTTCCAATTGTCTCTTGAGCCCAATTCATACTGTCTGCTTCAATGGCTCTTCCATGGTGACTTATTCCACAACTTAAACACCTTTGGTGAAAAAGTTCCTTACTCTTGACTCTTATCCTTTAGTATTTAATTCTTCACCATAGTGAACGATTTGCCTGAATCAGTTTGTCAATTCCTTTCATAATGTTGACAATTTCAATTAGATCTTCTTGAAGTCTCCTTCTCTCCCAAAGAAAATAAGTGTGACTTCCTTAACCTTTCCTGAGAAGAATTCTAGTAGCTAAAATAATTTAATTGCTGCTGTAATCTCTTGTGATTCAGAGACCAGACTGCATGCAGTACTTCAGAGTGACTAGCCAACTACTTATAGGGCAACAATATAATCTCTTTAGACTTATATCTCTCTTCCGATGTAACTCAGCACCTTATTTACCTTATTTTTTCTAAACACCATATTGATAGATTCACAGATTTATCCACCATACCCCTAGATTTCTTTCCTGATGAATATGTTGTACAGTTGTTCTTTCTTTTGGATCCTTGCTTCCATACAAATTGTTTTCTACTTTACCACTTTGAATTGCATCAGTTGCTTATTGGCCCATCCACATACCTAAAAGATATTGAATCCTTCTAATTTTATTGCATTGCTGCTTATTTGCCCTATCTCCCATTTTGGTACTCTCTGCAATCATTAACCTATCTCTATAATTAAAGGTTTTACATCTGGCAAAGCAGCAACTTTCAATTATATATAACTTTTAAAGCAAAAAATGTCCCAAGATGCTTCAGAAATGGAAAACTTACTGAGCCATGGAGGGAGAGATTAAGAGGTGATAGAAAGTCTGGTAGGTTTTGAGAAGTGAAGAGGAGGGGTTGTTTCAGGAGGGAGTTTGAAAGTGGGACCAAGGTAGCTGATGGCTGAACCCACCAATGGGGGGGTGGGGAGGATGAAGGGATAGGGAAACACACAAAAGGTCAGAGAACCAAAGGAGCAGAGTGGATTATAAGACTAGCAGAGGTTGCAGAAATAGGGTGTGGAAGGCCATGGACAGATTTAAAAGCAAGGGATCCAAAATTTCTAGGCCTTTCAGGGTGGTACCAGATTTTGGGACAGGACCCAGTTCCTCCAGGAGTCCATCTTTCTTTCCCCTTTGTAAAATTCCTGACATTATTGAAACAGGTGGGATGATGTCCCTGCTAGGAATCCCACCACTTTTGCCTCCTTTTCTTATCCATGGAAAGTATGCTTGTATGTTG
The DNA here is from genome assembly GCF_035084215.1 of Heptranchias perlo. NCBI lineage: Eukaryota > Metazoa > Chordata > Chondrichthyes > Hexanchiformes > Hexanchidae > Heptranchias > Heptranchias perlo. The sequence goes on from NC_090327.1 coordinate 60,373,320, forward strand.
CAGAAGTACATGACAGAAACCAGCAGGAGTGGGGCCAGAGTGCAGTTTTCCTAATGGCAATTGATCCCAGAGCCATTGATTGGTGCTACTCCAATATTTTTGGACCACCACAGGGCGTACACCCTGAAAATGCCATAAATGATGTGGCCCATCGCTCCCTTTCACTGGGATTTGGCAATGTTGGGCTACACTAATGGCTGGAAATCCTACCCCGTCATACTTCCAACGACAGAGCAGGGCTTGAGGAATTATGGCCTCGAGAACAAGGATTTTAAACTAAATGGATTGGGGGTCAAGAAACCACTATTGGTCAGTGAGGACGGGAGTGACGAGCAAGTGGGACTTGATGTAGGTGGCTGCACTTTGGACTAGTTGGAGTTTGAGGGTGGAGGATGGGAGGCCAGTGAGGAGAACATGAAAAAAAACTAGTTTAGAAGGCACAAAAACACAAGTAAAGGTTTCAGTGGCAGAGGGGCTGAGCTATAGGCAAATTTGCGGTGGGAAATGTTGCGCAGATGGAAAGAGACCGTCTTCGTGATGGATAGCAGGTGGTGTTTCAACTTCAGCTCAGAGTAGAACAGGACGCTAAGGCATACGTCTGACATGGTCTGTAGGCAGAAGTGTATTGATTTGCTCAAAATTCACTCAGTAAAAAGCAACCAACCAAAAAAAATCTCAAAATAATGTTGATTTACGAAAAAAGGAATCACTGGCATCCTAGGGAGGCACAAATGTAACCTCGAGCGTGAAAAAGATTCTGATGTTAGAACACACAGTCATAGTTACTGCTATTACATAGCAGTCGTTGTTTGCATGTTGTATTTGTAATGAATGCTAGATGTAAGCAGCTAAAAGGTGGTCACATTTTTAAAAATTTTTAGAAGATATAGAAGATATAAAAGAACCTATAAAAGGTTTTACTTTTGGCTATTGAGTTGCATGCTGTAATCTTTAGAAAGTGACATCAGAGGGCAGCACTAAAGATTAGCTTGTTGACTTATACCCTTCCATCATAAAAACAAACTTTGCTTTGGATTGTCACAAACAAGATCAGAGTCCTTCTAGTTACTGACAGAGTTATTGGTGTGACTGAAGTACATGTAAAACTGTGACTAGTAGTAACATCAGCATTTATTAATTTAGAATGCAGGGTTGCCTTGTCCTCCCTTCCCCCTGCATGGGTGCACACAAAAGCTGCACCCAGCTCCCTGACCAAATAGCGCAACCATTAAAAAAAAATTGAGTCTTGCCGATGTTAGAAAAAATGGAAATATGTTACCAGTAACTACAATGTTTGTAGTCAGCCTTGCTGATCTGAGTTCAAAGTCTAGGTGAGTTTGAATCCCACTCTCCGCTAGCGTACTAGGTGAGCTTTAATGGGGTCATTTATAAGAAAAAGAGCAAGTTTGCCAAATCACTAAAGTGTAACTTTTCATAAGTTGATTAAGAATGCTGTTAATGCAGTTCATTGAAGTGTATGTCTATGGGTTGAACCTGCTTGTTCAAGAATGAAGGTGTGGATATAGAGGGCTATGAGTGAAGGGAGGGGAGTGATATTGTAGCATTAAATTATATGCATTTTTTAGGTTGTCACTGGAGCTTAATGCAGATTGAATATGTAAAAATTGCATTTACAGTGTTACGTACTTTTGTTCTATTCAGTCAGCAGAATATAACCCTCTCAGTGGTTTGCTGCAGGTCTTGCTCATTGTCTGTTAAAAGACAGCAATTTAATTGGGCCCTTTGCTGAAACTGAGAAGTGACTGGCTCCTGAGACTAATAACATGTTCACTGTAGCATTACAATCTTCACCAATACAGTATGGTCTTAATGTCTTCTGTTGAATTGTCATATAATCCTAAATGCTTACAAATAGAGATATTGGAACACTTACTGCTATCCCTTGGTGTTTTATGTTTCAGAATTGTTGTGTTGAGGTGGCCTGGACATAAAACTTTGAGAGACATCGAGCGCCACTCCAGTGGCATCATAAATAAAGTACTTCCCACAGTTCATTCTCCCCATTTGTAATCAGGAGAGTTCTACACCGAATGTCTGCTTCAAGGGTATCACTAGCTGGCTGTTGTAAATATGAAGCAGATTAACTAAGAATGACTGAGGGACATCCAGTAAGTGTATAGCTGTTTCCCTTATAACGTTTAGGACTAAATCATAGAATCATAGAAATGGGATAATTCAGCAGTTTATAGTTGCTATAAATGTCAGCACTTGGATATCACAGTGATCCTACCTCTGCTTTAGTGATAAAGAAATACAATTCATTGTAGAGGTACCATTTTTCCACCCGTCCTGATATTTCTTTGCTTTTTAAAAACTTGCTTTGTTAATACTTACTGTTCCGTAATTGAGGGGATAAGCAGGAGTCTTACTGCCAAGCTTCTGAGAATACTATTCTTCAATTGGCCAACAAGAGATGAGGGATTACTACCCTGTAATTTTCCTCCACGGTGGAGTTATGCGCAGCTTTCTTTCTGCTTCATTCCCTGATGACGATCTAGTACTCAACACATGGGTAATCATGCAAAAGAAGCATGTGTTTTAATCCTAGAAATTATTTTAGTTTAGTCTTCTCTCCTGATTTCAACTATTTGTTATAATCTTCAAGAAATATTGTCTGAATTTTAGTCTAGTTTTTCATTCGCAAATTTTTGTTTTATATAGAACTCTTGGGGTGTAGGTAATGCTAGCAAGACAGCATTTATTGCCCATTCCTTGTTGCCCTGAGAGCATTAAGTGCCACCACGCAGTGTGGGACTGGAGTTACATGTCGACCAATTGGGATTTTACAACATGGTCATTTTTTTCTGGTGCCAAATTACAGCATTTTATTTAATTTAATTTCACAACTTCCTAAGTTGAACTCAACCTCTGGGTTGCTGGTCCTATACCATAACGACCAAGGGGGTGTACCATTACTCACTTGAGTTTGGATTGCTTTTGACTGAAGAATTTATGTATTGTAAAGTATATATTAGTCACACTATTTATAGTAGATGACTGAGAAGCAAAAAGAACTGCATGGAAAATTTGGCTTGATTCATAAGGCTGTGCACACAAGTTTTTTTAATGACAGAATCTTTGTGAAATTGTTCAAGGTTACATGTCAAAGTTCATTGGTTCTTCGGTATAAGGTTTTGAGTATGATGGCGTGCTGACATGCAGTGCCTTGGAATGGCAGGAAAAGGGTTTAGTTCCACCACTCTGCTACTGTGATGGGTTCCCAAGTGCTTTCTAACTCGGAGTAGGGAAGTCTGAGGAAGAGTAATTGAGGCATGCTTGCACATCATCTGGGAGACAGATCTAAGAGTGGATTTGACAAAAGTCTGAGAAAACCAGAAAAGGGGGGAGAAAAAGGGACTCCCATTGGGTGAGCTGATTAAAGAATGAGTAGCTGAGCCATACAGACCAGGAAGGTACAGATTTGATCCTTGATCTGTGCTGAGTTAGCTGATTTTAGCCAGGGTGGTAGAAGAGTCATCGAATGATAGAATTTTACAACACAGAAGGAAGCCATTTGGCGCATTGTGCCTGTGCCAGCTTCCTTTTTAAAAACTATTATGGATTCTGCTTCCACAGCTGTTTTTGGTAGGGCATTACATATCCTCTAGCTGAAACAAAATTATTCTAACCCACCATCCATTTTTTGGTGGTCCTCTTAAACTTATGTCTTCTAACTACTAACTCACCGACCAGTGGAAATAGTTTTTTTCCCTATTTGCAATATCAAACTCCTTTGTAATTTGGGAGGGAAGCTACATTTGTCCTCATCGATCCCATATTGGAAGTGGAAAATTGGGTCAAGTTCTTGTTCTTGATCACCATCCAGTGAGACCTGCTGGAAGTGCACAAATGCAGATATCAGGTGAGGACAGGGTTGGGTTTCGTTGGGATGTTTCATTTAATCGAATGGTCTGCTGATGCTCACTCTCGGACATTGAAAATGACTACTTGAGCATGATACTGGAGGGAGATTGACGCCACTGGGAATATACCCAACATGCGATGTTTTCAGGAGAGGAGGAAGAGGAAGAAAATTAGCAGAAGAGACAAAGTAAAGAAGGATGTTAGAGACTTGCCTTCAAAAAAAATACTCTCCCTCTCCATCCCTGTTCCCCTCCCCACCCCCCCAAAAAAGTTCTTGTTGGCCATTTTGATTCTTCTCTCCTCCCATCTTCATTTTGAACATTTCTTTTCCTTCTATATTACCTGAAAATTGGTTTTAATCACTTTCATGCATAGCTATCTTATTCTATCGACCGAGTCTCATGAGCAATCTTTTCTGAGATAAGAATGACAGATTATAAATCCCGACACACCCTTACCAAAATTTTAAATATAGAATCATAGAATTTTACAGCACAGAAGGAGGCCATTTGGCCCTTCGTGCTTGTGCCGGCTCTTTAAAAGAGCTGTCCAATTTAGTCCCACATCCCAGCTTTTTTCCCATAACCCTGCACATTAGTCCTCTTCAAGTACATGTCCAATTGCCTTTTGAAAGTTTCTCTGGAATCTGCTTCCATCATCTTTTCAACACCAAGTTATAGTCCAGCAATTTTATTTTAAATTCACAAGCTTTCGGAGGCTTCCTCCTTCCTCAGGTAAACATTTACCTGAGGAAGGAGGAAGCCTCCGAAAGCTTGTGAATTTAAAATAAAATTGCTGGACTATAACTTGGTGTTGTAAAATTGTTTACAATTGTCAACCCCAGTCCATCACCGGCATCTCCACATCATCATCTTTTCAGGTAGTGCGTTCCAGATCTTAACAACCCTCTGTGTGAAAAAAATTTCTCCTCATTTCCCCTTCTTTTGCCCATTATTTTAAATCTATGACCTCTGGTTACCAGAGGAAACAGTTTCTCCCTATTTGCTCTATCAAAACCTGTCATTATTTTGAATACTGGTCTACCCCGCAAGTGGAAACATCTTCTCTACGTCTACCATATCAAATCCTATCAGGTCACTCCTCAGACCTCTCTTTTCTAGAGAAAAGAACCCCATCCTGCTCAATCTTTCCTGATAGGATGATACCAGAACTGAGAGGTTATACCTAATAAATATTTTTTGCACCTTTTCTAGTGTCTCTATATCCTTTTTATAAAATGGAGACCAGAACTGTTCACAGTACTCCAAATGTGGTGTAACCAAGGTATAATACAAGTTTAACATAACTTCTCTGCTTTTTAATTCTATCCCTCTAGAAATGAAACCCCAGTGCTTGGTTTGCTTTTATTATGGCCTTATTAACCTGTGTCGCTACTTTTAGTGATTTGTGTATCTGTACTCCTAGATTCCTCTGCCCCACTTACACTTTTATTTTCCAAGCAGTAGTGGTCCCCTTATTCTTCCTCCCAAAATGTAATACCTCTCACCTATCTATATTGAAATTCATTTGCCAGTTACACGCCCCCTTATTCTTCCTATCAAAATGTAATACCTCAAATGTATCTATATTGAAATTCATTTGCCAGTTACATGCCCATTCTGCAAGTTTATTAATGAGTTCCTGTATTTTGTCGCAGTCCTCTTCAGTACACTCCGCAATTTGGTTGGCAAATTTTGAAATTGTACTTCCGATTCCCGAGTCCAAATCGTTTATGTAAATTGTGAACAACAGTGGTCCCAGCACTGATCCTTGTGGAATACCACTTCCCACCTTTTGCCAATCTGAGTAACTACCTTTAACCCCTACTCTCTGTTTTCTGTTTTGTAGTCAGCTTGCTATCCATTCTGCTACTTGTCCCCTGACTCCACATGTTCTGACCTTAGTCATGAGTCTACGATGCGGTACCTTGTTGAAGGCCTTTTGAAAATCCAAATATATTACATCTATTGCATTACCCATGTCTATCCTTTCTAATACTACTTCGCGGATGCCATCCATCCGGACCAGGGATTTTATCCTCTCTAAGTTTGATCAGTTTATCAATTATCTCCCCCCTTTTCTATCTTAAATGTCTTTATATCTTTTTTGATCACTTCTTCTAATGTCATGCCCACCATATTAGTCTCCCTGGTAAATACTAAGGCAAAGTAATTATTTAATATTTCTGCCATTTTGTCGTCATTACCTGTGAATTTATCTTGTGTATCCCTTAGTGGCCCTATCCCTTACCTGATTTTTCATTTGTTATTTATGCATCTATAAAATATTTTACTATTTCTTTTTATATTTCTTCATAATTTAATTTCGTAGTTTCTCTTTGCCTTCCTAATTGTTTTTTTAAACTTCTTTTCTAACCTTTTCGTATTCCCTTTTGTCATCCTTTCCTTTGTTGTCTATGTTCTTAGTGTATGCCTTTTTCTTTAGTTTCAATTTTGCCCCTATTTCTTTATTCATCCATGGTGTATCATTATTAGCTAGTTTGTTCTTGCTTTTTAGTGGGATATATTTCTCCTGGACTCTATTGATCACCGTTTTAAATGTTTACCACTGATGTTCTATTTCTTTGTTTATCAGTAAATTTTCCAGTTTATTTTCCCTAGTTCCATTCTCATTCCCTGAAAATCTGCTTTTTTCCAATTTATTACTTTAGTCTTTGTCTTACTTATTTCCTTCCCAATCTTTATCTTAAACCTTATTATGTTGTGATCGTTAATGCCTAGATGTTCGCCTACACTTACTTCTCTTATTTAGAAAAGGTGCAAAAAATATTTATTAGGTATAACCTCTCAGTTCTGGTTTATTTCCCATTACTAGATCCAGCAATGCTTCCTCTCTTGTTGGGCTTTTTACATACTGGGTAAGAAAAGAGTCCTGCACACATTGTAAAAGTTCCATTCCCTGTACCCCTTTACGTCCCACTTGTCAGTTTATTTGGAGATTGTTAAAATCTCCCATGATTATTATTCTATGTCCTTTACTCATTTCACATATTTGCTTACATATTTCTTCCTCCACTTCCTTTCCACTGTTAGGCAGTCTATTAGCGTGATCGATCCCTTATCTTTTTCAATCCATATGGATACTGTTTCTATCCTTTTGTGAAGACAGATGCAAAGTACTCATTAAGTATCTCAGTCAGCCCTCTGCCTCCACAAGGAGATTTCCTTCTTTGTCCCTAATCGGCCCCACCATTCCTTTAACTATCTTTTTACTTTTTATATGTTTATAAAAGATTTTTGGGTTCCCTTTTATGTTACCTGCTAATCTTCTCATAGTCTCTCTTTGCCCTTCTTATATCCTTTTTCAATTGCAAAGGCAGCCTTCTTTTTGTATATTCAGTGTTTTCCCCCTGTAGTCACTCTTGTAGAATATCTAGTCTTCCAGTCAGATTAAGAAAAGCAGACATTTTAATCAACTCATTAAATTGACATTGACACAACTGATGTATTTTAATATTTTAATATCTTCATGATATGAAACTGCAATTTATTTTGGGGCTGGTGGTAGATAATTTAAACCTGATTTCATGCAGATGTGTGTGTTCCTGCCAGGTTGGGGCAAGGTGGAGACATCCCCATCAGCTGGTTTTGAAATGAGGGTTGAATTCATCAGGCAAAACCTGCATGTACTGACAATCACAGGGCATTGTCCAGCCTCAGTATTTCTATAATGAATTTAAAAATTTAAAACTATTGACCTTCCTGTGAAACTGTGTAATAGAATAATGATAGAAAAGGCCATCAGGGAGTGTGATTGTGCAAATGCAACAGAGAGTGTTGGAAATTATGTAAAAAAAAAGTAGTGCTGGTATACTGTCGAGAGAACTAAAAACTAAGTAAATAGCACTCTACTTATCCAGGAGTAGAAACAATGGAATAAATGGGAGATGGAACCAATGTAGAACCAAGTAAAGGACTACAGAACAAAAAGAATGATGTTGGGATCCCAGGGAGTGCCTAAATTGCAATAGAATTATGTAATCCTGTTGCACGTGTGCAGATTCTGGAAAAGCTGACCACAATGGGGATAGTGCAGGAAAATGGCATTGAGGTAGATGATCAGCCATGATCTTGTTGAATGGCGGAGCAGGCTCAAGGGGCCTGCTCCTATTTCTTATGTTCTATGTTCTAATGCAGAATCCATAATTTATAGTTTTTACAATGAAACTTAGAAAGTAAAAAATAATTAATCACTATTACTATGCCCCACTGGCTAACTGTGATCTTAGTTTAGAAGTTAAAACCTCTTCTATTTGAATGCATAAAATTGATTGTGGAATAGTGTGCTTGGAATTGGCTTGATTTAAACTAAGATGAACTGTAGTACATATCTGGCAAATTGATGACGTCTGCAACACGAACAGGGTCAGGTCCAAAGGTAATGATTACATTTAGTTTGTGATTTGACCTGAATGCAATTTCTCAGTACAAGTAGCTAAAGGCCATGAGTTGTTTGAAGATGATGCAGTTAATTTGATGTACACTAAGTGTATTTTAAGTTCTCTGAAATACTTAGTTTGCTATGCTGTGGAAATGTGATGAGCAATACGGAAACTAGAGTTCCCACCATTTACCAGAATTCTAAGAAACCAATTTATTGAATTACAACAATTTTTATTTGAGTCGCAGCGGTGACAAACTTCATCTTTGTATTGCTTTAATTCATAGTACTTGACAGTGGCTTTTTGAAAGTCTGATGGTAACAGTACAGCACAGACTCCAAAATTCAGCATTTGGAATGTCATTTTTATTTAATTCATAAGAATTTTTATAAATGTCATCCTTGGTAACATTACTTCCAGTGTACCATAGAGAAAAACAAATTCTTTAAGTACAGATTGCAATGCATAATTAAAGCTATTTGATTATTAATTATACACATAATGACTATTTCTATGTGCTGTATAATAGCTTGTTTATATTTTGGCAATTAAATTAAAACAAGCTTTCTTGTCTACTAGTTGGCACCCATCTCTATGACGTGCTCATACATGATTCGATGGGGGGCAGGGGGAGGTTTCACACTGAAGGTCAGCATTTTGGGGCCCACATGTTAGCATTTGTTAACAAAAATCAGTGTGGACGGCGCACCTCTCCCCTCAGCAACACTCCTACCCAAGGTAATTCTAGCCACTGCATAATATAGAAGGGAATTCTTGAAAGGACAGGAATTCCTGCCTGCAGTACGCATTGGCCCGAATCACTTCCATTTGCAGCTCAGGTATAAGCGGCACTGAGGGAAAGCGGGGAAACGGATGGCAATGAAAGGGGGAGGGAAGTGTTACGAAGTTGGAAATGGTGCTTTGAGTTGGTGGAGAAAGGAAAGCTGCAGCTTGAACTGGGCTGGTGCAGAACAGTGCCAGCATCAATTGAAGGGCGAGAGAAGAATTCTAGCTTGAAATGACGGGGGAAAAGCAGTCCCAGCAATAATGAGCCTCACCTTTGTTGGCACCTCCCAGACAATGTATGTGGTTGAAATTATGGAACTCAGTTGGGAACTTTTGCAGAGAAAGTCTCCAATTATAAGATTACAAGAACATTTAGGCCTATCTTAGTTTATCTATCCAGAATGGTTCTAAACTCCCCTATTGCGATGTCCTAAAAGTTCTTAAAAGATTTCAGGATTTTCTCTAACTGATCTGATTGAGTGGCAAGCAGTTGTATTCTTTCATCAGAACAGACGATAGTTGTTACACTCTGGCCTCATTAGTTGCCATGGATCACAGCATTTTTAGTATTATATTTCAAATGTCTGATTGACAGTTTGGTTCTCGTTGTCCAACATGGTCTTTTGATTCAACATGTAAGTAGTAGGAGCGTATTAAATTGGGCAGAATTGATGTTTGATTCATGTCATAATTTTGAAGCAGAACATTTATTGACAAAGTAATAAACCCAGTTTGATTTATTACTGTAATTTTTAAAATTTGTTTCTTGCAGGCAGAAACTTGATATCAAGGATGAAAAAATTCCAGTTATTTTGTGCACTTACTTTAGTCAGAAGATATTTTCAAAAATGGTAGCTGGAACGAAAGCTAACAATTGCTGTCCAAGAAAGTCGGTGGTATTCAGGAAAGCTCCAATATCTTTAGCTGTGAAATTTAACCTTATTGATTCAAGACAGAAGCATCATTCAGCTGATCTGGTGAGCTTTCAGCATTTTTGTTTTGTGAATGTTGTTTTCATTAAGACAGTATATATTGGTGATCGGAAATGAAACAGTTTGGGCACCCAGTGTCACCGTCAAGCATCCCCAGATTGAGAATAGCCATCTAGTTGCAGAGGAAAGTTCCTTCTTACCATTCTCTGACAATGCCCTGATATCAGATGAGCACTCCACACTGAACTAGCATGACAGTTAACCATTTCCCACAATAGCATTTTTCCAGGTTCTCTGAGTTTCCTATTTCACACTGAATTAGGGCAGTTGCAAACTTGCCCTTCAGGAACTGGATTAAGACTGGCCAAATCATTTCACATTGGACTCTTTAAACCAGTAGTGACAGAGGATACTTTTATTCCAACTTTGGAACCTGGGTTCAAATCCAGCTCACTCTCTTCTGAGATTGGGCTGGATTTAAAACCAGGTTCAAGAGGTGAACAGCCAGTGCCCGTCCAATGCATTTAGAGTTTAACCAAACACTTGTGCAAATTAAACATCATAGTTGAATATTTAAATTTAGAGATTTTAGTCATCTTAATGTTATATTTATTTAAACACACACACACACACACACACACACACACACACACATTTTCCCCATTTTTTTTTAAGGCAGTCCCCATTATCATTATAATTTCCCACACAGACAAGTGGCTGCCCCCAGCCTCTCTCTTTGTCTTGAAATACCTAGCCATAGTGAGTCACATTCAATTTTCCCTACCACTGTGAAACCGTTTAACCTTTGCTTTGTGTTAGAAAATGCAGCCAAGATTTATAACTTCTTCTAGAGAACTGCATGCACCATGTAGCAGTATATATTGTCGCCCATTTCTAATGACTTCTTTCCATGGTAACATCTTAACGGGTTCTCTTTAAACTTGGGATTGCGGTGACAATGGGCTAGCGGCTTAGGGTGAGAGCTCCCAAGGCCGATTTCAGGTTGATGACCTTTCGTCAGAACCCAAGACGAAAATTCATCAACTTGAAATGTTAACTCTAACTTCCTCTCTCCATAAAAGTTGCCTGACCTGCCGAGTGTTTCCAGCATTTTTTGTTTTTATTTTAGATTCCTGTAGGTGTCTGTTGTGTTATGTGCACTAAACCAAATATTTGCCAAACACATCACTATTGTTTTATATGTCAGGCATGTTACTAAACAACGGCTTGTGGAATATTGCTGCAATCTAGCTGGCAGAAAACCTGTGAATTCATTAAGGTCATCCTACCCATTTGTTGGCTACTTCATGGGCATCCCTAAAACAGGTGTCCATCTTTATCATATGTAAAGCAGCTACATGAAGTAATCAGCATACTGTTACCAAACATTATTGCATAGACTTTGCAGCTGTGGTAAGCACTTAGCTTTGCAAGTCTGTCCTGGTGGCTAAAATCCTGTCCCCTTGCAATTATCCTCAGTTTCCAGTGTTGCATGCAATATGCAGAAGAAAGTTTTCCTACCTTATTGGGTGGTCTTCATTCTTTTAATGACCATATGCTACACAATGCTCCCACTTGGCTAAAAACATTTTTGCTTTCAGGCATGCTTTGCGACAAAAAGAACTGTCCTCCAGGGTATGTCCGTCTTTTTTTCTCGCCAAATCTTTCTCTCGCCCATCTATACTGAAAGTGTTGAGTTCTTATTAAAATAAGGTACCACGGGTGCCTTTGTTTCCAAGGTTTCCAAGTGGTCATTATTCATGTAGAAGCCTTGACGATGACTATCAACAAACTAATCATTTGTGGGCATCGTTACTGAATCTAGTCCTATTTTCACCCGACATCCACACATTCTGGTGGAGGTTGCTGAATCGTGATTAAGAATGGGAGCCCGAGATTATTTTTTTCCTCTCCTCAGCCCAGGATTGCTGAAGCCAATCATTGAACCTCCACCACTGCCCTGGGTGAGATCAGTTGGCTCAGCACAGACCAGATATTGAACATGGGACCTTCCTGGTCTGTATGCCTCAGCTTCATATGCTCGAGGGGAGCCTGAGGTAGATACTTTTATACTGTACAGAGTGAGGATGGTCACATGGAGATGCATTTGCATTGGTAATAAGATGTCACAAAATATCTTCAAGGGAATTTGTCATTTGTGATTTTTCCCAGTAGAAGCTGGCCCATTGTCTGACTACTCCAGCAGTGTGTGGATGATGCTTATTAGAAAAATAAAGAAGGCCCGACAAGGCAATAACTCTTTCCTTCAGCTGGATGGAGAGGGACTTCCGACTTTCATTGTTCAAGTGGAGACAAATTCAAGGATTTCACGAGAATTATCTGTTCACAGCCCACAAGCATTCTATGCATTTCATTCTCCAATGAACCACCAGACATGGCTACCCATTAATCCCCTCTCCTCCAACTCATAAACTCCTCCCAATGGCGATAAAGGCAAATGCAAATATCCAAACAGTGGAGGTTTGAGAGGCAGTTCACAAAATATAGCTGCTGAGAAAATGTTGATCAATATGATTAACCATACCATTTCACTTGGTAATAGTTTCCAAACTTCAGCCAACTTTTCAGATACAAGCTGAATTACACCAAACAGAGGACGTGTTATTTGCATAGGACAGCCTCCAAACGTACAACAATCCTACCCTATGCATGGTTGGAAATGGGTTCCACAATACATAAAGGGCAAAAGAGTAACTAGGGAGAGAGTAGGGCCTCTTAAGGATCAACAAGGTCATCTATGTGCGGAACCACAAGAGATGGGTGAGATCCTAAATGAATATTTCGCATCGGTATTTACGGTTGAGAAAGGCATGGATGTTAGGGAACTTGGGGAAATAAATAGTGATGTCTTGAGGAGTGTACATATTACAGAGCTGGAAGTGTACATATTACAGAGCTGGAAGTGTACATATTACAGAGCTGGAAGTCTTAACGCGCATCAAGGTAGATAAATCTCCGGGACCTGATGAAATGTATCCCAGGACGTTATGGGAGGTTAGGGAGGAAATTGCGGGTCCCCTAACAGAGATATTTGAATCATCGACAGCTACAGGTGAGGTGCCTGAAGATTGGAGGGTAGCAAATGTTGTGCCTTTGTTTAAGAAGGGCGGCAGGGAAAAGCCTGGGAACTACAGACCGGTGAGCCTGACATCTGTAGTGGGTAAGTTGTTAGAGGGTATTCTGAGAGACAAGATCTACAGGCATTTGGAGAGGCAGGGACTGATTAGGAACAGTCAGCATGGTTTTGTGAGAGGAAAATCATGTCTCATGAATTTGATTGAGTTTTTTGAAGGGGTAACCAAGAAGATAGATGAGGGCTGTGCAGTTGATGTGGTCTACATGGACTTTAGCAAAGCCTTCGACAAGGTACCGCATGGTAGGTTGTTACATAAGGTTAGATCTCACGGGATCCAAGGTGAGGTAGCCAATTGGATACAAAATTGGATTGACGACAGAAGACAGAGGGTGGTTGTAGAGGGTTGTTTTTCAAACTGGAGGCCTGTGACCAGCGGTGTGCCTCAGGGATCGGTGCTGGGTCCGCTGTTATTTGTTATTTATATTGATGATTTGGATGAGAATTTAGGAGGCATGGTTAGTAAGTTTGCAGATGACACCACGATTGGTGGCATTGTGGACAGTGAAGAAGGTTATCTAGGATTGCAATGGGATCTTGATAAATTGGGCCAGTGGGCCGATGAATGGCAGATGGAGTTTAATTTAGATAAATGTGAGGTGATGCATTTTGGTAGATCAAATCGGGCCAGGACCTACTCCGTTAATGGTAGGGCGTTGGGGAGAGTTATAGAACAAAGAGATCTAGGAGTACAGGTTCATAGCTCCTTGAAAGTGGAGTCACAGGTGGATAGGGTGGTGAAGAAGGCATTCAGCATGCTTGGTTTCATTGGTCAGAACATTGAATACAGGAGTTGGGATGTCTTGTTGAAGTTGTACAAGACATTAGTACGGCCACACTTAGAATACTGTGTACAGTTCTGGTCACCCTATTATAGAAAGGATATTATTAAACTAGAAAGAGTGCAGAAAAGATTTACTAGGATGCTACCGGGACTTGATGGTTTGACTTATAGGGAGAGGTTAGATAGACTGGGACTTTTTTCCCTGGAGAGTAGGAGGTTAAGGGGTGATCTTATAGAAGTCTATAAAATAATGAGGGGCATAGATAAGGTAGATAGTCAAAATCTTTTCCCAAAGGTAGGGGAGTCTATAACGAGGGGACATAGATTTAAGGTGAGAGGGGAGAGATACAAAAGGGTCCAGAGGGGCAATTTTTTCACTCAAAGGGTGGTGAGTGTCTGGAACGAGCTGCCAGAGGCAGTAGTAGAGGCGGGTACAATTTTGTCTTTTAAAAAGCATTTGGACAGTTACATGGGTAAGATGGGTATAGAGGGATATGGGCCAAGTGCAGGCAACTGGGACTAGCTTAGTGGTATAAACTGGGCGCCATGGATATGTTGGGCCGAAGGGCCTGTTTCCATGTTGTAAACTTCTATGGTTCTATACCAATTTTCATAGCTTCTCCCACCACTAAACATTTATGCAGATTTAGACAAATTAAGAACCTTGCTCATATCACCCCTTTAAGTGTAAAGTCAGTGAAGATGAATGTGCTACCCCACCTGCTGTATGTATTTCAATTGCTCTCTGTCAGTCTCTCTAACTCAGATTGCAGCAATTGCAGGCCATCAACAAACTCATCACAAAATCTGTATGGAGAGGCAAGTGACCACAATATGCCTCATTCAAATGCAAGTCCCAAATTGCAGCTGCTAAAACATATGGATAGATATGGAGAGCAAAGCCTCCTGACCAACATTTCTCTTCTCCTCCCTACACCCACGTACACACAACCCTTGCTCTTTGTAAATCCCTGAAAAAGCTGAAGCATTTCGTAGGTGTGCTTATGCTATCTGCCTGGAGAGATACCTCTTCACCCAATATGGTGCAATGGTAAATTCCTAGAAGTTCTCATTTCAAGTGGATTCAAAACCAGGCATGAGAGTGACACTACCATCATGGACTGACCCCTCCATAATGATTAGATTTTGACCTTCCAGCAGGTAGCTGAAACATTTTCCCCTCCCCCCCCCCCCCCCCCCCCCCCCACCCCGCCGCCTCCCCCTCCTTAACTTGACTTTACCAATCCTTTCATATCAGGCACTTCTGCTAAGGCCCACAGAATCTCCATAAACTTTAACATGAGTTGACCCTGCCCTTTCCCTGCAATGCTAGCTCTTCTAAGGTAACTCAAAAGGCACTGAGTCACATTACTGCTTACGGTAGCGTAGTGGCAGACTAGTAATCCAGAGGCTTGGGCTAATAATCCAAAGAATGTGAGTTGAAATTCTACGATGGCTGTTTTTTTAAAGAAAATGGAAATAAAAAAGCTGGTAAAAATGATCATCAAGTAGTCGGATTGTCGTAAAAACCCAACTGGTTTACTAATATCTTGCCGTTCTTACCCAGTCTGGCTGATATGTGACTCTAATCCCACACCAACGTGGTCGACTCTTAACTGCCTTCTGAAGTGGCCTAGCAAGCCACTGCTGCAGTTCAAGAAGATGGCCCACCACCACCCTGTCGGGGCGACTAAGTTGGGCCTTGCCAGCAATGTCCACATCCTGAGAATTGTCTTTTTTAAATTCTATGCAGTGTGTTTACCTCCAAGTCAGGAACCCGCAAAGGAAGTCTGAAAGGGCTCAGGAGACAAGATTTGGACTGCAGCAAAACGAGGATGTCTCTACACATCATTTAGTCATGTATGCAAATCCAGCTGTTCTGTGGGAGACCACAGGTTACTGGTGTTACATTGTGGAGCTCACTCCAAATGTACTGAGAAAATTATTCCCTTCAATCCCGGGGTGCCCTGATGAAAACAAACCAGATAATACTCAGCCAAAAAGCCACCATTCTACTACCCGAAAAAATGTATGCCAAGGTACTGCTGGAGTTTAACCAGCTAAGCTCTGCATCTTACCAGAGCTGCTACCCGCTGATTGTCTAGCTAGGACCATTTTACACATTAGGGCATTAGCTTGCAAGTTTATCTGGAGGCAAATGGATCAAATTCTGGCCCCCAATGAACATATTGGCCCTTCAGGGGTTCATTGGTGACACAGGCTGGCTAATCATTAATAGTTCCCTGGAGAACTGTGGACTGTTGTGGTTCAGGTATCAGATTACTGAATTTACCATGGAGAGTTGGCTTGGTTCTGAGGTTCTATTCCCTGTCATCTTGCAGCCACGTTGAACATAAAGAAATCTTGCTCACCTTTCTCTTCCCTTTCTCCCCCCGCCCCCCCCCCCCCCCCAATAAAGAGAGTGGTCACTAATTGCTCAACTGACAAGTGTGGGTTTGAGCTCTTAGTAGGTGACTGCAGGAACCAGGATATTTCTCACCAGCGGCATGATGAACAGCGCAACTTAACATAAGATGTGTAAGTATATTGTTACCATCCTCCTCAACACAGCATGGACACAAACGCATTGAATGGTGGTTCACTTGGAGGTGCAGGACTTCAGTAACTACAACTATTTGCATTTATATAGGGCCTTTATCATGGAGAAACATCCCAAGATGCTTAACAGAGGCGTAAGGAAAAAAATGGCGCAGAGCCAAGGAACGATACTTTAGGCAGAGTAACTAAGAGTTTGGTCAAAGGTGGATTTTAGGGAGGGTCTTAAAGGAAGAGAGAGAGAGAGAGGTAGAGAGACAGGGGATTTAAGGAAATAATTCCAGAGCTGAATGTGCAGCTGCCAGTTTTGGGGCCAAAGGAAGGGGGAGTGCACAAGAGACCAGACTCGAGAATGGAGAATTCAGGGGGAATTGTAGTGCTGGAGGAGGTTACAGAGAAGGGGTTTCTCTCGAGGTGATAGTGTGGTGGTGGTTGGAAAAGTCATTGAATGAGATGCTCTGGTTATGATTGGTGCTGGCCATATCTGCAACCCAATCCCGGTAGGCAAGAGTCTTGGCTATGTGAGTGCATGTTCCCAATCCATGCCTCCAGGTTAATGCCTTCCAGGCGCAGTCATCCCAAGTCTGAGTTTCCTCATCGCCTTTACGACGGGTGTCTGCTTTCGGCATGATGGCAGGACCTACACAATGCAGCTTGCAGCATGCTAGCTACCATGATGTTTTATACATCGACGTACAATGCCACATACCAGGTTTACTCATTGCTTAATCCAGGACCTCACGGGAAGAGTTCTGGCAAAGCCGTGAGACTGACTTCCCTTTCAGGGAAGTACTCAGTGACAGGTCAGGGGAGGCTAGAGTGCTCCCTCGATGCAGTCACTTCCTCTTTTTTTTATATTCGTTCATGGGATGTGGGCGTCGCTGGTGAGGCCAGCATTTATTGCCCATCCCTAATTGCCCTTGAGAAGGTGGTGGTGAGCTGCCTTCTTGAACCGCTGCTGTCCGTGTGTTGAAGGTTCTCCCACAGTGCTGTTAGGAAAGGAGTTCCAGGATTTTGACCCAGCAACAATGAAGGAACGGCGATATATTTCCAAGTCGGGATGGTGTGTGACTTGGAGTGAAACATGCAGGTGGTGTTGTTCCCATTTGCTTGCTGCTCTTGTCCTTGGCGAGTTGCTGCGGTGCATCCTGTGGATGGTACACACTGCAGCCATTGTGCGCTGGTGGTGAAGGGAGTGAATGTTTAGGATGGTGGATGGGGTGCCAATCAAGCGGGCTGCTTTGTCCTGGGTGGTGTCGAGCTTCTTGAGTGTGGTTGGAGTTGCACTCATCCAGGCAAGTGGAGAGTAGTCCATCACACTCCTGACTTGTGCCTTGTAGATGGTGGAAAGGCTTTGGGGAGTCAGGAGATGAGTCACTCGCCACAGAATACCCAGCCTCTGACCTGCTCTTGTAGCCACAGTATTTATATGGCTGGTCCAGTTCAGTTTCTGGTCAATAGTGACCCCCAGGATGTTGATGGTGGGGGATTCGGCGATGGTAATGCCGTTGAATGTCAAGGGGAGGTGGTTAGACTCTCTCTTGTTGGAGATGGTCATTGCCTGGCAGTTGTCTGGTGCGAATGTTACTTGCCTCTTATCAGCCCAAGCCTGGATGTTGTCCAGGTCTTGCTGCATGCTGGCTCGGACAGCTTCGGACTGAGGGGTTGCAAATGGAAGTGAACACTGCAATCATCAGCGAACATCCCCATTTCTGACCTTATGAGGGAAGGTCATTGATGAAGCAGCTGAAGATGGTTGGGCCGAGGACATTGCCTTGAGGCTGAGATGATTGGCCTCTAACAACCACTACCATCTTCCTTTGTGCTAGGTATGATTCCAGTCACTGGAGAGGTTTCCCCCGATTCCCATTGACTTCAATTTTACTCGGGCTCCTTGGTGCCACACTCGGTCAAATGCTGCCTTGACATCAAGGGCAGTCACTCTCACCTCACCTCTGGAATTCAGCTCTTTTGTCCATGTTTGGACCAAGGCTGTAATGAGGTCTGGAGCTGAGTGGTCCTGGCGGAACCCAAACTGAGCATTGGTGAGCAGGTTATTGGTGAGTAAGTGCCGCTTGATAGCACTGTCGACGACACCTTCCATCACTTTGCTGATGATTGAGAGTAGACTGATGGGGCGGTAATTGGCCGGATTGGATTTGTCCTGCTTTTTGTGGACAGGACATACCTGGGCAATTTTCCACATTGTGGGGTAGATGCCAGTGTTGTAGCTGTACTGGAACAGCTTGGCTAGAGGCGCAGCTAGTTCTGGAGCACAAGTCTTGAGCACAAGTCTTCAGCACTACAGCCGGGATGTTGTCGGGGCCCATATCCTTTGCTGTATCCAGTGCACTCAGCCGTTTCTTGATATCACGTGGAGTGAATCGAATTGGCTGAAGACTGGCTTCTGTGATGGTGGGGATATCAGGAGGAGGCCGAGATGGATCATCCACTCGGCACTTCTGGCTTAAGATGGTTGGAAACGCTTCAGCCTTGTCTTTTGCACTCACGTGCTGGACTCCACCATCATTGAGGATGGGGATGTTGACAGAGCCTCCTCCTCCCGTTAGTTGTTTAATTGTCCACCACCATTCACGACTGGATGTGGCAGGACTGCAGAGCTTTGATCTGATCCGTTGGTTGTGGAATTTCTTAGTTCTGTCTATAACACGTTGCTTCCGCTGTTTAGCATGCATGTAGTCCTGAGTTGTAGCTTCACCAGGTTAGCACCTCATTTTTAGGTACGCCTGGTGCTGCTTCTGGCATGCTCTTCTACACTCCTCATTGAACTAGGGTTGATCCCCTGGCTTGTTGGTAATGGTAGAGTGAGGAATATGCCGGGCCATGAGGTTACAGATTGTGCTGGAATACAAATCTGCTGCTGATGGCCCACAGCACCTCATGGATGCCCAGTTTTGAGCTGCTGTTCTGAATCTATCCCATTTAGGACTGTGATAATGCCACACAACACGTTGGATGGTGTCCTCCATGCGAAGTCGGGACTTCATCTCCATGAGGACTGTGCGGTGGGCACTCCTACCAATACTGTCATGGACAGATGCATTTGCGACAGGTAGATTGGTGAGGACGAGTTTTTCCCTCACCACCTGCCGCAGGCCCAGTCTAGCAGCTGTGTCCTTCAGGACTCGGCCAGTCGTGGTGCTACCGAGCCACTCTTGGTGATGAACATTGAAGTCTCCCACCCAGATTACATTCTGTGCCCTTGCTACCCTCAGTGCTTCCTCCAAGTTGTGTTCAACATGCAGGAGGACTGATTCATCAGCCGAGGGAGGGCAGTAGGTGGTAATCAGCAGGAGGTTTCCTTGCCCATGTTTGACCTGATGCCATGAGATTTCATGGGGTCCAGAGTCAATGTTGAGGACTCCCAGGGCCACTCCCTCCTGACTGTATATCACTGTACCGCCACCTCCGGTGGGACAGGACATACCCAAGGATGGTGATGGAAGAGTGTGGGACATTGGCTGAAAGGTATGATTCTGTGAGTGTGGCTATGTCAGGCTGTTGCTTGACTAGTCTGTGGGACAGCTCTCCCAATTTTGGCACAAGTCCCCAGATATTAGTGAGGAGGACTTTGCAGGGTCGACTGGGCTTGGTTTGCCTTTGTCGTGTCCGGTGCCTAGTGGTCCGATGCCGGGTGGCCCGTCCGGTTTTATTCTTATTGTGACTTTTTTTCGCGAGGTTGTGCAACTGAGTGGCTTGCTATGCCATTTCAGAGGGCAATTAAGAATCAACCACATTGCTGTGGGTCTGGAGTCGCACTTTGGTCAGACCGAGTAAGGACAGCAGGTTTCCTTCCCTAAAGGACATTAGTGAACCAGATGGGTTTTTACGACAATCCGGTAGTTTCATGACCACCATTACTGATATTAGTATTTTAATTCCAGATTTTATTTAATTAATTTTAAATTCCCCAGCTGCCGTGGCGGGATTTGAACTCATGACTCTGGATTACTCGTCCAGTAACATAACCACTATGCTACCGTACCACAACTATGCTGACATCTTAGTCCTGGATACTAAATGATTGTTAATGTGTTCCCAAAACAGGATAACACAACTACAGGGAATGCTGAAAGTATATTATCGACCCAGCAGGAGAAACTAATAAAGGTGTTGGGTTTTGAACATCGGTTTCTGGCTAACCGTGTATGTGACTCGCTTCTTGAAGTAATTGAAAGCCAAGGAGCAGCAGGCTGGGCAAGGCAAAATCTGAAAGTAGTTATACAGAGAGTGTACTGTCTTCCTGTTAAAGATGTTCTTCACAATCAACTGACCAAAAGCAACCAGTCTGATCTTTCTCTACCTTCAAATTTAGATCAACAAAATGCAAGGTAAGTCCTGGACTGAAATTTTGCAACCAAACTGTCTTTGTTTTCTCTTTTTTTTTATTGAGAAACCTAGGAGATGGGCCAGGGTTCTTAAAGCAGAAGGTTGAAAAGAGAAGGAGCAAAAACAAGGTAAATAAGGAATTGGTGAGTAGGTGGTGCCAAGCATGGGTTTTAGAAGCCCGAAGGTTGTAGGAGGAAGGGAAAATGAGGGAGGTAAGAGATTCCACACTTTTAAGGTCCTGCGAAAGAATGAGTTAGAGTCAGAGTCTGTAAGAGTCTTGATTTCAACATGCTCAGGATGCAGGGAGAATACAAACATCAAGTTCCTTGGCTCAGCAATACGAGCTGTCCTGGCATAAACAGATGGCAAAGCAGTCTGAAACAGCTATCCAGTTAGTTTCATTCTCCTGCCCTTTCCCCATATCCTTTTCATTTTTCCTCTTAAAATATTTATCCACTTCCCTTTTATTAGCTGTTATAGGTTCTCATTCCACCATTGTTTCTGGTAGGCCATTCCATGTCTTAACAAGACTCAAAGTAAAAAATATTCTCCTAAGGTGTCAGCCATGGCTCATTTGGCAGCACTCTTGCCTCTGAGTCGGAAGGTTGTGGGTTCAAGTCCCTCTCCAGAGACTTGAGCACAAGAATCCAGGCGGACACTCCAGTGCAGACCGAGGGAGTGCTGCAATGTCAGAGATGCTATCTTTCAGATGAGGTGTTAAACCAAGGCCCTGTTGTATCTCACAGGTGGGTGTAAAATATCCCATTGTACTAAAAAATTTCCGGTGTCCTGTCCAGCATTTATCCCTCAATCAACATAATTTCAAACCATCTCCCGCAAGATTATTTCATCTTTGCTGAGCACAAACAACAGTGACTACAGTTCAAAAGTACTTTGTTAGGTGTAAATGCTTTGGGAAGTCCTGAGGTTGTAAAAGGTGCTATATAAATGTAAGTCTTTCTTTTTGTGCTTTTGGTGATGATTTTAAATTTACATTGTCCAGTTACTGACTCACTGACCAGTGGAAATAGTTTTTCTCAATTTACCTTATTAAAACCCTCAATTTTGGGCTCTTCACTCAAAGTCTTATTCTGCCCACTAATGGAATATTGTAACCTTGTTTGGAAAGCTGGTTGGCCTACTCCAGTTCTCAAATTTTTGCAGGCTCTGCCTCACCAAAAATCCTCATACTGTCTCTCACCCCACTAATTGTGGATACTATTAATATTAGATCTGAAGAAGTGGAAACCAAGACCCACAGAGGTAAATGCTGTGACTCATTTGAAGGGAGGAGAGGCCTCTAATAGGCCCCCTACCATCCATCAAGAGAATTCTGGGCCGTTACCACCGCTATTCTGGGCCTGCTGCTCCCTTTCACAGGGTGGAATTCCGATGGGAACCTTGTCTCCACCTCCACTCCAGCATTTGCATGTAGCAGGTGGGAAAAGGACTTGTGTCTTGTGGGTGGTGGAGGGGGGGGGGGGGGGGGAGAAAAGTCGAGATCAGGATGGAGAGCCGGGAGTAGGCCTCACTGCCCCATTTACCTGCCGTTTTGGGACAGGTTAGTGGATGAAAATTGTGTCCAGATTTGGTAATGGCTCAAAACAGTTAAACCAAATGTCTGTCATTATTTCTCACCTCAGACTGAATTATGTTCAGTGTCTGAAAAGTGCCTGCTGTAGAAAATGAATTTGTATTTATTTCTGAAAAAGAAAGTGGAAGTTAGAAGATTAAAAAAACTCCAATGAAGTAAATGAATAAATTCTGGTTTGACAAGTGATGGCAGAGCAGGTGGTGTGTTGTAACTGCTGCACGTAGGAGTTGTTGGAGAGTAGCGTGATCCCCAGCAACCACATCTGCAGTAAGTGTCTGCCGCTCGAGGAACTTGAGCTAAGGGTTGTTGAACTGGAGTTCAAGCTGCAGACATTACAAAGCATCCAGGAGGAGGAGAGTTACCTGGACACTTTGATCCAGGAGGCAGTCACACCCCTTAGATTAGATAGTAGTTTAGATTTCTTCATTGGTCAGGGAGAGAAGGGTGTGACTGCGAGTCAGGCAGGAATGAGGACCCAGGATCGAGTGATGGAGGAGCCTCAGCCCTTGACCTTGTCCAAAAGTTATGAGATGCTTGCTACCTGTATGGATGAGAACAAAGACTGCAGGGAGGATGGGCAAACTGACCGTGGCACTGTGGTACAGGGGGCCATTCAAATAGAGGGAGTAAAAAGGAATGTGATAGTGTTAGGGGATAGTGTAGTCGGGGGGATAGACACTGTTAGCTGGAAAAGAACTTAGAATCATAGAAAGGTTTCAGCACGGAAGGAGGCCATTTGGCCCATCGAGTCCATGCCGGCTCTATGCAAGAGCAACCCAGCTAGTTCCACTCCTTGCCCTATCCCCGTAGCCCTGCAAATATTTTCCTGTTAAGTATTTATCCTGTTCTCTCTTGAAGGCCACGATTCAATCTGCCTCAACCATCCCCTCAGGCAGTGCATTCCAGATCCGAACCACTTGCTGTGTAAAAAAGTTTTTCCTCATGTCACCTATGGTTCTTTTGCCAAATACCTTAAATCTATATCCTCTGGTTCTTGATCCTTCCGCCAATGGGAACAGTTTCTCTCCAACTACCCAGTCTAGACCCTTAATGAATTTTAATACCTCTACCAAAGCTCCTCTCAATCTTCTCTGTTCCAAGGAGAACAACCCCAGCTTCTCCAGTCTATCCACGTAACTAAAGTCCCTCATTCCTGGAATCATTCCAGTAAATCTCTTCTGCACCCTCTCTAAGGACTTCACATCGTTCCTAAAGTGCGATGCCCAGAACTGGACATCATACTCCAGTTGTGGCCGAACCGGTGCTTTATTAAGGCTCATCATGACTTCCTTGCTTTTGTACTCTATGCCTCTAAAGCCCAGGATCCCGTATGCTTTTTTAACTGCCCTGCCACCTTCAATGATTTGTACATATACTCCCAGGTTTCTCTGTTCCTGTACCCTTTTTAGAATTGTGCCTTTTGTATTGCCTCTCCTCATTCTTCCTACCGAAATGTATCACCTCGCATTTTTCTGCATTGAATTTCATCTGCCACGTGTCCACCCATGCCACCAGCCTGTCTATATCCTCTTGAAATCTATCACTATCCTCCTCACTGTTCACCACATTTCCAAGTTTTGTGTCATCTGCAACTTTGGAAATTGTGCCCTGTACACCCAAGTCCAAGTCATTAATATATATCAAGAAAAGTAGTGGTTCTCGTACTGACACCTGGGGAACACCACCACACATCTCCCTCCAGTCTGAAAAACAACCGTTCACTACTCTCTGTTTCCTGTATCCACGCTGCTACTGCCCTTTTTATTCCATGGGCTTCCATCTTGATGACAAGCCTATCATGCGGCACTTTATCAAATGCCTTTTGAAAGTCTATATACACCTCATCAACTGCATTGCCCTCATCTACCCCCTCTGTTACCTCATTAAAAAACTCTATCAAGTTGGTTAAACACAATTTGCCTTTAACAAATCCATGCTGGCTTTTTCTAATCAATCCACACTTGTCCAAGTGACTTCTAATTCTGTCCCGGATTATTGTTTCTAAAAGTTTCCCCACCACCGAGGTTAAACTGACTGGCCTATAGTTGTTGGGTTTATCCTTACACCCTTTTTTGAACAAGGGTGTAACATTTGCAATTCTCTAGTCCTCTGGCACCACCCTCATATCTAAGGATGTTTGGAAAATTATGGCCAGTACCTCCGCAATTTCGACCCGTACTTCCCTCAGCAACCTAGGATGCAACCCATCCGGACCCGATGACTTATCTACTTTAAGTACAGCTAACCTTTCCAGTACCTCCTCTTTATCAATTTTTAGACCATCCAGTATCTCACGTACATATTCTTTACTGAGACTCTGGCAGCATCTTCTTCCTTGGTAAAGACAGATGCAAAGTACTCATTTGGTACCTCGGCCATGCCCTCTGCCTCCATGGGTAGATCTTTTTGGTCCCAAATCGGCCCCACCCCTCCTACTACCTGTTTACTGTTTACATGCCTATAGAAGACTTTTGGATTCCCTTTTATGTTGGCTGCCAGTCTATTCTCATACTCTCTCCTTCCTCCTCTTATTTCCTTTTTCACTTCCCCTCTGAACTTTCTATATTCAGCCTGGTTCTCCCTTGTGTTATCAACCTGACATCTGTCACTCGCACCTTTTTTCAGCACCATCTTTCTCTGTATCTCTTTTGTCATCCATGGAGCTCTGGCTTTAGTTGCCCTACCTTTGCCCCACATGGTAATGTACCTAGACTGTACCCAAACTATCTCCTCCTTAAAGGCTGCCCATTGTTCATTTACAGTTTTGCCTGCCAGTCTTTGATTCCAACTTACCCTAGCCAGATCTGTTCTCATCCCACTGAAATTGGCCCTCCTCCATGTCCTTTCCAAAGCTATTCTAAATCTTATGATATGACCGCTGTTCCCTAAATGCTCCCCCACTGACACTTGCTCCACTTGGCCTGCCTCATTCCCCAGAACCAAACCCAGCAATGCCTCCTTCCTCATTGGGCTGGAAACGTACTGGTCAAGAAAGTTCTCCTGAACACACTTCAGAAATTCCTCCCCCCGCTTTGCCCCTTATTATTACTATCCCAATCCAAATTAGGATAGGTGAAGCCCCCTGTTATCACTACTGTATGGCTTTTGCACCATTCTGTAGTTTCCCTGCAAATTTGCTCCTTTAAATCCTTCCCACTAGTTGGGCTATAGAATACACCCCGTGGTATAATGGCAAATTGGAGGATCTAGTTGTCATTGTCCATGTTGGAGCAACGAAATAGGTAGAACTAAGTAATGGGGTTCTGCTGACACAGTTTGAAAAGCTAGGGTCTAAATTAATAAGCAGAACCTCAAAGGTAATCATCTCTGGATTACTACCTGAGCCATGTACAAATTAGCATAGGGACAAACAGATTAGAGAGTTAAATGCGTGGCTCAAAGCGTGGTGTGGGAGACAGGGGTTTCGATTCATGGGGCACTAGCACCAGCACTGGGAAAAGAGGGAGCTGTTCCGTTGGGATGGGCTCCACTTAAACCGGGCTGGGACCAGTGTCCTGGTAAATCGAATAACCAGGGCTGTAGATAGAGCTTCAAACTAATAAGGGGGGCGGGGGGGGGGGGTGGTGGTGGAGAAAGAAAGTCAAGTGAAGGGAAATTTAGAAATCTAATGAGAAAAATCAAGGCAACAGAGCAGTGTAGGTGATTTGGGTCAAGGTAAGTGGCATGTGGCAGGAAGGGACAGAGAGTTTACCGATATAAGTGCATCAACAAGTAAGGTCAAAGCTGGAAAAAAATGGCTAAAAAGTCAAAATTAAAGGCTCTTTATCTGAATGCATGGAGCATTTGTAACAAGATAGATGAATTAGTTGCACAAATAGGGATAAATGAGTTTGATCTAATAGCCATTACAGAGACATGGTTGCAAAGTGACCAAGATTGGGAACTAAATATTCCAGGGTACATGACGTATAGAAAAGACAGGCAAAATGGAAAATGAGGGGGTGTTACCGTAATAATAAAGGATGACATAAGGACAGCGGTGAGAGAGGATTTTGGCTCAGAAGCTGTGGAAGTAGAATCAGTATGGGTGGAAATAAGAAATAACAAGGGGCAGAAAACACTGGTGGGAGTAGTTTATAGGCCCCCTAAGAGTAGCAGTACAGTTAGACAGAGTTATTAATCATGAAATAATAGGAGCTTGTAACAAAGTTAATGCAGTAGAAGCTTGTAACAAAGTTAAAGCAGTAATCACGGGGGACTTCAATCTTCATATCGACTGGGCAAATCAAATTGGCAAAGGTAGTTTGAAGGGCGAGTTGATGGAAGGCATTTCAGACGGTTTCCTAGAGCAATATGTCATGGAACCAACCAGGGAACAGGCTATTTTAGATCTTGTATTGTGTAATGAGACAGGATTAATTAGTAATCTCACAGTAAGGGATCCTCTGGGGAAGAGTGATAATAATCTGATAGAATTTCACATTGAGTTTGAGAGTGATGTACTTAAGTCTGAAACTAGAGTCTTAAACTTAAATAAAGCCAAGTACATAGGTATGAAGGGCGAGTTGGCAAAGGTAGATTGGGAAATTAAGTTAAAGGGTTTGACAGTTGAAAAGCAATGGCAAACATTTAAAGAAATATTTCAAAATTCTCAACAAATATACATTCCATTGAGAAATAAGAACTCCACGGGAAAAGTGATCCACTTAAAGAAGTTAAGGATAGTATTAGATTAAAAGAAGAGGCCTATAATGTTGCCAAGAAGAGTAGTAAGCCTGAGGATTGGGAGTGTTTTTGAATCCAGCAAATGACGACCAAAAAATTGATGATAAGGGAGAAAATAGAATATGAAAGTAAACTAGTAATAAATATAAAAATGGATTGTAAGAGCTTATACGAGTATGTAAAAAGGAAGAGTGTAGCAGAAGTAAACGTTGGTTCCCTAGAGGCTGAGACAGGAGAAATTATAATGGGGAATCAGGAGGTGGCAGATGCGTTAAACAAATATTTAGTATCTGTCTTTACAGTAGAAGACACAAAAAGCGTACCAGAAATAGTGGGGAACCAGGGGGATAATGAGAGTGAGGAACAGTAAATTATGGGTACGGTAGCATAGTGGTTATGTTACTGGACGAGTAATCCAGAGTCATGAGTTCAAATCCCGCCACGGCAGCTGGGGAATTTAAATTGAATTAATCAAATAAAATCTGGAATTAAAAAAGAACTAGTATCCGTAATGGTGGCCATGAAACTACCGGATTGTCGTAAAAACCATCTGGTTCACTAATGTCCTTCAGGGAAGGAAACCTGCCGCCCTTACTTGGTCTGGCCTATATGTGACTCCAGACCCACAGCAATGTGGTTGATTCTTAATCGTCCTCTGAAATGGCCTAGCAAGCCACTCAGTTATACAATCTCGCTAAAAAAAGTCATAAGAAGAATAAAATCGGACAGACCACCCGGCATCGGACCCCACTAGGCACCGGACACGACAGGCAAACCAAGCCCAGTCGACCCTGCAAAGTCCTCCTCGCTAACATCTGGGGATTTGTGCGAAAATTGGGAGAGCTATCCCACAGACTAGTCAAGCAACAGCCTGACATAGCCATATTCTCAGAATCATACCTTTCAGCCAAAGTCCCAGACTCTTCCATCACCATCCCTGGGTCTGTCCTGCCTCTCGGACAGGACACCAGAGGTGGCGGTACAGTGATATACAGTCAGGAGGGAGTGGCCCTGGGACTCCTCAACATGACTCCAGACCCCATGAAATCTCATGGCATCAGGTCAAACATGGGCAAGGAAATCTTCTGCTGTTTAACACTTACTGCCCTCCCTCAGCTGATGAATCAGTCCTCCTCCATGTTGAGCACCACTTGGAGGAAGCACTGAGGGCAGCAAAGGCACAGAATTTACTCTGGGTGGGGGACTTCAATGTCCATCACCAAGAGTGGCTCGGTAGCACCACTACTGACTTAGCTGGCCGAGTCCTGAAGGACATAGCTGCCAGAGTGGGCCTACTTGACCTCATCCTCACCAATTTACCTGTTGCAGATGCATTTGTCCATGACAGTATTGGTAGGAGAGACCACCGCACAGTCCTTGTGGAGACAAAGCCCCGTCTTCACACTGAGGACACCATCCAACTTGTTGTATGGCACCACCGTGCTCAATGGATAGATTCAGAACAGATCCAGCAGCTCAAAACTGGGCATCCATGAAGCACTGTGGCCCGGCATATTCCTCACTCTACCATTACCAGCAAGCCAGGGGATCAACCCTGGTTCAATGAGGAGTGTAGAAGAGCATGCCAGGAGCAACACCAGGCGTACCTAAAAATGAGGTGCCAACTTGGTGAAGCTACAACACATGATTACATGCATGCTAAACAGCGGAAGCAACATGCTATAGATAGGGCTAAGCAATTCCACAACCAACGGATCAGATCAAAGCTCTGCAGTCCTGCCATATCCAGTCGTGAATGGTGGTGAACAATTAAACAACTAACGGGAGGCGGAGGTTCTGTGAGCATCCCCATCCTCAATGATGCCAGAGTCCAGCACGTGCGTGCAAAAGACAAGGCTGAAGCGTTTCCAACCATCTTAAGCCAGAAATGCCGAGTGGATGATCCATCTCGGCCTCCTCCTGATATCCCCAGCATCACAGAAGCCAGTTTTCAGCCAATTGGATTCACTCCACGTGATATCAAGAAACGGCTGAGTGCACTGGATACAGCAAAGGCTATGGGCCTCGACAACATCCCGGCTGTAGTGCTGAAGACTTGTGCTCCGGAACTAGCCGTGCCTCTAGCCAAACTGTTCCAGTACAGCTACAACACTGGCATCTACCCCACAATGTGGAAAATTGCCCAGGTATGTCCTGTTCACAAAAAGCAGGACAAATCCAATCCGACCAATTACCGCCCCATCAGTCTACTCTCAATCATCAGCATAATTATGGAAGTTGTTGTCGACAGTGCAATCAAGCGGTACTTACTCACCAATAACCTGCTCACCGATGCTCAGTTTGGGTTCCGCCAGGACCTCATTACAGCCTTTGTCCAAACATGGACAAAAGAGCTGAATTCCAGAGGTGAGGTGAGAGTTACTGCCCTTGACACCAAGGCAGCATTTGACCGAGTGTGGCACCAAGGAGCCCTAGTAAAATTGAAGTCAGTGGGAATCAGGGGGAAAGCTCTCCAGTGGCTGGAATCATACCTAGCACAAAGGAAGATGATAGTGGTTGTTGGAGGCCAATCATCTCAGCCCCAGGGCATTGCTGCAGGAGTTCCTCAGGGCAGTGTCCTAGGCCCAACATCTTCAGCTGCTTCATCAATGACCTTCCCTCCATCATAAGGTCAGAAACAGGGATGTTCGCTGATGATCGCGCAGTGTTCAGTTGCGCATGTTCCCCTCGAAGTCACACACCATCCCGACTTGGTAATCTGGAAGGCAAACGGAATATTGGCCTTTATTTCTCGGGGGATGGAGTATAAAAGCAGGAAAGTCATGCTACAACTGTACGAGGTGCTTGTGAGACCACACCTGGAGTGCTGCGTACAGTTCTGGTGCCCTTATTTATGGAAGGACATACTTGCATTGGTGGCAGTTCAGAGAAGGTTCATAACGTTGATTCCAGGTATGGAAGGGTTGTCTTATGAGGATAGATTGAACTGGTTGGGTCTATACTCATTGGAGTTTAGAAAAGCGAGAGAAGAGCTTATTGAAACATACAAGATTCTGAGGGGACTCGATAGGGTAGATGCTGAGAGGATGTTAGCCCTCATGGGGGAATCTAAAACTAGGGGACAGTCTCAGAATAAGGGTCGCCCGCTTAAGAAGGAAATGAGGAGGAATTTCTTCTTCCCGAGAGTCGTGAATCTTTGGAATTCTTTACCCCAAAAAGCTGTGGAGGCTGAGTCATTGAATACATTCAAGGCTGAGTTAGACAAATTTTTGATCAGCAAGGGAGTCAAAGGATAGGGGAAAAAGGCGGGAAAGTGGAGTTGAGGTAAAAATCAGATTAGCCATGATCTCATTGAATGGCAGAGCAGGCTTGAGGGGCCGAATTGCCTACTCCTGCTCCTATCTCTTATGGTCTCTTATATCGCTGTTCCATCATCGTCGCTGGGTCAAAATCCTGGAACTCCCTACCTAACAGCACTGTGGGAGAACCTTCACCACACGGACTGCAGCGGTTCAAGAAGGTGGCTCACCATCATCTTCTCAAGGGCAATTGGAGATGGGCAATAAATGCTGACCTTGCCAGCAACACCCACATCCCAGGTAAGAATTTTAAAAAAAGTTCCCTGTCCCTTTCGAGTGTGTGGTATATTCTCAGGACAACTTCCACCATGGATACAGTATGCTTTTCCCAAACTATTCTGGCAGAAGGTATGCACAGTGAGGCTTGATGTGATATTCTAAAGTGCTTGCTTCTGCACCATCATGTGGAACATGTGATCCTAAAAACACAATACATTCTCAGCTGATTGAACAGCATCCTCATGTCTGCACTTCCCTGCGTCCGTGTGCCATCCATTGGGTCATTGTTCCAGCAGCTAAGCAAGCGCCTCAATCATGGTGTCTGATGCAGGGACTGCACGCCAGCTGCTCCTATTTGTAAGTTATTTGTACTGGAAAAGCATCTCACATTCGCTCATTAATACTCATGCTCATCCTCACGTACACTCAGTAACTAACTGTGAGGACAACATTATTCATGTATTCTGGTTAAATTAATCTGCCCCTTACTGTACTCCATTGTTTCAGATCTCCTTCCCTTCCCTTTCATCTGTCTATCTGCTAGAGTTGGAGAGTTGTGGCCAGACTATCCACCAGGCTTATGACAACTGTAGCATCACAATAGTTGCTAGCATTTTAAGTCAGATCTCTCTATGCTTCCTCATTGTTCAGATCTTCCGAGGGAGATGCTAAGAACATAAGAGTTGCTGTAGTTACATTTCAACATTCTGTTTCAGTCCCAAAGGTCAATGCTTTTCTTGCCTATAGAACTATCACCCACGTCGAGCTCTTCGCCCTTGCATGCTTAAGTTCAATCAAGAGATTGGATCATCACTTATTGCATGTGAAAGCTGTGGGCTTATTCTGTGGTACTTTTTGCCCTTATTATGGTTGCCTGTAGCTGTACAGATCGTTGGGGTGGGAACGAGCCTATCTTGCTAGTCACCTTTCACCTGTCAATCAACCATTCAATCTTCATTTTTAAAGTAAAGCTTGGAGAAAGATAACCAAAAGGAAAAATCTTTACAAGAATGCAAGCCTACCTGTATCCTACTAATATTTGTTTTTATTGGGCCTGTTGTAGAATTGGCATTACATTTTTTGCTTTACAACTGTAAAAATAAAACTATTCTGGACTCCCTTACTTCAAATGTGCAATGCTTTTTGTATGGTGACAACTCCACAGTAATACACTGCATAAATACTCCTTGGTATTTTCCCAAAGACCAAAAGGGGCTGCTCTTTCAAAACTGAGATGAGGAGAAACTTCTTCACTCAGAGGGTAGTAGGTCTGTGGAATTTGCTGCCCCAGGAAGCTGTGGAAGCGACATCATTAAATAAATTTAAAACAGAAATCGACATTTTCCTAGAAGTAAAGGGAATTAGGGGTTACGGGGAGCGGGCAGGAAATTGGACATGAATTTAGATTTGAGGTTAGGATCAGATCAGCCATGATCTTATTGAATGGCGGAGCAGGCTCGAGGGGCCGATTGGCCTACTCCTGCTCCTATTTCTTATGTTCTTAAAACATATTGTGACCCTCACCCCATCCCAAATTGATAAATCTCCAAGCTACGGCGCATCTGGGCCCTGAAAGTCCTTCGGGGGTCTTCCGGTCTCCAGTCCTAACTATGGAAGAAGATCAGTTGAACCCACCATGAAATGGCAGAGACCAGTTACCACTGTTTTCAAGGATTTTTTCCACACCATAAGGGGTGAAACCTATGCCTGGCAATTTACAAGGCAAATGTCGTCAGTGGGCGGAGCCAAGGATTAGGATTCACGCTTGCCTAGCTCAGTCAGGCCTGGATTATCTTTGGATACTGATAGCCCAAGCATCCACCAGATGGGCAAAAGTGAGTCCCACTTTGGGCAGGGGATCCAGGCCTTCACCTCTGAAGAAAGATCACATTTTTTTAAAAAACAATTTTGATGGGCCCTCTTACACAGGTTTACTGGTTCATGAATGTCCCTCAGGGATGGCAGTTAACCACCCCTACTTGGTCTGGGCTACACAGCACCCCAATTCCACACTATGTGGTTGACTCATAACACCCTCTGAAGTAGCCTAGCCAGCCACTCAGTTGTAAATATTTGCTAGCTAGTTCAAAAATAAGAAGATTGAATGGACCTATCAGCAATGACCCAGGCATTGTATCCCCTCCAAGTCACACACCATCCTGACTTGGACATGTATTGCCGCTCCTTCATCATCACTCTATCCTTATCTGGGAATTCCCTACCTAACACCATCACTGCAATGACTACAGCAGTTCAAGGGAAATGCCACCACCACCTTCCCAGGGCAATTAGCAGTGGGTAATAAATGCAGCCATGCCAGCATTGCCCACATTCCAAGAACAAATAATAAAAAATGTAAACTCTGGTCATGTGTCATCTTGGGTAAAGCTGTATGGAGTTTTGGATACATTTTTCTTGCATTAACTTGTGGGTAAATTGTCTTTAAGATTCATAAAAGTTTTATTTGTTGTTATAAGCTCTTGACTGTGAGGGGGCTTTTGTCATTGCAATTATTTCCTCATGGGGGTACTTCCAGAAATTTCATTCATAAAGGAGAAGGAAGAGGAATTAGCAAACACATCTGCAGCTGGGTGGAGAGCAAATAGGAGGATGTGTGCTCAGAGAAATACTTACTCTCCCAACAGAGTTTATAGGCCCAGGATAACATGCCTGTAGTTCTCAGGAACAATGTATAAAGAGGATAAAGAAACTTCCTTTTTTAGGGGAGGCAAATAAAGTTGAATCACATCATGCAAGAAGCACTGCAGCCAACTGCTAGAGCTTGCTCAACACTGTCTGTTGCAGTCAAGATTGCAGCCCTTAACTTCGTTATCTCTGGCTTCTTCCAGGCTGCCACAATGGATATCAACAACATCAGTCAATCTGCTTGTATGCAGGTGACTGATGCCTTGTTTGCTAGAGAGAATAGATTCACCACTTTCCTCATTGACATCCAGAAGCAGCGGGATAGGGCTCTGGGGTTCGCACAGATTGTAGGATTCTCTCAAGTCCAAGACACTATTGAGCAACTTTAAAATTGAGCTGCCCATCAATGATGGACCTGGTATTCCTTGAATTAGGCGCTTGTGTTTGCCCAAGCTGTTTGTTCATAATATTTTTTTTTAATGATTTGTTTTCTTTTTAAAGTAAAATCCATACTTTCTGATTCATGCAATTCAATCTCCTTGATTTGGAAGCTAGAACATTTGAATTATCAGATAATTTGAATTCATTGACTTTCGATTAAGAGGAACAGACTGTAGTGGACCCCCTTTGAAAAGCTGGTTTGCAGGTAGAAAATTGTATATAAAAAAGGGCAAGTAAGATCCTGGATTTTATATATGTGAACAATGAATACGAAAGGAAGGAGGTGATAAATCTGTACAAAACATTGATTAAACCACGGTTGGAGCACTGTATAGAGTTTAGGGCATTCCATTATAGAAAGAATATTGGAGCAATGGAAAATATACAATATAGATTCACTATGATTATAACAGGGATGAAGATACAGTTAAGAGACACAAAGGAGGTTAAGGGAGATGATGTAATAGAAGTGTTTTTAAAAAAAAAATGTTTCTGAAGTTTTGAGAAAGTAAATAGTGAGATATTTTCTACTGATCAATTAATTATTAGCAAGTAGGCACAAACTTGGAAATTAGTACTAGGAGCATAAAGGTGGAGGTTAGAAGGAATGTTTTCATGTAAAAGCTCGTTAGAATTTAGAAAGCTTTACTACAGTTGGCAATTAAAACCGAGACAATCACAAGGCTTAGGAAGGAACTGATAAACACTTGAAGAAAAATATTAAAGGCAGCAAGGAAATGGGATTAAAATAGTTAGGTCTGATAGGGAAGCTAGCACTGGCACAAACATGATTTGTCAAATGGCCTCCCACCTGTACCAAAATTGCTATGATTCTACTTTGCAGGTTGATTTAATAATAAACATTGTACAGCCTCCATTGTAACTAAATCTTGTGCTGTAGCTACAATATACAAAATAAGTTGTTTTATTTATGACAGATTTGAAGCAAATGCACCATTTTATCTTGTTGTTTCCTTGTATGCAATTTAGTTTATTCATTCCAATAATTACAATGCCTTAGTGTTTTGGTATAATACTGTATCCTGATGCCATTTTCCAGGTTCCAAGCTTTGTTTGTTTTCTTCGATATCAGGCTTCCTTATTCAAAGTCACTGAATTCAAATGCAGTCTTCAACATCATTCTCACTCCCTAGTTCACCACAGCCCTTCTCACCTTCTTGTTGCAATTTTCAATCACTTTCCAGCCTGTCTCCCTACCCCACCAAAGACTTGCCTGACTCATCCTTCCGCTCCAGTCTTCCGCCCCCACCAGACAGTCTGTCTCATCTTCTGGGTTTGATCTTATTGCTTTAAAGTTAATAGTGGTTGCAGCTTCAGTATAAAGAAAACTAAAATAATGCTTTTTAAAGGGGAACAATGACTTACATTTTTTGAAAGGTTTCAGGGAATTTTCTGGACTTCACTGTTTCTAAAAGAAAAACATATTTGAAATTGTACTTTTTTGCAAAAAGGCTGAATTTTAGAGATTTTTGGAAATACCATTCTACTTCTCAGTTACTTTATAGTTTTATGCAAGATCATAGATTATGCAGTTTTAATATTAAACAGCAATTTTTAAAATTACAGTAGATTTTATAATCTTCTAAAACATTTTTCTGCTCATGTTTTAACTAGGGAAAGTACCTAAGTCCCTGTGGCAGCAAAACAGGAAGTTATAAGTTAGATATGTTATTGTGTCTTGCTTTATTAATAATATCATACGGCCACATTATTTTCAATGATACAAGGAATCCACAGTTATGAGTTCAGTGGAGTTGGAAAGATTCTGGTCTTTGTGGATGACCTAAATAAATTGTACTTGAGGTTTTCCTCTGCGGTTTCAATCCTTTCTCTCAACAGAAAATAACGCCATAAAATGCAGTGAAATTAGTTTCACTTTCGTCTGCAAATGCATAAAAGTGTTGACTTTATGTAAAACTAATAAATTGACCCTTGTACAATTGACCTATTTTTTTTCTTTTAAATGCTGCCACTGTTTTAGAATATTTTACTGTGATGTGCAGAACTTTTCTATTCTACCGTGCTGTGATATATATGATTTTCTCTTACTGTATTGGACACTATATTAAAAAAAATTCACTCAGACTTAATTATTTGGGTAACAAGTATAACAAGATATTGAAGAAGAACTAGCAATTGCATCTCTTCCTGCTCTCCCATATTCAGTCATGAATAGCGTTAAATATAAAAGGAAGTATATTTGAAGTTGTGGGTGTGTGCATGTGATATATATAAATCTGCGATGATGGTACACTGTTTAATAGGGATAGAAATATTGCACCTTATAAAACACAATTAATTTTCTGCTAAAGTGTAGGTGTGTGTTCCTCTAAGTGTGCTACAAAGTCTAATTGATAGAGTGAGTTTGTACAAGTTGCAGACATCCTAGCTGCAGTATTTTGTTTTCCTGGAGAGTTCCTTTCTTTTGTTTTTTTAATACTTTTTTCTTTCTCTCCTCGTGTCTCCTACCAACCCCTCACTCCCATCACTGCTCCTACCTTTTCCACTTTAAACTACTAACTCATCCCTTGATTCCTCCCCTCCCCCTTACTTTACTGTCACTCACCTCACTATTAACCCTGCATCAATCCCTCCCAAGAGGCAGTGGCCTTCTCACCCTTGATCTGTTTCTTTCCTCCCTCCCTCTTCCTACTCTTTTTATCTGTTTCCCTTTATTTAATTTCAAAATTCAACAAATTTGTTTTTTTAAAGAAATCAAAATAGATTGAGGAGAGATACTGCATATCTGTCTCATTCTGTATGTCCCTCTCTGCCTCATTAATGTTAGCAATTAGAATCTTTGTCTTGCATCTATAAGCAATTAACCGTTACCTTTTTAATTTTAATTATCTTCCTTTCTAGTTCAACAAAACCCAGGTGAGCTAATGAGCTGGCTTCAAAATTCACCCGGTGTCTTTTTTTTAAATTGAATTTTTAGCATGAAGGAAAACTCTCTCTCACCACATACACGTGCACACACA
Source organism: Heptranchias perlo (assembly GCF_035084215.1). Taxonomy (NCBI): domain Eukaryota; kingdom Metazoa; phylum Chordata; class Chondrichthyes; order Hexanchiformes; family Hexanchidae; genus Heptranchias; species Heptranchias perlo. Next base: position 60,410,077 of record NC_090327.1, read on the forward strand.
AAATGATCCTAAAAAACACACAATATAAATTTTACCTGAATAAAGCTTTTGAGATTTTGCTTACTATACTGTTGTCCAAGACATTATTATATATTAAAAATAGAAATTCCAGGAATCCTTGGATACCTACGCATAACCTCTGTCCATTTTCATGGCATGAACACATGACTTGAGATGTTAGTTTACCTCGCAATCAGATACAAGATTTATTTTATTTTTTAAAAAACCATCAAGAAGCTACCCTGATGGCTCAGTTGGTAAGTACACCGTCAAGTCTAGACCTGAGCCACACAGACTAGGAATATCCCAGGTGATGTGTTGGCTGATTTCAGCCAGTTTGGCAGTGGGAATGAAATCATTGGCTCCAACGCCCTGGACCCAGGAGGGAAAAATTCAACATGGGGTTCAATTTCTTGATCTTGATCACTATGCAGTGACTCCTGCTGTAAAATGCACACCTGTGGGCATCAGATAAGGTCAGGATTGGGGTTGATTGTTAGCCCTCCCACTGTTAAATAATCTTTTGCAAATAGGCTCACACAGGAAAAACAGCCATTTGTGTGATAGGCCGGAGGGCAGCTGGTACCTGTGGAACCGTACCCCTTACAAAGCATGGAGTACTAAAAGAGGTAGCCGTGGAAATAGTGGATGCATTAGTTGTCATCTTCCAAAATTCTATAGATTATGGAACAGTTCCTGCAGATTGGAGGGTGGCAAATGTAACCCCACTATTTAAAAAGGGAGGGAGAGAGAAAACAGGGAACTGCAGACCGGTTAGCCTAACATCAGTAGTTGGGAACATGCTGGAGTCTATAATAAAGGATGTGATAACAGGACACTTAGAAAATATCAACAGGATTAGACAAAGTCAACATGGATTTCAGAAAGGGAAATCATGTTCGACAAACCTACTGGAGTGTTTTGAGGATGTAACTGGTAAAATAGATAAGGGAGAACCAGTGGATGTGGTTCATTCGGATTTTCAGAAGGCCTTTGATAAAGTCCCATGTATGAGGTTAGTGTGCAAAATTAAACCACATGGGATTGGGGGTAATATACTGGCATGAATTGAAAATTGGTTAACAGACAGGAAACACAGAGTAGGAATAAATGGGTCTTTTTTGGGTGGCAGGCAGTGACTAGTGGGGTACCGCAGGGATCAGTGCTTGGGCCCCATCTATTCACAATATATATCAATGATTTGGATGAGGGAACCAAATGTAATATTTCCAAGTTTGCTGACAACACAAAACTAGTTGGGATCGTGAGTTGTGAGGGGGATGCAAAGAGGCTTCAAGGCAATTTAGACAAGTTGAGTGAGTGGGCAAATACATGGCAGATGCAGTATAATGTGGATAAACGTGAAGTTATCCACTTCGGAAGTAAAAATAGAAAGGCAGTGTATTATTTAAATGGTGATAGATTGGGGAATGCTGATGTACAAAGGGACCTGGGTGTCCTTGTACACCAGTCACTGAAAGCAAATATGCAGGTGCAGCAAGCAGTTAGGAAGGCAAATAGTACGTTGGCCTTCATTGCAAGAAGATTTGAGTACAGGAGCAAGGATGTCTTACTGCAGTTATACAGGGTCTTGGTGAGACCACACCTGGAGTATTGTGTGCAGTTTTGGCCTCCTTACCTAAGAAAGGATATACTTGCCATCGAGGGAGTGCAGCGAAGGTTCACCAGACTGACCCCTGGGATGGCAGGACTGTCGTATAAGGAGAGATTGGGTCAACTCGGCCTGTATTCACTCGAGTTTAGAAGAATGAGAGGGGCTCTCATTGAAACATATAAAATTCTGACAGGGCTAGACAGACTGGATGCAGGGAGGATGTTTCCCCTGGCTGTGGGGTCCAGAATGAGGGGTCATAGTCTCAGAATATGGGGTAGGACATTTAGGACTGAGATGAGGAGAAGTTTCTTCACTCAGAGGGTGGTGAACCTGTGGAATTCTCTACCACAGAAGGCTGTGGAGGCCAAGTCACTGAATATATTTAAGAAGGAGCTAGATAGATTTCTAGACACAAAAGGCATCAAGGGGTATAGGGAGAGAGTGGGAATATGGTATTGAGATAGAGGACCAGCCATGATCATATTGAATGGTGGAGCAGGCTCGAAGGGCCGAATGGCCTACTCCTGCTCCTATTTTCTATGTTTCATCCCCTTCAGCAGGGTAAAAATGCTAATGAAAAACTGAGGCACAAATTTGCTGACAAGGAACAATATATGCTCTCATGTGTGAGCATGAAATGTGAGTGAAATTGCTGCCAGCAGTAACAAATGGGTCATATATCAAAGCGGAAAATAGCATGCACGAGAGCCAATTGATTTGCATCTACTGATAAAAGTATAGGCCTATATCTCTTTAATTTGAGTTATGTGAAGCCTTGTCAGTGTTTGAATTGCATGGTGTGTGCAAGTTCTCACTTAGCTTTGCATTTACTCGTGTAAGCAATCAAAATTTTCTGCTTAAACATGGAATCCAGTATGTTTATTTCTAACTACCTATTCTAAGCCATAAGAAATACATAGGAGTATGTTAACCAGATACTAACACATCTCGGGAATTCAGATGGCATTCTCCAACTGCCCTACCCCCACTTTTGTGGTTTATGATATCTGAATCCTCTATTTTACAGCCTTCTAACACATGTCATTAAAGCTGTCATCCTATATAGTCTGTATAATGCTATAACATTTTATCATGTATTTTTCTTTTGATTTTGACAGCAGAAAAGATAGTTGGGCAATTGCTATACTTCTAAAAAAAAAATATATACTTGTCCTTTTCTTTACAGACTTATCTGTTGAAAAATATAGTGCATCAGGTTTGTTTTTCCTGCGGGCAGTTTTGCTGTTTCCTGCTTTGTTCTGAGAAAAACATGTGGTCTGGCAGGAATGTAGTGTGTGCTGTCATTTGCTCACACGTGACGTTACCTGATGCATGTCTCGGCAGATGCTGTTCATAAACAAATCCCGCAGATTTGGAACAAGCTGGTTGAAAAGCAGTTAGTTCATTCACAGGATAGGGTTGAGAAGCTGTTGTGACATCAGCACATGACTGTGCGTAGCCTTGACGTGAAAGCTGGGGGTGGCATTGTAGTGTTCCTTAGGCAGCTTTTTATAGAACTGATCCAGCTGTAGCTGGTTATACTCAGCCAGTTCTGTTAAAGCAGGCTTGTACAATGATAGTGACTTAGTTTTGCTGCAAATGAATTTGTATATGTATAGCAAAATCTGAAATGGTTTTAAAATTCTGCTAATTAATTTTAGTTTTATATTTAAATGGACATCTAATTGCAAATGGTGTAGACTTCTTCATAGGACCTTTAACTCTTTGAATACTGTTGTGCTTTTGCACTTGTGAATGTTTCCCATCGCACAACACTCACAAACATGTTTATTACTGATACAGAACATTCTAAAATACATTTAGAGAAATGTTCAGACAAAACCATGGAACTTTATTTTGTGGTGTTTTCTATAAAGAATTTTAAAATTCCTTTTCATTTTGCAGCTGAAATGCTCTTAGTCTTTTAAAGAATGAAACCTTTTCCGATAGGTACACTTGTCAACTCCATGCATTTATAAATAGCTATATTACACATATGTTGTGAAAAAAGGAGTAAATATAAATGGGCACATAGAGTTTTAAAATCTTTCAACATTGACTTAAAATGATCTTATAATTCTAATAGAATATTGGACTTAAAAATGGCACAAGTTTAAATCCCATGCTAGACTGACTAAATTTAATACAACTGCTATTGTTGGGAATAGTTTTACTGTTCCTTGGCAGACATATCACTGGAAGAAGGAAATTAGCTGCCTGGCCCTGCCTTGCAAAAGTACACCACCTTCTGTGGCGGATTTAGAATCACCATTAATTGTAGATGGAGACTTGTCTACCCCTGAGACTGTCTCAATCTCCCGGTTATAGTAGTAAGTGTATAGTTAGAGCTCCTCCAATGGCACAATGAGCAAGTGCAACACTCAGTATGATACTGTGCCTTACAGAAGAGGAAAGTCCCAGGTTTGATCTCCGGTTTGTGTATAGTTAGCTGATCTTAGCTGGCTACATTTGGACTTTGTGTGCGTAGCTTAGGTAAGGAAAAAATCAACCAGAGTTCTACTACCAATTGATATCCAGTAAATATTACTGGAAAGTACACGTGTGGATGTTGGCTTGGCTGTGATGTGCCGTATGCTTGCATGTGCCTACTGATCCTCTTTGTATAGGGATACAAATGGGCACTTGGGTGAGATACCAAATGGAGTGACAGTTGTGGAACTGCATCCCAACATGAATCAGCACATTCAGGGAAGAGATGGGAAGAAAATTGGAAAAAAATTGAAGGGTATTATGATGAGAGGCAGCAAAAATGATTGTATAAAGGTCCTGGAGGGAATGTATTCAGCGTAGATCTATAAGAAGACAGTTTTGAAGTTAACACAGCTTGTTTATGCCAAATTACATAGGTGGACATGAAATGCTTATAGGTATACCAAAGGAAAATGTTTTCCATATTGTTGTAAATAGGTTTTGTAATTGAATTGTTTGAGTGGCATTTCAAGCTTCTGCCATGTTTGATATGTTTCACTAATTTTTCTTTGCCAGTGACCCTTAGACTATTTTCTACTCACTAATACAATTAAACATAAAACTTGTGGCAGAATTAATGCATGCACATTCACAATTGGTAAAAGTTTAGCAAAAATTTAGAAAGAAAAGCTGTTTGGATGGTTAAAAAAAGATTGCTACACATTTTCTAATGACTACAAAGTATAAGTTAGTTTAAAATTTAAAATATTTTTTTTCCATAGAATGGAAACCATTTTACTTTGAAAAATGGGCATGGAACCCAGTCGTGATGCATGTCTATGATGAAAATGCAGCTAGAGTGATTTTTGTGTATAGCATGCGCTACTCTTACATTGGAAAAGTGGTGCAAAGCCCATGTTATAAGTGCGTGTGTGTTGTGTGTGGTATGTTAAGTACTGTAATTAAAAGAAATGTTTTGTGCATTGTAACCTGTACCTTAACCGTTAAAATATATTTATCCCCTTTGTATTTTTTACCCAATTTTTCATTTGATTTTTCCTTCCATTTGGGAAGCAGTCTGTTACCAGGATCCTGCATTGTTGCTTCACAACCAGCTGATTGTCCATCTGACCATGGGGACTTGGTATGGCAAATTGAACCTGTGGTGCTGAGTTCTAATGCACTGACATGTTCCATCCTTTAGAATGTCACATTTAATATATTTAAATCTAAAATTGTCAACTCTTGACATTTTAAATTCATTTTCTGCCTAATGAGTTATTGGTGGATACAGTTTATAGTATTGGCTCAGAATTTTTTTCTTCATAAGTTTTAAACTTTTCTTTTGCTATATTGAAACTATCAAAGCTCGGCTTAAAAATAAAACACATGTAGTAACTTGGAAATGTTATTCCAGAAACTGATTAAAATTAGAAATAAACAGATTTGTTGCTCGCTTTAAGCAAAGCAGGACCGAGTTGTTTTTCACGAAGAGAACACAATGTACTGGCTGTACCCAGCTTCAAGAACTGTTTATCATAATGTTCTTCCACTCTGATTGGTAGAGTGAATGGAAGGCTACTCCGCCTACTCCAGCTATCCCATTGAGGCCTCTTTGAGATTTGTGGTTACTTTTGTGATTCTAACTGCCTGTCACAGGCTGACATTTTTGACCCTGCAGGGAATAACAGGCAGTTCCTGGAAACCAGAGTGTGTTGGGAACTGTCACTGTAACTCTGTAAACAGAACTACACACTCGTTTAAAGGGACATGAATGAAAACTTTTCAGAAAAACAAGTGAAAAACATTGAAAACCATATGCACGAACATCACTAAGTGTGTGCTTTCTTGTTGTTTCAAGAAGACTAAGGAATTCAAATGCACATTTACTTGCTGTTTTTCCCAGAATGTTAAGTTATTTATACTTCCAGGATAGGGATAAAGTACTTAATGAACTATTTTTATATATTGGAGAGAAATTTATAAAATTTCTTCCAGTAGTGTGTGTTTGCCAATAGGGGACCTAAAATTCCAATTCTTATTCGGCACAAAAGTGGTGTAGTTCTAGTTTAGGAGACTGAAATTTGAGGCTTAAGTGGTGCATATATGCAAATGACAGCATAATAAGGGCCAAAGCTGCTGTCCCAGAAATTCCAACATTTATATCAGAATTGCACCTGCTTTAAGATAAGCTTGGAGAAAAAAAGGTAAGTTATCTGCATGACTTGTTAAAATCTTTTCTCAGCTGTGCAACTAAGAAAAGATCCTGCAAGCTTTCAGTAGTTTCAGGCAGGAAATAATTTGCTTCTGGTGAGGGTAATGAATGAATAAGTGCCACACCTATAAAGAGACAACAAGAAAGGGCCAGGGGGCACCAGGCAGCTTACCTTGGCTGCTCTGGCGAGGTCATTAAACTTCCTGCACTACAAAGGCATCCTGGAGTTCAAAGGGTTAGGCACTCACTGCCACAGCCACCACCCTCCATAAAGTGTATGTCAAGTTCTTGGCAGGTCTCCAGGCCCCACCCCAAACAGACCATCCCTCCTGTCCATATCGCTGCCCAGATTTTATATTCTGTTGCTGCACCAGATCTCTGCATCTCCAAGATATTTTCGGGGCCCCACTCCCCCTCCCAACCTGTGACGGCCTTTGTTTATGTTTGAATTATAAACAATGTATTATTTCAAAGAGTAATTGTGCCTCTGAATAACGGTATTTCAGTTTGTGCGTTTTTGAAAATTATTTGAATGCAAAATGGACGATGAATTTGATAAGTTTTCCATTAAACTTTTGAATAAAAGCTAATCACTTTTTTATCTAAACATGTCACGCTGAGACCAGTAGAGGTAGAGACACTGTCCCATTGTTTATATTTAATCAGTCACTTTTTGTATAATGTTTGTTTATATGGCTGCTGTGAGTGAGTGAAACAAATTATTTGTTCTTGAGTGGAAAATACTGGAAGCTGTGTAATGTAATTTTGAAAAAGAAAGAAAGACTTGCTTCTATATAGCGCCTTTTACAACCTCAGGATGTCCCAAAGCGCTTTATAGCCAATTAAGTACCTTTGAAATGTAGTCACTGTTACAATGTAGGAATATTAACATGCTAACTACTTTAATCATTTTGTTCTCTGTTTTTTATCCGAAAAGTATCTTGGGACTCTTACCTCGAGGAAAATTTTCTGTGGCAATTTGTGGATATTTATGATTAACAGAGAAATTGGCCATTTACAGAAAACTTTGGTTGCAAGCCATGACCTTTCCCAGGTACTTTCCAAAAGATGCCAACATGGCTGACTGAATTTTGCTGTTTTGACAGCAAAAATAAATTTTATTTAAGTAGTCATCTGTTTATGAATGATTTTAGAGAGGCAGAGCCACAGAGTGGAAACTATATATTTATTTATGCAGCTTTATTTACTTATCTATCTAAGGAAAATGTTCCAGGAACCAATCACAAAATAACTAATTAACTGTTTGCTGAGATCTGTTGCAACCTTGTGGCTACAAAACCACCATTAAGAAACTGCTAAGAAAATATGAAAGCAATCAATCCTGAATGACTGGTCAAAAAAAAGCTGCCACTAAAATAAATGAGATGAACAAATCAAGTCACTCAAAACACTTTGTGAAAACATTCAAATGCCATTTTTACCTCAACAACTGAAATTTACAAACCAGCGCTGCCACACCTGAGATCTTCCTTCCCCATACTGTCAGACCCATGCCCTTCAACCCCCTCCCATTGCTGACAGACCTAGGAAACTGCCAGTGATCTAATGCCCCTCCCCAGTTCAGTTCCAACCTCAGTTCAGCCAAATCTCAGGTTTCCTATCCATAGCGCTGCCAAACCCCATTGCCACAGTGCTGCCAAATCTAACGACTATCCTTCCAGTGCTACCAAAGATCAGGACTCCCGGCAGTGCTGCTAAACCCCATGTCTCCCCCCCCCCCCCCCCCCCCCCCCCCTGCCATCTTTTCTCACCCGGTACTGCTAACCATAAGGTACCTACTTCCAATCTGGTACATTTTGCAAAGCATCTTGCCATGTATCATCACCTTTAAATATCTACAGGATAAAAAAAATATACGGGTAAAAGAGTACATATGACATAAAGGCCATTAATGAATATAATACTAACTAAGGCATCTGATTTACAGTTTTCATTGAAAAATGAAAAATCCCAGAATTGAAACTCTGAAACATGGATAAAAATCGCATGTTACCATGTAATAAAAAACAGAATTTGATATACTCAGTCACTGTAAATCATTGGCCCTGGTCACATGTATTACACCCTATTGTTATAAAAGAACAGATCCTCCAACTCACCATTAATAATGCTGCAGGAGACCGATGTGTAATCGGTATATTAAATGCAGTCTCAAGATTCGAATGGCATTACATATGTAACTGGCACTTTCAGAATAACTGTACCTGACTAATTGAAAGTTGAATTCTCCCCTGCACTGTGCAAGAATTCTGCCCCCTCAACTCTCTCTCTACCTCCCCCCCGCCCCCACCCCACCCACCACCAACGGAGCACTTAGTGGCTTTAACCATCATCTTCAGATGCAAGTTTTAAATTAATGAATGAACAATCAAGTGGGTTCCTTTTACAAGTGTGCGCTCAAACCAGTTTTCTAATATGTACTGCGCCCAGGTGATCTAGTGCACCACACCGCAGATCCAGAAAAATCTTGCCTACGATATCCTGTAACTCCACTGTTTTGAAATCAAGTCTCATTGCACAGTCTCCTTCTCTAACTCATCTGTTCCTGTGATATTAAAGCTGCAAATGCTTCATTTCAATTCAGGATCTTTCCCAACACTTTTTAACTCAAAAAGCAGCTTCTATAAGCAGAACTTGCCTCTTATGAACTGAATCTTTAAATCACATTTGTTACATGAACAAAATAATGTGTCTTGATGATAAGGATCTACCCTTTTACTGTTGGGTTATGTAAAAAATAATTCAGAAGCCCTCTATTAACACTTCTATTAAATGTCCCTTTAACCTTCTCTGCTCTAAGAAGAACAATTCCCAGCTTCTTTAGTCTCTGTACATAACAAGTCCTTCATCGCTGGTATCATTCTGGTAAATCTGCTCTCCATCCTCTCCAAATCCCTTCCAGAAAGCAATTAATTTGTAATGCTTCCAGACAGGTATATGTTAGCTTTACCTATAGGCTCTGAAGCTAAAAGGAATACATAAAACTTGGTAGAAGTGCAGCTGGGGTCTTGCTACCATTAAACTGAAAGGATATAATGTAGAAATGTTACAACATGCACACTCCTCACCTCATAGTCTACCTTTCTGGGGACAGGACCTCAGACCGACCTGGGGGCTGCTCCAGAGTTGTGGAACCCTGAGGAAGCATATTACTGACTGAGAAATGTTCACCACCTTTTAGTAACGTGGTTCCCCGGAGTCACGGAGCTCTCAGGCCAGTTTAAAGTTGCACGTCCAATTGTTTACTATGGATTTACTCCAGTATGCACTGAAATACATTCTGTCAAAGACATCACCAAATAGTGTAGCATAAATGACTAGATAATCTGTTTTAGTGATGCTGATTGGGGGATAAATGTTGGCCAGGACTTCTTTGAATAATGCCATAGGATCTTTTATGTCCACCTGAGAGGGCCTGGGCTTAGTGTTTTACAATTTAATGAAAGACTGCACCTACGACAGTGCAGCACTCAGTCAGTGCTGCACTGAAGTATCAGCCTAGATTATGTGCACAATCCTGTGGAGTGGGGCTTGAACCCATGGCCTTCTGACTCAGAGATTAAAAGTGCTAACCTTGAACCAAGGCTGACACCTAGCTAACTAGAAATGTAAACTTATAATATTAGTGTTAAAGTTAGGAAGTTCTGTTGAAGTATACCTCATGACCATCAACGCTGGGACTTGCAGCTTGGAATAACAAAGAAGACTTTACAACATTGTCAGTGGTATCTATACCTTATTAAAATTACTTCACTTATCTGGGTTTTTATAATAAGTTCAAATATAAACTACAAGCAACTTTAAATCATTCATAAGCATAATAAATTTTTGTTGAATATATAGGCTACTTAGACTCCACCCGAGGCAATTGTTACATTTTCTCCGTCAGGCTTCTAAACCCTTAAGCATGGGGTCACCTAAGTGCTATTTCCTGATTTGCTTTAATTTGTGTTACTGTTTTTTTAGTGGTCCTGCACCAAGGGTCTTGGTGCTTCAACCTGGTTCCTCGATTTAAGAAAAAATGTCACTGGATACTGATTGGGATAGGAAATCCAGGGTAATTTTTTCTTCCCTCACCCAGGATCACTGAGGTCAGTTGTAGCACTTCCAGTATTGCCCCAACTGAAATCAAAGGAATTATTTTTAATATCTCTCCATGTGTCACCCATGTATGCCACCGGTCCACCCTATTCAGTAAAAGATTACAACTGAATTTGCTTGAAGTCCTTATAACAGTAAATTATTTACTATTAAAAGAGTTACTCTTTTCAAAATTGTGTCAACGTAAGAGAACTGAAAACAGATCCCTGTGGAACTCTGGCCACTGGCCCTCAGTCAGATTACAATAGTCTCTCGGGTGTAGACACTTTTCTATGTTTGTTACCTTTATCTTGGTGTTAAGGTATAGGTTTAACACTGAGGCTAAAAAGCTGTTTATAACTTCCAAAAGTGTTAAAATTAAAATGCTGCCAGGATTCTCATTTGTCTCCTCTCTATAGGGAACTATTGAAGGGACTTGTGGAGGGGGCAAGTCACTTATGATTTTTCCCCCCATGCTGTGGTGTGTGTAACCAAGAGAGGAGATTAGACTATTGTGTGAGAGTGATGTATCCTTGTAATCAACAAGATAGAGTCCAGCAACACATCTCTACAATTGTTCTTAGTTTTTTTTAAAACAAAACAAAAATCTGGAAGACTCTTCGCTGCACTCCAGCTGCAGGTGCTGCAGTGCAAAGAATGCAATAGACTGTCAAGCTCCACTCCAGGGACTTGTTTCAAATCTGGTAGTTGCAGTTCTACAATCAGTACCCCACAACAACACACAAATCTAGCCCAGTGTTTATTAAATCATTGCCGTTCCCAACACCTAAAAACCTGATCAATTTAATCTTGTGCAATAAGCAGAATGATTATATAAGGACAATCACATGAGGTGAAATTAAATTTTAAAAACAAGTGATTAACAATAATGGGTTGGGACACAGGCAAAATAAAAAAGTTGATCTTAAAGGAGAAGGTAGCCCTACCATAAATTAGGCTAATGAGTTTAATGGTTTGTTTTCCTGTAGGCTATGTCTTCTAGTACAAGACATGTATGGATTATTCAGTGAAGTCCATCTGCATACATTCTGCTCATTAGAAGAGGACTTGCAGGTGCAAAGTGCCTGCTGGGAAGGAAAGACCTGCTATCTATCAGGAATGAAAATCCTACAGAGAACAACGAGAGGGAGGTAAGAAAATGTATCTTGATTAGCAAGGCCCTGTACTCCTGATGAAGATATTTCTGGCACAAGCTTAGATTTGAAGGGCACCAAAGCACTTAATTGGATATTGGATATCCTTGATCCCTAAATGATATAAAGTCTTGATTCAGTGTTCCTCAGTTATCATGTTTTGTTGTACAGCTTAATAAAATTGGTCAACCTGCTGTCATATTTTACAGGCCTGTTGGATTGTGATATTGTGACTTATATTGATAATACTATTGACAATACTGTTGACATTTAAGATTTGTACATGATATTGATTGCTGAATATCAGATCTACTGTCGTGCAGCTTTTACTTGTGACTCACAGTATACAATGGAGGGGGACAAAGAAGATACCATTCCAAAGTTATTGTGATTGGAGACATTGAATAGTGTCATTTTATATTATGGAAAAGATTTACTTTTGTTCTTAATGCAATGATTTTCTTTATCCTTCATATCAGTCCCAGTTTGGCTTGCCTGTGTTTGTTGGTAGTCCACTTTGTGGTAGCTAGTTTTTTTTTTATTCGTTCACGGGATGTGGGCGTCGCTGGCAAGGCCGGCATTTATTGCCCATCCCTAATTGCCCTTGAGAAGGTGGTGGTGAGCCGCCTTCTTGAACCGCTGCAGTCCGTGTGGTGACGGTTCTCCCACAGTGCTGTTAGGAAGGGAGTTCCAGGATTTTGACCCAGCGACAATGAAGGAACGGCGATATATTTCCAAGTCGGGATGGTGTGTGACTTGGAGGGGAACGTGCAGGTGGTGTTGTTCCCATGCGCCTGCTGCCCTTGTCCTTCTAGGTGGTAGAGGTCGCGGGTTTGGGAGGTGCTGTCGAAGAAGCCTTGGCGAGTTGCTGCAGTGCATCCTGTGGATGGTGCACACTGCAGCCACAGTGCGCCGGTGGTGAAGGGAGTGAATGTTTAGGGTGGTGGATGGGGTGCCAATCAAGCGGGCTGCTTTATCTTGGATGGTGTCGAGCTTCTTGAGTGTTGTTGGAGCTGCACTCATCCAGGCAAGTGGAGAGTATTCCATCACACTCCTGACTTGTGCCTTGTAGATGGTGGAAAGGCTTTGGGGAGTCAGGAGGTGAGTCACTCGCCGCAGAATACCCAGCCTCTGACCTGCTCTCGTAGCCACAGTATTTATATGGCTGGTCCAGTTAAGTTTCTGGTCAATGGTGACCCCCAGGATGTTGATGGTGGGGGATTCGGCGATGGTAATGCCGTTGAATGTCAAGGGGAGGTGGTTAGACTCTCTCTTGTTGGAGATGGTCATTGCCTGGCACTTATCTGGCGCGAATGTTACTTGCCACTTATCAGCCCAAGCCTGGATGTTGTCCAGGTCTTGCTGCATGCGGGCTCGGACTGCTTCATTATCTGAGGGGTTGCGAATGGAACTGAACACTGTGCAGTCATCAGCGAACATCCCCATTTCTGACCTTATGATGGAGGGAAGGTCATTGATGAAGCAGCTGAAGATGGTTGGGCCTTGGACACTGCCCTGAGGAACTCCTGCAGCAATGCCCTGGGGCTGAGATGCTTGGCCTCCAACAACCACTACCATCTTCCTTTGTGCTAGGTATGACTCCAGCCACTGGAGAGTTTTCCCCCTGATTCCCATTGACTTTAATTTTACTAGGGCTCCTTGAAGCCACACTCGGTCAAATGCTGCCTTGATGTCAAGGGCAGTCACTCTCACCTCACCTCTGGAATTCAGCTCTTTTGTCCATGTTTGGACCAAGGCTGTAATGAGGTCTGGAGCCGAGTGGTCCTGGCGGAACCCAAACTGAGCATCGGTGAGCAGGTTATTGGTGAGTAAGTGCCGCTTGATAGCACAGCCGACGACACCTTCCATCACTTTGCTGATGATTGAGAGTAGACTGATGGGGCGGTAATTGGCCGGATTGGATTTGTCCTGCTTTTTGTGGACAGGACATACCTGGGCAATTTTCCACATTGTCGGGTGGATGTCAGTGTTGTAACTGTACTGGAACAGCTTGGCTAGAGGCGCAGCTAGTTCTGGAGCACAAGTCTTCAGCACTACAGCTGGGATGTTGTCGGGGCCCATAGCCTTTGCTGTATCCAGTGCACTCAGCCGTTTCTTGATATCACGTGGAGTGAATCGAATTGGCCGAAGACTGGCTTCCGTGATGGTGGGGATATCGGGAGGAGGCTGAGATGGATTATCCACTCGGCACTTCTGGCTGAAGATGGTTGCAAACGCTTCAGCCTTGTCTTTTGCACTCACGTGCTGGACTCCGCCATCATTGAGAATGGGGATGTTTGCAGAGCCTCCTCCTCCCGTTAGTTGTTTAATTGTCCACCACCATTCACGACTGGATGTGGCAGGACTGCAGAGCTTTGATCTGATCCGTTGGTTGTGGAATCGCTTAGCTCTGTCTATAGCATGTTGCATGCTATAGACAGAGCTTCCGCTGTTTAGCATGCATGTAGTCCTGAGTTGTAGCTTCACCAGGTTGGCACCTCATTTTTAGGTACGCCTGGTGCTGCTCCTGGCATGCTCTTCTACACTCCTCATTGAACCAGGGTTGATCCCCTGGCTTGTTGGTAATGGTAGAGTGAGGAATATGCCGGGCCATGAGGTTACAGATTGTGCTGGAATACAATTCTGCTGCTGCTGATGGCCCACAGCGCCTCATGGATGCCCAGTTTTGAGCTGCTAGATCTGTTCTGAATCTATCCCATTTAGCACGGTGGTAGTGCCACACAACACGTTGGATGGTGTCCTCAGTGCGAAGACGGGATTTCATCTCCACGAGGACTGTGCGGTGGTCACTCCTACCAATACTGTCATGGACAGATGCATTTGCGACAGGGAGATTGGTGAGGACGAGGTCAAGTAACTTTTTCCCTCGTGTTGGTTCGCTCACCACCTGCCGCAGGCCCAGTCTGGCAGCTATGTCCTTCAGGACTCGGCCAGCTCGGTCAGTAGTGGTGCTACCGAGCCACTCTTGGTGATGGACGTTGAAGTCCCCCACCCAGAGTACATTTTGTGCCCTTGCTACCCTCAGTGCTTCCTCCAAGTGGTGTTCAACATGGAGGAGGACTGATTCATCAGCTGAGGGAGGACGGTAGGTGGTAATCAGCAGGAGGTTTCCTTGCCCATGTTTGACCTGATGCCATGAGATTTCATGGGGTCCAGAGTCAATGTTGAGGACTCCCAGGGCCACTCCCTCCTGACTGTATATCACTGTACCGCCACCTCTGGTGGGTCTGTCCTGCCGGTGGGACAGGACATACCCAGGGATGGTGATGGAAGAGTCTGGGACGTTGGCTGAAAGATATGATTCTGTAAGTATGGCTATGTCAGGCTGTTGCTTGACTAGTCTGTGGGACAGCTCTCCCAATTTTGGCACAAGTCCCCAGATGTTGGTAAGGAGGACCTTGCAGGGTCGACTGGGCTTGGTGTTTTGCCGTTGTCGTGTCCGGTGCCTAGTGTTCCGATGCCGGGTGGTCCGTCCGGTTTTATTCTTATTATGACTTTTCGTAGCGAGATTTTACAACTGAGTGGCTTGCTCGGCCATTTCAGAGGGCAATTAAGAATCAACCACATTGCTGTGGGTCTGGAGTCACATATAGGCCAGACCGGGTAAGGGCGGCAGGCTTCCTTCCCTAAAGGACATTAGTGAACCAGATGGGTTTTTACGACAATCCGGTAGTTTCATGGCCATCATTACTGATACTAGTATTTTAATTCCAGATTTTTATTTAATTAATGGAATTTTTAATTAATTAATTGAATTTAAATTCGCCAGCTGCCGTGGCGGGATTTGAACTCATGACTCTGGATTTTAGTCCAGGCCTCTGGATTACTAGCCCAGTAACATAACCACTATGCTACCGTACCCACGTGTATTTTATCACCATCATTAATGAAACCAAAATATTTCTTCAACGTGAGCAGAGCAGCTACAACTTGCAACAGCAAAAAAATCTAATGGTTATTGAGGTGGAAGATTTCCACTGTTTGCTCTTTATCGCAAAATCATGAACACATTTAGAAAGAATGCATTTACAATTTTGCTATAAATAATGGAAATCTTCCCCCTTAGTCTTTTAATGACAGTGGATAGTAAAATTCTGCTAGTTAGCAATCAGCTATAAACTTTCATTTAGTATACTGGTAACTGTAATCACCTTTTAAAATGTTAACAGACCTAACTGAAGCAGTTAATCAAAAATCAGACAACTGTGCTTTACCCACAAGACCCAGGAGATTTAAGAGTTATCTATTTGGAGCAACGTTTGGAGCCTCGATCAGTGGATAACAACTATAGACTTTCATTGTATTGTATTGCCAGTTTGTGATGTCGCCAAATAGCAATAGGGTCCTTTAGCTGAACATTCTCCACTGGTTTTAGCCATTTTTTCATATTACTTTGTGTATGTGTGTTCATTTATGCAATGAAGGGTACAGGGAAATGGATACTTCAACTCCTGCCATAATATGTGGTTGATTCTGCTTGTTGCTCAAGCTAAATGCAATCAGTATTGCTTTGGAAGTGGTTTAAATATTCAACCAGTACCACAACATTTGCCAGTTAAAAAGCTTTAGCAGCATTGCATTAAGTGCTTATGCATGCATTATCTTAGTTATAGTTTGTGAGTTGTATTCAGTATTAAACGTACCTCATTAAAACAAGTGTCTTAAGTTCATAAAAGAGGCATTATTTGTGTTTTAGGAACCTGCCTTGCAAATAATTTTTAGTGACTAGTTTTGTCATGTCAGTGCCAATATGGTCAGGAAAATTAGAAATTATTTATTTTGTCTTGCCTGGTATGAACCACTGCAACCACAGTGGGATTCTGATATATTTAATAAGCAAAAAGGTTGCTCTGAAACTTGAACTGAATATGACAGAAATGGCTACCAATACTATACCAAGGCAGTTAGCAACAAATTGGGGTTTGGTAAAGGTTTATCTACGGTGGATTTTTATAGTCCTGTTTTTAGGGTCCATACAGAAATATGTCAATGGGGGCATTTTGTGTAGAAATGTTTTTGCAGGAGACTGTAAACCCTGTATGCTATATAAGAGGCTGTGCATTACAGCAGTTCTTAGTTATATCAGGAACTTGTTTGTATCATATTCACATATAAATGGATTTGGCTTTAACTATACTATCCTGCTGACAGTTAACAGCTCCCAGTTTGCTTGATTTATTTATTTTGAAAGGCCTAGCTTCTGTGGGGACTGCATTTCAGGTTCCTGAAACAAAATATAACGCTGCTTTCTGCTGCAAACGATTCAGTCATGCTTGGCTGATCGAGTGCCTATCTTTTTTAGATATTTTGATCAACTGAAAATCAAATAAGTGATAATTTTCATGAAAGTGATTGGTGTGAACATAATACCACAATAATGTACTTATTTGGTTGTACTGAACCTTTTTTAAAAATGGCGAGGGGGTGGGGGTCTGGAGAGGACAAAGACAGGTTTGTTTTTTGTTGATAACCTGAAGTATTGGCAAATGAATTGGTTGTAAAATAGCAATCTAAACATGCTAGGGCTTGCTCGCTTAACACTTATGACTGATTGTTTATTCAGTGTCATTTATAGTATTGTTTTCAATGTACAGTCCTACCGTTCAATGTAATACTGAACCCTGGTTGAGCAGGTTTTTCCTCTTCCAAAAGACACTTTGTAGACTAATGCAGTCATTTCCTAATGCAGTAAATGAGAAGAAATATAGATTAGTCAGGGTGTGACTGTTTTTGTAAATTAGATTTTCTTAATGGTGCAGCTTTTTCGAATAAGACTTGAAAAGAGCCAGAAGAAGGAATGGTCAGAGGGAGCACCTTCTGTACAAAGTGTTCCTTAATGCCCCCCTCCCATGTTCTAAATGGTAAAAAGTTAAAAATAGTGGATGTCCAAAGGGACTTAGGGGTTCAGGTACATAGATCATTGAAGTGTCATGAACAGGTGCAGAAAATAATCAAGAAGGCAAATGGAATGTTGGCCTTTATATCTAGAGGACTTGAGTACAAGCGGGCAGAAGTTATACTGCAGCTATACAAAACCCTGGTTAGACCGCACCTGGAGTACTGTGAGCAGTTCTGAGCACCGCACCTTCGGAAGGACATATTGGCCTTGGAGGGAGTGCAGCGTATGATACCCGGACTTCAAGGGTTAAGTTACGAGGAGAGATTACAGAAATTGGGGTTGTATTCTCTGGAGTTTAGAAGGTTAAGGGGTGATCTGATCGAAGTTTATAAGATATTAAGGGGAACAGATAGGGTGGATAGGGAGAAACTATTTCCGCTGAATGGGGATTCTAGGAGTAGGGGGCACAGTCTAAAAATTAGAGCCAGACCTTTCAGGAGCGAGATTAGAAAATATTTCTACACACAAAGGGTTGTAGAAGTTTGGAACTCTCTTCCGCAAACGGCAATTGATACTAGCTCAATTGCTAAATTTAAATGTGAGATAGATAGCTTTTTGGCAACTAAAGGTATTAAGGGATATGGGCCAAAGGCAGGTATATGGAGTTAGATCACAGATCAGCCATGATCTTATCAAATGGTGGAGCAGGCACAAGGGGCTGAATGGCCTACTCATGTTCCTATGTTAGGAGCTCTATCATTTTTATAACATTTTTTTCCTCAAGGAGACTAGCCACTTGAAATCTCTGCTCCCCTCTTCAGTTAGATGCAGGTTAAAGCTCCCTTTCTCTGCCCCAATACAAAACTTTAGTGCCCTTGTACAGGCTCTCCCTAATGCATCAATGTGATATTTTACACTTCCTACACCACTCATCCTATGGCTTCTCCAAATGAAAAGGCCACTATAGTGTCAGTGTAGTCCATCCACCAGTAAGAAGGGGGTGATGAAAGCTATTCACTGTAGTTGTAATTACACTTTAAATTAGAGCCTTAGTGGCATAGGAAATGTAAAGTGCAGTGAGTTTCATGTTCTGTGCGCGTTGTGATATATTCACAGTAGTCATTCCTGTGGAGGTCATTCAGCACTTCTGTTGCAAACACTGCTAATTAACATTCTGAGGGAACAGATAGCAGTAGTGGAGGGTCGGGTTAATGTGCACAGAGATCAGTGAATGTGAACAGTACATCAATGATATGTTGTTGGTGTTGGACTTAGTAGGTGAGACGGATGAAGAAGTGGACCAGCCAAGAATAATTTGTTGCAGAAATGATAGAGGGAGCAGAATATAGTAACAGTAAGGAGAAGTGATGAGAAGTAGAAGTAATGCAAGGAACAGAAGCATTGAACAGGTTCTAGGAGCTGGATAACACAAGAAGGATGGGCAAATCAGTGAGGAGATAATGCTGCCTATGGAAATACGAAAGAAAGCCCTGACACAAGAATGGAGAAGAAAAGTAATGATGGTACAAGATTCATCAGTATGATATGCAAACAGTTCTTTCATCTAGAAAGACAAATCTAATAGGGCAGTTGTATGTCTGCTGGGGCAAAAATGGGAATATTGAGGAATCATAGAATGCTACAGTACAGAAAAAGGCCATTCAGCCAGGCCATGGTGTTTTTCTCCATACGAGCTGTCTAGTCTAATCCCACTTTCCTGCTCACTCCACATACCCTTTAATAATCCAGTTGTCATAGTCCATGTAGGAACCATTGACATAGGTAGAACTAGGAATGAGGTTCTGCTGAGGGAGTTTGAGGAGCTAGGGTCCAAATTAATAAGCAGAACCTCAAAGGTAATAATCTCTGGATTACTACCTGAACCACGTGCAAATTGGCATAGGGTCAAACAGATCAGAGAGTTAAATGCTCAAAGAGTGATGTGGGAGACAGGGGTTTCAATTCATGGGGCACTGGCACCAGTATTGGGAAAAGAGGGAGCTGTTCCGTTGGGACGGGCTCCACTTAAACCGGGCTGGGATCAGCGTCCTGGTGAATTGAATAACTAGGGCTTTAAATTAAAAAGGGTAGGGTGGGGGAGAGTTCAGGTAAGCGTAAATGTATAAATCTACAGAGAAAAGCCAAGGCCATACAGCAGTGTAGCGATTTGGGTAAAGATATGCAGAGTGTGTCATGAAGGGACAGAGAGTTTAACGGTAATAGTGCATCAGTGAATAAAGTCAAATCAGGGAAAAATAGTAAAAAGTTAAAATTAAAGGCGCTTTTTCTGAATGCACGAAGCATTCGTAACAAAATAGATGAATTAATGGCACAAATAAAGATAAATGGGTTTGATCTAGTAGCCATTACAGAGACATGGGGCTCTATTGTAGCACCCGCTATCGGGTGCGTTCCTGGCAGGGGGGCTCCGAAAATCGGGGAATCCCGGAGTGGGTCGGGAGCCCGGCTCCAACCCGCCCACTTCCGGGTTCCCCACAGACGCGCCAACATGCGCGCGCAGCCCCCGCATGTGGGACTCCCGCAGGCAATTAAAGCCAGAGGGGTACCACTTAACAATATTTATCTTGCTATTTCAGGTCGTTAACAGACCTGATTAAGGGAATATTTCAGGAGGGGTGGGATTTTAGAAACAACTGGGACTGTTTCTCATACTGGGGGAAACACTCCCAGTTGAAATGCACGTGTTGCAGCTATCAGCCTGTGGCAGCTGCAAAGGTCCATTTGACAGTTGGGAGGGGGAGACCCTCACTCATTGCAGGAGACCACTCAGTCAAAGTTTGGCCTCCACCACCCTCCTCCTAACAATCAAATTCATAAACTTGCACATTTACCCCGGGGTCCAGACACATGTACCTACCTTGTGGACCCCCTCAGATGTTCATCTTCCGGATGGGGGCCATACATAGCTGCAGTCATGACCTCCTCGGAGGGCGAACAGCATCACCAGCCACGCCGTCTACCTCTGACATGTGGAGCTCCACAACACAGTGCCGTGACACATCCACCTGCACAGCAGGAGGGAGGGCAACCGCAGAGAGAGATGCGTCGCAGAGGGCACTACCCTCGCCACAGGGTCCACCGACCGAGGCTCAGCTTCCTGGACCTCTCTGAGCAGCAGTGCACACGGAGGCTCAGAGTCACTCGACATGTAGTCGTGGACATCTGCAGCCTCCTTCATGCCGAGCTGCTCCCGGCTGGCCCGAGCACCAACGTCTTACCTGTCGCTGTCAAAGTCACCACTGCCCTCGACAACTTCTCCTCCGCATCTTTCCAGGGTGCCACCATGGACATCGCCGACGTCTCTCAGTCGTCTGCACAAAAGAGCCCTGCAAATACACCTACACCCACCCTGCAGTGACACAATGGATGGCATCAGTTGTGGGTCTTCATTGTGATCCTCAGGAAAGGGCATTATTGCACAAACCAGACAAGATTCGCAAAGACATGGCAATAGTGGTGCCAATATAATATGTGATGTGAGTTGGTCAGAAATTAAATATAAGTAAAAACCATGACAAACCTTCAAACACCCTTGTGCATCCCCTACATTCTCACGACACGTTTGCCTTACGCTTCCTACTGCACATATGTGATGCATGCCCTGTGGCTGCAGCACAGGTAATGGCAGGTTGAGTGAGGCTGACCGTAAAAGAGATGCATGAGAGGGTGAGTATGAGATAGAGCCATGAGATTGTATGAGGATTGGGTTGAGTGGTAGTGGCGGGATGAGTACTGGCGAGGTGAGTAAGTGCAGGTAAGATGAGGATGAGGTTTGAGTGGGTGTGAGGGGTGATGTGACAGAGTAGTGTTGGCAGTGCAGAAGGAGATGTGTGGTGGGGGCAGTGATGTGGCAGACGGAGTGTAGGGGAATGAATAAGTGTACTCACTTTGGCTGACCTACTTAGGTGATTGAAGCGCCTCCTGCACTGTATGCAGGTGCGTGATATGTTGGTGGTGCAGGTGACCTCCTCTGCCACCTCGAGCCAGGCCTTCTTGGTGGCAGAGGCAGACCGCTTCCTCCCGCTCGCCGGGGGGAAGATCTCTGTCCTCCCCCTCCTCCTCCTCACCCCATCCATTGATACCTGGAGTGAGGCATCATTAACCTGGGAGCAGCCTTCCCCCTGGGCTGCTCCATGCTGTAATTTTTCCTATTTGTTGCAGCATCAGTCAGTGGAGGACTGCCCCTTTAAATAGAGCTCCTCCAGTTGACAGACCTTACTGCGCATGCGCAGTCCGCCTGACGCGCAGCTCAGCAGTGGGGAACCCGGAAGATCCCGTAAGTGGATCCAATTAGGCTGCAATCGCGCGCAGGGCAGACTGATTTCGCTGGGCGCGTTACCCACGTGCCCAATAGCCCCCCCCCCCCGCCGCGAACCTGCAGTCTAATTGAATAGTTATACTGTTGGACAGAGTATTTATCAAGAAATAGAGGAGCTTGTAACAAAAGTAATGCAATAATTATGGGGGACTTTAATCTTCATGTAGAGTGGGCAAATCAAATTGGCAAAAATAGTTTGGCGGACGAGTTCATGTAATGCATTCGAGACAGTTTCTTAGAACAATGCATCATGGAACTAACCAGGGAACAGGTTATTTTAGCCCTTGTCTTGTATAATGAGACAGGGTTAATTAGTAATCTCATAGTAAGGAATCCTCTTGGGAAGAATGATCATAACATGATAGAATTTCACATTGAGTTCGAAACTAGAGTCTTAAACTTAAACAAAGCCAATTACATTGGTATGAGGGGTGAGTTGGCTAAGGTTGATTGGGAAATTAGATTAAAGGATATGACCGTAGATAAGCAATGGTGAACATTTAAAGAAATATTTCATAATTGTCAATGAATATACATTACATTGAGAAATAAATACTGCACAGGAAAAGTGATCCATCCATGGCTAACTATAGAAGTTAAGGATAGTATTAGATTAATGTTCCCAAGAAGCCTGAGGATTGGGAGAGTTTTAGAAACCTGAAAAAAATTGATAAAGATGGAGAAAATAGAATATGACTGTAAACTAGCAAGAAATATAAAAGCAGATTGTAAGAGCTTCTACAAGTATGTAAAAAGGAAGAGAGTAGCGAAAGTAAATGTGGGTCCCTTAGAGGCTGAGACAGGAGAAATTATAATGGGGAAGATGGAAATGGCAGAGATGTTAAACAAATATTTTGTATCTGTCTTCACAGTTGAAGACCCAAAAAGTAATTAAGATTAGTAAAGAAAAAGTACTGGAGAAATTAATGGGAGCAAAAGCCGACAAATCCCCAGACCTGATGACCTACACCCTAGGGCTCTTAAAGAGGTGGCAGCAGAGATAGTGGATGCATTAGTTGTGATCTTCCAAAATTCCCTAGATTCTATAACGGTCCCATTGGATTGGAAAGTAGCAAATGTAACCCTGCTATTCAAGAAAGGAGGGAGAGAGAAAACAGGGAACTTATAGGCCAGTTAGCCTGACATCAATAGTCGGGAAAATGCTGAAATCTATTATTAAGGACGTGGTAATGGGGCGCTCAGAAAATCATAATATGATTAGGCAGACAACACGGTTTTATGAAAGGGAAATCGTGTTTGACAAATAGAACCATAGAAAAGATTCAGCCCAGAAGGGGGCCATTCAGCCCATCATGTCCGCGCCGGCTCGAAGAACAACCAGGTGCCCGTTCTCATCCCACCTTCCAGCACCTGGTCTGTAGCCCTGCAGCTTACAGCACTTTAGGTGCAGGTCCAGGCACTTTTTAAAAGAGTTGAGGATCCCTACCTCTACCACCAATTCGGGCAGTGAATTCCATACACCCACCACCCTCTGGGTAAAAAGGTTTTTCCTCATGTCCCCTCTAATCCTTCTGCCAATCAGCTTAAATCTATGTCCTCTAGTTCTTGAACTCTCCGCTAGGGGGAACAGGTACTTCCTGTCTACTCTATCTGGGGCCCCTCATAATTTTGTACACCTCAATCAAGTCACCCCTCAGCCTCCTCTTCTCCAAGGAAAACAACCCCAGCCTATCCAATCTCTCCTCGTAGCTGCAGTTTTCAAGCCCTGGCAACATTCTTGTAAATCTTCTCCGCCCTCTCTCCAGAGCAATTACGTCCTTCCTGTAATGTGGTGACCAGAACTGCGCACAATACTCCAGCTGTGGCCTTACCAGCGTTTTATACAGTTCCATCATTACATCCCTGCTTTTGTATTCTATACCTCAGCTAATAATGGAGAGCATTCCGTATGCCTTCTTCACAACCTTATCTACCTATACTGCCAGCTTCAGGGACCTGTGCACATGCACTCCAAGGTCTCTCACTTCCTCTACCCCTCTCAATATATTCCCGTTTACTGCGTATTCCCTTTTAATGTTTGCCCTCCCTAAGTGCATTACCTCATACTTCTCCGGGTTGAACATCATTTGCCACTTTTCCACCCACTCCACCAACCCATTGATATCTTCTTGGAGTCTACAACTATCCTCTTCACTATCAACTACACGGCCAATTTTTGTGTCATCTGCAAATTTGTCAATCGTGCCCCCTACATTCAAGTCCAAATCATTAATATATATCTCAAAGGGCAAGGGTCCCAACACTGAGCCCTGTGGCACATCACTAGAAATGGATTTCCATTCGCAAAGACATCCATCGACTATTTCCTTTGTTTCCTGTTACTGAGCCAATTTTGGATCCAATTTGCCACATTTCCCTGTATCCCATGGGCTTTTACCTTTCTGACCAGTCTGCCATGTGGGACCTTGCCAAATGCCTTACTAAAATCCATGTAGACAACATCCATTGCACTACGTTCATCAATCCTCCTTGTCACTTCCTCAAAGAATTTAATCAGATTTGTAAGGCATGACCTTCCCTGAACAAATCCATGCTGACTATCCCTGATTAAACCATGCCTTTCCAAGTGACAGTTTATCCTATCTCTCAGTATTGATTCTAATAGTATGCCCACCACCGCAGTAAGACTGACCGACCATTAATTGTTCGGCCTTTCCCTCGTACCCTTTTTAAACAATGGTACTACGTATGCAGCTTTCCAGTCCTCCAGTACCTCCCCTGTATCTAGTGAGGATTGGAAAATGATCCTCAGAGCATCCGCTATTTCCTCCCTGGCTTCCTTCAATAGCCTATTAGAGTTTTTTGAGGATGTAACTAGCAGGGTAGATAAAGCGGAACCAGTTTTGTAGTATATTTGGATTTCCAAAAGGCATTCGATAAGGTGCCACACGAAAGGTTGTTACCCAAGATAAGGGCTGTTGGGGTTGGGTTAATATATTAGCATGAATAGAGGATTGGTTAACGGACAGAAAACAGAGAGTGGGAATAAATGGGTCATTTTTGGGTTGGCAGGCTGTAACTAGTGGAGTGCTGCAAGGATCAGTGCTTGGGTCTCAGCTGTTCACAATCTGTATTAATGACTTGGATGAAGGGACCGAGTGCAATGTATCCAAGTTTGCTTGATGATACAAAGCTAGGTGGGAGAGTAAACTGTGAGGAGGACACAGAGTCTGTAAAGGGATATGGACTGGTTACGCGAGTGGGCAAAAAGGTGGTAGATGGTGTATAATGTGGGGAAATGTGAGGTTATTCATTTCGGTGGGAAGAATAGAAAAACTGAATTTTTTTTAAATTGTGAGAAACTATTAAATGTTGGTGTTGAGAGGGATTTGGGTGTACACGAATCACAGAAAGTTAACATGCAGGTACAGCAAGCAATTAGGAAGGCAAATGGTGTATTGGCCTTTATTGCAAGGGGGTTGGAATACAAGAGTAAGGAAGTCTTGCTGCAATTGTACAGGGCTTTGGTGAGACCATACCTGGAGTACTGTGTACAATTTTGGGCTCCTTACCTAAGGAAGGATATAGTTGCCATAGAGGCGGTGCATCGAAGGTACACTAGATTAATTCCTGGGCTGCGAGCGTTGTGCTATGAGGAAAGATTGAGTAGAAGGGGCCTATACTCTCTGGAGTTTAGAAGAATGAGAGGTGACCCCATTGAAACACGTAAGATTCTGAGGGGGCTTGATAGGGTAGATGTTGTGAGGCTGTTGCGCCTGGCTGGAGAGTTTAGAACAAGGGGGCATAGTCTTAGGATAAGGGGTCGGCCATTTAGGACTGAGATTAGGAGAAATTTCTTCACTCAGCGGGTTGTGAATCTTTGGAATTCTCTACCCCAGAGGGCTGTGGATGCTTATAGTATATTTGAATTGAGTATATTCAAGGCTGAGATTGATAGATTTTTGGACAATAAGGGAATCGAAGGATATGGGGATCGGGCGGGAAAGTGGGGTTGAGGCTGAAGGTCAGCCACGATCTTATTGAATGGCGGAGCAGGCTCGAGGAGCCGTATGGCCGATTCCTGCTCCTATTGCTTATGTTCTTATAATTTTTTTTTCAAACAACTATCAAATTCGCTTTTGAAAGAACTGACGGTCTCTGCTTCAACATCGATTTGTGCCAAAGAATTCTACATTCTAACCACCCTCTCTTAAATTTTTTCTAACCTCCCTTTAATTCTTGTGGTGATTATCTGAAACTTGTGCTCCTGTTACTGTCTCATCGACCAGCGGAAACAATCTATCTCTTTATCTTATCGTAACATAATACTTCACAATGTTAAAGACCTCAATCGGGTCACCCGTTAACTTTATCAGCTCCAGTGAGAAAGCCCTCCCTTCTCAATTATCTCTTCATAACTATAACCCCTCATTGCTGGTAACATCCTAGTGAATCTATGCTGCACCTTTTCTACTGATTTTTTAACTTTCCCATAATGGGGTATCCAAAACTACACAATATTTCAACTGCAGCTGAAGTTAAGGTCTCATGCAAGTTCAACATCACTTCCATGCTTTTGTATTTTATGCCTCTAGTTACAAAACCACGTTTTTGTTTGCGTTTACTATGACCGTATCTACCTTAATGACCTGTTTAGCTGTGTACCATGATCCTTCTGCCCTTCCACTCTGTAGAGGGTCGATAAGTTAGCACAGGGAACAGCAAATGAGCTGGTAGTTGTCGTACATGTCGAAATTAGCTTAAAAGAGACTGCAACTGCTCAGTTAGGTATCCTGCTTTGAAACTGAAGGAAGAAGTATGTAAAATTGTATTTTGAGCTTAATATAATGAGTGTCAGCTTGGCTCAGTGGTAGCAGTCTTGCCTCTGAGTGAAAGGTCTTGAGCAGCAAAAGTGCTACCACAGAGCCAGAATGTCATGGGTTTAGGCCCCGCTCCAGGGACTTGAGCACAATTTAGGTTGACAGTTCAGCACAGAACTGAGGGACTGCGGCATTGGTGGCGTCCTTCAGATGAGGTGTTAATCCATCCGTCTGCCTGTTCAGGTAAGATGTAACAGATCCCATGGCACTTATAGGTAGAGAAGTAAGGGAATACTTTTGATGTCCTTGCCAACATAATAAATACAGGTTGTTGAACCGCTGCAGTCCGTGTGGTTAAGGTTTTCCCACAGAGCTGTTAGGTAGGGAGTTCCAGATTTTGACCCAGCGACGATGAAGGAACGGTGAAATATTTCCAAGTCGGGATGGTGTGTGACTTGGAAGGGAACGTATAGGTGGTGTTGTTCCCATGTGTCTGCTGACCTTGTCCTTCTAGGTGGTAGAGGTCGCGGGTTTGGGCAGCGCTGTCGAAGAAGCCTTGGCGAGTTGCTGCAGCGCATCCTGTGGATGGTACACACTGCAGCCATGATGCACCAGTGGTGAAGGGAGTGAATGTTTAGGGTGATGGATGGGGTGCCAATCAAGCGGGCTGCTTTGTGCTGGATGGTGTCGAGCTTCTTGAGTGTTGTTGGAGCTGCACTCATCCAGGCAAGTGGAGAGTATTCCATCACACTTGTGCCTTGCAGACGGTGGAAAGGCTTTGGGGAGTCAAGAGGTGAGTCACTTGCCGCAGTAAACTCAGCCTCTGATCTGCTCTTGTAGCCACAGTATTTATGTGACTGGTGCAGTTAAGTTGATGGTAGGGGATTCGGCGATGGTAATGCCGTTGAATGTCAAGGGGAGGTGGTTAGACTCTCTCTTGTTAGAGATGGTCATTGCCTGGCACTTGTCTGGCGCGAATGTTACTTGCCACTTATCAGCCCAAGCCGGGATGTTGTCCTCGTCTTGCTGCATGTGGGCACGGACCGCTTCATTATCTGAGGGGTAGCAAATGGAACTAAACACTTTGCAATCATCAGCGAACATCCTCATTTCTGACCTTATGACGGAGGGAAGGTTATTCATGAAGCAGCTGAAGATGTTTGGGCCTAGGACACTGCCCTGAGGAACTCTTGCAGCAATGTCCTGGGGCTGAGATGATTGGCCTCCAATAACCACAGCCATCTTCCTTTGAGCTAGGTCTCACTCCAGCCACTGGAGAGTTTTCCCCATGATTCCCATTGACTTCAATTTTACTAGGGCTCCTTGGTGCCACACTCGGTCAAATGCTGCCTTGATGTCAAGGGCAGTCACTCTCGCCTCTCCTCTGGAATTCAGCTCTTTTGTCCATATTTGGACCAAGGCTGTAATGAGGTCTGGAGCTGAATGGTCCTGGCGGAACCCAAACTGAGCATCGGTGAGCAGGTTATTGGTGAGTAGGTGCTGCTTGATATCACTGTCAGCGACACCTTCCATCACTTTGCTGATGATTGAGAGTAGACCGATGGGGCGGTAATTGGCCGGATTGGATTTGTCCTGCTTTTTGTGGACAGGACATACCTGGGCAATTTTCCACATTGTCGGGTAGATGCCAGTGTTGTAGCTGCACTGGAACAGTTTGGCTAGAGGCACGGCTAGTTCTGGAGCACAAGTCTTCAGCACTACAGCCGGGATGTTGTCGGGGCCCATAGCCTTTGCTGTATCCAGTGCACTCAGCTGTTTCTTGATATCGCATGGAGTGAATCGAATTGGCTGAAGACTGGCTTCTGTGATGGTGGGGATATCGGGCGGAGGCCGAGATGGATCATCCACCTGGCACTTCTGGCTGAAGATGGTTGCAAACGCTTCAGCCTTGTCTTTTGCACTCACGTGCTGGACTCTGCCATCATTGAGGATGGGGATGTTTGCAGAGCCTCCTCCTCTCGTTAGTTGTTTAATTGTCCATCATCATTCACGACTGGATGTGGCAGGACTGCAGGGCTTTGATCTGATCCGTTGGTTGTGGAATTGCTTAGCTCTGTCTATAGCATGTTGCTTCCGCTGTTTAGCATGCATGTTGTCCTGAGTTGTAGCTTCACCAGGTTGGCACCTCATTTTTAGGTACGCTTCGTGCTGCTCCTGGCATGCTCTTCTACACTTCTCATTGAACCAGGGCTGATCCCCTGGCTTGTTAGTAATGGTAGAGTAAGGAATATGCCGGGCCATGAGGTTACAGATTGTGCTGGAATACAATTCTGCTGCTGCTGATGGCCCACAGTGAATCATGGATGTCCAGTTTTGAGCTGCTAGATCGGTTCTGAATCTATCCCATTTAGCACGGTGATAATGCCACACAACACGTTTCTATCCTTCTGTTGGCTGTGTCCCTCTTTTCTACTGCCATTATGTTATCTCTCATTAGTACAGCTACTCCATCTTCCCCCCCCACCCCACCGCCATCTTCCTTCCCTATCCTTTCGGATTATATTATAACCTGCAGTATCTAGTTGCCAGTCCTGTTCTTTATGTAGCCATGTTTCAGTTATTCCTGCAACATCTGGTTCCTCACTACAAATTATTACCTCCAGTTCCCCATCTTATTTTGGACGCAGTGTACATTGCTGTACAGGCAGTTTAATTTGTCTTCAATAGTTCCTCCTACTTTATTTTTAACAGTTCTTTTTATACTTCTGTTTTATAACAGTATTTGTTCCTTGACTGTTAATGTTATCTTTATTCCTTACCCAGAAAGGAAATGGGTGACCGCCAGGCAGAGTAAAAGGACTAGGCAGGTAGAGCAGGAGTCCCCTGAGGCCATCTCCCTCTCAAACAGATATTCTGCTTTAGATACTGTTGGGGGAGATGGCTTATCAGGGGAAAGCAGCAAGAGCCAGGTTCGGGTCACCACGGGTAGCTCTGCTGCACAGGAGGGGAGGAAGAAGAGTGGCAGGGCTATAGTGATAGGGGATTCAATTGTAAGGGGAACAGATAGGCGTTTCTGCGGCCGCAAACGTGACTCCAGGATGGTATGTTGCCTCACTGGTGCTAGGGTCAAGGATGTCACGGAGCGGCTGCAGGGCATTCTGGAGGGGGAGGGCGAACAGCCAGTAGTCGTGGTCCATATTGGTACCAACGACATAGGTAAGAAAAGGGATGAGGTCCTGCAAGGTGAATTTAAGGAGTTAGGAGATAAATTAAAAAGCAGGACTTCAAAGGTAGTGATCTCAGGATTACTACCGGTGCCACGTGCTAGTGAGTATGGGAACAGGAGAATCGACAGGATGAATGCGTGGCTGCAGGGATGGTGTAGGAGGGAGGGATTTAGATTCCTGGGACATTGGGACCGGTTCTGGGGAAGGTGGGACCTGTACAAGCGTGACGGGTTACACCCGAGCAGGACCGGGACCAATGTCCTCGCGGGGGTGTTTGCTGGTGCTGTTGGGGAAGGTTTAAACTAGAGTGGCAGGGGGATGGGAACCTGAGCGGGGAGTCAGAAGCGAATAAAGTTGAGAGCAGCAAGAGAGGGGAAGACCCAGGGGAAACCTACAATACAAATAGTACAAACAGTTGTTCAAGAACAAGTGAGAGGGAAAAGCGTAGAGCAGCGGAAAGAAAGTGTACTTTAGGCACGACAGATAAAATGAAAACTAGAATGCGTAAGGCGATTAACCCAGCATGAAAGCTATGGCAGAGGGTTGGGAACCTGAGCAGGGAGACAGGAAAGCGTGTCAGGAAGGGACAGAAGGTATGGAGTAAAAGGTAAAGTGTTAAAAAAGGAAAAAGCAGGAACTAAGTGTCACAAAACATATTTGAAAGTTCTTTATCTGAATGCACGTAGCATTCATAACAAAATGGACGAGTTAACGGCACAAATAACTACATATGGGTATGATCTTGTGGCCATTACAGAAACATGGCTGCAGGGTGACAACGACTGGGAATTAAATATGCCAGGGTATTTAACGATCAGGAAGGACAGGCAGGAAGGAAGGGGAGGTGGGATGGCTATGTTAATAAAGGAAGGAATCACTGTAATACAGAGAAATGATATTGGGACAAAGGATCAGGATAATGAAACAGTTTGGGTAGAGATAAGGAATAATAAGGGGCAAAATACACTCGTGGGCGTAGTATATAGGCCTCCTAATAGTTGCAACTCTGCTGGAAGAAGTATTAATCAGGAAATAGTCGGGGCATGCAATAAGGGAACAGCTATAATTATGGGGGATTTTAACTATCATATTAACTGGACAAATCAAATTGGGCAGGGTAGCCTTGAGGAAGACTTTATTGAGTGTATTAGGGATGGATTTCTTGAGCAGTATGTAACTGATCCTACAAGGGGGCAAGCAACCTTGGACCTGGTCCTGTGTAATGAGCCAGGATTAATTAATAATGTCCTAGTTAAGGATCCCCTTGGAATGAGTGACCATAACATGGTTACATTCCATATCCAATTAGAGGGTGAGAAGGTTGGTTCTCAAACAAGCGTACTGAGCTTAAATAAAGGAGACTATGATGGTATGAGAGCAGAATTGATTAAAGTGGACTGGGAAAATAGATTAAAGGGTAAGACGGTACATGAACAGTGGTGTTCATTTAAGGAGTTATTTTACAACTTTCAAAAAAAAAAAATTCCACTGAGGGAAAAAAGGGTGTAAAAGAAATGACAGCCATCAGTGGCTAAGTGAAGAAATTAAGGATAGTATCCGACTAAAAACAAGGACATATAAGGTAGCCAAACTTAGTGGGAGGATAGAAGATTGGGAAGTCTTCAAAAGACAGCAAAAAGTAACAAAAGGATTGATTAAGAAAGGGAAGATAGATTATGAAAATAAATTAGCAAAAAATATAAAAACAGAGCAAGAGTTTCTACAGTTATATAAAAAGAAAAAGGGTGGCTAAGGCAAACGTAGGTCCCTTAGAGGATGAGACTGGGAAATAAATGGTGGGAAACATGGAGATGGCAAAAATGCTGAACAAATATTTTGTTTCAGTCTTTACGGTAGAGGACATTAAGAATATCCCAACAATGGACAAACAGGGGGCTCTAGGGGGGGAGGAGCTAAATACGATTAAAATCACTAAGGAATTGGTACTCAGTAAGTTAATGGGACTCAAGGTGGATAAATCCCCTGGACCTGATGGCTTACATCCTAGGGTCTTGAGGGAAGTGGCAGAAGGGATTGTGGGTGCTTTGGTAATAATTTTCCAAAATTCTCTGGACTCTGCAAAGGTCCCAGCAGATTGGAAAACTGCCAATGTAACACCCTTATTTAAAAAGGGTAGTAGGCAGAAGGCTGGAAATTATAGACCAGTTAGCCTAACATCTGTGGTGGGTAAAATTTTGGAGAAAGTAGCGGGACGTTTGGATAAACATAATTTAATAGGACAAAGTCAGCATGGCTTTACGAAGGGGAAGTCATGTCTGACAAATTTGCTTGAGTTCTTTGAGGACATAACGTACAGGGTGGATAAAGGGGAACCAGTGGACGTAGTGTATTTGGACTTCCAGAAGGCATTCGACAAGGTGCCACATAAAAGATTATTGCTCAAGATAAAGAATCACTGGATTGGGGGTAATATTCTGGCATGGGTGGAGGATTGGTTATCTAACAGGAAGCAGAGAGTTGGGATAAATGGTTCATTCTCAGACTGGCAACCAGTAGCCAGTGGTGTTCCGCAGGGGTCGGTGCTGGGTCCCCAACTCTTTACAATCTATATTAACGATTTGGAGGAGGAGACCGAGTGTAATGTATCAAAGTTTGCAGATGATACAAAGATGGAAGGGAAAGTAGAGAGTGAGGAGGACATAAAAAACCTACAAGAGGATATAGACAGGCTGGGTGAGTGGGCGGAGATTTGGCAGATGCAATACAATATTGGAAAATGTGAGGTTATGCACTTTGGCAGGAAATATCAGAGAGCAAGTTATTATCTTAATGGCAAGAAACTGGAAAGTACTGCAGTACAAAGGGATCTGGGGGTCCTATGCAAGAAAATCAAAAAGTTAGTATGCAGGTGCAGCAGGTGATCAAGAAGGCCAACGGAATGTTGGCTTTTATTGCTAGGGGGATAGAATATAAAAACAGGGAGGTATTGCTGCAGTTATATAAGGTATTGGTGAGACCGCACCTGGAATACTGCATACAGTTTTGGAGTCCATACTTAAGAAAAGACATACTTGCTCTCGAGGCAGTACAAAGAAGGTTCACTCGTTTAATCCCGGGGATCAGGGGGTGGACATATGAGGAGAGGTTGAGTAGATTGGGACTCTACTCATTGGAGTTCAGAAGAATGAGAGGCGATCTTATTGAAACATATAAGATTGTGAAGGGGCTTGATCGGGTGGATGCGGTAAGGATGTTCCCAAGGATGGGTGAAACTAGAACGAGGGGGCATAATCTTAGAATAAGGGGCTGCTCTTTCAAAACTGTGATGTGGAGATGCCGGTGATGGACTGGGGTTAACAATTGTAAACAATTTTACAACACCAAGTTATAGTCCAACGATTTTATTTTTAATTCCACAAGCTTTCGGGGGCTTTCCCCTTCCTCAGGCAGTGTGGAAAAGACAATTTCGAATCCTTTGCATTTTAAGATCACAGAACAAAGCCTGGTGATTACTGCCCGTTGCCAAGGCAATCACAGTGAGCAGACAGAGAGGTGTCATCTAAAAGGCCACTGAATATACAACCCCCCAAATAAAAAAGAGAGAGAGAGATAAGGAAGACAGTCAATGACCCGTTATATTAAAAACAGATAACATTTGTTCGCTGGTGGGGTTACGTGTAGTGTGACATGAAACCAAGATCCCGGTTGAGGCCGTCCTCATGGGTGCGGAACTTGGCTATTAATTTCTGCTCGACGATTTTGCGTTGTCGTGTGTCTCGAAGGCCGCCTTGGAGTACGCTTACCCGAAGGTCGGTGGCTGAATGTCCATGACTGCTGAAGTGTTCCCCGACAGAGAGAGAACCCTCCTGTTTGGCGATTGTTGCGCGGTGTCCGTTCATCCGTTGTCGCAGCGTCTGCATGGTCTCGCCAATGTACCATGCTCTGAGGCATCCTTTCCTGCAACGTATGAGGTAGACAACATTGGCCGAGTCACAGGAGTATGAACCGTGCACCTGGTGGGTGGTGTCCTCTCGTGTGATGGTGGTATCTGTGTCGATGATCTGGCATGTCTTGCAGAGAACAGCGTCCACGACACCACACAACCCTGCCACAGTCTTGCTGTCCACAAGCTCCCACATATCATAGTACTGACACACTGTACTGCCATTTCTAATTTGTATTTATTTATTTATTATCAGTAGTTTATTTCTAGGACCAATAGAATCACTTGAGATCTAGATTATATTTAGTAAATGGATTTAGCTTGATTTTGAAATAATTAGTAATTACGTCATCTTTTTAAAAATTTTTATTTACGTTTTTAAAGTTGATATATTAGTTTATAGTCCCTTGGTTTAAATCACTTAGCACCTCCTTGCCCCTCTTCACCTAATTCCCACACTCACCAAATTCCCACACTCACCGTTTGACATTCATTCTCTGTTCTTACCAACCTCTGTGCTCAAACTTATTAAATAAGTTTAATAACTTTTTATTTCATTGGATTTCTGGATTTTTTTATTAGTATCTTTGTGCCTGCCATGTATTATAGAGCAGTCGTGACTCTTGGCAAAAGCTCATTGCTTGGCAGGCTGGAGAATTGATGCACAGAGAAACTTGAAGAGGTTGGTTGGTGTATTTAGTGCAGTTCAGTATCCAAATTAGCAGTTTATTTTCTCAGGCTGGGGAAAAAAACCTTCCTGATGCTGTGGCTAGTTCCTTACCCCTTGTAACTCCCTACCTCTCTTGTTGCAGCTCCTGCTCTTGCAGCCACTTGCTGCAGAAGCAGGATTTTGTAAATTAACCCAGTACAAATTGGGCCATATTTTGCTGAAAAAATATGGAACGACGTATGGAATTATTCATGCGCAAATTATCAGCTTGCACGTCCAACAACAACAATTTGCATTTATATAGCGCCTTTAATGTAGTAAAACGTCCCAAGGTGCTTCACAGGAGCATTATCAATCAAAATTTGACACCGAGCCATATAAGATATTAGGACAGGTGACGAAAAGCTTGGCCGAAGAGGTAGGTTTTAAGGAGCACCTTATAGGAGGAGAGAGAGGTAGAGAGGCGGAGAGGTTTAGGGAGGGAATTCCAGAGGTTAGCACCTAGGCAGCTGAAGGCTCGGCTGCCAGTGGTGGAGCGATTAATATGGGGGATGCGCAAGAGGCCAGAATTGGAGGAGCGCAGAGATCTCAGAGGGTTGTAGGGCTGGAGGAAGTCCAGCAATTTTGTGTGCAAAAAATGTTAAAACTTCAATGTGCACAAAATGTCTAACTAACGGGGCATGGCTTGAGATGTCCCGCTCCAACAAAATCTGGACCATTATCTCTCAAAATTAGGAAATCCCATATATGCAACATGCAGTTACATGAGCAGGACCACGACAGGTATGGAACCATCCATGATATTGGGCTGGGACTTTTGTTATGAAGGATTGGGCAGATGTGTGGAATACTATGTGTAATGGTTCTCCTTTTCTTTTGGGTTTTCTACTTATTGACCATTCCATTTGCCTAGGATTATTGGTTAACTTGTCTCTTACCATATCCAAACGCTGCAAGGGTACAGTAAACCGAGTGAATAGGGTCCTGGGCTATATTACCAAATTAGTTGAGTTCAAATCCCTAGAAATCATGCTGAAGCTATACATCACTCTGGTCAAGTCACAAATGGCATACTGCATACAGTTCCGATTGCTACGACATAAGGAGGCCATCAAGGCACCTGAGGTAGTGCAAAGGAAAATAACACCACTGATCCCTAGACTCCCAGGGATGAGTTCTGAGGAATGACTCTTAAGCTTTAAAAAGAGCTGCCTTAAAAGCGGATATTATAGAGACATATAGGATACTTAACCGAATTGAGAAAGTAACAGCACACAACATAGATGAGATGAAAATCAGTAATTGTTGTCAAAGATATTAAAAAATCCACAAAGAGACAAATATTAACAATGATGTAAGCAAGTTAGTAAAAATAAAAATGGAGTTAAGCAGATTGCATTATATCTGCCGTAATGGCAGAGATGGTACTGCAGGAAAGAATTTCCATGGTCCAAATCACTCTATGTCCTAATTCACATTGCTCATATCTTTAAAGGCTAAAGTCACACCTAACAGTAGGATGCAGAGTGGAATATGCAATACTATCCAAAACTTGTATCCTATTCCATACAAAGTCCTTGTTGACTAGCATTAGCTCCCGGTCCTCCAACTCCTTAAATTTCAAATTCTCATCTTTGTGTTTAAATCCCTTCATGGCTTCACTCCTCCCTATCTCTGTAACCTCCTCTAGACCTACACCCCTCCACTCTGAACTGTCCATTCCTCTGACTCTAGCCTCATTTACATCACCCCCTCTTTTCGCCCCACCATTGGTGGCCATGCATTCAGACGCCTCGGTACCAAATTCTGAAGTTGCCTCCCTAAACCCTTCTGCCTATCCACCTCCCTCTCCTTCTTTAAGATCCTCTTTAAAACCCACCTCTTTGACCACACCCTCTAATATCTCCTCCTTCGGCATTCATTTTGTTCTGATTATGCCTCTGTGAAGCACCTGAATGCAAGCTGTTGTGCAGAGTTTACCAATATCTGTCTATAAGCACCTGCAGTAGGGAGTTACAGTTGAGGCTTGAGTTAGTTAATCTGAGAAAAACGGTACAATTTTTAAAGTATGAACTGTAAAATCACTTTTGCTTTATTTATGGTAGAACTGTATCATATGCCAATATTTGGGGCTGAAAATGTGTGCATCATCAGTTTTTGTCCCTCAAAAACTACAAAACTGGCAATATTTTAATGACATTTTTAGTGCCAATTTCATGCTATTGCATTTAAGACTTGAGAGGCTGTATCATTCAAACTAAGAGTATGAATAAAGTGTGTGTATAAAATGTATTTAATAAAATTGCTTAATTTCTAGTGACATACAGTAAGTAATGTGATAACATTGCATTACCAGTTATGTCATTGCTCTTTTCTTAGTAAAGTGTTTTCCTGTGTGAATACGTGTAAATGCAACAAAAATACAAACACACAATAAACCTATTTCCTGGCTCTGCTTTCTGTATTTCCACTCATCTGTGTACAAGATTTTTTTGTTTTGTTTTCAGTACTTCTTAATCTCCTACAACATTGGTCATGCTGATTAACGGGATACGTTGTGGCAGAACCACAAATGCATTCCTCACTCCCCCTCCTTCCCCTGCAACTGTGTTTCTCTCCCTTTTTCTTCCCTTACCGCCCAGTAGAGTGAGTCTGTGTGCATCTCTCTCTGGATTGTTCAGGAGGGTCTCTGCAATACGGTCCCGAGTCTCTCGGGTAATGATACTGTATTGCATGCTTTACAATTTCACCCTCCAAAGAGGCCTACTCATAGAGGCCATTGAGGAGGAAGGCAAGCCAGGTCCTCATGTCAAATCAGCAGGAAGAGGAAGCTGATGACCATTCATTGTCAGCTGCAGGAGTCATCTGCAACCAGGAAGCTTGAGTAACATGTTTTAAGTCCTAATAACTCAGAAAACTGATGTAATAGAGTAAAACATATTTAAAACGCATTGGTATACTTGTACTGATTTGAGAGAATGATGGTTGCACCACCACAATTTTTCTTGATTGTCAATTAACTCAGAAATCTTTTATTTTTAATTTATTATCTACTGGAGTACACATTTTTACATTTTAGTTTTTATTCTTAGAATGAGCAAACTTTATCCAACTAGAGCTGAGGTTTACAGTGACTCTTGTGTGTCTATTTGAACTTTTCTTCCATCATATTTCAAGACTTTTAAAAATGGTTTCCACAACCTTTTCCAATACTATTATTTTTGAAAGGGTGCTCTGTCACCCAGCAGCTTAGTTTGCTAATTGTAGTAAGGTATGTGCTCATTCCTGTAGTTCTACACATGGCAAGTTCCCTATCTTGGTCATGTTAGTAAAGGAAAGAACAGAGCAGAAATCAGCTATTTCTGCACTTGGAAAAACTACCAGGAAAATTGACTGTTGCCAATCAGTCACTCTTTGCAGTTAGAGTGGCAGAGGTTAATACAAGATCACCAGCCTGCCTTCTACCATCTGGTGCAATGTGGAGTTCCTAAAGAAGAGTTTTTTTTAAGAAGTAAGAGATATACGTGTCAATTTTCGAAGAAGAGCTGAGAAATTCTCCCTTTCCTGGCCAACATTCACCCTCAGCCATCACCACCAAACCAATTAACTGGTCACTTATCACACTGCTATTTGTGGGACCTTGCTGTGCACAAATTAGTTGCCACATATGTGTACAAAATAACTCTGCCTCCACTCAAAATAATTAATTGGCTACAAAGCACTTTGGGATGTCCTGAGGATGTGAAAGGCACAATATAAATGCAAACTTTTCTTTCTTTCTAGGAGTATGGTTATTGTAGAGGAAACATTTAAACCACTATGTTGTCAAGGCATTTGTTTTGCTTACTAAAATCAACAGTGGTGTTGTAGTATAAGTAAAACCCAAAGTAAGATTTCAGTGTGTTTTGATCTTGCATCATTTTATCTCTCAGGTCTTCAGGACTCTTCAGTCTGATTGAAAGTCTGTGGCCTCCATTGGTTCCTCCAAAAGTCCATGGCCAAAGCCAAGGCAGCCAAGAGGTAATGCTAATACTTAGAGTGCATAATGCATCATGGTTGCATATTGAACGGGCACTGTCTTTACCAAAAAAAAAACTGGGAAAGCTTTCAGGTTTGTTTGTTTATGTAAGCGGGGGAGGTCTTTTTATTAGAGACACAATAGGGGAGCTTCATACAAGGCATTAATTGGCCATGAAGCGCTTTGGAACCATCCAAATCTGACTATGTTACCTGTTTTGCACCATCCCAATTTAAGATGGTGCAAAACAGGTAACATAGTCAGGTGTGGATTTTCTTACATCAACGAACAAGGTTTATTTACAACAATCACACAGCTTTTCCTTTGCTAACATGCTTCAAGTATAGATAAGATTGCCCATACTCTCTGCATAACTGAAGGAAGGGGAAAGGCTTCTCCGTCAGCGGGCCTGGTTAGCAAGCTGTCTCACAGACTGTGGCTGTATGCTTAAAAAGAGGTGAACAGCAGATTCCTGCCTAAAAACCGATTAGGCAAAAGTTGGGGCCGAATGTCAGATGCTAGCAGCAATGAAAGGGCTGCTCGCTCCCAGATCATTTTTCTTATGCGCTGCAACTACTGGGAACTTAAATCCTGTGGCAGGAGTTAGCTGGTGAGGCCAGAAAACAAAACAAAGAAGGATGGCACTACATCGAAGAGAGGGCCATCCAGAATCAAAAAATGTTTACGTCGCCTGCTGCAAAGTGTCTCTTGTTAATAGCTCCTCGGGTGCTCAAGTTGCATTATTGGGAGTCCCCTCTCATTTGCATAATTTTGGGGTCACTCAGTTTATGCGTTGGTATCTAGTACATTACACTCTGGCTAGCTGCATTTTGCCGCACTAACCGTCTTGGATATGTTGTCAGGCTGGGGCTTCCGCACCTGATAATACAGGTAGCTCGGCTGCCCACCATCACATTATCAGCCCCGTGATATGTAGATTATATTGAACATCATTTTGCTACCTGAGTAGTATCATTGTCAGTGGTGTTTGGCTCTTAACCATTTTCAAATAAATTCACAGTCCCAAATGCATTTTCATGATTGCACTGCCCTTTTAACCTCAAATTTTGTTGGGAATTTGCAGGGAGTTACACTGCATTTAATGCATACTCGTAATGAGGTGAGACTACCTCCTGTGAATGTTCTCACACTTCTTAGCTTTAGTAAACAATTTTACAACACCAAGTTATAGTCCAGCAATTTTATTTTAAATTCACAAGCTTTCGGAGGCTTCCCCCTTCGTCAGGTGAACGATGTGAAATGAAATCCTCGAAATGAAATCGCATTTATAATTCACAGAACAATGCTTGGTGAGTACAGACAGTTTTTTTCAACTGCCCGTTGCCAAGGCAATCAGTGTGCAGACAGACAGGTGTTACCTGCCAGGTCTCACAATTTTCTGTGAGACCTGGCAGGTAACACCTGTCTGTCTGCACACTGATTGCCTTGGCAACGGGCAGTTGAAAAAACTGTCTGTACTCACCAAGCATTGTTCTGTGAATTATAAATGCGATTTCATTTCGAGGATTTCATTTCACATCGTTCACCTGACGAAGGGGGAAGCCTCCGAAAGCTTGTGAATTTAAAATAAAATTGCTGGACTATAACTTGGTGTAAAATTGTTTACAATTGTCAACCCCAGTCCATCACCGGCATTTCCACATCATTCTTAGCTTTAGATTGACATCTGACCCCAGAGTTGCACTGCTGCTTTTGCACTGATGTGGATCCAAGAGCACTTTGTATCAATAGAGAAATGGTAGTATAACTGCAACTTATGAAATGTTAATTAAGTTTTCCGGCTTCATCTCATATTTAACTGATCGTTCTTTTACAACTTTCAGTACCATGGATAAGGATATTTATTCTGGAGTCCTTTTTTAGTTTGATACATACAGCCAAGTGTAAGAATGACCAGAGCATATCTATGTTGTAGTGGCTACAATAGCAAATAGTAATAATCTTAAAATTAAACTGGCCATCAAAAACATTGTACAGCGTTACCCTAGTGATCATATTTAACAAACTTCACTTTCCTTGTTGAATATAATGACCTTTAATTGTCAGATATATTCCCTTGGTAGCTGATTGATCAGCTGAATTGACTGTACTGTGTTTAAGATGGTTATTAAAGTTGAGAAATACTGCATAAAATACCTTTCAATTTTCAAAAATTTGTTCTCTGGTTGTGATGCTGGAAAGGCTGCATTCATTGCCCATCCTTCATTTCCTTCAGAAAGTGGTGATGGCACTTCTTGTTAACAATAATGCTCAAACAGATTTATAAAAGGAAAGATGTTGCAAAAAGAATTCAGCGCTGTGGCACCATTTGCAATCTAGATTAGAAGTAATGCTTCTAATACACACGGCGATTTTTTTTTTCTAGCACATGGATTTGTCCTCTGATGTGCTTCTGCCTGCTCCAAGTTTCTGCTATGTACTTGCCCCTCTTCCAGGGGAGCGGGGTGTAGAGCTGCTTCAGAATGAAAATGTCTCTGACCTCTACCGACCTTCAGAACTGCACAATTTGAAGCATATTCATCAGGTAATTGGATGTTTTGTGAACATGTCAAATAATTTTAAGCTTCTCTGTAAGGTTGATTCATGTCCTGTTTCTGATAACACTGCTAACAAAATGTTTGATCTTGTTTCAGTCTATGTGCCTTTGTATCATTGCAGGTTCTGGTATAAATCTCGTATCCTTTTAAAATAAAATTGATAAAGCAGCATATTCTTCATTGTGCCATGAACTAGCAGGCTTAGATTCAAAACCAGCTTCTGCTGAAAATTTGCACTCAGGCTTATTTCCACATGACAAGCTCCAGATTTTGACTGGGTCATCAGGCACAGAACTAAGTGAGAGTATGGTACTGGACCCAAGGGACTGGCATACACCTAGTAACAACAGATTTCCTTGTGCCT
Source organism: Heptranchias perlo (assembly GCF_035084215.1). NCBI lineage: Eukaryota > Metazoa > Chordata > Chondrichthyes > Hexanchiformes > Hexanchidae > Heptranchias > Heptranchias perlo. Next base: position 60,451,274 of record NC_090327.1, read on the forward strand.
GAGCTGAGAATGGCTTTCTAAGTGCCCCAGAGGTGGGTTATATCACCTGTGTCCTCTCAGTCAAGGAGGGTTGCTTGAGTGCAGGAAGAGGAATGGGGAAGAGGAAACTGAAAGTTACAACAGATATAAAATAATTGTTACAAATTCAAGATAGTGATTATTTTTATCATTTCACACACCTAGCAAATAATTATGAAGAATCATTTCATTATGTAACAGAGTACTCAGGAATTTATGCCTCTAGTGAGCTAAATACTATTTTTATTTTCAAAGCATTAGGACTGGAGCAGTTTTAATTCCCTCCCCCCATAAATCACCTGCTCCAAGGACCAAAGTTATCCCATAGTCACATTTCGGAACTTTTGATCATTTCTTTTCCTTCATGAAAAGGATTTTGAGATTGAGTTATGTTTAAGGGTTGTGTTTTAAAACACAGTGATTTTGCACAGGTTTAAAAAGAAAGGCCACAAGATGTAAGCATTCACAATGTGCATTTAAGCCTGATGAGCCACTTTGGAGAATGTCTATTTTATACTGATACAGTGAGGATCTATTGTCTCATCACAAGCCATTTAGCCAGGATTGCTGGGGGTGTTTTAATTCATCTCATTCCAGGTGGTCACAAATATTCACACTCATAGTGATGAGGATGATTCCATTCACGTGGGCACAGCACAAAATGTCTATGGAGAATATACTCCTGGAAGAGAGGGTAGTTGATTTGGTTGACAGGCTGGTTGGTAAATTCCTGCTCGGGAAGATATCAGTGTTTCCCCTCTGCTTCTTGGGGTTGGTATTAAAGTGGAAAAAAAGGCGAACCATGTTTGGGGGCAGTCAGTTTTTGAAAAAAGGACTGCAAGACATAGTCTTGGGCTTGGAGTTGGAAGCTAAAAATGCAAAAGTTTAGGTTTTGCAATTAGAAGTTGCCTAACAAGAAAGGTAGTGTCAAAAACAAGTAAGTCAGTTCACAAAAGGGACAGGGCATGTTTTTTTTTCCCTCCCATTTTTTAATGAGATAAATAAGATTGAGTTAAGTAAGTGGAATTTGATTTGACTATTATTCTGTATGTTCACTTGCTGCCTGAAATAATGCAGCTTAACAATTCATACCTGGCCTTGTCCCACAAGGTGCTTCAGTCCTTCTTTGAAAAATCGGAGAAACGCAAATGTTGACAAGTGCATAAGACACAGTCTCCAATTCTGATCAAAATTGGATTCTATTGTCACACCCCTGGGTTACGTGATTGTATAATTAGATATTAGGCAGTTGGGGCACAGAACTGTACGTAAGATGCTCAGACCACTTACGGAAATGACCAGCACTGCTGTTGGCAAGAGAATATCTATGGCAGACCTGAAAGTTGTAACACCCATCATAAATTTAATAAAGCTCTATGGTATTTTAAAATACAGATTAAGATTGTATAAAAATTGGATTCTGTTGCTGGAAAATGGTAAATGCGAGCATTACAACAATCCCTTGATTTATAAAAGTTCCTTTGGCCAAAATGAAACCCTGTGTTTGTTTTTGAGAAGCAGAACATTCCACTTGATATACAAGCTAATGGTGTGTATCTCCAGGGTAATTTGAAATGCTAACTCTTTATTGTGCAGCAAATATCAATGTTAGTTTAAAGCAATGCTGCATTTTACTTTGTTAAATGTTAACATCTTTTTCTATCTAATTTCAGCATGTTCCTGAAAGCCAACGATGTAGTTTCAATGCGGAAGTCATTTACAGAAGGTTCCAGGTATGAACAGATTAGTTTCGCTAAAATACTTTTTAAAATGCAGAGGTACATTATCACCATTTTTAAAATTCATGTAGGGCTACTGAATAGATATTTGATCATCAACGGTAGCACTCTCGCCTCTGAGTCAGAAGGTTGTGGGTTCAAGTCCCACTCCAGAGACTTGAGCACATAATTTAGCCTGACATTTCAGTGCAGTACTGAGGGAGTGCTGCACTGTCAGAGGTGCCGTCTTTCAGATGAGACGAGAAAGATCCCATGGCACTATTTCGAAGAGGGAAGTTCTCCCTGGTGTCCTAGCCAACATTTATCTCTCAACCAACATCACTAAAACAGATTATCTGGTTATTATCACATTGCTGTTTGTGGGACCTAGCTATGTGCAAATTGACTGCAGTGTTTCCTACATTATAACAATGACTACACTTCAAAAAGTATTTTGTTGGCTGTAAAGTGCTTTGGGATGTGCTGAATTCATGAAAGGCGCCATATAAATGCAAGTCTTTCTTTTTATGTTCTTTCATTTGCATAATTTATTCAACTGCTTGAACTTTGCTTCTCCAATCAGTGCGTAGCCTGTCTCAGTGCTCGAAAAGTTGGTTGTCCTGGATCTCTAAATGCTCACTAATTTGATCTTGAATCATGGATCCCAAGAGTTTTTCCCACAAATGATGTTAGTACAACTGGTTTATCCTTCTCCCCCTGATGTTACATTAGCTACTCACCCATTCTACTGATCAGTTTTGTGGTAGGATCCCCCCCGCCCAACCAAACCACTGCTCCGATATGATTTCTACCACATAATTTTAGACTACTGATGAGCACCACTGTAAGAGCTGAGCAGAATTCACCAGCACTTTAAACTGTAAACATTTTAAAAGACCAATGCATTACTCTGCTGTTTAAAAAGAATGTGCTTTAAAGGTACATTTTTGTTTAGATCTTTGACTTTCATTTTGTTGCATGTATTCTTCCGAGTCCAAAACGGGCACTCTGAACAGAATGTTGCGCAGCTGTTTAAAATACAAGTGGGTTCTGAGCAGCGCTTAACATAACGTTGGTTTTGGTTAAGGAGAGAAAATTGGCACAACATTAAAATATATAGGCTTATTTGATTTTTTATTTCGCCAGAGCATACTAGCACAAATGTGCTACCGCTGAGTTCCCACCATCAACATCTTGGTGGTTTTGACCAGAATATTAATTGGACAAGCCGTATCAACACTGTGACTGCAAGAGTAGGGCAGAGACTGGGCACTCTGCTTGAGTGGCTCACCTCCTGACCCTTCAAACCTCTCCACCATCTACAATGCTCATGTCAGAGGTGTGATGGACTATTCACCACTTGCCTGGGTGGTACAGCCAAAAACAACACTCAAGAAGCTTGATGCCATCCAGTACAGAGTAGTTTGCTAGCCACAGAGCTCAATATCTACCCCCTCCATCTCTATTGCACTGTGGCTACAGTATGTACAATCTAAGAATGCACCTCCTTTCCCAGTGACCTCAATCACCAAAAAAAAACAAGAGCAGCTATGTCGTGGGAACACCATCACCTCCAAGTTCCTTTCCAAGTCACACGCCATCTTGATTTAGACATACATCGCTGTCTCTTCATTGTCACTAGGTCAATAGCCTAACACTATCATGGGAGCACCATTAGCACAATGACTGCAAAGATCATGGAGAAGGCCCACCACAACATTCTTGGGTCAACTAGGGATGGGCAATAAATGCGGCCTCGCCAGCGTTATCCACATCTGGAGAACAAATTTTAAAATGTGCACCTGGTACGAAAGTAAATGCAGCACCCACGGTTTATTAAGTAATTTAGAGTTAATGGGCCTGATTTTAGCAGGCCTGCGGGTTTCCGGCGGGTTGGGTTTCGGGTGCGTGGCCTCTGCGCCCGGTGAAATTAGTGGGTTGCCCGCGCGATCGTAGCAGGCAATGCACTAATTGGAATCACTTACCTGCTCCTCCGGGCTCCGCGCTGCTGGTCTGCGCGTTGGGCGGGCTGCGCATGCGCAGTACGATCTGTCAGCTGGAGGCTCTCTACTTAAAGGGGCAGTCCTCCACTGACAGATGCTGCAACCAATGGAACAAATTACAGCATGGAGCAGCCCAGGGGGAAGGCTGCTCCCAGTTTAATGATGCCTCACCCCAGGTATCATCAGATGGGGTGAGGAGGAGGGGGAGGACAGAGATCTTCCCCCCGGCGGGCGGGAGGAAGCGGCCTGCCTCTGCCACCAAGAAGGCCTGGCTCGAGGTGGCAGAGGGGGTCACCTGCACCACCAACATATCGCCCACCTGCATACAGTGCAGGAGGCGCTCCAATGACCTCAGTAGGTCAGCCACAATGAGAACACGTAGTCTTTCCCCTACACTCCGTCTGCCACAACACTGCCCCCACCCCACATCTCCTTCGGCACCGCCAACACTACTCTTTCACATCACCCCTCATACCCACTCAAACCCCATCCTCATCTTACCTGCACCTACTCACCTCGCCAGTACTCACCCGCCACTAACACGCAACCCAATCCTCATACAATCTCATGGCTCTATCCCATACTCACCCTCTCGTGCATCTCCCTCACGGCCAGCCTCACTCAACCTGCCACCACCTGTGCTGCAGCCACAGGGCACGCATCGCATATGTGCAGTAGGCAGCGTACGGCAAATGTGTCGTGAGCATGAAGGGGATGCACAAGGGTGTCTGAGGGTTTGCCATGGGTGTTACCTATATTGAATTTCAGAGCAACAAACATCACACATTATATTGGCACCACCACTGCCATGTCTCCGCGAATACTGTCTGTTGTGTCCAATAATGCCCGCTCCTGGGTATCACTATGAGGACCCACCACTGATGCCACCCATTGTGTTACTGCAGAGTAGGTGCAGGTGTATTTGCAGGGCTCTTCCGCGCAGACGACTGAGAGACATCGGCGGTGTACCCGGCTGCACCCTGGAAGGATGCGGAGGAGAAGTTGTGGAGGGCAGTGGTGACGTTGGCAGCGACAGGTAAGCAGATGGTGCTGGGGCCAGCCAGGAGCAGCTCGGCATGAAAGAGCCTGCAGATCTCCACGACTACATGTCGAGTGAATCTGCGCCTCCGTGTGCACTGCTGCTCAGAGAAGTCCGGGGAGCTGCGCCTCGGTCTGTGGACCCTGTGGCGAGGGTAGTGCCCTCTGCGACGTGTCTCTCTCTGCGGTAGCCCTTCCTCCTGCTGTACAGGTGGATGTGTCACAGCACTCCGTTGTGGAGCTCCACGTGTCAGAGGTGGACGGCGTGGACTGCGAGGCTGCTGGGGCTGGTCATGCTGTTCGTCCTCCGAGGATGTCAACGCACCACCCATCTGGCAGGTGTTGGTCTGAGGGGTTGTGCAGGGTAGGTAGGTGGTTCCTCGCACTGGGGCTGCGGTTTCACGTCGGTCTGTCCTCTGGCTTGGCGGGGGGTGGTGGAGGGCAGGGGTTGCCCTACGTGACGCAGTGGCCTCCTGCGTGGGTGAGGGCTCTCCCACCCGCTGTGGAGTGCACCTTGGCAGCTGCCACAGGCTGCTGGCTGGAACACGACCGGTTGAAGGGAGACTGTTTCCCCCAGTGTGTGAAACTCACTGCCTTGAAGCTAAAATCCCACACTTCCTGTTTTGACAGCTGCTTCAGCTCATTTAATGACCTCAACAAGCAAGGTAAGTACACTCAAGTGGAACCCCGCTGGCTTTAATTGCCTGCGGGATTCCCACCAGCGGGGCCTGCGCACGCAGCCCCGCACGTCAGCGCGGCACCCGGAAGTGGCCGGGATCTCGGCGCGATCCGGTCACGTGACTGGATATCGGGATTTTCGGGGCCCCCCTGCTGGAAACCCGCAGGAAACCCGACGCTAAAATCGAGCCCAATGTTTTTAGATCACCTGGCCATGTTTCTTACAGACATTTTTTTGGAATGATGAGACTATTGCTGAAAATGTGCTGGATTAAGACTTCTGCATTAACAACTTTCCCACTATCCCTCAACAGAACTGAATCTTCTGAACAGAGCAGTTTGTTTTGTCCAGATATATCCTAATTCCTGTTTTATGAGAAGAACTCACAATAGTACAAAGGAAATGCTTCACACATGTTCAGATGCAATTTAACCAAAACATGTTGATGTTTGTGTGCTCAATGCTTGTACTCTGTACAAGTGCATATATAGAAAACATTGGTTATTGTGATTTCATTCTTCTTGCCAGCTCAGTCCAAATAATTTTACACTTCTAAATATCTTCATATGAATATTCAAAAACAACTAAAATCCATATTTTAGATTTGATGAGATTTGTAACCGTCACATGACAGGTTATACTTTAGCAGCAATTGCAATTATGTTTTAATACTAAATATAACATCCAGAAAAGTAATATCAGCTGTAGCTCACTGATTGCACTCTCGCCTCTGAGTCAGAAGGTTGTGGGTTGAAGTCCCATTCCAGATACTTGAGCACAAAATCTAGGCTAATCTGTGAAGTTAGAGCTTGCTGTTGTTACAGCCGACTTTTATGTTGATGGATGTCCTAATGCCATGGAATATTTTGGAGGACAGCAGGAAATCCACAACGAAGATGTACCAGTAAGAATTTGAAAGAAAGGACAGTAGACAAATCCAGCATAAATGGTGGGACCTGAGTGATTGAGTTGTGCTAGCAGAAAAATGAAGTGCCAGAAAAACAACTGTAAATAAATTATTGATTTTTGGGTTAACATGGTTCAAATGGGAGAAAAATATAGCAAACATTTGTTTTAATCTATATATTTGCTCTCAGGATGTGAGCAACACTGGCGAGGTTGCATGTATTGCCTATTTTTAGCTACCCTGAAAAGGTAGTGGTGGTTTTTTGTGAACCTCTGTAGTCCTTGTCCTGATAGTGCTCCCACAATGATGTTAGGTAGGGAATTGCAGGGTATTCACCCAATGACAATGGAAGAATGGTGATATATGCCCAAGTCAGGTTAGCGTGTGACTTAAAGGAGATCTTGGAGGTTATGGTTTTGCCACAACATTGCTGCTCTTGTCTTTCTTGGCGGTAGAGGTTGCTGTCACAGTAACCTTAGTGAGTTGCTGCAGTGCATCCTGTACATAGAACATACTGTAGCCACGGTGCATCGTTGATGGAGTGGCTAGATATTGAGTCCAATGGTGGGGACACCAGTCAAGCGAATGTTCAGTTCTGGATTGTGTCTGGACTACTTGAGCATTGTTACAGTTGCACCTATCCAGGCAAGTATGAATATTCTATCACTTTCCTGACTTGAATTTTGTAGAAGGTGAAGAGACTTTGAGGGGCCAGTAGATAAGCCACTTGTTGCAGAATACCCAAACTCTGCCCTGCTATTGCCGTTGTTGATATTGCTGGTCCATTTAAGCTTATGGTCAAAGGTGGCCCTCAAGATGGTAGTGATTCAATGATGTTGGTGTTATTAAAGGTCATGGGGGAAATGGTTAGGCTTTTTCTTGTTCGAAACGATCATTACCTTGCACTTATGTGGCGTGAATGTTAACTGTTACTTGTCAACCCAATCCTGCACGTTGTCTTTGGACTGCTCGAATATCGGAGGAGGTGTACATGGAGCTGAACACTGGAATTGTCAGCTGACAGCTCCACTACTAACCTTATGCAGGAGGAAAGGCCATCGATGGGGCAACTGAAGATGCTTGGGCTGAGGACACTTCCTTGAGGAACTCCTGAACCATCTCCTGAACCATCCCGACTTGGAAATATATTGCCGTTCCTTCATCGTCGCTGGGTCAAAATCCTGGAACCCCCTACCTAACAGCATTGTGGGAGAACCTTCACCACACGGACGGAAGCAGTTCAAGAAGGCAGCTCACCACCACCTTCTCAAGGGCAATTATGGATGGGCAATAAATGCCGGCCTTGCCAGTGAAGCCCACATCCCATGAACGAATTTTTTTAAAATGATGGCCTGGGGTTGTGATGATTGGCTTGTGACAATCGTGGCCATCTTCTTTGTGTTTGGTATGACTCCAGGCACTGGAGGATTTTTCCTTTCTGGACTCCTTAGTGCCATACTCGGTTGAATGCTGCCTTGATGTCAAGAGCAGCTATTCTGACCTCTCCTCTGGCATTCAGCTCCTACGTCCATGTGTGATCAGATCTGGAGCCAAATGGCAGAATTCAAACTGAGTGTTGGTGAATAGCACTATTGAAGACTCCGTCCATCACTTTACTGATTATTGAAAAGAGGCTAATAGGGCGGTAATCGGCTGGGTTGGATTTACCCTGCTTTTTGTGGATAGGGCATACTTGGGCAATTTTCCATGTTATTGGGTAGATGCTACTGCCAGAGCTGCACTGGAATAGCTTGTCAGCCAGTTCTGGTGTACTTGACAGCCAATATGTTGTCACAGTGCATAAAAATTTTGAATAACTTTTTTTGTCATTCACATTCTTTTAAATGTATATTCTTTCTTGTATATCAACCCAAATTATAACAGACATATTAATATGTTTATTTAGTGTTTAATACAATATTGTTTCTTTACAGGGACAAACTGCTAATCAACAGATGGGTAGGGACTACTGGCTTTTTGTGACTGATTCAACACTGCAGTCTGCAAGTCATGATTCTAGAGTACCCAAAACCGTATCAGTCTGTGTAACCTCATTCTGCATACTGGGTACTGAAGTTATTAAATCACTGAATGATGAAACATCCAGCAGCATTACCTTCAAAGATGTTATAGTCGAAAAAGGTAAGACCTGGTTTAACAGTGTATTCTTAAAAGATATTTTCTTCAGTTTCCTGAATAAATCAAGACCTAAGGGATTGTGAAAAGAGAAGCCTATACTAAACACCTCTTTCATTAAAATACTGAAATGATTTAGGAAGGGTTAGAATTAGGAAGTAAGAAAAAAATAGTGTAAAGAAAAACACAAAGGACAAAAGTTGGTCGAGCATAACAACTTATATTTATATAGAGCATTTTCTGTACAAGATGTCCCAGAGCATTTTATGAAAAGTGAGAGGAACAGATGTCAAGCTGTGAGACAAAGGTTTGGAAAGGTGACTGAAGACTAGGTCAAAAGGATGGATTTTAAGGAGGTTTTCTAAGGAGCACAGATAATTAGGTGAAGAGGGTTAGGGAGAGTGAGGCCGAGGCGATTTAAAGCTATGCCATCACTGATGGAATGAAGAGAGGGGAAAAACTGCACAGGAGGCCAGAATTGCCAGAGGCGACATGAGGAAACATTTTTTTACGCAGCGAGTTGTAATGATCTGGAATGCACTGCATGAAAGGGTAGTGGAAGCCGATTCAATAGTAACTTTCAAAAGGGAATTAGATAAATACTTGAAGGGAAAAAATTTACAGGGCAATGGGGAAAAGAGTAGGGGAATGGGACCAATTGCATAGCTCTTTCAAAGAGCCGGCACAGGCACAATGAGCCAAATGGCCTCCTGCTGTGTTGTACCTACTATGATATTATGAATTGGAGGACCAAAGGCTGTGGGAGGGTATGTGGCTTGGGGAGGTTGCACTGTAGGGATGTATGACGCCGTAGAGGGATTTGGATGCATTGGAGGACAGGGAGCCAATGTGGGTGAGCGATGCTTAATGCGGGATAGGATATGGGCAGCTGCATTTTTGAACAAGTTGGAGTTTTTGGAGGGTGGAAGGTGAAAGGACAACAAGCAAAGCATTGGAATAATCAATTCTGGAGGTGACAAAAGTGTGCGTAATGGTTTCAATGCTGGTGGGTTTCGATATAGGTGGAGATGGGCAATGTTGTGAAAGTGGATGTTAGGGGATGTAAGGTACGAAGCTCATCTCAGGTAGACCATGACGCCAAGATTGTGCACTGTTTTGTTCAGTCTAAGCACTTGGCCAGGGAGTGGGGTGACATCAGTGGCAAGAGAACAGAATTTACGACGGGTGCTGAAAACTTCATGCCTTCAGCTTTCCCGATAGTTAGCTGAACGAAGTTGTGATTCATCCATGACAATGTCAGACAGGCAGTCCACAGCACTGAAGTGGTTAAGGGGTCAAGAGCAGTGGTGGAGAGGTAAAGCTGGGCGTCATCAGTGTACATGTTGAAACTGATCTCATGCCTGCGATGAGTTGCTGAGGGGTAGCACATTAATGAGGAAGAAGAGAGTAGCAAGGATAGATCCTTGGGGACTCTGGAGGTTACAGTGTGGGGGCGGGAGGAGGAGCCATTGTTGGAGTTGTGCTAGTTTTATTTGGATAGGTAGCAGTAGAATCATACGAGGGTAGTCCCATGGAGCTTAACAATGGGAGTGATGGTTAGAGGAGGATGGCATGGTCGACTATGTCAAGTGTTGTGGAGAGGTCGAGCAGGACAAGAAGAGGTAACGCACCATGGTGAGTCACAGAGAGTGTCACTCGGCACTTTGGCTAGGTCTATTGTGATGTTGTGAGATGAATGGAAATGGAAGAATCCAAACAGGGAGTTACAGGGGAGCTGTGCACAGAACTGGAAGGCAACAAACGTTCAAGAAATGAAAGAAAATATTAAAGTAAAAGATAAAAGTAGTAAAATAACAAAACAGTAAAATAAGGTTGCTCAGAAAACCTGGCCCCTTGTGTGGTCAGTTATCATGATGGAGTCGTGACACAAAAGGCTGTACCAATCAGCCAGGCACTACAGATTATGAAAATCTTTCACAGCATATTATTCCTAACACAAATAGCAGTAAGACCATTTCTGAGACCCACTGCTGACTTCAACTAAGTGGCAAGTAACATTCGCGCCAGACAAGTGCCAGGCAATGACCATCTCCAACAAGAGAGAGTTTAACCACCTCCCCTTGACATTCAACGGCATTACCATTGCCGAATCCCCCACCATCAACATCCTGGGGGTCACCATTGACCAGAAACTTAACTGGGCCAACCATATAAATACTGTGGCTTCAAGAGCAGGTCAGAGGCTGGGTATTCCGCGGCGAGTGACTCACCTCCTGATTCCCCAAGGCCTTTCCACCATCTACAAGGCACAAGTCAGGAGTGTGATGGAATACTCTCCACTTGCCTGGATGAGTGCAGCTCCAACAACACTCAAGAAGCCCGACACCATCCAGGACAAAGCAGCCCGCTTGATTGGCACCCCATCCACCACCCTAAACATTCACTCCCTTCACCACCGGCGCACCATGGCTGCAGTGTGTACCATCTACAGGATGCACTGCAGCAACTCGCCAAGGCTTCTTCGACAGCACCTCCCAAACCCACGCCCTCTACCACCTAGAAGGACAAGGGCAGCAGACACATGGGAACAACACCACCTCCACGTTCCCCTCCAAATCACACACCATCCCGACTTGGAAATATATCGCCGTTCCTTCATCGTCACTGGGTCAAAATCTTGGAACTCCCTACCTAACAGCACTGTGGGAGAACCTTCATCACATGGACTGCGGGGGTTCAAGAAGGCGGTTCACCACCACCATCTCAAGGGCAATTAGGGATGGGCAATAAATGCTGACTGTGCCAGCGACGCCCACATCCCATGAACGAATAAAAAAAATACAGGAAGGACTGAGAAGGAGGGTGAATTAAAAGGGGTGAATTCAATGGTCAAATCAGCTACAGAAAGAAAAATAAAGGGAAAGAAAGATTGGATTAAGAGAGAGAGAAAAAAAGAGACACAAAGGAAAAGTAAGAAAAAAAATTAAAAATTAAAAATTTGATATTTTTAAAATCTCCCCAAAAAATTCAAAACCTGTAGGAATGAGACTTCAGACATGTAATAGTTTTCGGTGGCAGAGAGGTTGATTGGCAGTAAGTAACAATTATCACATCATTGAAAGGGTACTTAGGCTTGTAATGACAAAACTTAACTTTCTGTGGTGAGTTTAATGGGGAAATATTGCAAGTTCCTGAAAAAAAAGGGGAGGCCAAGGGCAAGATGTCGTTTTCGCAAAGCTAACGGCGGAGCGGCGCAACTCAGACAGCAACTTTTGGATATTTACATTCTGCTCCTCACCTGAAGTTGCTGTATCATTTGCCGATAAATAACGGCCATTATTTTGACAGCAAATTCTGTCCCCTTATCTGTGAAGGGACAAGCAGACCAGTTTAAAAATTGAGGACCTGAACAATATTGAACAGGAGCAAATAGAAATTATGTATGTCCAGTAGGTAAATCTGTCAATTAATTGAAATACTCCAGGAACAGAAACCTAAAATAAGACATAACGAGCTCAAGTGGCTGAAACTGGTTACGACCCATGTCTGGGTTGGTTTGGATGGCTGGCAGCCTAAAAACAAATCATTTTTCTAAATAGAAATAAATTACATTAATTGTGAGCCAGGTCCTAATGGGTCCTGATAAAAAAGCAAAATAATTAATTTGAAAAATTAATAAAGTAATAATGGATCGTTGTTAAGAGGGCAGGGAACATTGAAATTAGCAGCAAGACCAAATGGAAAGACATCTTCTGCCAGCTCTGGAATTTAAGAGAAAGTGCCCAGACTTCTTACCAGTCAGCCCAAATGAACCAAAACAACTCTCTGTTCTGCATAGATCTTGAGTCAGTGACTCAACAATATGAATCGTGTGAAGACCTCATAAAGGAACACTAAAATCACAATCCAAAAAGTAATAAATTGCACTCCTATTTGCAGCAGATTAAAAGAAAACAAGATGAAACTGATACATTGCACATATTGCATCCACCTTCACATCTGGAAACCAGCTGTGCCTTATTGTCCTGTAACACAAGCTGGCAACATGAAACTGATTTTGAAAGAAATGCAGAAGATTATGCAGATTGCAATAGAGTCAGACACCAAACATGTCTCCTGCATTTCTTCTACATCCTTGGATTCACAATACTCGCACTATGTAAGTGAATCCTGTTGACCAGGTATCACTAGTAATTCCTTGTTATACATATAGACGCAGCTCAATTAGGGGGAAAAACATACAATTTATAGTTGGAATGCATCAAATTCCTAGCCACATGGTCTCTGCTGTTAAACTACTTCAAGGGATGGTGAATGATGGGTTTGGTACAGCCTATTTAAATAACAGTCTACACTGGAAGACAAGACCTTAAGGAATAGATCAACAAGATAGGTTGTATCTGATTCAGGTGGACCTGAAAACCCCACAATGTAAAAAAACAAACTTAAACTTTTCTGTGCGAATGAGCTCACAAGAATCCTACCATCATTTGTATGATACTATTAATTGTAATAATGTCCTGAATGTAGGACATTGAACAATTCAGAACAAAAACATGATTGTATCATCATAACAATAAACAGACCCTTCACAAATCTTTCTAATGTAATGAGACTGTCCTGTATAGTAAAACAATTGCAGTGATATGGTAGATTTGGGGTTAAAGTTGGGTTTTAGTTGCCTTAATTGGCTATAAATGATTTACTGCGTTTTGAGTTCCCTGAAAACCACAGCTAAAACAGACAGAAGGAGGCCATTCGGCCCATCTTATTCGTGCTGGCCGAAAAAGAGCTTAATCCCACTTTCCAGCACTTGGTCCATAGCCCTGTAGGTTAAAGCACTTCAAGTGCTCACCCACTTTTTAAATGAGTTGAGGGTTTCTGCCTCTACCACCCTTTCAGGCAGCGAGTTCCAGACCCCCACCACCCTCTGGGTGAAAAAATTTCTCCTCCGCTCCCCTCTAATCCTTCTACCAATTACTTTAAATCTATGCCCCCTGGTCACTGACCCCTCTGCTAAAGGAAATAGGTCCTCCCTATCCACTCTATCTAATCCCGTCATAATTTTGTATAACTCAATTAAATTTCCCCTTAGCCTCCTTTGTTCTAAAGAAAACAACCCGAGCCTCTCCAATCTTTTCTCATAGCTAAAATTCTCCAGCCCTGGTAACATCCTCGTAAATCTCCTCTGTACTCTCTCTAGTGTAATCGCATCTTTCCTATAATGTGGTGACCAGAACTGTACGCGGTACTCAAAATGTGGCCTAACCAATGATTTATACAGTTCTAGCATAACCTCCCTGCTCTTATATTAGGCTGTGTAATATTACTGATTGATTGATTGGAAGATTCTACAGCCACTAAAGAAGTTGTTTCGATGATGCCTTGATTGTAGGCCACACCAGACTCCATGGGGGTAATTTGTATCTTCATTGCTTAGGTGATAAACAGGCAGAGCTTATAGACCTGCCCGTTATAAAGCCTGCCTGATTTTCATTTCCATTGATTTAATTGGAAATTAAAACTGGGCAAGTTCTGTCATGGGTGGGCAATCTGCTCTACGAGTTAACAGCAAACATGGTGAAGGTGAAAATTATCATCTATATGTCACATTATAATGGAAATGTTTGGGGTGATGGGATGCAGTCTTACCATTTATGACTATATGCAGCTGAAAGACTCACCCTTATCTCGCTGTTTCGCATATTAGAGAGAAGTAACCCCAGGCATCTATTTACTACTTAAGTTCTAAACTTTAGATGATTGTTAACTTTCCAGTAACTGATTATCAGCAACTCTGGGATTCCATTCTCTGGCATCGGTGCTTCCTGCTTTTGAACAGTTTTTCCCTTTTTTATTTGGGTGGAATTTTGGACTACCTTCCCTGATCGGAGCATCTGAATATATAGTGCATTCCAGGAGAATGTACTGGCACATTACTGTCACCTCATGCTGCACCATGCCATAGTGTAGGATGATGTACAGATATTTCTTTGTGAGCATCTGCAGCAGAAGGACCTACAGGTACTTCACTGATCCTGCAGCACAGCATGAAAGTACATATGGGTTCATCACAGTAACTCTGGACTATACATGACTAAATAACAAAAACAGCTTGCATTTATATAGCGCCTTTAACGTAGTAAAATGTCCCAAGACGTTTCACAGGAGCGATTATCAAACAAAATTTGATTATTAAACTATCCAAAAGGACAAATAATCAACTTTAAAAACAGAAACACAGATGTTAGAATCATAGAATCGTTACAACACAGAAGGAGACCATTCGGCCCATCAAGCCTGTGCCAGCTCTTTGCAAGAGCAATCCAGTTAGTCCCATTCGCCCGCTCTTTCCCCATAACCTTGCAAATTTTTTCCCTTCAAATATTTATCCAATTCCTTTTTGAAAGCCACAATTGAATCTGCACCCATTACCCTTTCAGGCAGCACATCCTAGATCATAACTACTCGCTGCGTAAAAAAGTTTTCCTCGCGTTGCCTTTGGTTCTTTTGCCAATCACCATAAATCCGTGTCCTCTGATTCTCGACTCTTCCACCAATGAAAACCGTTTCTCTTTATTTACTTTATCTAAACCCTTCATGATTTTGAACACTTCTACCAAATCTCCTTTCAACCTTCTCTGCTCTAAAGAGAATAACCCCATCTTCTCCAGCCTATCCACATAACTGAAGTCCCTCATCCCTTGATCCATACTAGTAAATCTTTTCTGCACCCTTTCTAAGGCCATTACATCCTTCCTAAAATACGATGCCCAGAATTGGACACAATACTCCAGCTGTGGCCGAACCAGTGTTTTATAAAGGTTCAATATAACTTCCTTGCTTTTGTACTCTGTGCCTCTATTTATAAATTGTAAACAATTTTACAACACCAAATTATAGTCCAACAAATTTATTTTAAATTCCACAAGCTTTCGGAGGCTTCCTCCTTCGTCAGGTGAACGGTATGGAAATGACATTTTCGAATCCTTCGCATTTGAAAATCACAGAACAATGCCTGGTGATTACTGCCCGTTGCCAAGGCAATCACAGTGAGCAGACAGAAAGGTGTCACCTAAAAAGGCCACCGAATATACAAACCCCCAAAAAAAGAGAGAGAGAGAGAGAGAGAGAAGGAAGACAGTCAATGACCCGTTATATTAAAAACAGATGACATTTGTTCGCTGGTGGGGTTACGTGTAGTGTGACATGAACCCAAGATCCCGGTTGAGGCCGTCCTCACGGGTGCGGAACTTGGCTATCAATTTCTGCTCGACGATTTTGCGTTGTCGTGTGTCTCGAAGGCCGCCTTGGAGTATGCTTACCCGAAGGTCGGTGGCTGAATGTCCATGACTGCTGAAGTGTTCCCCGACAGGGAGAGAACCCTCCTGTTTGGCGATTGTTGCACGGTGTCCGTTCATCCGTTGTCGCAGCGTCTGCATGGTCGTTGGCCGAGTCACAGGAGTATGAACCGTGCACCTGGTGGGTGGTGTCCTCTCGTGTGATGGTGGTATCTGTGTCGATGATCTGGCATGTCTTGCAGAGGTTACCGTCGCAGGGTTGTGTGATGTCGTGGACAGGAGAACAGCGTCCACGACATCACACAACCCTGCGACGGTAACCTCTGCAAGACATGCCAGATCATCGACACAGATACCACCATCACACGAGAGGACACCACCCACCAGGTGCACGGTTCATACTCCTGTGACTCGACCAACGTTGTCTACCTCATACGCTGCAGGAAAGGATGCCCCAGAGCATGGTACATTGGCGAGACCATGCAGACGCTGCGACAACGGATGAACGGACACCGCGCAACAATCGCCAAACAGGAGGGTTCTCTCCCTGTCGGGGAACACTTCAGCAGTCATGGACATTCAGCCACCGACCTTCGGGTAAGCATACTCCAAGGTGGCCTTCGAGACACACGACAACGCAAAATCGTCGAGCAGAAATTGATAGCCAAGTTCCGCATCCATGAGGACGGCCTCAACCGGGATCTTGGGTTCATGTCACACTACACGTAACCCCACCAGCGAACAAATGTTATCTGTTTTTAATATAACGGGTCATTGACTGTTTTCCTTCTCTCTCTCTTTTTTTGGGGGTTTGTATATTCGGTGGCCTTTTTAGGTGACACCTTTCTGTCTGCTCACTGTGATCGCCTTGGCAACGGGCAGTAATCACCAGGCATTGTTCTGTGATTTTCAAATGCGAAGGATTCGAAAATGTCATTTCCATACCGTTCACCTGACGAAGGAGGAAGCCTCCGAAAGCTTGTGGAATTTAAAATAAATTTGTTGGACTATAACTTGGTGTTGTAAAATTGTTTACAATTGTCAACCCCAGTCCATCACCGGCATCTCCACATCTATTTATAAAGCCTAGGATCCCATATGCTTTTTTCAACCGCCTTCTCAACCTGTCCTGCCACCTTCAAAGATTTGTGCACATACCCCCAGGTTTCTCTGTTTCTGCACCCCCTTTAGAATTGTACTATTTAGTTTATATTGCCTCTCCTCGTTCTTCCTGCCAAAAGGTATCACTTAGTACAACTTGGCATTAAATTTCGTCTGCCCATTCCACCAGCCTGTCTATGTCCTCTTGAAGCCTATCACTATCCTCCTCACTGTTTACTGTACTTCCAAGTTTTGTGTCTTCTACAAATTTTGAAATTGTGCCCTATGCACTCAAGTCCAAGTCATTAATATATATCAAAAAAAAAGCAGTGGTCCTAGTACCGACCCTTGGGGAACACCATTGTATATCTTCCTCCAGTCTGAAAAACAACTGTTCACCACTACTCTCTGTTTCTTGTCACTTAGCCAATTTTGTATCCATGCTGCCACTGCCCCTTTTATTCCATGGGCTTCAATTTTGCTGACAAGCCTATTATGTGGCACTTTATCAAGCGCTTTTTGAAAGTCCAACATCAACCACATTGCCCTCATCAACCCTCTCTGTTATCTCATCAAAAAACTCAATCAAGTTATTTAAACATGATTTGCCTCTGTTTACCAAACAGGAGCAATAATTAAAAATAAATTCCTGATTAGTACAATTCTGCTTCTTTTAATTTTTGCTGGAAATTCTACTAGTTCTACGAACTGTGTCTTATGCAACTTCAATAATTTAATTCCTTTTTTATAAGAACATAAGAACATAAGAAATAGGAGCAGGAGTAGGCCAATCGGCCCCTCGAGCCTGCTCCACCATTCAATAAGATCATGGCTGATCTGGTCCTAACCTCAAATCTAAAATCATGTCCAATTTCCTGCCCGCTCGCCATAACCCCTAGTTCCCTAATTTATGTTACACAGTTGGTATCTATTATAGATATTCATTCTAATTTTTTCCAGTTTAAATTTTTTTTCAATGATGAGTAGCAAGAGAAATGCTGAAGTGTCTTTAGCAGGCTTCCTTTTTTGGTTCAAAAGATGTTATTTTCCAAGTTTCAATTTAGCAGCTGTGCATCTGTAGACTTGTTTTGTCACAGTTTCTTAAAAGGGGAAAGAAGCATATTTTATTTGATAAACTTATCTCTCAATTATATTCTACGAAATGCTTGGTGTATTTGCATGTAATATCTTGTTATACTGAGAGCCATTTTCTCTTATTCTGCAGACTCTATTGTGTGTGCTGAAGGTACCGTACTTTCACTCCAGAAATCGGTGTTTCAAAGTGACGAACATCAGGAAATTTATCCATTGACTGGAAAAGTTACACTTGATGAACTCAGTGCTATGACCAAATTAAATTCCCTGTGTGCAGTGCAAGGTGAGACTCTGTTTCTACCTCTTCATTTGGTCATTTATCCTTTTACGGGTGTAGCAACATTTGTGCCGCGGAATAAAAAGGAATGTTACAAATTCAGATTATTTCCAGAATACTTTGAATTAAGAAATCTTCTATTGTGGGTGACGGTGAGTTCCAAGGTGCTGTACCTGTGTGAAGTATAAATGGTGAGTTTTTCAAATATATTTATCTAAATGTGGAGCTGGGAGGTGCAGGAGTGCTCCTCCCAGCTTCAGATTCAATCCACAGGCTGTTGCTACACCTCCCACCCCCCCCCCCCCCCCCATCCCGATTGCCGCATCCACATCCCGCCTCCGAAATTGCCGCTGCCACCCCCCCTTCCAGCTTCCTTCCCTTCCCCTTTAAAGATTTACCTGAGGACCGCTGCTGGCGGCACAATGGCCTGATATTACAGGCCTCTTTGCCGGTGAGCTGTGTGGGGACACCTAGTAGGTGTCTGCAGCTCGCCATTGTAATTTAAATGAGGCCCAAAACCTCATCAGGTGGGCTTTGGGTCTACACATTCAGGCACAGGGATCATTTCCAGCGCAAACTAATTTCTACCCCTGTATGTTTTAGTGGGTTTTCTATCCATGTCACTGTTGCTGATGAATCTCACTCTAGCACTTCTGTGTTGGTGATAGCTCAGAATCACTTCTTTTGGTTTATGTGACCGAATTTGAAGTGTCACTCTTCTTAAAAAAAAATTTACTGTTCCATATGTTTACAATGTATTTTGGTTCTAACAACTGAGTTGGCCATCCATCCACTGAATGATTATATCTGGTTGATCATTGCGTGTGCTTCTGTGCCCCAGAGCATTGTGCTGATGAGCCAGTAACCAATTTTATGGCATTTATTTACAGAAAAACATTACAGTGCTAAAAATAGCAAATAACATACATTTCAAAAGTATCAGTGGAAAAAAAAAGCTGCAAGTTTCTCTTTTGTTTAGTTGATTCCAGAGAACAAAGAGCTGGGCTGTCTAAGTGATAACATGCACACCAGTCAGCATCATGAACCTGCCGTTCCCCATTGCCAAGTTGCAACATAGAATTAATATGCATTTTGCCATTTCTGGCTGTGTTGGTATAACAAGTATTTCCTCTTTGCTTCCCTCAGTCTCCCCATTGCTTTTATTGCTTCGATTTTACTTCACTTTATATGTCTGAGTCCATGAACTCTCCATAAATCGCAGCATGTCCCAGGTTCACCAGAATATTAAATTCAATAAGTCTCATTCCAGAAGGTGGTGGAATGTAATCATCCACAATTTTCATTAAGTGCTTGGTCATAATTGTAAACCCACATTTACAAAAGCAGTTGTAATGCGTGAGTGCACGACTGCTTCCCAAGCAGTAACAGTCATATATACTGTACTGCATCCAGTAGGTTGACATGCCTAGCAACATCTTGTGCAGTCAGAATGCTTTCAGTCATTTTGCTGCAAAGTATGTGAAAGTAATGTTCTTGAATGCTTGTATGGTCCCCGGGTCCACTGGCTGAAACAAAGCATGTTGTGTTTGCAAATAAGAACACCACATTTATGTTGAAAAGGTTCAGCTCTGTTATGACCTGCAATATTGTCCATAACAAGCAATTTTGGTACACATGGTGATCAAGTTCCATAGTCTGTTTTCATAACTGGTCTGAAAACTCCACTTAAGTCACCCAGGCATTCCTCTTTCTTCTGAATTCAACTACTGGTTTGCAAACTCTGAAAAAACAGCAAGGGTTTGCAGATTTGTCAATGATTACAGGGTGGCACTTATCTGTCCTAGCCTTGTTGCAACAGATTGGCACTGTGGCTCTCGTTCTTTGTTTTCTTCCTGCAACAGAAATGTCGTCGATAAAGGACCGCATAGTAGACTCATGACTAAGGTTAGAGCATATGGAGTCAGGGGACAAATAGCAGAATGGATAGCAAGCTGGCTACAAAACACAAAATTGAGAGATGGGGTTTTAGGTAGTTACTCAGACTGGTAAAAGATGGGAAGTGATGTTCCACAAGGATCGGTGTTGGGACCACTATTGTTCACCATTTATATAAAAGATTTGGACTCGGGAATCGGAAGTACAATTTCCATATTTGCGGACGACACCAAATTGGGGATATAGTTATTAGTGAGGAGAATTGTGACAAAATACAAGAAGATGTTAATAAACTTGCAGATTGGGTGTGTAATTGGCAAGTGAATTTCAATATAGATAAGTGTGAGGTGGTACATTTTAGTAGGAATAATAAGGGGGCCACATACTTCTTGGAAAATAAGAGTCTAAATGGGGTAAAGGAGCAGAGGGATCTGGGGGTACAGATATACAAATCATCAAAAGTAACGATGCAGGTTAATAAGGACATTTTTTTAAAAAAGCAAATCAAGCACTGGGGTTCATTTCTAGAGGGATAGAATAGAAAAGCAGAGAAGTTAGAAGTTATGTTAAACTTATATGGAACCTTGGTTAGACCACACTTGGAGTACTGTGAACAGTTCTGGTCTCCATATTATAAAAAGGATATAGAGGCACTGGAGAAGGTGCAAAAAAGATTTACGAGGATGATGCCAGAACTGAGAGGTTATACCAATCCTGAAAGATTGAGCAGGCTGGGGCTCTTTTCTCTAGGAAAAAGACTACTGAGGGATGACCTGATAGCGGTCTTTAAGATTATGAAAGGGTTTGATAGGGTAGAGGTAGAGAAGATATTTCCACTTGTAGGGGAGACCAGAACTAGGTGCCATAAATATAAGATAGTCACTAATAAATCCAATGGGGAATTCAGGAGAAATTTCTTTACCCAGAGATTGGTTAGAATGTGGAACTCGCTACCACAAGGAGTAGTTGAGGCGACTAACATAGATGCATTTAAGGGGAAGCTGGATAAACACACGAGGGAGAAAGGGATAGAAAAATATGCTAATAGGGTTAGATGAAGTAGGGAGGATGTGGAGATGCCGGTGATGGACTGGGGTGGACAAATGTAAGGAATCTTACAACACCAGGTTATAGTCCAACAATTTTATTTTAAAATCACAAGCTTTCGGAGGTTATCTCCTTCGTCAGATGAGTGAGTGAATGAGAGGTTCTCAAATCGCATATCTTATATTAGGCTGGGACACCATCACACCAATCAAAGGTGTCGTTGGTGTTCAGACAGGTTAGCCACGGAAAACAGTAGGTCCCAGTATACTGAATACACATTGTGTCAAATTATACAGACAGAGAGAAAGAGACCCGAAAGGCAGAGAGAGAGAATTTCCAGTTGTATTAAAAACAGATCACTTTTTTTCCCCTGCTGTTGGGGTTACGTGTAGCGTGACATGAACCCAAGATCCCGGTTGAGGCCATCCTCATGGGTGCAGAACTTGGCTATCAATTTCTGCTTGACGATTTTGCGTTGTCGTGTGTCTCGAAGGCCGCCTTGGAGAACGCTTACCCAAAGATCGGTGGCTGAATGTCCTTGACTGCTAAAGTGTTCCCCGACTGGGAGGGAACCCCCCTGTCTGGCGATTGTTGCGCGGTGTCCGTTCATCCGTTGTCGCAGTGTCTGCATGGTTTCGCCAATGTACCATGCTCCGGGGCATCCTTTCCTGCAACGTATGAGGTAGACAACGTTGGCCGAGTCACAGGAGTATGAACCAAGTACCTGGTGGGTGGTATCTTCTGAAGTATGGAGGGAGGAGGCTCAAGTGGAGCATAAACACCGGCATGAACCTGTTGGGCCGAATGGACCTGTTTCTGTGTTGTACATGCTATGTAATGTCATTGAATGTTAGTCTACCATTTCTGATAGAAAGAAAGAACTTGCAATTATATTGCGCCTTTCATGTCCTTAGGATGTTCCAAAGCGCTTCACAGCCAGTGGATTACTTTCGAACATAAGAACATAAGAAATAGGAGCAGGAGTAGGCCATCCGGCCTTGAGCCTGCTTCGCCATTCAACAAGATCATGGCTAATCTTCTACCTTAATGCCATTTTCCTGCACTATCCCCATATCCCTTGATGCCTTTAATATCTAGAAATCTATCAATCTCTGTTTTGAATGTACTCAATGACTGAGCCTCCACAGCCCTCTTGGATAGAGAATTCCAAAAATTCACCACCTTGTGAGTGAATAAATTTCTCCTCATCTCCGTCCTAAATGGCCTACACCTTATTCTGAGACTATGACCCCGGGTTCTAGACTCCCCAGCCAGGGGAAACATCTTCCCTGCATCTACCCTGTCGAGCCCTGTCAGAATTTTGTATGTTTCAATGAGATCACCTCTCATTCTTCTAAACTCTAGAGAATACAGGCCTAGTCCACTCAATCTCTCCTCATACAACAATCCCGCCATCCCAGGAATCGGTCTGGTGAACCTTCGTTGCACTCCCTCTATGGCAAGTATATCCTTTCTTAGGTAAGGAGACCAAAATTGTACACAATACTCCAGGTGCGGTCTCACCAAGACCCTATATAATTGCAGTAAGACATCCTTACTCCTGTACTCAAATCCTCTTGTAATAAAGGCCAACATACCATTTGCCTTCCTAATTGTTTGCTGCACCTGCATGTAAGCTTTGAGTGACTCATATACAAGGACATCCAGGTCCCTTTGACCATCAACATTTCCCAATCTCTCACCATTTAAAAAATACTCTGCGTTTCTGTTTTTCCTACCAAAGAGGACAACTTCACATTTTTCCACATTATACTCCATCTGCCATGTTCTTGCCCACTCACTTAGACTGTCTATATCCCCTTGAAGCCACTTTGTATCCTCCTGACAACTCACATTCCCACCTAGTTTTGTGTCATCTGCACACTTGGAAATATTATATTTGGTCCCCTCATCCAAATCATTGATATAGATTGTGAATAGCTGGGGCCCAAGCACCGATCCCTGTGGTACCCCACTAGTCACAGTCTGCCAACCTGAAAAAGACCCGTTTATTCCTACTCTCTGTTTTCTCAATCCATGCCATTATATTACCCCCAATCCCATGTGCTCTAACTTTGTTCACCAACCTCCTGTGTGGGACCTTATCGAAAGCCTTCTGAAAGTCCAAATACTCCACATCCACTGGTTCCCCCTTATCTATTCTATTAGTTTCATCCTCAAAGAACTCCAATAGGTTTGTTAAACATGATTTCCCTTTCATAAATGCATGTTGACTCTGCCAAATCCTATTATTATTTTCTAAGTGTCTTGTTATCACATCCTTTATAATAGATTCTAGCATTTTCCCTACTACTGATGCCAGGCTAACAGGTCTGTAGTTCCCTGTTTTCCCTCTCCCTCCCTTCTTAAATAGTGGGGTTACATTTGCTACCCTCCAATCTGCAGGAACCATTCCAGAATCTATAGAATTTTGAAGTGTACTTACTATTATGTAGGTGATTGTAGCAGTCAATTTGTGCAGAGCATGGCTGTACAGACAGCAATGAGATAAATGACCAGATGATTTGTTGTTGGTGGTGTTGATTGAGGGATAAATATTGGCCAGAACACGGGAAAACTCCACTCTCCTCTTCAAGTAGTGCCATGGGATATCTTACATCCACCTGAGCAGGCAAATGGGGTTATGTTTGACATCTTATCTGAAAGATGGCACCTTCAACAGTGCAGCACTCCCTCAGTACTGCTTTCCAAAGCATAGCTCCCTAAAAGAGCATTTCTTCACAATTATAAATATGTTCTACCAAACTCAATAGAAGGTCTGATTAAAACCTCTCTTAATAACATACCAGATTCTTTTGCACAAAATCAACTTTCTCACCATGAATCCTTTTGAACAGTTACTCCTTGCTTTCCAGAAACCAAGTCAGGCTTCTGCTGAATTGAAGTTCAGCTTTCCCATTGCTGTTATGGGATTATTCGCTTTCTGTAGGCTGAGCCATTCAAAAGCACACTGTGTGATAGGATTTACTGTGTCCCATGTCGGAACGTGTTCTCAGCATCAGGGACTTTATTATCGTGTCTGTGTTGGTGATATGGATTTGTCAGCCAGTCGTTCATGATTTTATCCTTGTTCGTCATCAGGTTAGACATCATGGATTGTAGAGTTAAAGTGTCAGATCTCTTTGGAGAGTTTTGACCATTACCTCAATGCCCTGCCAAATCTCCCCCCATTGCACTGCAAGCGTTACATGGAATGAATTCCCCCAGGCATTTCAAATCACGAAAAACTGGTGCTGAAAGAGAAGAAGAATAAAACTGAGGCTGTTTTTATATCCAAGGCAGGTCAATCCAGTTCAAATTGCCTTTAATAGGCATCCCATGAGCTGGAAAAGTCCTTTCTGGGCATGAAACATCAAAGGCAAACACTTCAAAATTGATCCTTGCAACTGAATGTCCATTGATTATTATAAATAAGTGCAAACATACTCGCAAAAATGGGAAACGGTGTTGAAAATTAAGGTTGATACATAAAGCCAACTAATCATTTTAACTCGTGATTCTTAAGTGAATTCCACTGTATAAGGATTTGCACTTTGTGTCACTTGCTAATTATTCCCAGCATTTTCCTAATGTTGACAGCTTTAGAATACTGATCTATCCATCCATATTATCAAAAAGATTGCCTTCCCTGCCCCATCATCATTTTCATGAAATCTGTGATATGGACCAATCTGATTTGTGGAAAAAGACAGATGGAACAATCCACTGGGTGAAACTAATCCTGAAGCCCCATAAAACTGTTTTTAAAAGTTTGAAAACAAAAGTAACCAACAACTGAGTTGCTCCACAAGCTGGCACTGAACTCCTGAAAATAACTTTTCCAAAGATTGGACTGTGTGTTATTCATCAATTCTAATTATTTATATAATTTTCCTCCTGCAGAAACAATGATTGCTGTGGTTCAGTGCCAGCCAGTAACAAGGTATTAAGTGGAGGCGGGGGGTGGTGGAGAGGAGCGAAGCGAAGCGAGAGGGGTGGTGGAGAGGACAGAAGTGGGGGTGGGGGGGGGAGAGATGACGCATAAAAAAAAATAGAAAAGCAACCTTGCTGCGAGGAGGGGGAGGAGAGTGTGACTGTTTCATACATGCCTACCTACAAAACTTGCGGGTAAGTTTCAAAGAGGCTGACAACTTAAAAGAAAAACGGACCTGAATAAAGCTCTATGACCAACGCCACTGCTTCAAAACAACTGAGTAAGTTAAATTCCTTTTTATTACATTGGATTTCAAAATTTTTATTAATGTTTTCCACAATTCAGTTTATTTTTCTGTGAAAACTGAAAGCCAGTAGCGTTATGTATGACATGAGAAGTGCAGGAAGATGTCTCAGTGCACTTTACGTTCAGGAGGAAGAAAACATAACAGTTAAATAAATGATGGTACAGGAGCATAAAGTAAATGTTTTCAACAGTCACTCTCCCTCATCCAATTCCCCACCACCCCAGTTCATAAAGGCATTCTACCTCCTCCATATCCAAGACATTCTTCTTCCCCAACCCCCCCAATTCATAGGAGTACTCTTCTTCCTTTCTGTTGCCAATACTATCCAACACTCTTCTTACTATCTAAAATTGTTACACTGGTACTTTATTTCCATTCTCCCTTCTCTGGGCTGGTGCTGTTCCTTCCTTCCCACCTCCAGATTTCATGCTGGCACTTCTTGTTTGCCCAACTTTAGTCAATGATAGCATGCTGGCACTCTACTTCCCCACCCCCTCTCAGTTTATATTGGCAGTCTCCTTCCTCCTCCCTCCTTCCCTCTCCCCCATTCCCAGCTTTTCCCTTAAAGAACCGCTCCTCAGGTTTTTTGCCCCTTTCTTTTTTGTCTTCATTGCAGGTGTAGCAGGGAGTGGAACATGAGCAAACAGATGTTACTGACTTGAGGTCAGAAGATTTGGGCCCTCACCTGAAGAATATAAGAACATAAGAGATAGGAGCAGGAGTAGGCCATTTGGTCCTTAAAGCCTGCTCCGCCATTCAGTGAGATCATGGCTGATCTGATTCTGGCCTCAACTCCACTTTCCCGCTGTTCTCCATATCCTTTGACTCCCTTGCTGATCAAAAATTTTCTAACTTAGCCTTGAATATATTCAATGACTCAGCCTCCACTGCTCTTTGGGGCAAAGAATTCCAAACCCTCTGAGAGAAGAAATTTCTTCTCATCTCCGTCTTAAATGGGCGACCCCTTATTCTGAGGCTCTGCCCCCTCGTTCTAGATTCCCCTATGAGGGGAAACATCTTCTCAGCATTTAGCCTGTTAAGCCCCCTCAGAATCTTACATGTTTCAATAAGATCTCCTCTCATTCTTCTAAACTCCAGTGAGTACAGGCCCAACCTGCTCAATCTTTCCTCATAAGAAAATCCTTCTATACCCAGGATCAACCTAATGAACCTTCTCTGAACTGCCTCCAATGCAAGTATATCCTTCCTTAAATAAGGGGACCAAAACTGTATGCAGTACTCTAGATGTGGTCTCACCAGCACCATGTTCAGTTGTAGCAAGACTTCCCTGCTTTTATACTCCATCCCCCTTGAAATAAAGGCCAATACTCCATTTGCCTTCCCAATTACCTGCTGCACTCCCTGTTCAAATAACTCCATACTGCATAAAAAAGATTCTCCTAAACTTTCCCCTTACTGACAATTTTAAATTGAATAGCTCTTGCCACTGACTCCCCCGTCAATGGAAACATTCTTTCTCTATTCACCCTATCCAAACCCTTCATAATTTTAAAAACCTCTATTAAATCTTCTCTTGGCCTTCTCTGCGTTAGTGGAAATAGTCCCAATAACTCAATAACCACAGGCAAATATCCAAAAAGATAATGCTCTGTGAAATTTTTACTCAACCTGCAATGGAAATCTCTATTATTAATCCAACCGTACAATCCACATTTACAACCTCTGAACCTTATAAAATACCAAAAAACATTTTCTGTTTGCATCAACATTTAGATATGTATTTTCTGCTTTCTAATCACGTTAGGAATTCTTTCTTAAAATAAATATTCAAAGTATTTTCAAAGTCCTTTCTATGATCATTGTACTTAAGTAACTTTCTCCATACAATGCCTACTTTGGCCAATGCAACGGGGCAACCATAAGAAATCTTAAAGCCGAACGAAAGGTCAAAATAGAAGGAGATAAAGCTGTGCATTTCTTTGCCAAGACTCTTCTTCATCTCCAAGTATGATAGGGAGAACACTATTGTGTAGGAAGGCAGAGTGTTTGGAGAAGTAGTAACCGTTGTTTTAGGTGTTGTAGGATTTAGATATATAATCTACAAGCCCCTTTTCTGCTCAGAGCTCTAAGTTGGTCCAGATCTTTCACACCAGAGATTGAATTCCACATTCAGAGCTGGTTTATGTGACAGATGTTGGATTTATTTGAATTAGCACACAAATCTGACACCCTTTCTATAAACAAAGTAAAGCAAAGCTGTTTAAGCTATTTCACAATGGTGAACTCATTGTCAGTGGCAATTTATCTACACCCCGACCAAGGTAGAGGGTGTCTTACAGATTCTGTTAGAGATGGACATTCTGTCTTCAGCTGATCACAGGTATTTAATGAACGGGATGGTTTTAGGAACTGAAGTAAATGTTTATTATTGACACTATTCGTCCTGCTAACTGCTTATCCCTTACTGAAGCCATGTATTTCCATATCAGTTAACAATATGGAAAAAATAAATATAGAAAATTACTTTAAAGTAAATTGTACGAGTAGTACAAGCAGACATTGGTTCAAACAAGTAAAAGGCACATTTAGGACTGATATTCGAAAGTTCTTAGCACAGATTGTGATCAGTACATGGAATGGACTTCCAGTTAGAGTAGTGTTGCAACAGTATTTGTACTGCCCCTGACCCTTGCCCCAGCCATGGTCTAGCTCCGTGTGGTCCCAGTACCCACATCCAACCTAGTACAAAAGCAAAATACTGCAAATGCTAGAAGTCTAAACTATAAACAGAAAATGCCTGAGGGGGTGGTGGAGGCAGATTCAATTGTGGCTTTCAAAAGGGAATTGGATAAGTACTTGAAGGGAAAAAATTTGCAGAGCTACGGGGAAAGGGCAGGGGAGTGGGACTAGCTAGATTGCTCTTGCACAGAACTGGCACGGACTCGATGGGACGAATGGCCTTCCTCCGTGTGGTAGCCATTCTATGATTCTATTCTATAATTAGCCAAGGCATAGAATCGAAGTGCAGGGAGGTTATGCTGGATCTGTAAAAAAAACACTGGTTAGGCCATAACTTGAGTGCTGCGTACAGTTCTGGTCACCAGGAAAGATATGATTGCACTAGAGAGGGTACAGATGAGATGTATAAGGATTTTGCCAGGACTGGAGAATTTTAGCTATGGGGAAAAATTGGATAGGCTGGGGTTGTTTGGAACAAAGGAGACTGAGAGGAGGTTTAATTGAGGTGTATAAAATTATGGAGGGCCTAGATAGAGTGGATAGGAAGGACCTATTTCCCTTAGCAGAGAGGTCAATAACCAGGGGGCATAGATTTAAAGTAATTGGTAGAAGGATTAGAGGGGAGCTGAGGAGATATTTTTTCACCCTGAGGGTGATGGGGGTCTGGAACCCACTGCCTGAAAGGGTGGTAGAGGCAGAAACCATCATCACATTTAAAAAATACTTGGCTATGCACTTGAAGTGCCGTAACCTACTAGGCTACGGACCAAGTGCTTGAAAGTGGGATTAGGCATGATAGCTCTTTCTCGGCCAGCACAGTCACGATGAGCCAATTGGCCTCCTTCTGTGCTGTAAATTCCCATGATTCTATGCTGGAAACGCTCAGCAGACCAGGCAGCATCTGTGGAGAGAGAAACAGAGTTAGCATTTCAGGTCATTGACCTTTCATCAGAACTGGAAGATGCTCAGCATTAAAAGAAAATGATAAAATTGAGTAAATCTGTAAAGGTATTTGTGTGAGAGGCATACTGTGAGAAGGAGATACTTAGAGAAAGAGTGGGAAACGGTGAGATGCAGAGACAAGGGGCTCGATTTTCGCACCCTCGAGCGAGTGCGTTCGTGGCGGGGGGGGGGGGCTGCGAAAATCAGGGATTCCCGGGGCGGGTCTGGAGCCCGGCTCCAACCTGCCCGCTTCTGGGTTCCCCAGTGATGCGCTGACATGCGCGCGCAGCCCCCGCATGTGGGTCTCCCGCCGGCAATTAAAGCCAGCGGGGTGCCACTTAAAGTAATCATCAAGGTATTTCTGGTCGTTTAGAGACCTGATTAACATGACATTTTAGGAGGGGTGGGATTTTGCAAACAACTGGGATTGTTTCCCGTACTGGGGGAAACACTCCCAGTTCAAATGGACGTGTTGCAGCCATCAGCCTGTGGCAGCTGCAAAGGTCCATTTGACAGGTGGTGGGGGGAGACCCTCACTCATTGCAGGAGGCCACTCTGTCACTTGGGACAAAGTTTGGCCTCCACCACCCTCCTCCTAACAATCAAATTCACCAAATCGCACACTTACCCCGGTGTCCAGACACATTTACCTACCTTGCGGACCCCCTCAGATGTACATCTTGCGGATGGGAGCTGCCATAGCTGCAGTCACGACCTCCTCGGAGGACGGACAGCATCACCAGCCTCGCCGGCCACACCGTCCACTTCTGACATGTGGAGCCCCACAACACAGTGCTGTGACATATCCACCTGCACAGCAGGAGGGAGGGCAACGGCAGAGAGAGATGAGTCGCAGAGGGCACTACCCTCACCACAGGGTCTACAGACCGAGGCTCGGCTTCCTGGACCTCTCTGAGCAGCAGTGCACACGGAGGCTCAGAATCACTCGACATGTAGTCGTGGACATCTGCAGCCTCCTTAATGCCGAGCTGGCCCGAGCACCATCTTCTTACCTGTCGCTGTCAACGTCAGGTGCGCGATATGTTGGTGGTGCAGGTGACCTCCTCTGCCACCTCGAGCCAGGCCTTGGTGGCAGAGGCAGGCTGCTTCCTCCCGCCCGCCGGGGGGAAGATCTCTGTCCTCCCCCTCCAATAATACCTGGAGTGAGGCATCATTAAACCTGGGAGCAGCCTTCCCCCTGGGCACAGGTAAGTGGCTCCAATTAGCCTGCGATTCCGTGTGGAGCACCCCGATTTCACTGGGCGCGTTACCCACGTGCCCAATCGACCCCCACACTGAGAACCCACCGCCCTCCTAATATCGGGCCCAAGGTGAGAAAGTGAGTGGAAGACAAATGGGAAAAATTAGGGTGGGAGAAATTGTTTGTAATTTTGTCTGTGAGCTGTGCCATAGGGGATCAACTAATAATGTAAACTTTAGATGTTTAAAAGTGGTACAGATGACATTTTTAAAAATTGCTTACATTTAAATTCAGTTAATCAATACAACTTTAATGTGCAGTTTTGTTTAGATGTTCTGCTCATTTTGATTTAATGGCATACCTATGAGCAGGAGTTTTTATTTTGTTTTGTTTATCAGGGACTGTAGTTGGCGTCGATGAGACCACTGCCTTCTCGTGGATAGTTTGCAACAGATGCGGAAATGGAAAACTGGAAAAGAAGTGGGGAGAAGGGTCAGTACATGAAGAAAATCTGATGCTAGAAAATGCATGCTATGCAGTGGTTATTTGGAAAGTAAACTTACACCATTTTTGTTTAAGATTTCTGCCTTATTACTTCTTTGAGCACATTAAAGTTAATGGTATTCTTTTGTTATGGCATATGTGTATATAGAATAGTAGCAAAACATTTAAAGTAACTAATATAACCCCATAAAACTGAGCTAATAATAGCCTTAAATCTAGCATTTTTCTCTCGAAGTCTTTAAAGAAAAATTGAGTAAATCTGTGAAACTATGGGCCCGATTTTAGCACCGGGTTTCGGGTGCGTTCTCGGCGGGGGGGCCTCGAAAATCCCGATATCCAGGTGCGTGACTGGATCGCGCCTCGATCCCGCCCACTTCCGGGTTCCGCGCTGACGTGCGGGGGTGCGTGCGCAGCCCCTGCTGGTGGGAATCCCGCAGGCAATTAAAGCCAGCGGGATGCCACTTGAGTGTATTTACTTTGCTTGTTCAGGTCATTAAATGACCTGATTCAGCTGTCTTATTAGGAAGTGTGGGATTTTACCTTCAACTCAGACTGTTTCACATTCTGGGGGAAACAGTCTCACTCCAAACGGACGTGTTGCAGCTGCCAAGGTGCACTCCACAGGGGTGGGGAGACCCTTCATCGACGCAGGAGGCCACTCCGTCACATTGGGCAACGCCTGCCCTCCACAACCCCCCTCCAAGCCAGAAGATACACTGACGTGGAACCACAGCCCCAGTGTGAGGATGCACCTACCTACCGTGCACAACCCCTCAGACCAACACCTGCCAGATGGGGGCCGCTTTGACATCCTCGGAGGACGAACAGCATCACCAGCCTCAGCAGCCTCGCAGTCCACGCCGTCCGCCTCAGCGACGTGGAGCCCCCCAACACGGTGCTGTGGCACACCCACCTGCACAGCAGGATGGAGGGCAACCGCAGAGAGAGATGCGTCGCAGGAGGCACCACCCTCCGCACAGGGTGTACAGACCGAGGCTCAGCTTCATGGACCTCTCCGAGGAGCAGTGCATACGGAGGCTCGGAGTCACTCGCCAGGTAGTCGCCGACATCTGCAGCCTCCTTAATGACGAGCTGCTCCCGGATGGACCAAGCTGCATCTTGCTACCCGTCGCCGTCAAAGTCACCACTGCCCTCAACTTCTTTGCCTCCGGATCCTTCCAGGGTGCCACCGGGGACATCACCGGGGTCTGTCAGTCCTCCGCACACAAGTGCATAAGGCAGGTCACCGATGGGTTGTTCCACAGGGCCTCGCACTACATCAACTTCGCCATGGATGAGCGCAGCCAGATGGAGAGGGCGGTTGGATTCCATGCTATGGCTGGCTTCCCACGGGTGCAGGGTGTAATCGATTGCACCCACATCGCAATACGGGCACTTCCACATGAGCCAGGGCTGTTCATCAACAGGAAGGGGTATCACTCCATGAATGCCCAGCTCATCTGTGACCACCGCCAGAGATTCCTACACGTGTGCGCCAGATACCCTGGTAGCTGCCACGATGCCTTCATCCTCAGGGAGTCCACCGTCCCGCCCCTATTCCACGCACCCAACACCGGCAACGGCTGGCTCCTCGGTGACAAGGGGTATTCCCTGCACACGTGGCTCATGACACCTCTGAGGAACCCCATCACCGAGCTGCAGCGTCGATACAATGACAGCCACATTGCTACCAGGTCTACAATCGAGCAGGCCATAGGGCTGCTCAAGATGCGCTTCAGGTGCCTTGATCGTTCTGGGGGCGCGCTCCAATACACGCCATTCAGAGTGGGACGAATTATAGTTGTCTGCTGTGCCCTGCACAACATGGCCCAACAGAGAGGGGTGCCGCTGGAGGAGGCCCCATCCACACCCGCCACCCACATTGAGGACGCGGACGAGGAGGAGGAGGAGGTGGCGCGAGATGATGATGAACGACCCATGGGCCGAACACCGGCTCACCGGGATGCTCGCCAGGCCAGGGAGGCACTCGTATGTCAACGGTTCTCCTAGAGTCAGACAGTCTGAGGCGTTCACATCTCATCACGTGCACATACAAGGGGCCATACCATCCCCCTCCGCAGAAGAGTGGTGCCAGTACTCCTGCACCCACAGTAGTGTGCCCAATGGGCAGCAGCAGGCGTTCGTCGTCATGATGGACCTCACGGAACGGACCTATTGCACAAGCCGCAGAAGAATGGACGAGAGGTGGCAGGAGTGGTGAGAACGATTGCGTTTAATATGTACATAGTGAACGACTATAAACAAAAAGATTACAAATTAACAGACACCCTGGTGCATTCCCTTTGTGCTTATACCGCCCTTGGGTTACGTTTACGGGAACCCCTACGTGGTGCTACCCCTGTGGCTCCAGCAGAGGTAGTGGCAGGTTGCTCGTCTTGGTGCCCTGACCGGGTAGATGCTTTCGGCCGACGCCCCCTGGGTTTCGGTGCCCGTGAGGGCACCTCCACAGACTGCTCCTCCTGCACCTGTGCAGGGGCAGACTCGGCCACCTGGAGAGGAGGCACCATTGCGTGTACTGGTTGAGAGGGGGGCAACGGGTGGGACGTGGGGGCACCTTGAGTAGCGTCCCCGCTTCCATGTCCCCGTTCACAATCATCCCTCTCGTGGCCTCGGCCCACATCACCCCTTCCACCCTGCTGGACGACAGTTTGGATGGCATGTGTGAGGCCTTGCGAGGCCACCCCTAGTGTATCCGTCAGCCTGTTTATGGCGGCGGAATGTTGCTCACCCTGAATCCGTACAGCTGTTGTCAGGGCCTGCATGGACTCAATGTGGAGCTGTGCGTGACGCTCGAGGCTAGCCTGTCCTCCACCGCAGACGTTCCCGCACCTACCCGCGACACTATGTCGCCGATACCCTCCTGTTCCTGTGCCACCAATGCCCTCATGCAGGAGTTGGACTCCTCCATCACCTGCGCGATCGTGGACAATGCGCGTGGCACCTCTGCTAGTACCTCGGCAATGTGCTGGTGCCCCTCAACGACGCTCCTTTTGATTGGTGGCCCCCTGGGTTCAGCATCTGGGTCCAGCTGAGCAGAGCCTGGCGATGAGTGCTCCCACCGACGCGGACCCTCCGCGGCTGCCCCTGCCACCAGGGTCTGCTCATGCTCACACGTGTGCGGTGAATCACCATGTGCAACCCCAACTAGTTGGCGAGGGGGACCCACCGAGGTGCGTGTCTCTGCGCTGGTGGTTGGTTGGCTCATATGTGACGATGCACCCTCAGAGACCGGCATGTCCTCTGAGGA
Source organism: Heptranchias perlo (assembly GCF_035084215.1). Taxonomy (NCBI): domain Eukaryota; kingdom Metazoa; phylum Chordata; class Chondrichthyes; order Hexanchiformes; family Hexanchidae; genus Heptranchias; species Heptranchias perlo. The sequence continues at coordinate 60,485,307 of NC_090327.1, forward strand.
ATCGCCCTCCTCACACACAGCGCTCGCAGACGGCCCTGCAAGAGAACAGAGGGCAATATCAGGCATGTGCACAAACGTTGCGGTGCGGCAGATGCCAGGTGATGCTAAGGTCATTCGTGATCATGAGTGGTGAGTGTCAGCTTTCCCTTACCGGCCGTTTCTGCAGCGCCAGACTCGCCATCCGCCACGGAGAGGCAATGTTGCGTTCCGCTGATGTCGAGCGCCTCCACCTCTGCATCCGTAAGTACCAGCACGTGCGGCGGGGCCCCTCCGGTGCGGGCCCTTTCTCGCGCGTTCATGCATCTCTTCTCCTGTCAAGGCAAAACACAGATGCGTGAGTGAGTGCAGATTGCATAGTGAGACGCCTCAAGCATCGGTGTGGGTGGGTTGAGCGTGGGGCAGATGGATGGGAGGATGCGTGTGCCACATGCCCATCCCATTGCATGGGGATTGGGATGTGTGGTAGTGTTCGAATGGGGACAGGGACGGTGGGTACTTGCGGGCACGGCGAGGATGGTGAGTTAGTGGCTGTGAGGATTGCTGCGGGAGCGCTGTGGTGGCTGTGCAGAAGGGGTTGTGATGTGTTTGGCGTGATGTTGGAGACGGGTTGTGGGAGGGTGCATTAGTGTACTCACTTTGCCGGACCTAGTGAGGTCATTGAATCGCTTTCGGCACTGCTCCCATATCCTGGTGGTGTTGGCCCTGCTGCTGACCTCCGCCGCCACCTTTGCCCATGCCTTCCTGGTGACGGAGCCAGGGCACTTGCGTCTGTCTGTCGGGAACAGCAAGTCCCTCCTCCTCCTCACACCTTCCAGAAGCAGCTGGAGCGCGAAGTCGGAGAACCGTGGCGCAGCCTTGCCCCTGGGGTGCGCCATGCTGTGATGCCTCTTGCTTGCAGCAGGAGGGGCTTTGGGGGACTGCCCCTTTAAATAGAGCTCCACCATCGCGATAACGTTAATGCGCATGCGCAGCCCGCCGGCGCGCAGCTGGGGAGCGGAGAACCCGTAACCATGGCTTAATGGAATCAATTATCCCGCGATCGCGCGGGGGGCGCACTCATTTAGCCGTCATCGCTCCCGAAGGACCACCCGCTGGGAACCCGCAGGCCTGCTAAAATCGGGCCCTATGTGTGTGTGAGAATGAGATACTTACAGTAGATCTCGATTTTGTTCCTGTTTTAATATAAACTGAAGTATTTTACCTTTTTTTTATTCGTTCATGGGATGTGGGCGTCGCTGGCGAGGCCGGCATTTATTGCCCATCCCTAATTGCCCTTGAGAAGGTGGTGGTGAGCCGCCTTCTTGAACTGCTGCAGTCCTTGTGGTGACGGTTCTCCCACTGTGCTGTTAGGAAGGGAGTTCCAGGATTTTGACCCAGCGACGATGAAGGAACGGCGATATATTTCCAAGTCGGGATGGTATGAGTTGAGCTGTGGTGATATTGCAGATTTATTTCACTGTATTTTAGAGGAAAATTGGACCTCTGTATACATTGTAGTTTTGTAACAAACTTCCCATGATTTGTCATTCTTTATACATCATCATTCATTCATTTATCGTAATTACCAACTTTCCTTCTGGAATGTTGTAACTGTTAAATAGCTGTTGTTGTTTGGTTCAGGGATTTCAATTCCCAGAAATGAAGTGCCACCAAATTGTAACTTCTCTAGCAACTTCACACCAGTGGCATGTTTACTTTGAATGTTTGCATTTTTTTTGTTAAATGCTGCTCATACACAGAAGAGGTATTGTGCTGTCAAATTTAACACTCAGATCTTGAATGTCTCTTCATGTTCATTGTTTGAGATTGTCTGGTGTATTTTGCTTGGGCTCAGTTTGTTTCATGAGTTTAAAGTCACAAAAACCAGCTGGAAGATAAGTGGTAAATAAATAGCTACATCCCACTGAAGGAGCACTATCTCATTGAAAAGGAGTTGGACAAGCTTTTTTGTTTGAGGAGGAAAGAAAGCCTTGGACAATTTCTGTCATAGCGGCAGCATGAACAAATAATATGATTTACACCATTGCAGAACACGTTCAGATCAAACCTTTTTTCATGACGACAGTTTAATAACGTAAACTTTATGTGGGTTTATATGAATTCCCTAGTAATTAAAACCTCTGTACACATTCTACTCAATTTCTCCTCATAGGACAACCCCCTCTTCCCAGGAATCAATCTAGTGAACTTTTGTTGCACCCCCTCTAAGGCAAATATATCCTTCCTTAGGTAAGGAAACCAAAACTGTACACAGTACTCCAGGTGTGGTCTCACCAGAGCCTTATATAATTTCAGCAAGACCTCCTTACTTTTATACTCCAACCCCCTTGCAATAAAGGCCAACATACCACTTGCGTTCCTAATTGCTTGCTGTACCTACTGTTAACTTTCTGTGATTCATGTACAAGGACACCCAAATCCCTCTGACTACCAACATTTCTTAGTCTCTCACCTTTTAAAAATTATTTTGCTTTTCTATTCTTCCTACCAAAGTGAATAATTTCACATTTCCCCACATTATACTCCATCTGCCACCTTCTCGCCTACTTACTTAACCTATTTCCCTTTGCAGCCTCTTTGTGTTCTCCTCACAGCTTACTTTCCCACCTAGCTTTGTATCGTCAGCAAACTTGGATACATTACACTCGGTCCCCTCATCTAAGTCATTGATATATATTATGGACAGCTGAGGCCCAAGCACTGATCCTTGCAGCACCCCACTAGTTACAGTCTGCCAACCTGAAAATGACCCGTTTATTCCTACTCTCTGTTTTCTGTCCGTTAACCAATCCTCTATCCATGCTAATATATTACCTCCAATTTTGTGTAACAACTGCTTGTGTGGCACCTTATCGAATGCCTTTTGAAAATCCAAATATACTACATCCACTGGTTTCCCCCTTATCTACCTGCTAGTTACATCCTCAAAAATTTGTCAAACACGATTTCCCTTTCATAAAACCGTGTTGACTCTGCCTAATCATATTGTGATTTTCTAAGTGCCTGGTTACTATGGCCTTAATAATAGATTCTAGCATTTTCCCTACTACTGATGTCAGGCTAACTGGTCTGTAGTTCCCTGTTTTCCCTCTCCCTCCTTAAATTTAAGCGACAAGCTTTAGTGGTTGCGGAAAGGAAGCTCAGAAATTATTTCCTAGCACCAGCCTTAGCTTAGTCGTGACACTCTCATCTCTGATTCAGAAAGTCGTGGGTTCAAGCCCCACTCTCGAAACTTGAGCACATAATCCAGACTGACACTTCAATGCAGTACGAAGGGAGCGCTGCATCTTTCAGAAGCGCTTTGGGGACGTCTTGAGCTTATGAAAGGTGCTGTAAATGCAATTTCTTTTTATTTTTTTTTCCTGAGTGGCTCACTGTTTTCACAGTAGAAACAGTCAGTCAGACCAGGGAGTTCAAAATCTTTTTCCTATTTTCACTGAACCAATCAACAAGCTCATGTGAGACTTCAGATTTTTTTTTAAAAAGTCGACAAATAGTGTTTTATTTTGTCCCCTTCTTTAGGCCCTCCTGTATTGTGCAGAATTCCATGACCAAGAGACTATACAACTAACCTATTCCCAGACTTCTGCTAATATTTCTGAATAAATGGTTACAAAGCGTGTGTGCAGACTGGTAACCTAGTTTTAGGCGTCTGCTAATAGTGCTAAGTCTCTGGTCACCAGGAGGTAAGTGAGAGTGGACCTGGTAACTTATCTATCTGACTTTCCCTTCCAGAAGTGAAGCACCTGAGCTCCACTTCTTGCATCCCCTGATGGAACTGGTAAAATCAGACACTTGTCACGTGGAGAATTGCAGGTTGAATCTACATTCTCTCTACTCTGTGACTCAATGCGTTATTCCAGGATTGGGCTGTCACCATGCTGCATTCAAATGTTAAATGAATTCTTCATTTCTTTTTGTATGTTTATTTTTAAAAGTCATATTGTTCATGTTACAGTGAATCCTTGTACTGCCGTCAGTGTGCCCAGTCTGTGATGACGCCTCTTACAAAAATGCAACTGGAAGTGTTTCTGCAGTATCCAGTCCTGCCACACAGTACTATAAAAATCAAGGTAACTATTGTTAAATTTTGTGCTAGTTCCCAAATGATCTATTAAAAGTAACACCATATATTTCAGTACAGAAATATTATCTTAAAAGATTGCTGAATTTCTTTGAAAATACCAGTTTGTTAAACACCTCCCTTCCCCTGCTGAAGAGTCCACAAGGCCCTTTTTAAGTATGAGTGATTGCTCTGTACCAAGTGGTTAAAGGTTTGAAGCTTGTGGCTACACATCTGTGAAACTCAGTGCCACGGCTGGAAGCAAGTGCAGTCAGTTCTCAGTAAACTGCTTGATGAAGCACCTTATCACAATGTGATGCTTCTCTCTAGGAAAGGAAAACCAGCTGGCTGATCAGAGTAGCATTGATAGCAGCCACAGAGCACTATTTGGCCCAGACCATTCCTGTGGAAGGAGGTTGCTTGTTATGCACCTCGTAAAGTTCTGGTCTCCGTATTATAAAAAGGATATAGAGGCATTGGAGAAGGTTCAAAAAAGATTCACAAAGATGATACCAGAACTGAGAGGATATACTCATCAGGAAAGGCTGAACAGGCTGGGGCTGTTTTCTCTAGAAAAGAGAAAGCGGAGGGGTGACCTGATAGAGGTCTTTAAGGTAAAGAAAGAGTTTGACATAGTAGATGTAGAGAAAATGTTTCCACTTGTGGGGGAGTCCAAAACTAGAGGTCACAAATATAAGATAGTCGCTAATAAATCCAATAGGGAATTCAAGAGAAACTTCTTTAGTCAAAGAGTGGTAAGAATGTGGAACGCGTTACCACAAGGAGTAGTTGAGGCAAATAGCATAGATGCATTTAAGGGGAAGCTAGTTAAGCATATGAGGGAGAAAGGAATAGAAGAGTATGCTGATAGGGTTAGATGAAGTAGGGAAGAGGGGGCTCGTGTGGAGCATAAACGTCGGCATGGACGAGTTGGGCCTGTTGTGTGCTATAGACTCGATGTAACGCGAGGTAAAATGTGGGAATTATAGATGGAATCCTTTCTTTTCAAAGATCCCTGACATTTTATTCAGTGCTTGATTTCTATTTCTGATTTCATGTAATTTTAGAATAAAAACATTCATCTGATTAGTAATGAATTGTTGTATAAAGGTCCATGTGATGTATATGACATTAGAACTGGGCACCTTGACTTGCATCTTTCTAAGTATTTGTTATATTTTAGACTGGGTTGAAGGTTATATTTTTTTAAAAGTTTTTTTTCTGATTCAGTCAGTTGTCTCTTGGCAACATTATAGGCCTCTTCTTTCAATCTTGTACTCTCTTTAACTTCTTTAGTTATCCACGGGTGGATCACTCTTCCCGTGGAGTTTTTATTTCACAATGGAATGTATATTTGTTGAGAATATTGAAATATTTCTTTAAATGTTTGCCACTGCTTTTCAACTGACAAATCCTTTAATTTAATTTCCCAATTACTCTTGACAACTCGCCCCTCATACCTACGTAGTTGGCTTTATTTAAGTTTAAGACTCTAGTTTCTGACTTAAGAACGATACTTTCAAACTCAATGTGAAATTCTAACACATTATGATCACTCTTCCCCAGAGGTTCTTTTACTGTGAGATTACATAATACAAGATCTAAAATAGCCTGTTCTCTGCTTGGTTTCATGACGTATTGCTCTAGGAAACCGTCTCGAATACATTCCATGAACTTGTCCTCCAATCTACCTTTGCCAATTTGATTTGCCCAGTCTATATGCAGGTTAAAGTCCCCCATGATGACTGCATTACCGTTGTTACAAGCTCCTATTATTTCATGATTAATACTCTGTCCAATGGTATAGCTACTATTAGGGGCCCTATAAACTACTCCCACCAATGTTTTCTGCCCCTTGTTATTTCTTCTTACTTCCTGATCCTCCGATACAAGATCCTTTCTCTCAACTGTCCTTATGTCATCCTTTATTATTAGGGCTACATCCCCTCCTTTTCCATTCCGCCTGTCTTTTCTAAATGTCATGTACCCTGGAATATTTAGTTCTCAACTGTGGTCATTTTGCAACCAAGTCATCTCTGTAATGGCTATTAGGTCAAACCAATTTATCTCTGTTTGTGCAATTAATTCATCTATCTTGTCATGAATGTTCCAAAAAATTGATAAAAAGGTAAAAAATAGAATATGAAAGTAAACCAGTATGAAATATAAAAACGGATTGTAAGAGCTTCTACAAGTATGTATAAAGGAAGAGAGTAGCAAAAGTAAACATTGGTCCCTTAGAGGCTGAGACAGGAGAAATTATAATCGATAATCAGGAAATGGCAGATGCGTTAAACAAATATTTTGTATCTATCTTCACAGTAGAAGACACAAAAAGCAAACGAAAAATAGTGGGGATCCAAGGGGTAAATGAATGAGAGGAACTTAAAACAATTAATATCACTAGAGCAAAAGTACTGGATAAACTAATGGGATTAAAAGCCGACAAATCCCCTGGACCTGATGGCCTACAACCGAAGGTTCTAAAAGGTGGCTGCAGAGATAGTGGATGCACTGGTTATGATCTTCCAAAATTCCCTAGACTCTGGAACGGTCCCAGTGGATTGGAAGGTACCAAATGTTACCCCGCTATTCAAGAAGGGAGGGAGGGAGAGAGAAAACAGGGAACTACAGGTTAGTTAGCCTGACATCGGTCGTCGGGAAAATGCTGGAATCCATTATTAAGGAAGTGGTAACAGGGGAATTAGAACATCATAATATGATTAGGCAGAGGGAAATCGTGTTTGCCAAATTTATTAGAGTTTTTTGAGGATAGTAGGGTAGATAAAGGAGAACCAGTGGATTTTCAAAAGGCATTCGATAGGGTTCTTACACAAAGTAAGGGCTCATGGGATTGGCGGTAATATATTAGCATGGATAGAGGATTGGTTAAAGGACAGAAACCAGAGAGTAGGGATAAACGGGTTATTCTCAGATTGGCAGGCTGTAACTAGTGGGGTACCGCAAGGATCGGTGCTTGGGCCTCAGCTATTTACAACCCATATTAATGACCTAGATGAAGGGACCGAGTATAATAAATCCAAGTTTGCTGACGATACAAAGCTAGGTGGGAAAGTAAGTCGTGAGGAGGACACAAAGAGTTTGCAAAGGGATATAGACAGGTTAAATGAGTGGGCAAGAAGGTGGCAGATGGAGTATAATGCGGGGAAATGTGAGGTTATTCATTTTGGTAGGAAGAATAGAAAAACAGAATATTTTTAAAATGGTTTTAAATGTTGGTGTCCTGGTATAAGAAACACAAAAAGTTATCATGCAGGTAGACGCTGAGAGATTGTTTCCCCTGGCTGGAGAGTCTAGAAGGGGTTGGCCATTCAAGACTGAGATGGGGAGGAGTTTCTTCACGCAGAGAGTTGTGAATTCTATACCCCAGAGGGCTGTGGATGCTGAGTCATGGAGTATATTCAAGGCTGAGATGGATAGATTTTTGGATTCTAGGGGAATCAAGGGATATGGGGATCAGGCGGGAAAGTGGAGTTGAGGTCGAAGATCGGCCATGATCTGATTGAATGGCAGAGCAGGCTCCAGGGGTCGTATGGCCTACTCCTGCTCCTATTTCTTATGTTTTTATGTTTCTTGTTTGGTCAGTACTTTCCTTTGATTTTCTTTTTTTGTTGTTTCATCCCTACTTTACTGACTTCCTTCAGTTGAGGGTGGGATGATACAGGACCCTCATTTATTCAAGAATGATGATACATACTCAGTTGAGGCAGTATTATTTGTAAGCACTTTAATGATGCTATAGTTTCTGCTCTATCTGGACCAGTAGGAAGTATAGGTTAACACAAGAAAATTGGACTTTCTGTCAAATTTCCTTCCACTTTAAAACACTCTGGTACCATGACCTGCCCTACCCAGCAATCCAGCCACGAACCTGCTGCACTAATCCATTGAAGGTACAGTTGCTATGTTTCAATGATTTGAACCTGGAATTCAAACAGAGAAGGCTTTTCTGCTTGAATTGTTAGGCCAACCAGGAGTTCAAGTTCTTTAAATCATGTGCCTTAATGCTTTTTTGTATGTGGAAGAAGAACATAAGAAATAGGAGCAGGAGTAGGCCAATCGGCCCCTCGAGCCTGCTCCGCCATTCAATAAGATCATGGCTGATCTGATCCTAACCTCAAATCTAAATTCATGTCCAATTTCCTGCCCACTCCCCGTAACCCCTAATTCCCTTTACTTCTAGGAAACTGTCTATTTCTGTTTTAAATTTATTTAATGATGTAGCTTCCTGGGGCAGCAAATTCCACAGACCTACTACCCTCTGAGTGAAGCAGTTTCTCTTCATCTCAGTTTTGAAAGAGCAGCCCCTTATTCTAAGATTATGCCCCCTCGTTCTAGTTTCAGCCATCCTTGGGAACATCCTTACCGTATCCACCCGATCAAGCCCCTTCACAATCTTATATGTTTCAATAAGATTGCCTCTCATTCTTCTGAACTCCAATGAGTAGAGTCCCAATCTACTCAACCTCTCATATGTCCACCCCCTCATCCCCGGGATTAACCGAGTGAACCTTCTTTGTACTGCCTTGAGAGCAAGTATGTCTTTTCTTAAGTATGGACACCAAAACTGTATGCAGTATTCCAGGTGCGGTCTCACCAATACCTTATATAACTGCAGCAATACCTCCCTGTTTTTATATTCTATCCCCCTAGCAATTAAAGCCAACATTCCATTGGCCGCCTTGATCACCTGCTGCACCTGCATACTAACGTTTTGATTTTCTTGCACTAGGACCCCCAGATCCCTTTTGTACTGCAGTACTTTCCAGTTTCTCGCCATTAAGATAATAACTTGCTCTCTGATTTTTCCTGCCAAAGTGCATAACCTCACATTTTCCAATATTGTATTGCATCTGCCAAATCTCCGCCCACTCACCCAGCCTGTCTATATCCCCTTGTAGGTTTTTTATGTCCTCCTCACTCTCTACTTTCCCTCCCATCTTTGTATCTTCTGCAAACTTTGATATGTTACACTCGGTCCCCTCCTCCAAATCATTAATATAGATTGTAAAGAGTTGGGGACCCAGCACCGACCCCTGCGGAACACCACTGGCTACTGGTTGCCAGTCCGAGAATGTACCATTTATCCCAACTCTCTGCTTCCTGTTAGATAACCAATCCTCCACCCATGCCAGAATATTACCCCCAATCCAGTGATTCTTTATCTTGAGCAATAATGTAATACATGAATCAAATAAATGGGGAAATTGTGAATATTAAGCATAACATTTAGGATGGTATAGTCAGCAAAATTGTAAAAATTCAAAAATGAATAGAAAATTAAACTTTGCCAGAGATATATACTCAGTTGACACAGTATTATTGCTAAACACCTTTTCATGATGTAGTTGCATCATATATGGCAGCACATCAAATGTTGTTAATACTACACATGTCATGCCTAAAAATAAATGCACTTTTGTTGTGTCCCCCAGCCCTTTAAAACTATTTCTTAGACATTTTGCTGAAGAACTTTGCTGAGGTGTTTGTCGTGCCTTCATTGTTTTTGGTTAGTGGAAAGCAAAGTTTGTCCATGAGCTTAATCTCAAATACCAAATCGTTTTAATATTTTAAGTCTCTTTAAAAGTAATGCCAGACAAAATAGACACAATTGTGACCTGTAAAAGGGTTGGAAATGTTTCCAATGCCTTTGCGAAAGGTGAACAGATAGTTAGTTTTGTTGACTTTTTGCCAGTAATAAGAAATCTCACTGCTGACAGGTCGTCTTTTAAAGTAAAAATGAAAAGTATACACGTGGAATTAAGCTAAATTCTGGAAAACGTGGGTGTATTTATTAGTACTGTAATGCAATCTGGTTCTGTTGGGTAAGGTAGGCTGTGGTATAAAACTATAGATACACAGAGTTGCATGTAATGGGATCAGCTACGCTAGTAGTGATTTAGTTAGTGCCATTAGAGACATGGTAAAGCTTTTCTTCTTTTTGGAATATACCTAAATCCAGTATGTACATGAGTCTGACCATATTTTGTTTGTGACTATTTCCCAATACAGCTGCTAGAACCAAGCATTTTGTCTCTCCTGCTGCATTCCTCCAGTGACGAAGGGGTGAGTTAGTTTTGTTTACAGTTTGGATACATTTTGAAAGTTGAGGTTTACAAATGTCAATTTCTGTGGCAAACCCCTTTTAGTGTGCAAATGAGCTGTTTATAGAAGTGACTGCGTTCAACCATTTAAAATAATAGAAATTCAGAGATTTAGCCCATCACTTGATTCTGTTTTCTAGGACTAACACTTCTCAATTTCACTAAACAAAAACAATCAGATTTGTTGTTGACAAGCTACACATTTAACATTTAGTGTTGTAGCACTTCACTTGCTTGTTAAAATGTAGTTCTGAAGACAATGGTGCACAATGTCTTCGACTCTGGTGTCAGAATATATCATCTATGTATTGAGGACTGCACATATGGGGTGTGTTCAATTCAGCTGACAATGGTACAGTGACTAACATTTTTATTATTATTTCCGCCCCTGAGAGGAAAGTGCCTAACCCTCACCTTTGCTATCACCCTTTGTCTGGATTGCTGGTTTAAGAACTCATGATGCAGAGTATCATGGCTATAAATCACCAGAACACTGCATCCATTTTTTAATTCCTACCTCCCTCTCTCTGCAAATTCTTAATTAGTGATTGGGTATGCAGAGATCATTCCCTGAATGTGAAGGTCCCTATCGTAGAAGTGCATACACTTGTATATCAGTAATGACTACTTTAAAAAAAAATCAAACTAAAGGAATTGGTCAGACTGGTACATGTCAAACTCTGGAGTATCTTGTTAGTCCAAGAAGTCTGGGACTCTGGATTCAACATACAGGTTTGTTTTCCAACGTTGACTTTAGGAAGTGTAGATTTCCATAAGAAATTACATTAACTGCAAGACTTTATCTACTCTAGGTTATACATTCAATATTCTATTGAAGATCTTGTAAATCAATGAACTTGTACAAAAAAAAATCTACAGGCAACAATGTAATTGCATTATCTGGCTTTATGATAACAAACTATTTTGAGTGAATCAAAATTTATTCTGTAACAATAAAAAGCCCTTTAGTGATTTTTTAGATCTCTTGTTAAAGACTTTAGAATGGCTCCATGCACCTGTGACGTGAAGCTGAGGTGTTGGTGGGTTGCAGGGTGGGTATTTCAAGAATATCTATGGAATTTGTGTTTTATTATTTATATATTTATTGTTGAATAATCATATTTAGATAGATATAAAAGATACTGCTTAAAACATGCTAAATAAAAATAAAGATTTTAATTATTTTTAATCTCCATTTTACCTTTGTGTTTTTTTCTTCCCTTTCTTTGACTTTGACCTCACACCTCTCACTCCTTTTTCTGCTGTCTATTCTTGAGTGTTCAAACTTGGCAACAACTTTAGACAGTCCTCCAGGATGGTTAGGTTATAGTTGGATTGGGACAGAGAATCAAGAAAGTGCATAGTTGGAGCAGGAATCAAGTTTGTCTAGTGAGAGAGCCGGAGGAAAAAACCTTTCAAAGCCTGATCAGTGAGTAGGGGAAATAAGTTGAGAAAAGCACATCTCTGAGATTCCTTTGTTAAAGTTGTTTCCCAAGATTTTGCACGATTAATGCTTCACATGGCTCTAAAGCATTACAATACTAGGTTTTATTTGGCAAGTATTATTAGCAATAATGAATACCTTGCTGTGATGCAAAGATGTATATCACAGGCACGAAATCAAAATAAACCCTTGTATTTGTTAATGCATCAGTAGCAACAGTTAACATGTTTGTTTGTGAGCATTTTACTATCTCCAGCGTGGTGTGAAGGTATAAAATATCAAATAGCTTGAACATCCAGCATATTTGCACCAATGAAAATATTACCTGGGAATTAACACCAATCAGCCAACTTGGTGATTGTATATTTTGGTACATAACCCACACCTTCAGGTATAAGTAATAAAATCTGTGCAAAGGTGCAACATACAGCAAATATTATAGTAGATGATGAAATCTGCGACAGTTATAGCCGTAAACCTGTTCTTCGGATAGTTGGTCCGAATTAATATGAATTTCCAATTTTCTAACTCGGTGTTAACTCTAATATTTTTAAATGTTCTTTTTAAATGTATTTTGATTTTTTTTAACCTCCAGAATACAAAACCTGAAAAAGCCAGTATTGAAATCAGTGTCTGAAAGTGCAGAATGAGTTTTTTAATGATACCTTTTTTAAAGTGAATTACTGTTGAGTCAGCGCCAAATGTTTTAACTAGCTCTGTGACCAGCTTTAAAAATATATTGTATTCAGAGCTCTGACAGCCAAATTATTTTCCCATAAATCCTTAATTAAGAAATTTCTAACATGGCAGCCAAATAATTTTGAAAAGTGGTAAAAAGCTGCTGTATACAGCTGTGAAGAGTATTTAAAAATGTCTTTCATGCTTTATTAAAGTAATCAATTAACACCAAAACCAGTTTTAAACAACTTCTTTTCAAAATGAGTGACTTAATAAAATACCAAATATTTCACTTGTGGAGTAATAGAATCATAGAAGTTTACAACATGGAAAACAGGCCCTTCGGCCCAACATGTCCATGTCGCCCAATTTATACCACTAAGCTAGTCCCAGTTGCCTGCACTTGGCCCATATCCCTCTATACCCATCTTACCCATGTAACTGTCCAAATGCTTTTTAAAAGACAAAATTGTACCCGCCTCTACGACTGCCTCTGGCAGCTCGTTCCAAACGCTTACCACCCTTTGAGTGAAAAAATTGCCCCTCTGGACCCTTTTGTATCTCTCCCCTCTCACCTTAAATCTATGCCCCCTCATTATAGACTCCCCTACCTTTGGGAAAAGATTTTGACTATCTACCTTATCTATGCCCCTCATTATTTTATAGACTTCTATAAGATCACCCCTAAACCTCCTACTCTCCAGGGAAAAAAGTCTCAGTCCATCCAACCTCTCCCTATAAGTCAAACCATCAAGTCCCGGTAGCATCCTAGTAAATCTTTTCTGCACTCTTTCTAGTTTAATAATATCCTTTCTATAATAGGGTGACCAGAACTGTACACAGTATTCCAAGTGTGGCCTTACTAATGTCTTGTACAACTTCAACAAGACATCCCAACTCCTGTATTCAATGTTCTGACCAATGAAACCAAGCATGCTGAATGCCTTCTTCACCACCCTATCCACCTGTGACTCCACTTTCAAGGAGCTATGAACCTGTACTCCTAGATCTCTTTGTTCTATAACTCTCCCCAACGCCCTACCATTAACGGCGTAGGTCCTGGCCCGATTCGATCTACCAAAATGCATCACCTCACATTTATCTAAATTAAACTCCATCTGCCATTCATCGGCCCACTGGCCCAATTTATCAAGATCCCGTTGCAATCCTAGATAACCTTCTTCACTGTCCACAATGCCACCAATCTTGGTGTCATCTGCAAACTTACTAACCATGCCTCCTAAATTCTCATCCAAATCATTAATATAAATAACAAATAACAGCGGACCCAGCACCGATCCCTGAGGCACACCACTGGTCACAGGCCTCCAATTTGAAAAACAACCCTCGACAACCACCCTCTGTCTTCTGTCGTCAATCCAATTTTGTATCCAATTGGCTACCTCACCTTGGATCCCGTGAGATCTAACCTTATGTAACAACCTACCATGCGGTACCTTGTCAAAGGCTTTGCTAAAGTCCATGTAGACCACGTCTACTGCACAGCCCTCATCTATCTTCTTGGTTACCCCTTCAAAAAACTCAATCAAATTTGTGAGACATGATTTTCCTCTCTCAAAACCATGCTGACTGTTCCTAATCAGTCCCTGCCTCTCCAAATGCCTGTAGATCCTGTCTCTCAGAATACCCTCTAACAACTTACCCACTACAGATGTCAGGCTCACCGGTCTGTAGTTCCCAGGCTTTTCCCTGCCGCCCTTCTTAAACAAAGGCACAACATTTGCTACCCTCCAATCTTCAGGCACCTCACCTGTAGCTGTCGATGATTCAAATATCTCTGTTAGGGGACCCGCAATTTCCTCCCTAACCTCCAATAACGTCCTGGGATACATTTCATCAGGTCCCGGAGATTTATCTACCTCGATGCGCGTTAAGACTTCCAGCACCTCGCTTTCTGTAATATGTACACTCCTCAATACATCACTATTTATTTCCCCAAGTTCCCTAACATCCATGCCTTTCTCAACCGTAAATACCGATGTGAAATATTCATTCAGGATCTCACCCATCTCTTGTGGTTCCGCACATAGATGACCTTGTTGATCCTTAAGAGGCCCTACTCTCTCCCTAGTTACTCTTTTGCCCTTTATGTATTTGTAGAAGCTCTTTGGATTCTCCTTTGCCTTATCTGCCAAAGCAATCTCATGTCCCCTTTTTGCCCTCCTGATTTCTCTCTTAACTCTACTCCGGCAATCACTATACTCTTCAAGGGATCCACTTGATCCCAGCTGCCTATGCATGTCATATGCCTCCTTCTTCTTTCTGACTAGGGCCTCAATCTCCCGAGTCATCCAAGGTTCCCTACTTCTACCAGCCTTGCCCTTCACTTTATAAGGAATGTGCTTACCCTGAACCCTGGTTAACACACTTTTGAAGGCCTCCCACTTACCAGACGTCCCTTTGCCTGCCAACAGACTCTCCCAATCAACTTCTGAAAGTTCCTGTCTAATACCATCAAAATTGGCCTTTCCCCAATTTAGAATTTTAACTTTTGGGCCAGACCTATCATTCTCCATAGCTTTCTTAAAACTAATGGAATTATGATCACTGGTCCCAAAGTGATCCCTCACTAACACTTCTGTCACCTGCCCTTCCTTATTTCCCAAGAGGAGGTCAAGTTTTGCCCCCTCTCTAGTCGGGCCATCCACATACTGAATGAGAAATTCCTCCTGAATACACTCAACAAATTTCTCTCCATCCAAGCCCCTAATGCTATGGCTGCCCCAGTCAATGTTGGGAAAGTTAAAGTCCCCTACTATTACCACCCTATTTTTCTTGCAGCTGTCTGTAATCTCCTTACATATTTGCTCCTCAATTTCCCGTTGACTATTTGGGGGTCTGTCGTACAATCCTATCAAAGTGATCTCTCCCTTCTTATTTTTCAGTTCTACCCATATCGACTCCGTGATGTTCTCCCTAATCAAGAACGCAACTCCCCCTCCTCTCTTACCTCCTGCTCTATCTTTCCTATAGCATCTGTACCCTGGAACATTGAGCTGCCAGTCCTGCCCCTCCCTTAGCCATGTTTCAGTAATAGCTATAACATCCCAGTCCCATGTACCCATCCATGCCCTGAGTTCATCTACCTTGCCCATCAGACTTCTTGCATTGAAATAAATGCAGTTTAATCTAGACTTCCCTTGGTCTTTGCCCTGCTTTCTCAGACCATCTGCCCGGTCATGTTTTGTACACTCTCCCTTACTGCCTTTTGTTTCTGTCACCACTTTACTTCCCACTGACTTCCTGCATCGGTTCCCATCCCCCTGCCACTTTAGTTTAAACCCTCCCCAACAGCACTAGCAAACACTCCCCCTAGGACATTGGTTCCAGTCCTGCCCAGATGCAGACCATCCAATTTGTACTGGTCCCACCTCCCCCAGAACCGGTTCCAATGTCCCAGGAATTTGAATCCCTCCCTCTTGCACCATCTCTCAAGCCACGTATTCATCCTAGCTATCCTGTCATTCCTACTCTCACTAGCCCATGGCACTGTTAGCAATCCTGAGATTACTACCTTTGAGGTCCTACTTTTTAGTTTAACTCCTAACTCCCTAAATTCAGCTTGTAGGACCTCATCCCATTTTTTACCTATATCGTTGGTACCTATATGCACCACGACAACTGGCTGTTCACCCTCCCCCTCCAGAATGCCCTGCAGCCGCTCCGCGACATCCCTGACCCTTGCACCAGGGAGGCAACATACCATCCTGGAGTCTTGGTTGCGTCCGCAGAAATGCCTGTCTATTCCCCTTACAATCGAGTCCCCTATCACAATAGCTCTGCCACTCTTTTTCCTGCCCTCCTGTGCAGCAGAGCCAGCCACGGTGCCATGAACCTGGCCGCTGCCACCTTCCCCTGGTGAGCCATCTCCCCCAACAGTATCCAAAACGGTATACCTGTTTGAGAGGGGGATGGCCACAGGGGACCCCTGCACTACCTGCCTGCACCTCTTACTCTGCCTGGTGGTCACCCATTCACTTCCTGCCTGTACTCCCTTTACCTGCAGTGTGACCAACTCGCCAAACGTGCTATCCACGAGTTTCTCTGCATCGCGGATG
Organism: Heptranchias perlo; assembly: GCF_035084215.1. Taxonomy (NCBI): domain Eukaryota; kingdom Metazoa; phylum Chordata; class Chondrichthyes; order Hexanchiformes; family Hexanchidae; genus Heptranchias; species Heptranchias perlo. Next base: position 60,501,696 of record NC_090327.1, read on the forward strand.
CTCCACAGTGAGTCCACCTGCAGCTCCAGCTCCGAGATACGATCGGTCAGTAGCTGCAGGTGGACACACTTCCTCTAATGCTTTCTGTATTTGTACAGTGCTCCACATGAACACTACAAAAATTCTGTTAAGCTAGTAAAGTGAAATGTTTTAAGATATAGTACTGTCAAATATTCATACACACCTACACACAACGCGCGCGCGCACACACACATATATATATATATATAGTATGTAGTGGCACATGTGGAAAAGTTTCCATTTACCTATCTATGAATGTGTTCTCCTTTAATGACTTATCTTTTGGGTACAGAATGTTCTTTACAATGTTTGTTTTATTATATAATTACCATGACAGGGCTATGAGATAGACGGTGTACTTGGCAAAGAGTTGGGGCCTCTCAGCTGCTATGTTCGCTCAGTAACAAAGCAGCCAGCATGCTGGATTGGATTAGAAGAAGTCTGTCTGCTACAGGTGATAACCCAGCCTCGGTGAAAATGAAATGCTCGCCTATCAGCAATTGTAGCAGTGATGGTTACAAACTGTATTTCTGAAATTTTGATAAATATGTGAAATAATTATTGCATTAAATATTTATAAATTCAATGTGCTGTAATTAAAATAACTATTTTGGATGTCTGGTGTGTTGGGTTATTTTAAAACTTATATTTGTACCTTTATGGGGATTTTAAAAGGTTAATGAATCAAGACTATATAAGTAAAATAGAGGTCAAAGACACCTGCCCTTTTTATTGAGTTATATTACTGTGAATCTAGGGGCTATTTGTTGTGGATAAGCTGAAAAGATCAGACGTTTGTTTCCACCTGGAAACAGCTGGTGTCAAGGAAGTATAGGTATCTTACCAGGTTTTGTTTCATTCTGTAAATCATTTCCCAGGTCTCTTTATATTCCTGCTGCATCCTTCCCCCAACTAAGAAAGCAGACAGAGAACCATGGAACCTGTTCCCAGTCTTGAGCTGCTGTTACATGGTGAAACAAGTCGATGAAGCAAGTCAAAGCAGCACATATTGGTTTTGATTTTTTTTCACCTCTGCCTCTCAAGACAGCCTGACATTCATTGTGTGAGCAAAACCCATGCCCTGCCACTGTGTGTGTTAGTGCACTAATACATTACCCTACTTAATTAGATTTTTTTCTCTTGAAAAGGGCTGGACTGTTCTGCCTCTTTTGGCAGATGTGTTTAAGAAGTTCTTTCAGATCATTTAGTGTAATGCAACAACAACAGCTTGCATTTATACAGTGGCTTTAATGTAGTAAAACTTTCCAACGTGCTTCACAGGAGCTTAACAGACAAAAATTGACACCAAGCCAAAGAAGGCGACATTAAGATAGGTGACCAAACTCTTGGTTAAAGAGGTAGGTTTTAAGCAATGTCTTAAAGTAGGAGAGGTTTTGGGAGGTAATTCCAGAGCTTGGGGCCTAGATGGCTGAAGGCACGACCACCATTAGTGGGCCGAAGGAAGTGGGCCATGCACATGAGGCAAGAGTGGGAGGAATGCAGAGTTCACGGAGGGTTATATGGCTGGAGGAGGCTACAGAGATAGGGAGAGGTGAGGCCATGGAGGAATTTTGAACACGAGGATGAGAATTTTAAAATCGAGACGTTGGTGGACTGGGAGCCAATGTAGGACGGCAAGAGGTGATGGGTGAATGGAACTTGGTGCGAGTTAGGTGAGGCCAAGTTTATGGAGGGTTGAAGATGGGAGGCCAGCCAGGAAAGCATTGGAATAGTCGGATCTGGAGATAACAAAAGCATGGATGAGAGTTTCAGCACCAGGTGAACTGAGGCAGGGGTGGAGACGAGCGACATTAAAGAGTTAGAAGTATCCAAAGACAGTTTTAGTTTTGTTACACCGGAACGTTTGATTCCAAGTGTAAATTCTTGTGTTCAAAAGAATCTCAGGAGCCACTAGTTTCATTTCACAAATGTTCTAAGTTAAAAATGGTTATAAGTTGTTGGTTGGCACAGTAGATTCTACTATGGCCGTTTTGACCTGGGTTCAAATCCAGAACAGAATGCTGGAATGGAAATCTTCTTTCTCTCTTGGCTGCAAGAGGATCTATATAAAATGAGCTTAAGCAACTTTATTCTAGTTCCTAGCGAGTTTGAGCAGTCTAACAAAGCCATACAATGGTTTGTGTGAAAATGAAAAAAAGTGATACGTTGGTGCAATAGGGGTTGCTTTTGAGATGGGAACTGTGACACATTGTTGAAGCAGTGTAGAGGGAGTTTTACTCTGCATTTAACCCTGAATATCTGGAAGTGCTTGGTGCTGATATTAGATACCTGGAAAGGAAATGTTTCTATTCCCAACACTAATTTTACACACCCTAATTTGCACAAAAAATTGATTACAGACTAGTACTCTTTGAATATATTTTTAGTCAGATAATTAACATTTGCAACAATATTGAAATAAAAGGGCTGTATTTTTAAAATTCTAATTCATCCTAACAAAATACTTAAATTGCCTTACCTGCTCTGCTGGCCACATTACTGAGTGACCATGTCATCATCTTTTGAGATGAGCCCAAATGCCAAATTGAGACTCTATACAGTCCTAGATATTGTGAAGGCTCTAACAGTGTTTAGGTGACTTTATAAGCTGAAGCCAGGTCACCAGAGCATGTTAGTTGGACCTCTTTGTGTGTTGACTGTGTAAGCCATTGCAAGCTTACTATGCTAATATCTTGACTTATTAAGAGCACAAAAATAAGTGAGCTAAAGTTTTGACCATGCTTAGATTTAAAACACAAGGTTTAACATTTATTTTAAAGCAATTATGTATTAGTATGCTAGTATTGTCACCATCACATTAGGGAAAGTCAACACTGTTTTATGAAAAGGAAATCGTGTTTGACAAATCTAAGAGTATTTTGAGGGTGTAACTAGCAGGGTAGATAAAGGGGAACCAGTGGATGTAGTATATTTGGATTTTCAAAAGGCATTCGATAAGGTGCCACATAAGAGGTTGTTATACAAGATAAGGACTCATGGAATTGGGGGTAATAAATTTGCATGGATTGAGAATTGGAGAAACAGGAATAAACAGGTCATTTTCAGGTTGGCAGGCTGTAACTAGTGGGGTGCTGCAGGGATTGGTGCTTGGGCTCAGTTATTTACAATCTATATTAATGACTTAGATGAAGGGACTGAGTGTAATGTATCCAAGTTTGCTGATGATACAAGGCTAGGTGGGAAAGTAAGCTGTGAGGAGGACGCAAAGAGTCTGCCAAGGGAAATAGACAGGTTAAGTGAGTGGACAAGAAAGTGGCAGATATATTATGAGGTTAATCACTTTGGTAGAAAGAATAGAAAAACAGCATTATTTTTTAAATGGTGAGAAACTATTAAATGTTTGTGTTCAGATTTGTACACGAAACACAAAGTTAACATGCAGGTACAGCAAGCAATTAGGAAGGCAAATGGTATGTTGGTGTTTATTGCAAGGGGGTTGGAGTATCAGAGTAATAGTACAGGGCTTTGGTGAGACCAAAGCCCTGTACTATGTGCAGTTTTGTTCTCCTTACCTAAGGAAGGATATACTTGCCTTGGAGGCGTTACAATGAAGGTTTACTAGATTGACTGCTGGGATGAGAGGGTTGTGCTATGAGGAAAGATTGAGTAGAATGGGCCTGTTTATAAGAATGAGAGATTCTAAGAGGGCTTGACAGGGTAGATGCTGAGAGGATGTTTCCCCTGACTGGAGAGTTTAGAACTAGGGGACATAGGATAAGGGGTTGGACATTTAAGACCGAGATGAGGAGGAATTTCTTCACTCAGAGGGTCGTGAATATTTGGAATACTCTACTGCAGAGGGCTGTGGACACTCAGAGTATTTTCAAGACAGAGATAGATTTTTGGACTCTAAGGGCATCAAGGGATATGGGGATCAGGCAGGAAAGTGGAGTTGAGGTTGCAGATCAGCTATGATCTTATTGAATGGCAGAGCAGGCTCGAGGGGCTGTATGGCCTACTTGTATTTCTTATGTTATCACTGCCTGAGAAACAAAAAAGTGCACACCACCACAATTTTCAGTATTAATGAACTGCAGCTGGGTACTACTATACCTTGGCTCTGTCAGGCAATGTTTAGTGAGGGGCACATTCACACTTTAGTTTAAAATATTTTAATGAAGGCTCATTTATTTTAAAAAATGACTTAAATCTACTGTGATTATTTTAATGGTGACTATTCAGCTTACAGCACAGATTCCCTCTAGTTCGGTTTAATTTAAATCATAAATATAATGATTCTAAAGGCATAAGAACTTTTCGTTAATACATTTCTGTGTGGTACGTGGTCACTCGATGAACCTACGTTTCGTTTAAAATATTAAAAAAAAACTTGACTGGGTGAGTTATCTATTCACGTGCTTTCTCAATTACAGCATGACTCAGCAAAGCGCACGATATCTGCCATCTGAAAATTTTCCATTCACCTTTTGTTTCGTTCTGCCCAACCCTGCAGAATACAGGTATTCAATAAAAACACCGCACAAACTAATAAAAGGTTTGACGTATTTAATGATTCTTTTCATATAAACGAAATACAGTTAATATAAAACAAATGTCAACCATGCTCTGTATCAACGATTTTGACTAAAGTGAAAAATATAAAGTTCATAATTGTTGCATATAAATGTACCTTAGTTGCATTAATGCATTTAGGAGTATAGAAAATTAGAATTATAAAAAAATAATTTAAGGAACGTTCAGGCTTTGTTGCTATGGCAAAGTTTTTAAGGCAGTTTGCAACAAGTTTCAGGAGTCCAGAACTCCTAAGGCCAGAAAAATCTACGAATTTCTAAGTTCACAGTACTTGCTACAAATTATTCATTCTTTGGTTGAGGTATCAGGTCTATTAAATGTTTCTTTTTAAGCTTCGTTCAACAGTCACCGACAGTCTGCACTTGCACTGAGGAATGATGCTGTGTTAGGTTGTTGTTCAAAAAAGTTCCTCATAATCGCAAGTTCCCTCGACAACTGCTCGATTTTTTTGTGCAAACGATCGTTCTCGGCATTGAGCTCCACCACTTTCTGCTGCATCTCTACGTTCCGCTGTTTCGCTTTATCTCTGCTCTTCCTCACGGCAATGTTATTTCTCTCTCTCCTCTGCCGGTACTCGGGGCTTTGTCGGTCTACGGACTTTTTAGATTTTTCCTTCCCAGACGCCGATCTACCGTGGGAATTTAAAGGACTGGGCTCCGGGCTGGTGGGAGGGGTGGGCTGACCCGTGGGTAAGTGCACGGTTGTCTGTGCACAGGCTGCGATCTGAGTGTGCAGGGACGTTTCCATGTTTTCGGTCCTTTCTTCCTTCACCACCACTTTCGATAAGTCCAGTCGTTGATCGTAACTGTTCCGCAGTTGAGCAGTGAAAGGTTCCCTCTCTGAGTGGTTACCTGTTGAGGCGGTAACACTAGTGACCGAGCTCATCATCTGACTGCCTGCAGGCGGCAGATAGCCATAGTCGGGCTGGGATTTGTCCGGTTTGTTGGTGCTGGCGAACAGATCTGCCAACAAGTCGTCGTTGTAGAGCTCCAGCTGCGAGCCTGACACCGGCTCAACCACATAGGGGCTGAAATCAATGGCAGTCTCGTCGTCGTAGATGTCACCTGCCGGGTTCAGGTCGACCAGGTTGGCTCTTTCCTCGCACATCCCCCGGTTCGCCTTGGCCGAGGACACCCCACCGCTGACGCCCTCGTAGAAATTAGCTGGCTCCAGGGAAAACATGGGGAAGCATGGCGAGACGCAGCGTGAATCCAGGTTGTACAGGTTACTCATGAAGGTGCTGGTTTGACCGGGCTCCGCCGCACGGATCACGGTTTCCTCACACACTCTCTCCGCCCGACTCTCGAGCGGCCCCGCGCCCCGCGCGCCGCTTTATACACACCGCCCGCGCGCGTCACTCATTCAAGGACTCATTTACATGGAACGGGGCGGGGCCCCGGGGCGGCCACGCCCACCAGAGCCCGGGGTCCTGGGACCGGCGCGAGCGGGTCGTGGCGCTCAGTTTGCGCCCAGTGTCTGCGGTAAGAGAGAGAGAGAGAGAGAAGAGCTATTAAAGTGCTTGGTGTGGAGAGCGTAGGGTGAACAGCAGGCTCTTCATACAAATACTTTCAATGCAAAAGTTTGTTTTAGGGGAAACGCTTGAGCAGTTCCGTTTTTAGCGAAAATAAATCACAGTAGTCGATAACACTGCCCTTTGGCTGGACAGTAGCTAATCGACTTAAAAGCGTTGACATTGAACTTTTAAGTAAACCGCCATCTAATGCAGGTATGTGCAAAAAATACTCGAGGGTTTTTCAGGTGCTTTCCTGTTCACCGAGTAATCACGTGCTGTGCTATTAAGGACATGGTTCCCTGTGGACTTGCTGTTTTTCTCATTCTATGCTTGGTTAGATAACTTATTCTAGAAACTTCAGCGCCCTCCTCAGTCCTAAAAGAGACAAGAAAGCTGAACGATAAGACCATTTATTTTGCATTTTATCTGAATGCGTACGTCATGCAATATAAAACCCTAACACTGGATATGACTTAGAACAGTAAACAAAACTCAGTCTGATGTTAGACTACAATTTTTATTCCAAACCTCGCCTCCCTAAGATAACCATGCACAGAAAACTTCTCAGTTGTTTGGAAGCATTTACTGCTTCAACGTGAAAAAACTGGAGTCTTAGGAGTGAGTAGACTACACCTAGCGCTCTAGTAGGAGAAGCAACACAGTAATAGTTTATAACCTCTGATTTAGTACAATAGGAGTAATTGTTAACAGATCAACCAAAAACAAATATTTTTTCCATATGAATTATATATATATTATATAAGAACATAAGAAACAGGAGCAGGAGTAGGCCATACGACCCTGCTCCGCCATTCAATAAGATTGTGGCTGATCTTCTACCTCAACTCCATTTTCCCACCCGATCCCCATATCCTTCGATTCCCTTAGTGTCCAACTATCCATTGAGCTCAGTCTTGAACGACTGATAATTGGATAAGAAATTGGCTGAAAGAACTTACATTTATATAGCACCTAATCATGACCTTGGAACATGCTAAAGTACTTCACAACGACTGGATTATTTTTAAAGTGCAGTCACTTATTTCGGCAAACGCAGCAGCCAATTTGTGCATAGCAAGGTCCCGCAGACGTCCTACTTGACCTTTTCGCAGCATTCAACACAGGAAACCATGCCATCCTCTTCTAACATCTTTTCTATTGTCTAGCTCCTTAGAATAACCTTTTCATGGTTCCATTCCTATCCAGTGTAACCAATGCATTCCAGCAAGGGGCTCTCTTCCCTCATCTGCACTGTCACCTATTGGGTCCCCAGGGTTTTATCCCCTCTTATCTATATTTCCTCTCGGAAACATCTGCAACTACTTTGCATTCATTTGTACACTGATGATGCGCATTTCTACCTCTCCATCACTACGCTCAACTCTTCAACAACCTCCTCTTACTACCAGACTATCTGACATCCAGTCTTGGATGAGTCACAACTTCCTGTAGCTCAACATCAGGAAGACTCTTTGACCCTATCATAAACTCTGTTCCCTTGCCATTGATTGCATCCTCTCCCAGCCACACTGTCATGCTGAGGTAGACCATTTGTACGTTTGCTGTTCTATTCAACGCGCAGCAGAGCTTTAAACTCCAGATCCTATCCAATGACCAGACTACTTTACTTACACCTCTCAATATTGCCTGCCTCCAACATTTGTACATGCCTTCGTCACTTCCAGACATGACTATGCTAATCCTTTCCTTGCTGGCCTCCCATCCTCCATAAGCTCCAATTTATCCAACTCTCTACCACACGTATCCTATCCTGCACTGAGTCATGATTGCCCACCGCTCATGTCCTCGCTGACTTATATTGACTCTCCATTTTCTCCCAACACATTACTTTCAAAATCCATGTCCTCTATAAATCTCCCCATGGCTTTGCTCCACCCTATATCTTACAATTCCCTCTAACCCTACATCCCCTCTTGAATGCTTTGTTCCTCTGACCCCGGCCTTCCGTGCACCCACCCCCATCTCATCATTGGTAGTAGAGCTTTTAGCCACCTCAGTACTGCTCTGAAACTCCCTCTCTAAACCTCCTCAAAACCTATTTCTTTGGCCTACTTTGAGTCACACCTTGTAATCTTTCCCTTCCTGGCTTAGTGTCTTTTTTATGTGGTTTGAAGCACTCTGGGGAGGTTCTTTTTACATTAAAGGTACTAAACAAATGCAAGTTGTTGAACGACCATATGATCTGTTTTTAGCAATGTTGGTTATGGGACCAATGTTGGCCAGGACACTGGCAGAACTGCCTACTCTTCTTTGAATAATGCCATAGGATGTTTTGTATCCACTTAACCAAACAGACAAGGCATCAGTTTTAACACCTCATTTCAAAGATGGCATTCAAACAATGCAGCACCCCTCAGTACTGAAGTGTCAGCCTAGATGAGGACAGGTTGCATAAACTTGGCTTGTATTCCCTTGAGTAGAGAAGATTGAGGGGTGATCTGAACGAGGTGTTTAAAATGTTAAAAAGTTTCGATAGGATAGATATAGAGAAATGATTTCCTCTGGTAGAGGAATAAAGAACGAGGGAACGAATCTTAAAAATAGAGCTAGGCTATTTAGGAGAGAAATCAGGAAGCACTTTTTCACACAAAGGATAATGGAATTCTGGAAATCTCTTCCCCACAAACTGCTGTGGATGCTGGGACAATTGGAGCTTTCGAGACTGAGATTGATAGATTCTTGTTAGGTAAGGATATCAAGGGATTATGGCGCTAAGGTGGGTAAATGGCGTTGAGGTACAGATCAGGCATGATTTAATTAAATGGCGGAGCAGGTTTGAGGGGCTGAATGGCCTACTCCTGTTCCTGTGTTCCCTAGATTATGTGCTGAAGTCTGTAGTGGGGATTCAGGTAAGAGTACTGCCAATTGAACCAAGCTGTCACTTGAAGGGTAGTTAGGAAGCAGTGGGCATTTGTTAAGAGGAGTTATACTTTGGTGGTGGGGAATGTCACTGCTATATCCACACCAATTATACAAACAGTGCAAAACAGTGGGTGTCTTTTTATTTATCAAAATTCCGACAAAAAGGAGTATTCAGCTCTTTTGTTGGTGGCTAATCATCTCAGCCCCAGGACATTGTTGCAGGAGTTCCTTAGGGCAGTGTCCTCGGCCCAACCATCTTCAGCTGCTTCATCAATGACCTTCCCTCCATCATAAGGTCAGAAATGGGGATGTTCGCTGATGATTGCACAGTGTTCAGTTCCATTCGCAACCTCTCAGATAACGAAGCAGTCCGTGCCCGCATGCAGCAAGACCTAGACAACATCCAGGCTTGGGCTGATAAGTGGCAAGTAACATTCGCGCCAGACAAGTGCCAGGCAATGACCATCTCCAACAAGAGTCTAACCACCTCCCTTTGACATTCAATGGCATTACCATCGCCGAATCCCCCACCATCACCATCCTGGGGGTCACCATTGACCAGAAACTTAACTGGACCAGCCACATAAATACTGTGGCGACAAGAGCAGGTCAGAGGCTGGGTATTCTGCGGCAAGTGACTCACCTCCTGACTCCCCAAAGCCTTTCCACCATCTACAAGGCACAGGTCAGGAGTGTGATGGAATACTCTCCACTTGCCTGGATGAGTGCAGCTCCAACAACACTCAAGAAGCTTGACACCATCCAGGACAAAACAGCCCGCTTGATTACCACCCCATCCACCACCCTAAACATTCATTCCCTTCACCACCGGCGCACAGTGGCTGCAGTGTGTACCAGCCACAGGATGCACTGCAGCAACTTGCCACGGCTTCTTCGACAGCACCTCCCAAACCCACAACCTCTACCACCTAGAAGGACAAGGGCAGCAGGCATATGGGAACACCACCACCTGCATGTTCCCCTCCAAGTAACATATCGCCGTTCCTTCATCGTCGCTGGGTCAAAATCCTGGAACTCCCTTCCTAACAGCACCGTGGGAGAACCTTCACCACACAGACTGCAGCAGTTCAAGAAGGCAGCTCACCACCACCTTCTCAAGAGCAATTAGGGATGGGCAATAAATGCGGGTCTTGCAAGCGACGCCCACATCCCATGAACAAATAAAAAAAATCATGAAATAATGATAATCCCGATTGAGTTTATTTAGTAATCCAAGTGCTGTTATTTTTCACATTTATTTTTCCCTTTCACTTCTGATTTTTCTACATACATGATACTATCATTTTCATTTTGTGCAATAAAACTTAGGATATGGAGTGATTTTCTTTTTGGTTTATTTCAGTGAGTAACTAACGAACAAGCGTTAGCTGTAAATACCTCCAAAGTTGTGGTGAGGTGTTTAAATGATCAGGCTGCTCTGCCAAGTGGTTACTATATGTATCTATATCTGTCCATTTTATGTAACTGAGCCATATCAAAATTAAAGAAAAATCCTGGTCAAATACCCTGTAACAATTTAACCTGGAAACTGAGAATCTTCTCAGCCCATCAGCTGTGCCTCTCTTAGTTGCCACAAAGAGTGGTTTTGTGGAAACTGCCATCACATTTTTTTCTTCTCACTTGTAGAGAAAGGCCTGGCCCCTGCTCAACATCACGTTTCAGCAGCAGTGTAACTGAGGTTGGATACTCAACAGAGTGGGGGTGTTGATCCACTCTGTGGAGCTGCAGATTGATCTTTCAACATATATAAAAGCTACCAAGCATTTTATGACCACTGACCAGTTTTGAGTTAGAGCTAACATTTTGAAATTAAGTCAGAATGCAGAGCTGTGGCTTTTATATCTGCCTGTTGACCACATTTTCTTAGGCCTAAATAAGACTTTGTCTTCTTACTAAGTTATACAGAACTCTATAGCTGCCAATACCCATTTGGGAGGCAAGGTGACTTTTAAAAATGTATGGCAAGTCTACAAAACCTCCCCTCTATCACAAAACAATTTTATATTTCTATCTCTCTGACATGTTTTTACTTCATACAATAAGTTGTAAAATTAACAAGTTTACAGAGGATCCTTAAGAGAATTCTAAGTCTGGGAATGAAGAAGTTTAAGTTGCTGGTGATTTGCAGCAAAAATCCCAGTTTGTCATAACTCATTTCATAAAATAGAGCCATAGAATGTTACAGCAGAAATAGGCTATTTGACCCAGTCTGCACCAGTGTTTTTCTCCATGTGAGTCACCAGGGCGAATCCCACTTTCCTGCTTGCTCCCCATACTCTTTAATATTCCTCTTTTCAAAGAAACAAATTCCCTTTTAAAATTACTTATGGACTCTGCTTCAATAGCAGTTTGAGACAGAGAACATAGAATTTACAGCACAGAAACAGGCCATTCGGCCCAAAAAGTCTTTGCTGGTGTTTATGCTCCACACGAGCCTCCTCCCACCTTACTTCATCTAACCCTATCAACATATCCTTCTATTCCTTTCTCCCTTATGTGTTTATCTAGCTTCTCAATGAGAATTCCACATCCTAGCTAGATTTCAGAATCTTTGCTAATTCATGCCTGTCAACATCCAAATAATAAAAGAAACAAGATTTAGTTTGTTTTCGAGGATGAGACAACTTGCATTTATATAGCACCTATAATATAGAAAAATATCTCTAGATGCTTCACAGATGTGTAAGGAAAAAATGGACACCGAGCCAAAGGAGGTGATAGTAGGAGGAGTGACCAAAAGCTTGATCATAGAGGTGAGTTTTAAGGTGGGTCTTAATGGAGGAGAGGGAGGTGGATGGATTTAGGGAGGGAATTCCAGAGAGTGAATTATCTTTTAATTGCCAAGCAATGCTGTGCCTTTTGGTATGATTTTAAACTGACTTAAATAGTGAATGAAACATTGAATTACCGGTATTCCATTTGGAAGTGTGGTTTGATAGCTTGTTCACTTTCTTAATGGAGGTAATTTATTACCCATTTCTGGAATGCACTGCCAAAGGGTGGTGGAAGCAGATTCAATAGCAATTTTCAAAAGGGAATTGGATAAATACTTGAAGGGAAAACATTTACAGGGCTATGGGGAAAGAGCTGGGTTGGGTGGGGGGGGGGCTAATTGGATAGCTCTACTAGAGCCTCCTTCTGTGCTGCATCCTTCTATATAATATCCCATAAGACATCAACAGTCTAGGAATTGCAGCAGCATACATCAAACTCACAACCAGTTTCACATCCTAAACTCCTGCCCAGCTACTCTAAGTTAGTTACGGTTACGCAGCTGGGTGAAGCATTTCATAAGATAGTATGGCACAGGGCGGGGCGAGAAACTCCCAATGCTAATCCTAGCCTAAAGAATCCACCTAATACTGGCCACAGAGAAGTCCATAGGACAGACTGTTCTGGCTACCTAGTTGACGAGGAAATATAGGGGCCATTAATGTGGTCCCAGGCATGCAGTGCTCTACGCATCTCTATACAAATGAGCCGACTTTGGATTATAATGCAAGTTCAGGTCATTTAAATGCTTTTTTGATGCTTCTGCTGGGGTGAAGGCAGGGGCTGAAATTCTGGACTCCAGGAGCCACTGAAGGGTTGCCGGCTGCCTCTGAAATGCCAGTATTTTTTTCCAATGGGGGAGGGAAAGGAGACCCATGGCAATGCAATACTTTGGCCTTTTAAAGGCAAAGTGCAGAAGAGGAGGCAACTGAGTGAGCCACCCAAACAAAAAAAAACTTTATACTGACAACTCTCCTAAAACGCTTGTTGGGAATAGGCACACAAGTGGAATGCTGCTCCAGCACTCCAGTCCCTTTGAATTCAAATATTTTTATGGCCCTAGTAAGCCTTGCGCACAGCGTATGTGGAGGCTTCCAGAGCTCTTCATGCTGGTTGGCTACATTGTACTGCACTGAGCTCATTGGGCATATCATAGGCCTCTGTGCGTGATAAACTGGACACCTGCCATTGCAATATTAGCCCCATAGCATAAGCAAGATAATGAAATAATACAATGTAATTTTGGTATCATATTTGCTGTTGTTATTTGCCTACACAGAATTGAACAGAAACAGCGATAATGGACAATTGTACCTTAAACTTGCAGTATTGGCTCTTAATCGATCATCTTGTTTGCCCTCAACAAAAAGCTAATGCTTAGTAAATACACACTTAGGCTCCTTTAATTTCACAAAAAGACTAGTACAGAAGATGATTTCAATCACAAAGATGAACACACAGGTAGTAATAAAGGAGAAGGTTGGTATTTGTGGGAGTTTCATCACGCCAGTGTTTGCTGACTGCAGGATTTTGGCATCCTGAAACCTAGATAAACTCTGAACTTTGAGTTTATTAGTGCCATTAGATTATGCATTTGTGTGTTAATCGTTACTTTATTATTCCCAATGTTGTTGTAATCCTCCTAAAAGGAGCTCCTCTGAAGCAAATTATTGAAAAGGATTCTCAGACTAAGCTAAACTATATGTTAAATGAAATACTTAACAAAAAGAAACTCAAACTTCAGTAACCCATTTTGGCACAGAATTTGAATGTTTGGTTATTCCACTTTATTTTATAATATAGGCTGCATTCAAATGTATATGGTGACTAAGTATTGATACAATAATGTAGAATTTCATCAAAATGTACATAAGACACCCATTTTGACCATGGTTGTGAGCTATATTGTTTCGGTAATAACCCAAGATCTGCAGTCAGCATTCATTTTATTATTCTCTTGAGCTAAATTTATTTTAAGACAAGAAATTCTTTCGCCTACTTTTAGCTTTATGATGTAGACAGCCAACAGTCTATTCTGTTGCCCACTAAGGTCACTTAAAATTCTTGGCACAAATTAGAAGACAATATGAAACTATTTTCTCACATATGATGATTCTTCAGCCATGTTTAGTATTGCACTTCAATGATATATAAAACAAATAAGTGTATGATTTTAGGACTTAAATAGTCATGGGTGCTTAAATGTTAAGTCTACTACATTAGTATAGCCTGTGAAAACCATTAAACAGCTCTAAGTGTTCCAGATAGTATTGCACTGACCAGGTATCTTAAACAAAAATAATTATACATTGATAACTGTTATTCATACATAAAATGACTCACTTCCTATACACTTTTTGTTAATGCACATGCAATAAACTCATCAACTTTCAGACTAATCCTGTTACATTCTATTTTTGTTTTCAATATTCTTGTGTACAACTGGCCTGGATTTTCTACATTCAACCATTCACATTTTCAAGAGATAGGAACAAGTGTTTAATAAAGTAAACCATCAACTGGATTGGAAGGACCTTTTCACATGAAGACCAATTTTCATGCATTACTTTCCAGAAAAATTTGGGGACATGTGGAAAGACTTAAAAATGCAATGCAATGGACTGAAGATAAAAAGTAATAATTCTTTCTCGAGTTACAATAGTTTGACACTTGTGCTATATAAAAAAGGACTCAATGGGTGGACACGGATCTACCAATTAGATTGGGGGATGTGGTTTCCAGAATCCTCTTTCTGCCAAGCTTCACAACTTCACCAGGATTGGCTCTTTTAAGATTCAGAAAACAGCCCCTCACGCATTAATTCACAAACTTGGATCAGTTGTAGATTTCAGCTTTTTATTATTTATACTTGCTATATATATAGTGATGCATCTATTTTCCATGTAATTTAGTTGCTTATGCGTGCAACTCTGGTGCCAAGTATTGTTCTATAAACAATGTTAATGTAGCATTTGGAATCTGTAAATTTTGATGTTACTCCCACTGGAGTATTAAAGTCACTAAAAATATTTACATCTTGAATATTTTACTGCACATATTTGCTTATATTCATAAGCACAGAAGTTAATGCTGTTAATGGAAAATATTCCTCATTTTGTAAACATAATTAAAGCTGCAGATACAAATAATCATCCTTCAAACAGGGGAAGACTGCTGAATATAGCCTATTGAAAAGATTACACACAGCAGTTTTGCCCCCTGCTGCCCCCTCCTCCAGGCACTGCATACAAGGCCTCAATCAAGTATTGAGCCTCATTTGTTTAAGCAGGAGGCAGCAGAGAACCGAAGTTAATGTAACAAGGCAAGAAATACTTACACACAAAATGACAAGTTCTAAACACTCAAGGTCAGAAAAAGAAACCAACAAAAGGCAGAAGCTTTCTACATGGATGCTGAATTACATTCAAAGAATGAGGAAAACCACACCAAACATAGGTAAGCTAACATTTTTACATTTATTCAACCCTCACATATGTAAGAATAGTTCCAGAGTGATATAATACATGGAAGTAGGTAATTCGATGACACGTTGGAGAACGGGGCAATAATTGTCTTGGGCTGCTAAAACCAGGCAATAATGCTTCCGTGTGGCTGTCTTTTTGTTTGTGTCAAGTGCAGTCTTTGCTTATCAGCCCGTAGATGGTCACAGGATAAGTAGAACAAGCCCTTTACCCTGCCTGGTTTACAACCAGGTAAAAAATAATGAAAAAATACATTTACTGTCTGTTGCTTAGTAATTGTTTTACCTAATTTGTTATTAATAAATAGATATCCCTGGTTCTGACACTATAGAAAACCAATGCTCCAGAAACATTAATCACAGATACTTTCACTCAGTGAGGATGCAGCCGACAGGTAAAACTTAAGCAGTGTGATTTCCTGAAATGAATTTTAGGCAAAAAATTTAAGATGTTTTCTTTGAACTGTGTTACCTGCATACAAAATATAGGCGGATTAACCACCGGAGCATAAATGGTACTACTGTACAATGGAAATGAGTTCATATATAGCACTTTATCATGTCTTCTGGGTGTCCCAAAATGTTTTACAATCATTTAATTATTGTGAAGTGTGGTCACATCTGACACAAGCAAACATAGTTTCAAATGTAAGCATCTTTACCGACATAAAACCATGGATTCAAATGGGTTAGCTCAGAGCTTATGAAGAACATTGAGCTCCCAAGGTAGAATTAAGTTTTTAAATGTCTTTCAAATATCGGAGTACAATTGTGTGTTCTCAAACTGAATTCCCGCACTAGAGTCGTGAGATAGGGTGCAGTGGTAGATCCTGATAGTGACAATTATACATAATAGATGTCATAATAGACATCATAAATGTCTGAACTTTTATCCCAGCCCAACCAACAAATGTTTTTCCATTTAGCATTGCGGGCGTTTAAAGGAAAAGCATTTCCAGATACTAATAAGATGTCCACTTGTATGATTAGTTTGGTACCTTTAAGTACCAAGCCATCAAATGAA
This sequence comes from Heptranchias perlo, assembly GCF_035084215.1. Classification (NCBI taxonomy): domain Eukaryota; kingdom Metazoa; phylum Chordata; class Chondrichthyes; order Hexanchiformes; family Hexanchidae; genus Heptranchias; species Heptranchias perlo. Next base: position 60,517,965 of record NC_090327.1, read on the forward strand.
GGCTCCAAGGGTGTTGTGCCAAATCCATCCATGAAAACTGTATGTGTCAAAAGCTCTTGGGGACAACAACATTTCAGGAATGATAACTTTGGGTTTTCTTGCTGTAAGGGAATTTCTCTGACTTAAGACACCAGAAGCTTCTGCACATTTAAATTGCAATGTTCTTTGATTGGATGGTGGCTGACTATTCTGAGAAATGTATCCCCCTTAATGCAGTCAGAAATTAAGGGTACTATGCTTCCAGATAGTCTCTCTTACTCACCATTCCAATGTGATGAGGCCAATCAGCAAAATGATTGCAGCAGTCTCTCAGTACAAGTTTAGCATCCAGTGCAAGGAACACATATGCCGCTGATAAAGTTGTTTCTCCTTGTAAACACAGATCTGCCACTTCCTTGATACAGGTTTACACTGCAAATTATATGACATGACGCATGTCCTTGATGTAACTTGAAAGGATCCAGTAGAATGAAAAGTTCATTGCCTCATATCTATGGTAAGAGCCATCCTCATTACAGATATTGTCTGCAGGTCATGGTACTACTCAGACGTTTGCCCATTTAGCATTGAATACGGAAGGAGACCAATCATAGAGACTAGGGGGCATCAAGACCACCTATCATGACACGATCAAGGGACTGGCCATGACTGTGGGGGGTGGGGGGGGGGGGGAGCTGATGTGGAACGTCAGATTAAAATGGACAAGCAGGGCCAGGAAGTCGGTGGAGGAATGAGAGGGTGAATTCAAGACCAACCCTTTGAGGATGAGAAGTTGCTCAGTGCAAAACCAGACAGGAGAGAGAAGAATTTGGTGAGGAAGGTACTTAGGGTGGTGATAGATGATGAGCATCTTAGAGAGATGGGAGGGCAAATAAAGGGTGAGGTGTTCAAAAGAGCAGAAGCTAGAGGAATAGAGAAAAGGCTAGGGTGGGATCTCAATGTGAATACCATACCGCCATCATGGCAGTTTGGGTAGAGAACGTGGTGTAATGTAATTCAGGTGCTGAGGCCTCAGTGCCCAGGGAAGAGTTCACCAGTTGTGAGCCAGCTCGCTGATGAATCTGCTGTGTATTTCTATGATTTTCTATTTTTCCTTAAAAATATTTTACAATAAGCAGCAATAATCCAGAAACTAGGTAAATTAAAAAGCATTAGAAGTGTTTTTCAGGATAAGCAAATCAGAAGAGCACTCAAGAACATGGAAGACATTTATTCATTCCTTCTACAGATGAAGTATAATTTGGCTCGTTTAGACTCTTCCCCCTATTTACTCAAGTTTCTGAGAGGTGGATAATTGCATAAGTGAAACCTTTGGTAAGATAACACCATGCGGTTTCTCCTTGACCCCTAAGATAATATAGTACAGGTTCATGCTATCATCCTAACATAACAATCTACATTATTCAGCCCTGACCAGTTACATTCCACAGTTGACATTTCCATGTTTTCAACAGTGAAGGAGCCATTAAGCTCAATACAGCTCTTGATTACTGTATTTCTATTTATCCTACCAGCATTGCAACTAGATATTCACCCAGCTTTTTAAAAAAAACTTTTAGGCTACTATTCATGGATTTTGACTATGTATTCAGGTAGATTTCCAGGAAATAGATGTTGAAGTGTTAGTTGACGTGTTAGTTGACATACTGATAATTGCTATGGATGGTACGCTATTCTACATATCTGTGTCTTTATGGAGTTTTTAAAAAAAATCTTGGTGTTGGTGGTGGGAGGAAATAACCCACCATTTCCATTCTTGTTATCGACCCAGTGATCCCAATAGAAAGGCACATGTGTGGATGTTGGATGAGGACAGAATCAGGCTGATCTATGTAGCAGAGGACGAGAAGGGCAGCCATCCTGAAGATGCACCCGTCCGTCTCTTTGATCCTTGCAAGCACCAACTCAGAAGTCAAAGCCATGTGTAGGAGCAAGGGCAAGGAGAAAGATGAGACAGGACACAGCTCTCCAGAGAATGAGCTCACATCCTAGCTCTGCTAATAAAGGGCACTGATGAGGACTTTATAAGACTGATGGGTGTGCATCAGCAATTGCTCAGTGTATTAGACGGTGTTGAGTTGTCCACTTCCAACATGCGTGGGGGCATTGTGCATGGTATCAATGCAATGCAGTCAACCATGGAGCTTGGTGGTTAGCTCAATGAACACTGCAAGGGTGTCCTCAGTAACAGCCTATAGTGACAGCTTCAGTGGAAGCTCAGACTGCTGTCATGACTGCTCTACCATCTCCACAGTGTTCCAGTTTGCATGAAAGCATGGATAAGGGCTTCAGCACTGTCACAGCCAACATGCAGTCTGCCCTATCGCAGATCAGTGCGCATGCTGTGGTGCAGCTCCAAGCGAATGGCTGTGCTTCATGGGAGAGGAAGATACTATTCTCTCGCAGGATTACAGTACACCTGTTCCACTTCCACCAATGCTCATCCTGGTGCCAAGCAGCTAGTTGGGCCACAACTGCCTCAGCAATAGCTGAGATGCTGCAGTTTGCAGCTGGGCCCTCTCAGGTGCGAGCTACTCCAAGTCACCAAACCCGGCCATCTTTTGCCTTCATTGGAAGTGCAGCAGCCTTCCACCTTCCCTGCTGAAGTCACCATCTTGTAGAAGCACCAGAACAGGTAGGCGAGCACTAGAGTTGGGCACTAGGAACTGGTGCCAGGGTGATCCTTAGTTTATGGATTTGGTTGTCTCCATTATCAATAACTTTTTTTTAAACAACAGAATTCTTGGTGTGCTCAGTTTGTTTGGCAAGTATATGTTGACCATGCAATGAGATTTAACAGATAGACCTATGCTGGTGTTTGGATCAAGTACAGTCTTAAGGGGAGTGCAAGGATTGTTGGTGCAGTGGAGTTGGGATAATTTAACTCCAGTGCTCTGGGATGACCGGCTTTCAAAGAGCTTTTGTAGGTGGGATTTGCTTCTCTTGTCTTCCTGCAAAGTAATCTCCATAGGGAAGGAGATGAAGTTTTAGGCTCTAGTAAAGAGCACATCTGTCACCTGTTTGATACAGCCATGCACAGTTGGTTGGCTAATGTTACCTGCTGCAGTCTGGAATGACCTTGAGACATAACAATTGAGGGCCACAGGCAAGCACGAATGTGACCTGATGCTAGGCTGAAGTAGGTGACAAAGCTTTGTGACAGCCTCCCTGATAAAACAAAGCCTCCTCACAGAATTGCAGGTATTAAGTTCTTGGGCTGTAGTGGGGTGAGGCCTTCTGCGAGCTTTCCTTCTTTTGCCTCTTCTCCCTGTAGCTGTAGGTCTGTGGACTATTGCCTGCTGCTCCTCCACTTCTTCCAGGAACAATGGCACCCCAATCATAGTGCCAACCAGAATTACCTGGTCAAATTTCCAGTGTGTAGACTCAGCCAGGTAACTTTTTGGGACGATTAATGTCAACTACAACAGCCAACACAGCCAAAATAGTAAAAATCGCCACATAAGCATGTCAAACTGAACAAACCAGTGATCTTACCTTTAAACAATGCTGGAAATGTTCATGCCTATGCCCATGATTTGTGGGCCTATTTTAGAATTGGTATATAGCTCACTAAAGTGTTGAAAATGGCATTATGGTCCAGCAATGTAGCAGGACCCTCATTTGCATATATTAAAAAGTCATTGGCTGATTTCAGGCAGATATGCTGGATGCCTAATCCAAAATGGTGTTGAGTGTGCTTCCGTGGCAGACCAAGTGGGTGAGACCACAATCCAATTTTCAGGGACCATAGATTCAGCGTCAAACAGGCGGGCACCTATTGGAAACTGCCCCATGACTCCTGGTTGCCAGCAGCTCTGGTGTCCAGTGCAAGTGACCAATCTGCCTTGATCAGCCTAACAATATGACTATGGATTATCACAGCTGAGCCCATTCCTGTCCCCCAAACATGCATGCTTTCTAGTAGGAGTCACTAGCTGGTGAGGAGTAGGAACTCTGGCTGATTTCCTCCCCTAGTTCAGAGGCACTGATGCCAGTTGTCATGCCCCAAATGCTTCCTTAGCTAAGATCAGCAAATTCAGAGCAGGTACCTTTGGGTCTGTATAGTTTAGAGGGAATTAAGGGCTCTACAGTAATGATGTTGTAGGGCATTTAATTAACATCAGCATCTGTGGAGAGAGAAACAGATTTAACTCTGCCCAGAAGCTGCCTGACCTGTTGAATATTTCCAGCATTTTCTGTTTTTATTTCAGATTTCCAGCATCTGCAGTTTTTTGGTTTTGCCTAATGAATATCATTGTTTATGCTAAACACAGTGGTAAGTCTACATAAATGCCAATATTTATTGCCAGCCAAAAACAACAACAACTTGCATTTATATAGCATCTTTAACGTAGTAAACGTCCCAAGGTGCTTCACAAGAGCGATTTCAAACAAAATTTCACACCGAGCCACATAAGGAAGTATTAGGACAGATGACCAATAGCTTGGGTCAAAGAGGTAGGTGAAAAAGAATGAAAACAGTAACACTCTCTCCTACATTCAAGGCTACAATCTAAACTCCAGGTTCAAATGACAGTTATCAACCACTTGTGTTGTCTAAACTCCCAGATTCAATTCCAGCCTGTAACTTGCCCCCAGGAAACAGTTTATTCTTGATGTAAACACTGATTTGCTAATTCTCTGATGACTGACTGCAGGGTGTGCCATTTCTGCAAACAACATTTTATTTTTTGTTTATTCAAAGATCACTCTCAATTAGGACTTCTATAGATTGCATCCTTTTTTGAAATCTACTTCATTGTAACATTTTACACATTTACAGGAAATAATTTTTATAATAGCTGTAATTTTATGGTAAACTTGAGATTTATTTCTATTTCAATTGCTTTTGGGCCCCCTCCACAAAAGGAACACACACCGTTATTTGTGATCCATCCACTTTATTGCAGCAGGATGAGTACTTTTAATTATAGCAGACATAACAAATTAAACAAGAAATTTGTTTGTTTTATCAAACAGAATAGCGGCTATGGAGCTGAGTGATCCTTGAAGTAAGTGTAGTTATAAACATCAGTGCAGCATTACATGGAATACAAACATTTAATATATGGCTTTATAGACATTCCAGTAAATATTAAAAAGTGTACCTATGATTATAGGACTTAATTTTTCAAGCTTCAGCCACCCACAGTGCATTCATCTTTAAAACTTAATGCTGTATGATGCTTATTGCATATTCCAATATTCTTAAAACACAACTTTCCATTATCTATAGCATGATATATGCGTAAGATAGTGTTGGGTATTGTATTATCAACATTCTTGGATGATTAAATGATTGATTGGGAATTAAAATCATGAAAAATTGTAAGGATTGTACTGTGTGCACAATTTGCACTTTTTTCATTTATTACATTTTTGAAACATTTTGAAATGTTAATATAAATGAAAGTAAAGTGATGAGCCGACTGTCGCCTGACAAAGCCATTAAGGGAGTCAAGAAATAAGGTTTATTATTGAACTTTCATTCCAACAACCAGTGTGTTTCACATTCTTATTTTTGAATTAACATCTTTCTTGCCACAGAAGTCATTAGTCCTCTATCGATTCCAGAAGAATGAGCTTTCTATTGATTAACGAAGTGAAGCAGATGCACAATGTGAAGAGCTTCCGACCCAGGTAAACTCAGTAGTGCACCGGCTCCAATCAGTCTGTAAACCTGCTGGTCTGCAGAATCACTCAAGATTATTCTGACAGTACATCAGCGTTACTTACTCTCATTTTAAATGCCAGTGTTTGGGACTCTGCTTACATAATAAAGAATGTAAAACACACAAGGGAATAAGGTACCATAAGAACTGGTATATAGATTGCACCCATGACTCTAGGGCAGTTGGTGGAAGATCTCTGATAGTTTACTGGTCATAAAAACCAGAGTAAAAACAGTTAATTTCTAAATTTCATTTTACAGAGTTTTATACTGAAAGTGCTTACCATAGATTTTATGTTCTCCTTTAATTTATACAGTAAGTACTAAGAAACAACATTCTTTAGGCAAGATGTGTAGTCAGCTCATTATGCACTCAGTGAAAGTGAATGACTTCCTTCTAGCTTGCTCCAACAACTCCAAGCTCAGATCACCCTCTTATGTGCCACTACAAAATTTTCAATTATTACAATAGCATTCCTTATTGATTGAAGCAGGCAATGGGGTGAAAGGATTTTAACAGGACAAACGCAAAGTTACTTTTTGAAATTGTGTTTTCTCATTCTTAAAGAAGAGGGAAATAAGATGGATTAAATGTTTAAGAATCTATGGATCCTACAACACTCCCTAGCAAAGAATGCAGACCTAACTCCTCTGAGGTCTTTGCCAATTGTTTCAACTGAATGAAGCAGACAAGACTGCTCCAAGGTGAGTCACCAACCAATTTTCCCTCTATTTCCATGAAGAAGCATCTGGCCTTTGCTCACTGTCTATTTTGATGACAAGGCCGAGCTTGGGAACTTTTATGGGGAATCACAGGCAACAAACCTGCAATTTCTTACTATTTGTCAGCCATGTTTATATTGAAGGAGAAAAACAACTCTATTGTATTTTTTAAAAAATAGTCTAGGTATCTGAATATAAAGATTAATGTCTCTTTGCATCAAACCTTTTTCCTGCCTTCTCCAGTTCAGCATTTTTGCCGTTCATATCAAAGTTTATCACATCCATGCCTCCCAACCGGCCCACACTCTACCCAGGATATTTGGGTCTGTGGCTTGGTCAATAAGACAGTCCACCTGGCGCTCTACAGAAAGCCCTTCTTCTGGTTCTCTGGCTCGTACATTGTGGTCCTTGTCTCCCATAGCTACAGCCACATAGCTAGCATAAGCCTTTGACTTTTCATGCCCCAACCGTAACTCATCTCTGAAACGAAAACATTAAAATCATTAACATAAATTTAAGAAAAGGCGACTTGTGCATAATACTTAAATCTGGCAGAACAACACTGAAATCTCTTGTAAACTCAGATAACTCAAGGAAAACTATGTTTTACAGATCCAAACACACCAATCAATCCAAATTGCGCTGTGCTATTTTAGTGGCTATACTTTTTAAAAAGTAAGCATACATATAGATGTTTCCTGAGCGTCTTGACACTGTCCAGTTTCGTAACTGAATATACTCAAATAGAAATCAAAATGAATGGAGTCTTTATCTTATTTATATCACAAATTAGTGCTTATGTGCACACAAATTTTTCCAGGCACATTTTTACTCATGCAATGTCAAAGGGAACTTAGTACCTTGATCAGAGGGTTTTAAACTACTGTGTTCTCATTTATCTGAAAACAAATGCATCTGTCCACGACAGTATTGGTAGGAGTGACCACCGCACAGTCCTCGTGGAGATGAAGTCCCGTCTTCGCACTGAGGACACCATCCAACGTGTTGTGTGGCACTACCACCGTGCTAAATGGGATAGATTCAGAACAGATCTAGCAGCTCAAAACTGGACATCCATGAGGCATTGTGGGCCATCAGCAGCAGCAGAATTGTATTCCAGCACAATCTGTAACCTCATGGCCCAGCATATTCCTCACTCTACCATTACCAACAAGCCAGGAGATCAACCCTGGTTCAATGAGGAGTGCAGAAGAGCATGCCAGGAGCAGCACCAGGCGTACCTAAAAATGAGGTGCCAACCTGGTGAAGCTACAACTCAAGACTATATGCGTGCTAAACAGCGGAAGCAACATGCTATAGACAGAGCTAAGCGATTCTACAACCAACAGATCAAATCAAAGCTCTGCAGTCCTGCCACATCCAGTCGTGAATGGTGGTGGACATTTAAAAAACTAACGGGAGGAGGAGGCTCTGCAAACATCCCCATCATCAATGATGGCAGAGTCCAGGACGTGAGTGCAAAAGACAAGGCTGAAGCGTTTGCAACCATCTTCAGCCAGAAGTGCCAAGTGGATGATCCATCTCGGCCTCCTCCCGATATCCCCACCATCACAGAAGCCAGTCTTCAGCCAATTCGATTCACTCCACGTGATATCAAGAAACGGCTGAGTGCACTGCATACAGCAAAGGCTATGGGCCCCGACAACATCCCAGCTGTAGTGCTGAAGACTTGTGCTCCAGAACTAGCTGCGCCTCTAGCCAAGCTGTTCCAGTACAGCTACAACACTGGCATCTACCCGACATAGTGGAAAATTGCCCAGGTATGTCCTGTCCGCAAAAAGCAGGACAAATCCAATCCGGCCAGTTACCGCCCCATCAGTCTACTCTCAATCATCAGCAAAGTGATGGAAGGTGTCGTCGGCTGTGCTATCAAGCGGCACTTACTCACCAATAACCTGCTCACTGATGCTCAGTTTGGGTTCCGCCAGGACCACTCGGCTCCAGACCTCATTACAGCCTTGGTCCAAACATGGACAAAAGAGCTGAATTCCAGAGGTGAGGTGAGAGTGACTGCCCTTGACATCAAGGCAGCATTTGATCGAGTGTGGTACCAAGGAGCCCTAGTAAAATTGAAGTCAATGGGAATCAGGGGGAAAACTCTCCAGTGGCTGGAGTCATACCTAGCACAAAGGAAGATGGTAGTGGTTGTTGGAGGCCAATCATCTCAGCCCCAGGACATTGCTGCAGGAGTTCCTCAAGGCAGTGTCCTCGGCCCAACCATCTTCAGCTGCTTCAACAATGACCTTCCCTCCATCATAAGGTCAGAAATGGGGATGTTCGCTGATGATTGCACAGTGTTCAGTTCCATTCGCAACCCCTCAAATAATGAAGCAGTCCAAGCCCGCATGCAGCAAGACCTGGACAACATCCAGGCTTGGGCTGATAAGTGGCAAGTAACATTTGCGCCAGATAAGTGCCAGGCAATGACCATCTCCAACAAGAGAGAGTCTAACCATCTCCCCTTGACATTCAACGGCATGACCATCACCGAATCCCCCACCATCAACATCCTGGGTGTGACCGTTGACCAGAAACTTAACTGGACCAGCCATATAAATACTGTGGCTACGAGAGCCGGTCAGAGGCTGGGTTTTCTGCGGCGAGTGACTCACCTCCTGACTCCCCAAATCCTTTCCACCATCTACAAGGCACAAGTCAGGAGTGTGATGGAATACTCTCCATTTGCTTGGATGAGTGCAGCTCCAACAACACTCAATAAGCTCGACACCATCCAAGATAAAGCAGCCCGGTTGATTGGCACTCCATCCACCACCCTAAACATTCACTCCCTTCACCACCGGCGCACAGGAGCTGCAGTGTGTACCATCCACAGGATGCACTGTGGCAACTCACCAAGGCTTCTTCGACAGCACCTCCCAAACCTGCGACCTCTACCACCTAGAAGGACAAGAGCAGCAGGCACATGGGAACACCATCACCTGCACGTTTCCCTCCAAGTCACACACCATCCCGACTTGGAAATATATCGCCGTTCCTTCATCGTCGCTGGGTCAAAATCCTGGAACTCCCTTCCTAACAGCACTGTGGGAGAACCGTCACCACACGGACTGTAGCGGTTCAAGAAGGCGGCTCACCACCACCTTCTCGAGGGCAATTAGGGATGGGCAATAAATGCCAGCCTCGCCAGCGACATCCACATCCCATGAACGAATAAAAAAAAAATCAATGTTATGTAAAAACAAACTTGTACTTATGCTGCAACTTTCATAGCCTCAGGATGTCCCAAAGTGTCGGCATTGTTTGTTTTGCTGGCAACACAGCAGGGAACCATAAGGCGCAATGATCTCAATGACCAGTTAATCTATTTTTGGTGATGTTGGTCAGGACACTCTCCTGCTCTGCTTTAAGTAATGCCATAGGTTCTTTTACATCTGTCCAAACCAAGACCCACTCTGCCAACATGTCCCATCCAAGAAAAAGCACCTCCAGCAATGTGGTACCCCCTCAGTACTTCACTGAAGGTAGCCTAGATTATGAGCTCAAGTCCTGAAGTGGGGCTTGAATCTACAACTTACTTACTCAAACACGAGAGTGCTAACAATGAGCCAAGACTGACACTTGTTAAATATATGGATGTTTCAGAACACATCCTTTTTAAATTAATGATGTTATTACTATTAATGTTAATATATAAGAAGGATGTTTTACAAGTAGAATGTCAACCTTTTGATGCAAAGCCCAATGGGGCAAAAAAAAATATTCCAGAAGGTGCATCAGGGTTAGAGACCTAGGCCCCGATATTAGTGGGGAGGCGGGATGGCAGCAGGGGGAGGTGTTTGGGCGCATGGGTAACCCACCCAATAAAATCCGTCCGTTCCCCACTCGATCGCAGGTAAATTGGAGCCACTTAACGTGGCTTCCGGGTTTGGCGTCTGAAACCTGCGCAGCGGGCGGACTATGCACCTGCATCACAGGCTGTCAGCTGGAGGAGCTCTGTTTAAAGGGGCAGTCCTCCAATGGCTGCTTCTGGAGGAAACACCCAAATAGCACAATGGAGCAACCCAGGGGAAAGGCTGCTCCTAGATTCAGTGATGCCTCACTCCAGGTGCTACTGGATGGGGTGAGGAGGAGGAGGGCTGTTCTACCCGGTGGACAGGAGGAAGTGGCCTGCCTCGAGGTGGCAGAGGAGGTCACCAGCAGCAGCAACATCTTCCGCACCTGGATCCAGTGCAGGAAGCGCTTCAATGACCAAACTAGATCAGCTAAAGTGAGCACACTTACTCATTCTCCCACGTTCCGTCTTCCACATCACCGCCCCCACTCCCCAACCCATTCTGCACTGCCAACACTACTTTATCACATCCCTCCTCACATCCACTCAAAGCTCATCCTCAACTTACCTGCACTTCCTCACCTCCCCAGTACTCACCCCACCACTACCACTCAACCCAATCCTCGTACAATGTCATGGCTCTGTCTCATACTCACCCCTCTGATGCATCTATTTCACGGTAAGCCGCACCCAAACCAATGCATTCGGCGGTTGGCCACGTCACCATCACCCACTCATGTGTTCTCTACTTTCTCCTCTTATAGGAGAAAAGAGCCCAGAATGCACAGGAGAGGGCGAGGACCGTAGGAGGGCCACAACAGGTAGTCGTGCTCACAGACGTGGAGCAGGAGGCGCTGGAGTTGAGCCACACCCTCGAGTGCCTGTCCGTCGGGGATGCCGAGACTGGCTCACCGTGAAAGAGATGCATCAGAGGGCGAGTACGAGACAGAGCCATGACATTGTACGAGGATTGGGTTGAGTGGTAGTGGTGGGGTGAGTACTGGGGAGGTGAGGAAGTGCAGGTAAGTTGAGGATGAGCTTTGAGTGGGTGTGAGGAGTGACGAGAGAGAGTAGTGTTGGCAGTGCAGAATGGGTTGGGGAGTGGGGGCGGTGATGTGGAAGACGTAACGTAGGAGAATGAGTAAGTGTGCTCACTTTGGCTGATCTAGTTAGGTCATTGAAGCGCTTCCTGCACTGGATCCAGGTGCGGAAGTGGGTCCCTGTCCGCAGTTAGTTGGGGTTACACGTGGTGAGTCACCACACACGTGAGCATGAGCAGACACTGGTGGCAGGGGCAGCTGTGGAGAGTCCACATCAGTGGGAGCACTCTTCTCCAGGCTCTGCTCAGCCGGATACAGATGCTGAACCCTGGGGGCCATCCATTAAAAGCAGAATGATCGAGGGGCAGCAGCACATTTGTGAGGTGCCACACACACTCTCCGCAATAAAGCAGAGGATGGAGGAGTCCAACTCCTGCGTGAGTGGAATGGTGGCACAGGTAAGGGAGGGCATCTCAGATACTGTCACAGGGACATGAGGGCATCTCTGAGAAAGTGTCGTGGGTAAGTGCGGGAATGTTTGCGATGGAGGGAAGGCTAGCCTCCATGGAGCTTCAAGTACGGCTCACAAATGTGTCCATTCAGGCCCTGACAACAGCCGTTCGGACTCAGGGTGAACAACATTCTGCTGCCTTAAACAGGCAGGCAGATACTCTAGCACTGGCCTTACAAGGCTTCACACATGTTCTCCAAACTGTCGTCCAGCAGAGTGGTAGGAGTGGTGTGGGCCTGGCCCAGGGGAAGGAGCATCTCACCCGTCACCCCCCTCTCAACCAGTACCCGCAATGCTGCCTCCTCCCCAGGTGGCCGAGTCTGTCCCTGCACAGGTGCAGGCGGAGCAGTCTTTGGAGGGGCCCTCAAGGGCACCGAAACCCAGAGTGTGTAGGCCCAAAGCATCTAATCGGTCAGGGCATGAACAAGAGCAACCTTCCCCTACCTCTGCTGCAGCCACAGGGGATGCACCACTTAGGAGCAGTCAGAAGCGAAAGGCGAAGGTTTTGTAAGCACAGAGGGGATGCACAAGGGTGTTTGACGGTTGGTCATGTTTTTTATTTCTATTTGCTTTTTGTTAACGCACATTAAATATTATTATTGTCACCACGTACTGCCATGTCTTGGCCATTCTTGATTGGCTTCTGTAATAAGGCCCTTTCATGAGGTTCACCATGAACGCCCACGCTTGATGGCATCTATTGGGTCACTCTACAGTGGGCGTATTTGTAATTGCAAGACTGTTTTGTGCAGGGAGTTGGGGTTGGGTGGGGAGGGCTGATGTGGCCGCTGCTTTGTCCAGGTGGTGAGGATTGGACTGTTCACACTGTCTGATGTTAGGAGAACCGTTCACATATCAGTGATTCCCTGGCCTGACGAGCAGCCAGGTGAGCCGCTGTTCTGCCCTTGGGTTGCTCCTCCTTTGCCGCCTCCTCAATGTGGGTGGCAGATGTGGATGGTGCCTCCTCAAGCAGCACCCCTCACTATTGTGCCATGTTGTGCAGGGCATAACACACAACTATAATGTGTCCCACTCTGGTGCATATTGAAGCGTTCCCCCAGAACGATCAAGGCATCTGAAGTGCATCTTGAGCAGCCCTATAGCATGCTCAATTATAGACCTGGTAGCGATGTGGACGTTGTTATATCAACGCTGTTGCTCGGTGGTGGGGTTCCTCAGAGGTCTCATGAGCCACGTTTGCAGGGGGTATATCCCTTGTCCCCTAGGAGCCAGCCCTTACGGGTGTTCGGTGCGTGGAAGAGGGGCGGGATGTTGGACTCCCAGAGGATGAAGGAATCGTGGCAGCTGCCAGGGTATCTGGCGCACACGTGAAGGAATCTCTTGCGGTGGTCACAAATGAGCTGAGTGTTGATGGAGTGATATCCCTTCCTGTTGATGAACAGTCCTGGCTCGTGTGGAGGTGCTCATATTGCTATATGGGTGCAGTCGATCACAACCTGCACCCGAGAAGTCAGTCACAGCGTGGAATCCCATTGCCCTCTCCGTCTGGCTGAGGTCATCCATGGGGAAGTTGACGTAGTGCGAGGCCCTGCGAAACAAGCCGTCAGTGACCTGCCTTATGCACTTGTGTGCAGACGACAGAGACCCCGGCGATATCCCTGGTGGCACACTTGAATGATCCGGAGGCGAAGAAGTTGAGGGCAGTGACTTTGATAGCGACAGGTAAGGAGATGCTGCTCGGCTCAGCCGGGAGTAGCTTGGCATGAATTAGGCTGCAGATGTCTGCGACTATCTGATGACTGACTCTGAGCCCCCGTATGCACTGCTCCTCAGAGAGGTCCAGGAAGCTGAGCCTTGGACTGTAGACCCCGTTGCGAGGGTAGTGCCTCCTGCAACTTTGCTCTCTGTTGTTGCCCTGTGTGCTGTTGTGCAAGTGCCTGTGGAGTTCCACGTGGCGGAGGTGGACGCCGTGCCTGGCAAGGCTGGTGACGTTGCTCGTCCTCGGATGAAGTTATGAATACAGCCATGGCGCCCCCCCCCCCCCCCCATCCTGACGGTGAGAGTTTGAGGGGGTCCGCAAAGTAGGTAAATGTGCTTGCACAGCAGAGTTTTGGGTGGAAAGTAAGAATTTTGAGTGAAAACACAAAGGTCTTGCAGCCAAAACTTTGTCTGAAGTGACAGTGTCCTGCTGCAATAAATGAGGTTTCTTCCCCACCTGTCAAATGATCATTTGCATCTCCCACTGGCTACTGGCTGAAACACATCTGCTAGAACAGAGAGTGTTTACCACAGCACGGGAAACACGCTGAGGATCGTTCAAAATTGCACCCCTGCCAAAACGTCTACTCAATGAGGTATCTCAAGTACTTCAACTATCTGTCAAGGTATGTTAATCATCATCCCGCCGGCTTTAATTGCCGGTGGGAGTCCTGCATTCGGGAGGCGCGCGCGCACCCGAACGCATCACTGGGGAACCCGGAAGTCCGCCATCCGAAAATCGACCCCCTAGAGCTTTAGTATCTAAGCAAATAAATAGCAAATTGCATTTAATATTGTGAAATTTAAAGTAATGCAAATCACCACTAAAAAATAGCGAATGTGAATATATGAAATATTCTTTCACTTAAGTCAAAGGCAGCAGTAAAATTATTTAGATATACTAACTGACCAAAAAACAGCATCATCCTAAGGCAAAGGAAATACAGTGTTAAGCATGCATAGTATTATTGGACTATCTCTAAGCGGATACACTAAAAAGCAAGGGTGACTTCTTGTTTTGTTCCCTGTAATTACAGAAAGATCCAGGCATTAGAAAAGGTGGAGAGGTTTAAGGAGCTGAATCTGTTTTCAATGAAAAAAGCCTTGGGGGTGGGCAACATATGATGAAATTCAAATAAAATACTGAGGGTAATTTGTAGGGTGGATGTGGAGAAATTCATTGTACTAAACCAGGAAGAAAGAACTAAGAAATCACGTTCAGTAACTTGGAGCAAGAACTCCATATTCACACTTGTTATCCAACAGTGTGAATGGGTCTTGTACGCAAACTCAAATCTTATTTCTTAGGTTGCTACAAAATTCAGTTTTATAAGCAATAACCACATTAATTTCAAATATAAAACCAACCAACCTGGTAATAGCAGCTGGGTTAGCTCCTTCAAGCTTCCGTTTGGCGTAGTTGACCTTCTGCATTGGATACCAGTTTATTTCATTTGTGTTGACGTCCTTATTCCATGTCCCTCCTTTTTTTAATTGTTTCAGCTCAAGGTTCTGCAAAAGGGGAGAAATGTGAACAGTACTGCTTAAAAAAAAGTGCATAACAAACTCTTTGAATTAAATTATATTCCACATCCTTTGGGTAAGTAAACCATTTATCCAGAAAAATAACGACTATCTGAAGTAGTTTTGACGTTTTTTGAACCCTGCACTCAACAAGTTTTACCTATCAAGTACATAATAAGGAGAAACCACAATAAGAATTGCGAACGCACAATTCACAGCCCCCTGAACCGCAGACTAACTGGTGCTAAGGAGGCTGGTGGGTGAGTAGTGATTATCACTATAACATGATAACAGCTCTCTTCAGGTACCTCTCCTTTTCAGCCTGATGAGGTAACTAATATAAGGACAGTGGTTATGCATCATATGGAACTCACCTGCAGGGAATCCTCTCTCCAGATCCTCTGTGCTTACCATGTTGTGGCAAATTATACCTCAGCACCCAGAACATGATCTCCACCCAAGGGTTTTTGATTTAGTGCTCGTTTAAATACCAGACCACTGTGGTATTTTACCTTTTCTTGCGTCAGGCTGGAAATGTTACTGTTTCTTCAAATGCTAGTTGGAATTACGTACTTTCAGTTCACCTCTGCCCCAGAATTGGGAATATAATTAGACAGAAAGGAATCAATGATACTCGTCAGGATAGGAGGAAGTAAAAGCGACAAGGTCGTATTTTCCAATATACTGCTCTAATCCTTCACAACTGATTTGGTTGTGCTGCAAAACTCACCTACACTAGTGTTGTCCAATACATTAGCCACTAGTGGCTAATTGGGAATCTAGCTAGGGCTAATTGCATTTTTGATTGGTAAATAAAAAATGAGTAATAGACACCGTCGTTGGCCATGTGATCTCAATACTCATATTCCCACGGTGTATGCATGTGTACTTTAACCTTTTTGAGAGTTTGTCGGTAAAATGGTGAGATGAAAAGCAGAATGAGAGTATTTTTTGATCACTGTGAGTGCTTTACTTTGCTAAGTAAATATACACGTGAAGGACATTTGCCTGTATTGTGCGAGTGCACGTATTAAGACGTTTTCTATTAAAATTAGTGCATGTGGTTAAAGTGGTGTCACCGTAGCCACACCCGTGTCTAGTCAGCAATTTCTATTGGACAATATTGACCTATACTTCCCAATGTAAGAATACAGATGCATTGTTAATCTTTAGCAGCCTTATGAACAGCCATGTCTGGAGGCACAAGTGTGGCAGCAAGAACTGCCCTGACAATTAAGCCACTTTAAAATAGAGACAACCATATTTCAAACACAAACTACAGCAGTAGTATCTTGAACAGGGAAAACTTAAAGAATGAGAGCCACTGAAAACATGACCTGGCATAATTCGCAAGTAAAGAAGCAGAATAAAATTGACAAGTCAATGAGCTTGAAAATTGGTGTTGATGCAGCCATTTACTGTTGAAGATTTTGACAAAGGAGACAATCATCCCATTTTTCATTCAGGCTCTTCATACCTCAGAAAGCAATGTAGATTTCACATTATACTTTGTTTGGTTACAGCCAATTCAAATCATATTACATCATTTCTGAGGTTCCCAACAGATATGAGATGCATCACACTAAAACTGCAGCCGAAGAATCATGAAATCATTCATTTTAATTACAACACAGTATCACTGCTCCTTTCCATTGCCAGCTACCTTCCAGTCTAATGATGGCTCTTTCACAAAGACGTCCATAGTACTGAGGAGAAGATCTGGATCTAGACGGAACGCTCGCAATCCATGCACCATAATGCTGTAGATAAGGCCAGATTCCTTCATTGGGAGCATGAGGTTCAGGAACTGATGGGTTAGGCGGAATGGCATCAACTCGGGCACTGGCAGAAACTAAAAAGAACACAGAGCCATAACCAACACTTAAACCTTACAACATATAGATTTAAAAATAAGCACATTTTTTCTATCACCCATTTCTGGTTTTAAAAAAATTGTATTTTCTTAAGATTAAAATTACAAAGTGGCAAATGTATATAACCACAAAGCTTATCCTAATCCAACTATGGATTTATATCCAATATACATTTTGTAAAAATACTGAAGAATGTTCAGATTCAATCCAAAATTAGAAGTAGATCAAAGGCAGCACTAGTTCTGCAGTCTCTTTTCTCGTCCACTCCACCCATTTTCTTCTGAAGGTACTGACTTACACCAGGATACAGTTCCAGTGGCGCTGTTGACCTTCCAGTATCTCACCCAATATGACCATACTTCACACGAGCCTAGACACCGGGGGCTCGAATTTAGCAGGCCTGCGGGTTCCCAGCGGGTGGTCCTCCGGGAGCGTCGAAAACGCGGACGGCGAAATTAGTGGGTTGCCCACGCGATCGTAGCAGGCAACACACTAATAGGAATCAATTACCTGCTCCTCCGGGGTCCACGGCGCTGGCCTGCGCGTCGGTCGGGCTGCGCATGCGCAGTACGATCTGTCAGCTGGAGGCTCTCTAGTTAAAGGGGCAGTCCTCCACTGACAGATGCTGCAACCAATGGGACAAATTGCAGCATGGAGCAGCCCAGGGGGAAGGCTGCTCCCAGTATAATGATGCCTCATCCCAGCTATCATCAGATGGGGTGAGGAGGAGGGGGAGGACACAGATCTTCCCCCCGGCGGGCAGGAGGAAGCGGCCTGCCTCTGCCACCAAGAAGGCCTGGCTCGAGGTGGCAGAGGGGGTCACCTGCGCCACCAACATATGGCCCACCTGCATACAGTGCAGGAGGCGCTGCAATGACCGCAGTAGGTCCGCCACAGTGAGAACACGAAGTCTTTCCCCTACACTCCGTCTGCCACAACACTGCCCCCACCCCAAATCTCCTTCGGCACCGCCAACACTATTCTGTCACATCACCCTTCATACCCACTCACACCCCGTCCTCATATTACCTCCACCTACTCACCTCGCCAGTACTCACCCTGCCACTAACACGCAACCCACTCCTCATACAATCTCATTGCTCCATCCCATACTCACCTTCTCGTGCATCTCCCTCACGGCCAGCCTCACTCAACCTGCCACCACCTGTGCTGCAGCCACAGGGCATGCATCACATATGTGCAGTAGGCAGCGTAAGGCAAACGTCTCGTCAGCATGAAGGGGGTGCACAAGGGTGTCTGAGGGTTTGTCATGGGTGTTACCCATATTGAATTTCAGAGCAACAAACAGCACACATTATATTGACACCACCACTGCCATGTCTCCGCGAATCCTGTCCGTTGTGTCCAATAATGCCCGCTCCTGGGTATCACTATGAGGACCCACCACTGATGCCACCCATCGTGTTACTGCAGAGTAGGTGCAGGTGTATTTGCAGGGCTCGTCCGCGCAGACGACTGAGAGACATCGGCGGTGTAGCCGGCTGCACCCTGGAAGGATGCGGAGGAGAAGGTGTGGAGGGCAGTGGTGACTTTGCCAGCGACAGGTAAGCAGTTGGTGCTGGGGCCAGCCAGGAGCAGCTCGGCATGAAAGAGGCTGCAGATCTCCACGACTACATGTCGAGCGAATCTGCACCTCCCTGTGCACTGCTGCTCGGAGAGGTCCGGGGAGCTGCACCTCGGTCTGTGGACCCTGTGGCGAGGGTAGTGCCCTCTGCGACGCGTCTCTCTCTGCGGTAGCCCTCCCTCCTGCTGTGCAGGTGGGCGTGCAACAACACAGTGTTGGGGGGATCCACGTCTCTGCGGCGGACGGCGTGGACTGCGAGGCTGCTGGTGCTGGTCATGCTCTTCGTCCTCCGAGGGTGTCCACACACCACCCAACTGGCAGGTGTTGGTCTGAGGGGTTGTGCAGGGTAGGTGTGTGGTTCCTCGGACTGGGGCTGCGGTCTCGTGTCGGTCTGTCCTCTGGCTTGGCGGGGGGTGGTGGAGGGCAGGGGTTGCCCTATGTGACGCGGTGGCCTCCTGCGTGGGTGAGGGCTCTCCCCCGTGGAGCGCACCTTGGCACCTGCCACAGGCTGCTGGCTGCAACATGCCTGGTTGGATGGAGACTGTTTCCCCCAGTGTGGGAAACTCACTGCCTTGAACCTAAAATCCCACACTTCCTCTTTTGACAGCTGCTTCAGCTCATTAACTGACCACAACGAGCAAGTTAAGTACTCTCAAGTGGAACCCCGCTGGCTTTAATTGCCTGCGGGATTCCCACCAGCGGGGCTTGCGCGCGCAGCCCCGCACGTCAGCGCGGTACCCGGAAGTGGCCGGGATTTCGTCGCGATCCGGTCACGTGACCGGAGATCGGGATTTTCGGGGCCCCCCCGCTGGAAACCCGCAGGTAACCCGACCCTAAAATCGAGCCCCGAGTGTTTGCAGCTGAGCCCACTTCTGTTAAATAGAGTTAAGTAGAGGTGGAGCATTTTGCCAAAAGATGAGAATTTTTTTTAAAAAATGGTTGTCCAACAAGATGACGCTTGCTGCTTACTGAAATATCCTTATTGCTTGCTACATAGCATTATAATATATGG
Source organism: Heptranchias perlo (assembly GCF_035084215.1). NCBI lineage: Eukaryota > Metazoa > Chordata > Chondrichthyes > Hexanchiformes > Hexanchidae > Heptranchias > Heptranchias perlo. The sequence goes on from NC_090327.1 coordinate 60,537,438, forward strand.
TTGGTACACTGCAGGTAGGTCCTGTGACTCACCACACAACAAATTACTGAACTGCCTTGAGAAACTCCATGCACAGGTGTGAAGATTTCCCAGAAAAGAAAGGAAAACTGGAAGGTTAGCTGCAGAAACATCGTGGTGAATGGAGGGCCAAAGGCTAGACAGTGGAGAAATAAAAAGTGCAGTTGTAAGTGACTTGGGGGAGTGTTTTTCCAGGGGTGGACACAGAAGGGAGTGGGGTTTGGAGGGGGGAGGGGGATGTGAGCGGAGAGGGATACAAGGAAGTGATCAGAGACGGCCTTGTCTGTGATTGAAATGATGGGAGTAGAGGGGCCATGTGAGATGGCAAGGTCGAGGGGGTGGCCACGAACATGGGTAGAGGAGTTAATGTGAAGGAAGAGATTAAGGGAGGATAGAATGGCAGTGAACTCTGAGGAGAGAGAACATGATGAGTTGAGATGGAGGTTGAAATCATCAAGGATTAGAAGTCGCTCGGTGCAGAGGCTGAGGAAGGAATGCAGTGAAGATATCTTGGTGAGAAACTCGGCATGATACTTCGGTGGGCAGTAGAGAACGAGGATTTTAAAGGAGAGGTGAGAGGGGTGAAATAAGGTGAGATGCTCAAAAGGAAGAGGAGGTGCCAGAGGAGTAGGGGGGACAGACCAAAGTGGTAATAAGGGCCACACCGTCACCACGGCAGTCTAAGCGGGGCAAGTGGTGGAAGATATAGCCAGGTGGGGAGGCTTCATGGAGGGGAAAGGTGTCATCACCCCTCAGCCAGGTCTCCATCAAGGCCATGTCATCAATGCAATCATTCACAATAAGCTCATGGATGGCAAAGGCCTTGTTCACAAATGAACAGACATTCTGGAGGGAGATGAGGAGAGGTGCGGTGATAGCTGATCCACTGGCAGAGTCCAGCGCTGGATGGGGTGAGTGGGACGGGAAGGAGATTGGCAAGATTAGCCCCCAGAGACACACTGGACAGGAAAGTTGGTGAGAGAGTAGGATGGAGCAGTTGGGGTTGCTGCTCGTAAAGGAGATAGTGATGAGTGCCTCAATGGGCCCTTCGGAGGATGCCAAGAGAGGCACAGAGGGAAGCTGTTGGCTTATCTAAGATGGAGTCAAACCTGGGATGGCGGCAGGAGAGTAGGAAGGTTGAGGAGTGCTGAAGAATTGAGGTAGGTATTTGGGGAGGCAGAATACCCGAGAGGGGAGAAATGAAATGAAGCATAACGACAGGAGAGAGGGGGCTAGGAGTGGTAAAGAAGAAAAAAGGGGAAATAGAAATGATGGGCTCGGCTCCGGAGCAGCAGCCGCCAAAACGTGCATGCAAACGGACACAGAAACTCATGTTGCATAGGTGTTACATATTCCAGTTTTCTTGAATGATTTTTAGCACTTGTGCTAAAACATTACATTCTCCCCCTTTTTAGGTGCAACTAACATCATGGATTTTAGAGTATGTGAAATGTCATTTAAATAATTTTTTTGTGGTAAATACAAACAGCTAAAGAGAAGATTACTTTAAATAAGGCAACAAAATTAATGTACAACTAAAAACAGTAAGACCACAGAAATGGTTGTGATGCATCCTACCTTGTAAAATGCTCCAATCTTTGTGTTAGTTTTTTTTATAACACATATACAAATGGACTTTGATGGAAGTGGCAAACTTTGTTTTCATTACGTTTGTTTTAGCTAACAGCAGGTATCGTGGCAAAGACACTCAGATGGTAACTCCAGTCACGTGACTGGGATCTACTGATGGTTCATTGGTTTATCCATTAAGTAGCTGAGCCATACAGACCAGAAAATTCTTAGCTTTGATCTGTGGCCTACAGAGTTAGCCGATCTCAAATCGGGCGACGGAAGAGATGTTACAATTGGTGTCATACCCCTGGGTGAGGAGGGGGGATAATGAAGTGTAATGGTTACTAATCCTGATCATTATGTAGCAACCCAGTGTGGATGTCAAATAATGAGAATATCAGCCATTTCTAGGTTCACACATGGAAAATGACCATTTGGATGAGGTACCAGAGAGTGATTGGAACCCATGGAGTTCTACCCCAACAAGGAGTCAACACCTTCAGGAAAGTAGGGAAGGAATTTGGAGAGAAAAAAAAGTGACTGGAATTGAAATACTATGAAGTACAGGAACATTAAGATCCCCTGTCGCATACAGTGAAATAAATCCCAATATCACTGCTGTTCAAATCATGAGAGTTGACTACAGATACCAGCCATTCATGGCATCCCTGTAGTGAAAAACTAAAAACCGTAACAGTAAATAATCCCCTAACTGTATATACCAAACATAATAGCACAATCTAGAGTATGTCCCAAGGTAGTAACAGAACTTGAGTTGGGATGACATTGATAAACGCTCAAGCTTAGAGCATCACATATCTTCTGAGGATTGTGCCAGCAACTTTTAAAAAGACTCTTGTAGATACACTTCAGGAATAATTGATACAAAAAATAGCAACAAAATTAAGAGCTATCTCACTTCTAGTGGAAAAGTAACACATTTAAGTTTTATATGAAACCAAAAATTTCTAGAATACTCAAATATCAGAACTTGAAAGTCTAGATGTTACAATATCACAGGATGGCACGGTCAAGTTTTTTTAAATAAAAATGACAGCGCTGTCTTCGATGTTAGACATACTAACATCTAAGAATTATTTGCTAGTGATAATTACATACAATGTCTATTGTGCTTTCCTTTTCCTGATAAATTTAATCATAGAACAAGATCTCATAATAGCTAGTAATCATACCTGAGTAGCAGAACCAAATGCATGACCAAAATCTATTCCCACCATGCCCCCAGTTTCCAGGTTGATCATGAAATTGGAGAGATGCCGATCACCGATTCCCAGAATCCAATGGCTGACACACATTAATGCATGAGAACTGGCAAAGTGGGAGCGAAGAGCTAGGAAAGCTTCTGGAGTTGTACTCATCTTTGTAAATGCTCTCCTGAATAAAATGACCAGGATAGGGAGAATGAGAATTAGGAAACAAAATTACATTAATGTAAACTTGGCTTTCAATTGCTTCATTTTATTTTAAAATTTCAGATGTAAAGGAACAATAATTTAGCACACTGTGAATACTTTATAACCTCACAATGCTAAAACTAACCAATAAAAATTCTAAACCAGTCGATTGCCTCCTTCATATTTCTTTCATTTTCTGTATTTCTAATTTAATACAAATCAGATAAATATAACACCAAGTTCCTGCTGAATTGAAACCTAATGAACAACAGACTTGTAACGTTGTTGCTCGATTTGTTCCATAAATTACATAAAACGTTGAAAAAGGTGCTGTGCTTTTGGTATCACAAAACATATATTGAATACAATAGTGATAAGCAGGCTGTTGTCACCCATGTGGTTTTGAAGCAGACAACAACTTATGCTTATATGTATTGTGAAGCAACCCAAGATGCTTCGCAAAAAAGCAACCACCACCAAAGCAAGACTGGGAGACTGTATGGGGAGGTGACCAAAAGTAGACCGCATTATCGCATATCCTGTGCTCCAGGTGCTTAACAATCCTCAGCATCCCATAATGCAGGGCACCTCATGTGTAACAGTGTTGCAGGTAAAGACGACTGCATTATCAGCCCCAATGTGCACATATACAAGTGATACACTACAGTGCTCATGCAAGAAAGAAATTGCAATTATATAGTGCCTCAGGATGTTCAAAGTGCTTCACAGCCAAATTAATTACTTTCTTGAAGTGTAGCTACTGTTTTATAGGTAACTCCAATAGCCAATTTGTGCACAGCCAAGTCCCAAAATCTGTTTTTGTAATGTTGGTTGAGGGATGAATATTGGCCAGGATACCAGTTCTTTTTAGAATAGTATCCTAGGATCTTTTACATATACCTGAACAGGCAGACACGACCTCAGTTTAATATCTCACGTGAAAGACGACACATCTGACATTGCAGCTCTTCCTCAGTACTGCACTGAAATGTCACACTAGTTTATGTGCTCAAGTCCTGGAGTGGACTTCTGACTTAGAGGCAAGAGTGCTACCAACTGAGCCAAGGTGATATAGGTGTGACCACACGTGTTTTAGTGTTCACACATGCACACAGCGCTTTTAAAAAATGCAACAAACTCCACGCTGGTGGCTTGTACTTTTAGATTGGTGGCAATTCCAATAGAAGGAAAAGCAATCTGTTTATAAAACATCAATTGAGCTGCTTTCTGTTGATTCATTTCCAGTAGGCTGCAATACTAATAGCCTTCTGCTGTCAAAAAGATTTCTTTTTAAATTCGTTCATGGGATGTGGGCGTCGCTGGCAAGGCCAGCATTTATTGCCCATCCCTAATTGCCCTTGAGAAGGTGGTGGTGAGCCGCCTACTTGAACTGCTGCAGTCCGTGTGGTGAAGGCTCTCCCACAGTGCTGTTAGGTAGGGAGTTCCAGGATTTTGACCCAGCGACGATGAAGGAACGGCGATATATCTCCAAATCGGGATGGTGTGTGACTTGGAGGGGAACGTGAAGGTGGTGTTGTTCCCATGTGCCTGCTGCTCTTGTCCTTCTAAGGGTGATCTTATAGAAGTCTATAAAATAACGAGGGGCATAGATAAGGTAGATAGTCAAAATCTTTTCCCAAAGGTAGGGGAGTCGATAACGAGGGGACATAGATTTAAGGTGATAGGGGAGAGATACAAAAGGGTCCGGAGGGGCAATTTTTTCACTCAAAGGGTGGTGAGTGTCTGGAACGAGCTGCCAGAGGCAGTAGTAGAGGCGGGTAAAATTTTGTCTTTTAAAAAGCATTTGGACAGTTACGTGGGTAAGATGGGTATAGAGGGATATGGGCCAAGTGCAGGCAATTGGGACTAGCTTAGTGGTATAAACTGGGCGACATGGACATGTTGGGACGAAGGGCCTGTTTCCATGTTGTAAACTTCTATGATTCTATGATTCTAGGTGGTAGAGGTCACGGGTTTGGGAGGAGCTGTCGAAGAAGCCTTGGCGAGTTGCTGCAGTGCATCCTTTGGATGGTACACACTGCAGCCACTGTGCGCCGGTGAAGGGAGTGAATGTTTAGGGTGGTGGATGGGGTGCCAATCAAGCGGGCTGCTTTGTCCTGGATGGTGTCGAGCTTCTTGAGTGTTGTTGGAGCTGCACTCATCCAAGCAAGTGGAGAGTATTCCATCACACTCCTGACTTCCGCCTTGTAGATGTGGAAAGGCTTTGGGGAGTCAGGAGGTGATTCACTCGCCACAGAATTGCCAGCCTCTGACCTGCTCTCGTAGCCACAGTATTTATATGGTTGGTCCAGTTAAGTTTCTGGTCAATGGTGACCCCAGAATGTTGATGGTGGGGGACTCGGCGATGGTAATGCCGTTGAATGTCAAGGGGAGGTGGTCATTGCCTGGCACTTATCTGGCGCGAATGTTACTTGCCACTTATGAGCCCAAGCCTGGATGTTGTCCAGGTCTTGCTGCATGCGGGCTCGGACTGCTTCATTATTTGAGGGGTTGCGAATGGAATTGAACACTGTGCAATCATCAGCGAACATCCCCATTTCTGACCTTATGATGGAGGGAAGGTCATTGATGAAGCAGCTGAAGATGGTTGGGCCAAGGACACTGCCCTGAGGAACTCCTGCAGCAATGCCCTGGGGCTGAGATGATTGGCCTCCAACAACCACTACCATCTTTGTGCTAGGTATGACTCCAGCCACTGGAGAGTTTTCCCCCTGATTCCCATTGACTTCAATTTTACTAGGGCTCCTTGGTGCCACACTCGGTCAAATGCTGCCTTGATGTCAAGGGCAGTCACTCTCACCTTACCTCTGGAATTCAGCTCTTTTGTCCATGTTTGGACCAAGGCTGTAATGAGGTCTGGAGCCGAGTGGTTCTGGCGGAACCCAAACTGAGCATCGGTGAGCAGGTTATTGGTGAGTAAGTGCCGCTTGATAGCACAGTCGACGACACCTTCCATCACTTTGCAGATGATTGAGAGTAGACTGATGGGGTGGTAATTGGCCGGATTGGATTTGTCCTTTTTGTGGACAGGACATACCGCGGCAATTTTCCACATTGTCAGGTAGATGCCAGTGTTGTAGCTGTACTGGAATAGCTTGGCTAGAGGCGCAGCTAGTTCTGGAGCACAAGTCTTCAGCACTACAGCTGGGATGTTGTCGGGGCCCATAGCCTTTGCTGTATCCAGTGCACTCAGCCGTTTCTTGATATCACGTGGAGTGAATCGAATTGGCTGAAGACTGGCTTCTGTGATGGTGGGGATATCGGGAGGAGGCCAAGATGGATCATCCACCTGGCACTTCTGGCTGAAGATGGTTGCAAATGCTTCAGCCTTGTCTTTTGCACTCACGTGCTGGACTCCGCCATCATTGATGATGGGGATGTTTGCAGAGCCTCCTCCTCCAGTTAATTGTTTAATTGTCCACCACCATTCACGACTGGATGTGGCAGGACTGCAGAGCTTTGATCTGATCCGTTGGTTGTGGAATCGCTTAGCTCTGTCTATAGCATGTTGCTTCCGCTGTTTAGCATGCATGTATTCCTTAGTTGTAGCTTCACCAGGTTGGCACCTCATTTTTAGGTACGCCTGGTGCTGCTCCTGGCATGCTCTTCTGCACTCCTCATTGAACCAGGGTTGATCCCCTGGTTGGTTGGTAATGGTAGAGTGAGGAATATGCCGGGCCATGAGGTTACAGATTGTGCTGGAATACAATTCTGCTGCTGCTGATGGCCCACAGTGCCTCATGGATGCCCAGTTTTGTGCTGCTAGATCTGTTCTGAATCTATCCCATTTCGCACGGTGGTAGTGCCACACAACACGTTGGATGGTGTCCTCAGTGCGAAGACGGGACTTAATCGCCACGAGGACCGTGCGGTGGTCACTCCTACCAATACTGTCATGGACAGGTAGATTGGCGAGGACGAGGTCAAGTAAGTTTTTCCCTCGTGTTGGTTTGCTCACCACCTGCCGCAGGCCCAGTCTGGCAGCTATGTCCTTCAGGACTCGGCCAGCTCGGTCAGTAGTGGTGCTACCGAGCCACTCTTGGTGATGGACATTGAAGTCGCCCACCCAGATTACAGTCTGTGCCCTTGCTACCCTCAGTGCTTCCTCCAAACGGTGCTCAACATGGAGGAGGACTGATTCATCAGCTGAGGGAGGACGGTAAGTGGTAATCAGCAAGAGGTTTCCTTGCCCATGTTTGACCTGATGCCATGAGATTTCATGGGGTCCAGAGTCAATGTTGAGGACTCCCAGGGCCACTCCCTCCTGACTGTATATCACTGTACCGCCACCTCTGGTGGGTCTGTCCTGCCGGTGGGACAGGACATACCCCGGGATGGTGATGGAAGAGTCTGGGACGTTGGCTGAAAGATATGATTCTGTGAGTATGGCTATGTCAGGCTGTTGCTTGACTAGTCTGTGGGACAGCTCTCCCAATTTTGGCACAAGTCCCCAGATGTTAGTGAGGAGGACTTTGCAGGGTTGACTGGGCTTGGTTTGCTGTTGTCGTGTCCGGTGCCTCGTGGTCCGATGCCAGGTGGTCCGTCCGGTTTTATTCTTATTATGACTTTTTGTAGCGAGATTTTACAACTGAGTGGCTTGCTAGGCAATTTCAGAGGGCAATTAAGAATCAACCACATTGCTGTGGGTCTGGAGTCACATATAGGTCAGACTGGGTAAGGATGGCAGGTTTCCTTCCCTAAAGGACATTAGTGAACCAGATGGGTTTTTACGACAATCCGGTAGTTTCATGGCCACCATTACTGATACTAGTATTTTAATTCCAGATTTTTTAAAATTTAATTAATTGAATTTAAATAATTAATTGAATTTAAATTCCCCAGCTGCCGTGGCACGATTTGAACTCATGACTCTGGATTATTAGTCCAGGCCTCAGCATTACTAGTCCAGTACCATAACCACTATGCTACTGTACCCACAAGTTAATACAGGCCGAGTCGACCCAATCTCTCCTCATACGACAGTCCTGCCATCCCAGGAATCAGTCTGGTGAACCTTCGCTGCACTCCCTCTATGGCAAGTATATCCTTTCTTAGGTAAGGAGACCAAAACTGCTCACAATACTCCAGGTGTAGTCTCACAAAGGCCCTGTATAACTGCAGTAAGGCATCCTTGCTCCTGTACTCAAATCCTCTTGCAATGAAGGCCAACATACCATTTGCCTTCCTGACTGCTTGCTGCACCTGCATGTTTGCTTTCAGTGACTGGTCTACAAGGACACCCAGGTCGCTTTGTACATCAACATTCCCCAATCTATCACCATTTAAATAATACTCTGCCTTTCTGTTTTTCCTTCCGAAGTGGATAACTTCACGTTTATCCACGTTATACTGCATCTGCCATGTATTTGCCCACTCACTCAACTTGTCTAAATCGCCTTGAAGCCTCTTTGCATCCTCCTCACAACTCACAATCCCACCTAATTTTTTGTGGTCAGCAAACTTGGAAATATTACATTTGGTTCCCTCATCCAAATCATTGATATATATTGTGAATAGCTGGGGCCCAAGCACTGATCCCTGTGGTACCCCACCAGTCACCGCCTGCCACCCCGAAAAAGACCCATTTATTCCTACTCTCTGATTCCTGTCTGTTAACCAATTTTCAATCCATGCCAATACATTACCACCAATCCCATGTGCTTTAATTTTGCACAGTAACCTCTTATGTGGAACTTTATCAAAGGCCTTCTGAAAATCCAAATGAACCACATCCACTGGTTCTCCCTTATCTATTCTACCAATTACATCCTCAAAAAACTCCAGTAGGTTTGTAAAACACGATTTCCCTTTCATAAATCCACATTGACTTTGTCTAATCCCGTTGATATTTTCTAAGTGTCCTGTTATCACATCTTTTATAATAGACAGTAGCATTTTCCCTACTACTGATGTTAGGCTAATCGGTCTGTCGTTCCCTGTTTTCTCTCTCCCTCCTTTTTTAAATAGTGGGGGGTTACATTTGCCACCCTCCAATCTGCAGGAACTGTTGCAAATCTATAGAATTTTGGAAGATGACAACTAATGCATCCACTATTTCCATGGTTACCTCTTTTAGTTCCCTGGGAGGCAGGTTATCAGGCTCTGGGGATTTATCGGCTTTCAGTCCCATCAATTTCTCCAGCACTTTTTTTTTTTACTAATACTAATTTCCTTTAATTCCTCCTTCTCACTGGACCCTTGGTTCCCCAGCATTTCTGGGAAGTTATTTGTGCCTTCTTCCGTGAAGACAGAACCAAAGTATTTGTTTAATTGCTCTGCTATTTCCTTGTTCCCCATTATAAATTCTCCTGTTTCTGACAGTAAGGGACCTACATTTGTCTTCACTAATCTTTTTCTTTTTACATACTTGTAGAAGCTTTTACAGTCCACTTTTATGTTCCTTGCAAGTTTACTCTCATGCTCTATTTTTCCCTTCTTAATCAATCTCTTGGTCCTTTTTTGCTGAATTCTAAACTGCTCCCAATCCTCAGACACCTGCCATCAGTTTGCTGATGATTGAGAGTAGACTGATCTCTCTCAGGGATATTATGCTTCTTTAAATACTTTAATACATTTGTTCATTTTGTTTCTCAGACGACAAAGTATATTAAATTTGAGATCCACCTACAATTACCACAGATGAGAAAAGGCTATTTGGTTCATCAAAATTTAACCCTCTAATCCTGCCATCACCATCCAACGGCATTTTAAACAATCCCAATTAAAGTTAAAAAAAGTCCTTACTGTGACCGATGTTTCAACAAACTTTGGCAAAGAGTGGACAAGTGTGGCATCAGAGCTGCAAGTCTTGGATGTACTATCACAGGTGGACACACGGAAGACATTGTGAACCTGAGGATAGGGGCCCTGGGCAGGCCTCGCATGTACTTGTGTCCAGTTTGAAAAAGCTTCCAAGGCAACATTCGCATCCAAAGTTTAGGACACATCTAGCCACTGTCAAAATAGGAGGCTGATAGGAAAGCAGTACAGATCTCTCCATCAACTAGCAGCAAGCAATTATTTTGTGGGAGGAAAGTAACTGTAACTGACATAATGGAGAAGTTGTGACGGCAGTTAAATGAACTATAATAAAAACATTGTACCTGCATGTTAGTGAATAGGTTATTAACAATTATAGCACAAACACAATATACTATTCATATTTAATGTCTTCACTCACCTCAATAGATCTTGTGGTGCAGCTCGCTGACAGTCTCCGAAAACTTTGACTGTTTCAGTTCGACTGGCTTTCCTGTAAGGAAAAACATCAAACTAGTATTTGGCACCTTAATAACTACTATGGATCAAATTTGAAAATACGTTTGTCATGTAAGGGAAGAATTCTATGCAAAATGTCTACTCATAGTCCCTGAGGTGGCACACTCCATTGGACCAGTACAAACAGTGAGGCCGAGTTGATGTGAGATTCACATAACATTTCTGATTCCAGCTGTACAGTCTTGGAAACTCAGTAGTCAGAGGCCAACTGCTTCTCCACATTGAGGGAGGGAAATTCAAAGGGTGAATCACTGCTAGGTACTCCTGAACACATCCCATGGCCACTTTCAGAAGGACATTGGCAGAGGCTTGGCAAGAGACCAACACTCACTGATACTGCATGATGCACAAAGAATGGGAAATAAGAAGAAAGGAAAATCTAACCCCTCTCCCTCCAAAAATATCTGATCAGCAATTTTATAGCTTGAAATAATGGGTATTTGTACATATATATCTCTGAGACACTTGATGCCCTGGGCCAATCCAGGAGGGATTACCTTCCAAGTGTTAAGGTATACTATAAACCACTGTAGCTATTCAATATAACTACTCTAATAAAGATTTTAAAATTAATACTGAATTTTTATATAGGCTATAAAGCAGCATTAGCTGGTTCTATTTAATAATGCACAAGGCAACAAAACATCATAAAGTTAATATGTTAAAACCATATTTTGGTTTTAATATATACACTGACAATTTCTGAGTTAGGGAAGAAAGGAGATTTTTTTTTAAATAAAAAGGCCAAAATAATTCCTAACATTTCTCTCAAAGTGGGAATTTCAAAAGAGCTTAATTTGCACGTGTACATATGTCAGTCACAAAAACTTCTTGTCCTCTTACACGTTGAATACAGCCTCTTTATACTAATGGAATGTCTTGTAGCTATGATTAACTTTAAGGTTTCAAATACTTCCCATTTTAGAGTAATATTAATGTATCAACTTTAGATTGCAGTAATTTTTTTTGTGCTCATCAACTGGGTTTCAATACTCTTTCCGACCAACCTGGCCCGACAGCAGCTGAAGATTGTCACAGTAACTGGGCCATATTCGGCTGACACTGGTTATTTGGATGCCCTGGTATGCTGAAAACTGAAAAGTGATTTCAGGCTACTTAGTTTAACTCACTAATCAGGCTTCCATATTAAACAACTGTAAAGTTTCCTTTTCCTAATTTCTCAATGATCTTCCTCCCTTCTATTCTGAGGATATTAGGGCAGATTTTCATTTTGGTTACGTCCATAAATGGGTGCAATTGGAGCGTAATCAACCAAAACTACAGGAAAAAACCAGTTGCACTTGATCTCCACCAATAATGTACCATGTACATTTCCGGCGTTTTGAAGCTCTGGCTTGAAGCACTACCCAGAAAGAGGCAGGAGTTTCATTTTAATACATTAATAAGGAAGAAGACATCATAAAGAAGTTTCTGCTATTTCCAGGCCTTTATGCTGGATTTTGACTTAAGTCATGTATATGCCCACGTACAACAGATATCTAGGGTTGCTAGTTAGCTGTTCAATGCAGAAGTTAAGCCCAGGAAACATCAAAGTAATGATTTTGAAGGAATGCCTTGTAAGTGGATTTATCATGTTTTTCCTATTTTTCGGCCCACTTAATAGACATAGGATTTCAATAATCAGGCTCTGAAATATTCCTTCTACTAGACTTGAGCATGGGCAGTACTGATCAAGTCATACAGTCTAAGCTTCCACATAAGGCTAAAACCAGCTGAAGCACTTAACATGCCTAAAAGTTAAAGTTGTGCTCCAAGGCAAATTATACTCACATGTACATGAGTGCATATCGAAGACAAATTTCACTCTTTCCTCCTGACATCTTTGATAACCAGTCATTAAACTGTGCTCCAGGTTCTGGTCTTCTTGGTGCAGTTTGGAAATTAAAATAAATGTAAGTGACTTAATATACAAAGTCTTTGCTGAAATATTATTGATTCTTTGACCAGCAATCTTGTCAAATAGAAATCTGGAAATTTGAAAAAAAACTTATTTTTATTATTAATAGAGTTGTATGTATTACATTGGCAAGGTTGGTGGTCAAATCATTCTTGTGAAACGCAAGTGCATTTTCACAATATTCATTACTTAAAAAACACAGTAGTTAAATCCTGCTAAAGATTCAACTCATTAGACAAAACATATTAGGTTTGGATTAGGAATTTTAGCAAACGAATGTAAATCAGAATGATGCAGTAAAATTCAATGCTGGGAATAGCTAAAGCATTTTTCCCAAATTCACTGCACTAAAGCCCACTGGACTCACTATGACTTTTATCCTATAGAATGACTTAGTCCTTAATTGGCTGTGTGTCTTGCATTGGGGCTGCATCTGATCATTTCAAACGTTACCTTTTTTGCTCGTCCTCGGTCATGTTGCTTAAAAGGAAATCTTTGACTACGCATGTAGTGTCCAACCATTCTATCAAACCAAGTCTTAAGAGAAACATAACACAATTACTATTTATGAAATGCTACAAAAATTATTTACTGCTTATAATGTTTATCTGCTACATAACATCAACGTCATCAAATATGCCAGATTACCTTGGTTGTGCAAATCTGGGCTGATCAAAAAAAAAGTTAATATATATATTTGGACTATTTCAGAAATACGAAAAGTACTGTAAATACCACATTAGGGGAAGGCTTTATTTGCTCGACAGTTGTAATGAAATCGTAAATGTGTTCTTTATACTTGTGTTTATGATTTTACTATAAATAGCAAATAAAGGACATTTTTCCCACAAGGAAATGAGGATTGTTCATGTAGTTCAATGCTCAACAGCTATCCAAGATGTTGTATGCTCAAGTCCCAGTGCTTCTGCCTGCCACTGGAACCTGTTGGGTGAGTTTTTTCACTGGTTGATCTTTGGATCACCAGATCAAACTGAGAAGAAGCAAGCTGATTCTCATAAGGAGAGGAGAAATTGCAATGGTCCGTCTCATTCCACCTGAACCTAAGTATTTTCCATCCTGTCATGTTGTAACCTGTTCCAGCCGCGTGGGTGAAGGAGAATTGGTGATGAAAAGTGTGTGGAAATGGGTGAAAACAAGTAAAATGCCAACAAATCCCATTGGTGATTTAGTTGCTTAATTCTCATTGAAATTACTGCAAAAATCAAGATTGCTGTAATATTTCTATATAGTATGGTGTTCACAATTAATACAAAATTTGAAAGTACATTTCAAGCAACCAGATGAAAGTGTCGGCATTTTTTTCCTGAAGTTTTCTGTTTTTTTCTTGTGTTTCTTAAAAAAAAACTATTTTCTGAAGAGATAAGAAAATGTTTAAGTAAAAACAAACCTCACTTTACTAAAGGGTAGAATTGACTTGAGATTTAAACCAGTCACAAAATGAGGAAACTAACCTACTCCAAAATATCTATAAATTATAGTCAGTAAAGAAAACTGGTTTATCTGTGTAGATTTCCACAGCCAGAGGGATCATACAAGTTTCAAAACTGTACCGCAGAAAAGCGTCTTTTATCCTCACTGATCTGATGTTCTCTGTCCTTTGGGGTAAGCGTGGGGTCAGTTTAACAGATGTTTTATTTCAATTATTCAGAGCTGAAGCATGGCATCGTTAGAATGACTGTCAATTATCAAGAATAACCACTTTTTGATTTAGTTTTATTGCTGTACCTAGATGTCATAGGAATGACTTGATATGTCTTCAACTGCAAGTTTCTTTGACTGCAAGCTGCATCTCGAGAAAGGATAATGTTCATGATGTCAAATAGCTGCTCGATTCGCTGATCTTGTCGTAAATCTTCTCCACCCTTCACAAGGAAAGGATATTCCTTTTCATCATTACCACGAATTATCAGTCGCTTTGGCTTCCTTATAGACTTCATAACTTTTATCTGGGTAAAACCACGGAGTCAGTAGTTAAGATATGTACATATTCTTACCACTGCAGTGAAAATGAGTTTGCATGAATAAAATGTGTTACGGAAGCTGGAACTTTGTCAAATTTACTACTGACAACATTTTACATTTAGATGTTACCTCAGCATAATTTTTTTAATTAAGCATTAGCTACAAACCACATTATGCTAGGCATGTGAACTCTTTTCACCAAACAGTCTCCATCTTTTTTTCGCTGAATTGTTCTTCCAAACAGTATGCAAACCATAATATTGTAATTCTGATATGAAAGAATAATACTGTTTCATGTTTTAAAATTCTAATTAAAAAATAGTTCCTGAACACTTCAGCTCAGTACAACTGAACAACTGTAAACAGGAAGTCACAAAAAAACCTATCGACATAGTGGTGACGTGCACTATCTCACTTACATTATCAGTTTTATATTTTTCTTGCACAAGAAAGACACATTTATATGTGATGCTTAGATAAAATGACAACATCGAAAGACAAAATGTACATGTACAGTTTGGATCTAGACACACTATACAACCAGATAGCGAAAAACAAAGTGCAGGTCCCTCTGAGGATTGCAGAAATATTTCTACATGTATTGGTTTCACAAATGGTATAAAATTGCAACTTTTAGAGTACATTACAAACATGCAGGTAAATGTATCCATGTTCTGTTCATAATGTATTCAATATATTTTTGTAAATTTTTGAAAAGAAAATGTTAGAAAATAAAAGAACAACTCACATTTCCAAAGGGCTGATTTGCACTTATCCTCTCTATGTGGTCTGGTTGATAAGGCCTTTGAACAATTTGTAACAAAAACTAGTTTTGACATAGGGTCCCCACCTGTAACATTAACACAACTGGTCTCTCCACAGATGTTGAGTGACCTGCTGAGTGTTTCCAGCATTTTTGTTTCAGAGTTCTAGTAGCTGCAGTTTTTTTTATCTGGAACAGTTTCCATCAGTTTAATAATCTTTACTGAGGTAGAAATCACATTTTTCTAGCCATACCACTGCATGCCTTACAAATTCCCCTTTTAGCTTTCTAATACTTTGTAAAATGAGTGCAGCATGAAGTGAAGCTAATAAGATTATCCCCAAAATACAAATGTCTGATTTCATCAATATTTGCTTACAGGTATTTAAGAATTTAAAATAGTTCATACCCTTTCATCAAACCCAGTGATTCTTGCATGGTATTCTGGCAACGGTTTGGATTTACCATCATACTGTCCTAGACAGAAAAAAATATTTGTTATGGATGGTTGATCTATGAGAGTCTTGACGTAAATAAAGAGAAAAGTCTTTTTGGGTATTATTTATTTTCTCATTCACTTTCCACTCCCCCTTCCCTCCTTTTTTGTCTTCCACCCCTAGCATTATGTACCACACCAAAGCTTTCAGGATTGGCAAGCGATCTATTCCTGGGCCTCAGCCAAGTCCTCGTTACATGAATGTTTGTAGATGTGAGACCAGCTCCCTTCTTATATGTTGGAAAATGCATAACGCCCCATGTTTCTTTCTTTAATATGTCACTAGGTGTGGGAAACGTCACAAGAGATGCTGTGTTCTACAGTACTGCTGATCGTGAACACACTGCACAACTGTTGAAATGGGTGTTTGAGGTGGTCCAAGATCAGTGAATCACCTTTATTTTAAATTTAATTTCTACTGCTTCATTTCCCTATATCCATTTCTTTCGGAATGCTCAGAAATCTTTATTACAAGAGAGAGAATGAAGTCAATGGTGTAAAACAGGATTTACAGATGATCAGAATCATTAAAAAAATGCTCCTTTTTAGGACTAAGGGCCAATGTTTCCTTTAGTGTCAAATTACTTGAGTAATGTTAAAGAGAATTAGAGCTTTTAACCTTTAAAGATTGCAAACTTGGCAGGCTCTCATGTCAGGAACAAATGTGCAACAGGAAGTGACATTTGACACTCTCTAGCCAACATTCATAAAGGTATTACTCAAGTTCCTTTCAGCAAAGTTAAAAAGATAAAGTTAAAAAAAGTTACAAACAATAAAAAGAGCAGTGTGTTTTGTTAAGAGGATGCAACTTGCCAGGAATTTCTAATTCATTCCGTAGAAACTCAGGCTTGAATTCACTCATCCATGGCGAGTACTCTTTCAGGTTCCCAGGTGGCTCCCGCTGTTTCCCCCATACACTTTTCAGGATTTCCTTTGTTGCCTTGTCAAATGTATTTGAGTTCATGTCCAGTAGGTTTGAGCCTCCTTCTCCAAAATATAGATCAAGAGCCTTCTTCAACATCTGAAGTTTTGAAAGCATGATTTAAAGAAAGATAGTGCCTTTTAGTGCACAAAACTGGTGAAACTGATAACTAGAATATTTTATATTTGTACAGATTATGTAAATAAAGACACGAACACAAAATTTCTAAAAGTTAGATCTGAAATTAATGCCGGTCATACTTTCAAAAATGAATGAAACCAATTTATAAATGCATGTATAGTTTAAATCGAGCTATGCAAACCAGAAAGATACAAGATTTGAGATGAAATTCTGATATCTGCTTGGAACCTCCTGAACCTATAACTTGTTGGATACAATCTAATTCCACAGTATCAACATTTTAAGGACATTCTTTACCCATCTTAATGTTCTTAATGCCATTTGCTGGATGGATGGAGCAGGGAACCTGCGGCTGGCAAAGGCCAATTCACCCTCAAATTTCCCTCTCCTCCCATGGTGAACAATCTAGTTTATTTATAGCAGCAGCCTGGTAACTAAATGTTGCTTCATTATTTAGGCACTAGGCAATTGTTGATCAATGTCCTCAGGCCCAAGATCAGATGCTGGGAATAAAACATTAACAATAATTAGAAAGCTTGTAGGATTTATTTTGAGTGCTTTCTGAATTTGAAATGTATTCTCTTGGCTCTCGTGCGCTACAGAAGCGTTTAAATAATGCTTATAGCATGTGAGTGGGACTAAGAGTGGTATATATTAATGATTTGGACTTAAATGTAGGGGGAATGATTAAGTAGTTTGCAGATATTACAAAAATTAGCCATGTGGTTGAAAGTGAGGAAGAAAGCTGTAGACTACAGGAAGATATCAATGGATTGGTCAGGTGGGCAGAAAAGTGGCAATTGGAATTCAATCCAGAGAAATGTGAGGTAATGAATTTGTGGAGGGCAAACAAGGCAAGGGAATACACAATAAATGGGAGGATACGAGAGGTGTAGAGGAAGTGAGGGACCTTGGAGTGCTTGTCCACAGATCCCTGAAGGTAGCAGGACAGGTAGAAAAGGTGGTTAAGAAGGCACGTGGAATTATTTCCTTTATTAGCTGAGGCATAGCATATAAGAGCAGGGAGATTATGCTGGAACTGTATAAAACACTAGTTAGGCCACAACTTGAGTACTGTGTACAGTTCTGGTCACCACATTACAGGAAAGATGTGATTAAACTATAGAGGATACAGAGGAGATTCACAAGGATGTTGCCAGGACTGGAGAATTCTAGCTATGAGGAAAGACTGGGTTGGCTGGGGTTGTTTTCCTTGGAACAGAGGAAGCTGAAGGGTGATTTAATTGAGGTGTACAAAATTATGAGGGGCCCAGATAGAGTAGATAGGAAGGACCTATTTCTCTTAGCAGGGAGGTCGATAACCAGGGGGCATAGATTTAAAGTGATTGGTAGAAGGATTAGAGGGGAGCGGAGGAAAAAATTTTCACCCAGAGGGTGGTGGGGGTCTGGAACTCGCTGCCTAAAAGGGTGGTAGAGGCAGAAACCCTCAACTCATTTAAAAAGTACCTGGATGTGCACCTGAAGTACCGTAACCTACAAGGCTTTGGACCAAGTGCTGGAAAGTGGGATTAGGCTGGGTGGCTCATTTTCGGCCGGCACGGACACAATGGGCTGAATGGCCTCCTTATGTGCTGTAAATTTTCTATGATTCTAAGAGTTTAACTCTCAAGTCACAATGAGGCTTCCAAGAATCACAATAATAGTCTAAAATATTAAATTAAATAACAGAAAGTAATGTGAATTGGACCACAGGAAGGAACCTGGAATCACCCAAATCACGTGTTTTGTGGCACTACCACCGTGCTAAATGGGATAGATTCAGAACAGATCTAGCAGCTCAAAACTGAGCATCCATGAGGCGCTGTGGGCCATCAGCAGCAGAAAAATTGTATTCCAGCACAATCTGTAACCTCATAGCCCGGCATATTCCTCACTTTCCATTATCAACAAGCCAGGAGATCAACCCTGGTTCAATGAGGAGTGTAGAAGAGCATGCCAGGAGCAGAACTAGGCGTAGCTGAAAATGAGGTGCCAACTGGGTGAAGCTACAACACAGGACTACATGCATGTTAAACAGCAGAAGCAATATGCTATAGGCAGAGCTAAGCGATTCCACAACCAACGGATCAGATCAAAGCTCTGCAGTCCTGCCACATTCCAGTCGTGAATGGTGGTGGACAATTAAACAACTAATGGGAGGAGGAGGCTCCGTGAACATCCCCATCCTCAATGATGGCAGAGTCCAGCACATGAATGCAAAAGACAAGGCTGAAGCGCTTGCAACCATCTTCAGCCAGAAGTGCCGAGTGGATGATCAATCTCGGCCTCCTCCTGAGATCCCCACCATCACAGAAGCCAGTCTTCAGCCAATTCGATTCACTCCACGTGATATCAAGAAACGGCTGAGTGCGTGGATACAGCAAAGGCTATGGGCCCCGACCACATCCCGGCTGTAGTGCTGAAGACTTGTGTTCCAGAACTAGCCGCACCTCTAGCCAAGCTATTCCAATACAGCTACAACACTGGCATCTACCCGACAATGTGGAAAATTGCCCAAGTATGTCCTGTCCACAAAAAGCAGGACAAATCCAATCCGGCCAATTACCGCCCCATCGGTTTACTCTCGATCATCAGCAAAGTGATGGAAGCTGTTGTCAACAGTGCTATCAAGTGGCACTTACTCACCAATAACCTGCTGATCGTTGCTCAGTTTGGGTTCCGCCAAGACCACTCGGCTCCAGACCTTATTACAGCCTTGGTCCAAACATGGACAAAAGAGCTGAATTCCAGAGGTAAGGTGAGAGTGACTGCCCTTGACGTCAAGGCAGTGTTTGACCAAGTGTGATATCAAGGAGCCCTAGTAAAATTGAAGTCAGTGGGAATCAGGGGAAAACTCTCCAGTGGCTGCAGTCATACCTAGCACAAAGGAAGATGGTAGTGATTGTTGGAGGCCAATCATCTCAGCCCCAGGACAATGCTGCAGGAGTTCCTCAGGGCAGTGTCCTCGGCCGAACCATCTTCAGCTGCTTCATCAATGACCTTCCCTCCATCATAACGTCAGAAATGGGGATGTTCGCTAATGATTGCACAGTGTTCAGTTCTATTCGCAACCCCTCAGATAATGAAGCAGTCCGTGCCTGTATGCAGCAAGACCTGGTCAACATTCATGCTTGGGCTGATAAGTGGCAAGTAACATTCGCGCCAGACAAGTGCCAAGCAATGACCACCTCCCCTTGACATTCAACAGCATTGCCATCGCCGAATCCCCCACCATCAACATTCTGGGGGTCACCATTGACCAGAAACTTAACTGGACCAGCCACATAAATACTGTGGCTACAAGAGCAGGTCAGAGGCTGGGTATTCTGCGGCGAGTGACTCACCTCCTGACTCCCCAAAGCCTTTCCACGATCAACAAGGCACAAGTCAGGAGTGTGATGGAATACTCTCCACTTGCTGATGAGTGCAGCACCAACACTCAAGAAACTCAACACCATCCAGGACAAAGCAGCCCACTTGATTGGCACCCCATCCACCACCCTAAACATTCACTCCCTTCACCACCACCGCACCGTGGCTGTAGTGTGTACCATCTACAGGATGCACCGCAGCAACTCGCCAAGGCTTCTTGGACAGCACCTCCCAAACCCACAACCTCAACCACCTAGAAGGACAAGGGCAGCAGGCACATGGGAACAACGCTTTCTGCACGTTCCCCTCCAAATCACACACCATCCCGACTTGGAAATATATCGCCGTTCCTTCATCGTCGATGGGTCAAAAACCTGGAACTCCCTACCTAACAGCATTGTGGGAGAATCTTCACCACACGGACTGCAGCATTTCGAGGCAGCTCACCACCATCTTCTCAAGGGCAATTAGGGATGGGCAATAAATGCTGGCCTTGGCAGCGACACCCACATCCCATGAACGAATAAAAAAAAGGGCTCATCTATTCATGAGCTCAGGCCCTCACCCCTAAAATTTCATACTCTTTCATATCTGTTGAAAATGAAATAATGCTATTTAAGCTGGTTTCATTGATATCTTTTAGAGGGCAAGGCCCTTTCCCCAATCAGATCCAGTCCCAGAAGTGAAAGAATGGCTTCCAATATTGATCTTTTGGACATAAAATTCTGATCAACTTTCACCAACCTGAACATATCTTGTTCTGAATGCTCCAATACCAGGAGCTTGCAAAGATGCCAAATTTGAGCACATCTCATCGTACGCGTTTTTAAGAAGACTTTTATTTTTCACTTTCTTCTCTAGTTGATTCTTGACATCGTCAACCCAGTCCTGTTAAAGAAAAAAGATTTGTTCTGTTGTTTATTCATAAGGCTTTAATTATTCTTAAGAAGTGTCTGAATTCAGATGTTACCTTAAAGAGCAAGTCTGGATTACTCAGCTGTTCTAAGGAATGAATGAAATTTTCAATCACTCCCCCTTTATCGAGTTTAGTTTTCAACCTTGGAGAGAAAAACATAATGTTCATGACAATACAGACTAGATTCTACAGATGAACATAAAGGACACTTAATAAGAAATCATGTTTACATAGCACTTCTTACATAAACAAACATCAGAGCTTTATACTAGTGGAGGTAAGCTCGAAGAGACAGGAGCATAATGGCTGAAAGAGTGTCCAGTGATGGTGCAGTGGACTGAGTGAGGAACAAACAGAAGCCAGGGGAAAAAGAGGAAAGGAAGATATATGCAGGGACATGTAGCTGAGGTAGGATGGGGCAAGGATAGGAGTTTTGAATTCAGTTTATTGGGCCATGGGGCAACAGTGGAGCTTGGGGCGGGGGGGCAAGTGATGGGAATGTGGGGACTATGTGTGGCTGTGGATGCGGAGCTTATCCTGCTGAATGAGTTGCCATTTTTGCAGAACAGCATCAGAGAAGTTGAGTTTCAAGTTGTCTCTTATAGCTCATCTGTCTAAAATGGGGGATCAGCCATGCTGCCCTCATTTGCAACCCAAGGCCTGTACCACTTCTAAGGCATGGATGACCCCTTGTGTTGCAGCGACCAAAATTGTGCTCAGTATTCCTGGTGCAATCTAACCAAAATGCATAAATTTAAATTAGTGAAAAATAAATTCAAAACTTGTATTAGAAACAACTTCTTTATTCAAAGGGTGATAAATGTTTGGAATAATCATTATGAGAGAAGACCAACATTAATGGAATTCAAAATGCATTGAAAGCTAGTCTGGGAGAGTTAGAATATTAGAGGGACCAGCTTCAATGGACCTAAAGACCTTTTCTAGTGATCGACTTTTCTTATGTTCATAAGTAAGCTCCCTTCTCTTCTCCCTTAGCCTTTGTATTGAGTGACTCCTCATCCTTTGTGACTTCAGTGTACATCCCTCTCGTTTGACTTCTCCATCTTCACATCTGCAGTCATACTCACCCTTCACATAAACTCTCCTACGCACACCTATGACCTCTCACTGACCTCAAGATCTCTCTCTGCTTCTTCAACCTCAAAGTCTTGATCATCAACAAGACTATTCCTGGCCTATTTCTTGTATATCTTATCATCCACATCCTCCTACTCTCCGCTAACCCCATGACCCCCAACATCTGCCTCCAGAAAAAGAAACTTTTGCACCTGCTCACTAATTCACTCTCCAACTCCCAACTCTTTCTCTCTGGACCTACATTGTTGCAACACCTCTGCCACTGTTGACCTGCTCGAATACCCTCTCACCTCTGTCTTTGACGCCCTGCCGTTCCCTGGTACAGTTCCCATCTTTGCTCCCTTAAGTTAGAGGGCTATAAACTTGAGTGCACCTGGAGTACAACTACTCCAGTCGTTTGTGGAAATTTGCCCAGGTATGTCCTATCCACAAACAAGATATATCCAATCTAGCCAACTGCTGCCCAATCAGCCTACACCCAATCAGCAAAGTGATGGAAGGGGTCGTGAACAGTGCTATCAAGCAGCACTTACTCACCAATAACTTGCTCACCGATACTCAATTTGGGTTCTGTCAGGACCACGCGGCTCCAGTCCTCATTACAACCTTAAACCAAACATGGACACAAGAACTGAATTCCAGGTGAGGTGAGAGTGGCTGCCCTTGACATCAAGGCGGCACTTGTCCAAGTGTGACACCAAGGAGCCCTAGTAAAACTGAAATCACTGGGGATCAGGGGAAAACTCTCCAGTGGTGGAGTCATACTCAGCACAAAGGAAGATGGTAGTGGTTGTTGGAGGCCAATCATCTCAGCCCCAAGACGTCCCTGCAGGAGTTCCTCAGGTTAGCGTCCTAGGCCCAACCATTTTCAGCTGCTTCATCAATGACCTTCCTTCCATAAGGTTAGAGGTGGGCCTGTTTGGCGATGATTGCAGAGTGTTCAGCTCCAGTCACAATTCTTCAGATAATGCAGTACGGTCCTGACAACATCCAGGCTTGACTGATAAGTGGCAAGTAACATTCACGCCACACAAGTATCAGGCAATGACCATCTTCCACAAGAGAAAGTCTAATCACCTCCCCATAACATTCAATGGCATTACAATCACCTAATCCCCCACCATCAACAGCCTGGGGGGTCACCATTGACCAGAAACTCTACTGGAACAGGCACATAAATGCATTGGCTACCAGAGTAGGTAAGAGGATGGGTATTCTGCAGCAAGTGGCTCACCTCCTGACTCCCTAAATCTTCTCCACTACCACAAGGCACAAGACAGGAGTATGATGGAATATTCTCCACTTGCCTGGGGGTGCAGCTGCAACAACACTCAAGAAGCTTGACACCATCCAAGGCAAAGCTTGATCTGCACTTCATCTACTAGACTAGACATCTACCCCCTCAACCACCGGCGCACCGTGGCTGCATTGTGTACCATCTGAAGTATGCACTGCAGCAACTCACCAAAGCTTCTTCGGCAGCACCTCCCAAACCCGTGACCTCCACCTCCTAGAAGGACAAGGGCAGCAGGTGCATGGGAACTCCATCACCTCCAAGTTCCCCTCCATCCTGACTTGGACATATATCATTGTTCCTTCATTGTCGCTGGGTCAAAATCTTGGAACTTCCTACCTAACAGCATTGAGAGTATCTTCACCACACGGACTGCAGTGGTTCAAGAAGGTGGCCCGCCACCACCTTCGCAAGGGCAACTGGGGACGGGCAATAGATGCTGGCCTTGGCAACAATGCTCACATCCTGAGAATGAATTAAAAAAACAAATTTTGCCGGATTTGGCTGATTCATGTCAAGCATTATCATGCTTTGCTCTCCAAGCCAAATCCTCCTATTGCTCCAGGGTTATTCTGGAAGGCAAGAAGAACGCATGTCTCCTTTTCTCCAAGACAAACCACTTTGCCTCGACCCTCCACACTGACCTCCACATGCAAACACATCATGGATTTCTTTGTTTCTAAAATTAAGACCACCCATGCTGCTGCATCTGTTGTTACCTCCTCTTTCTCTCCCTCTGCTCCTGACTTCCCCCTCACCCCCGTGTCTCACACCCACTGTACCTCTAATTCACTGTCAGTTTCTCTCCCATCGCCCCACTGCCCTTTTCAAGCTCTTCTCTTGTATGAGACACACCTCCTGCTTCTTTGATCTCCTCCCAATTCAGATTCTGACCACTCAACTACTCCTACTCCATGTTTGCCAATATTGTTTACGTTTCTTTCAAAAGTGCCATCATCCCCCTTTAAACAAAACCCAGCCTCAATCCATCCATCCTCTCCAACTATCAATCCATCTCTTACCTTGCTTTCCTCTCTATGTTCCTCAAACATGTCAACGCCTTCCAACTCTGCGCCCATCTCGCCCAAATCTGTTGGTTTGAATTCCTTTAGTCCAACTTCTGTCCTGCTCACAGCACTGGTTGCTGTCACTATTGGCACTCTGACTGTGATGTGTTATTCCTCATTGCCCATCTTGACCTCTCAGCAGTTTTTGATAAAGCTGATTACACAATCTTCTTCTAACAGCTCTCCTTCATTGTCCAAACCATGGGTCTGCTCTGCACTCCAATCCATCCAAACACAGTCAGTGCATTTCCAGAAATGGTTGCTCTTCCTGCCCCACAAAATCACATTCAGAGGCCCCTAAGAACTGTTGTTGCTTTCCCCCCTCTTTTTCATCTATATGCTAGGCCTTGTTGATACTATCCATAGGTATGGGTCAGCTTCTATATGTATGCTGATGACACTCAGCTCTACATCTCCTGCACTTCCCTCAATGTTAGGACCTTCAAACCCCACATTTAAATCATTTCTAAGAAGCTTGCTTTCACATCTTCCACCTTTGCCCCAGCTCAGCCCCATTACTACTGAACCCCTCCACTTCTCTCTGTACCTTTAAAAAGTTTGTCAAAGAACATTTTTCAACCAAGCATTCGGTGACCTCTACTAACTTTTGCATCATTCCTTTATCTATATTATTAATTTATGTTTTCCTCTGCCCTCTGTACATTGCCTTGGGATATTTTCTATGTTACAGGTGTTATACATATGCAAGTTGTTGTTAAATGAGATGCAATGTTGAAAAATCACAAAATTTCGATTCATTAGAAATATACAAAAAAAATGTTTGCATGTATGAAACAATATCATATTTTGCACGTTGAAAAGGTCTTTCAGTAAACAAGCAGCTGAATGGATAACAATATTTATTTTTACCTCTCAACAAACTCTTTGTTCCTATTGCCACTTGCAGACGGTTCAAAGGTATAGTTCTCACTGCTGATCATAAACGGGTACACAATAGCCTGTGGGTAGGAATCTGCAATCTCCTCTATGATGTGTTGCACTACATTAGCTTCTTTTTTGTCAAGTACAGCCATCATTTGACTAATCCAGCCAATGAACTGCCAGCATGGAATGGAAGACACCTGATGAATGGTTCAAGAAGAGTTATCAGAATGTCATCTGTTATTTAAGTGCTGCATTTTAATAATTTACTTTCAAATTAGTTTTATAGTGGCACGCTCCATTTGCCAATTCAAGGGTGACTGGCTCATCAGCTATTTGCTAAAAAAAACAAAGCAACTTTATTATAAAGAATCTCTGATCAAAACTGCTTCCACTGATATTTGTCTAACATTTAAAATCCGACATTGAAACCTACGAAATTGGCTCCAACCATTGTAATTCAGTGCCTCTCTACTCCTAACGACACAAAATGAACATATTGTTAATTCTTTTGTTACGATCACTTTCTTCTGGTTTCAGATCAAATTACAAATTTTGGTATGAAAAAACAAAGTTAAAAACACCTTTATTAATTCCCTCAAACACTCCCCATTTATATAACTAAAGTAGAAGTAGTTAACTCCATAGGATACCTGATGGGAGAAATGGAAAAAAAAGTGTCACACTGGTGCAGAAGGGGCTGCTCTTTCTGGGTTGGGCAGGAGCAGAGGGGACAGAACTTTACTCGGCATTTAACCATACCTAACCTGGGAGTATTTGACTCTGATTCCCTAGCATTTAAATCTTCATCTTAATAAGCACAAAAATTCACAAATAAATTGTGGTTAACTTAAGGGCTTCAGTCTCTATCAGTTTCACTTCAAGTGAGGTATTGTTTAATAAATTCCCACTTTTACGCTGTGTAGCTCCCAGCAACTTTTACAGAAACAGAAATTGAATAGTAAAGAGTAAATAGATTCTCAGTTAAATTACAGTTAGAGAGTAACAATTGCATTTTTGTTCGTGGAAACTCCGCCTTCCTCCCCCATAAAAAAAACATAAGATTTTATTCTTTGTTACAAACCGTGTGATGCTATTTTAAAATAAATCTGTTTCGAGAGTGCAGCAATTTGAACCCCAAAAGGCTGTGTCACATGCTGCTTTTATATTGGGTTTTGAATGCTGGCACCGATAAGGTGAATCTCAAACAGTTGCTGCCCACATCAAAATAAAACTAATGGATCTTTTAGGACTCGTGGCTAGGAAGACACTTTTTTAAACTTGGTGTTCCTAATCGTCCTGCTCTTCCTTAAGTCAGTAACTGTGCTGCTCTGTCGGCGGCAGCGCACTTTGGTGATGTCACGACCCAACATTATGACTGCATCACGCACACTGCCATTCTCTCTGTAGAAACTCCTTGCACTTAGAAAATCAGGATATGATCAGGCAGAGTCAACATAGTTTTATGAAAGGGAACCCGTGCATGACAAATTTATTAGAGTTTTTTGAGGATGTAACTAGCAGAGTAGATAAAAGGAAACCAGTGGATGTAGCATATTTGGATTTTCAAAAGGCATTCGATAAGATGTCACACGAAAGGTTGTTGCACAAGATTAGGACTCATGGGGTTGGGGGTAATATATTAGCATGGATGAGGATTTGTTAACGGACAGAAAACAGAGACTAGGAATAAATGGGTCATTTTCAGGGTGGCAGACTGTTACTAGTGCGGTACCGCAAGGAACGGTGTTTGGGCCTCAGCTATTTACAATCTATATCAATGACTTAGACGAAGGGTCCAAGTGTAACATATTCAAGTTTGCTGACGATACAAAGTTGTGTGGGAAAGTAAGCTGTGAGGAGGATACAAAGAGTCTGCAAAGGGATATAGACAGGTTAAGTGAGTGGGCAAGAATGTGGCAGATGGAGTATAATGTGGGGAAATGTGAGGTTATTCACTTTGTTAGGAAGAATAAGAAAGCAAAATATATATTTTTTTAAATGGTGAGAACCTATTAAATGTTGGTGTTCAGAGGGATTTGGGTGTCCTTGTACATGAAACACAGAAAGTTAACATGTTGTCCTTTATTGCAAGGGGGTTGGAGTACAAGAGCAAGGAAGTCTTGCTACAATTGTACAGGGCTTTGATGAGACCACACCTGGAGTACTGTGTAGTTTTGGTCTCCTTACCTAAGGAAGGATATACTTGCCTTAGAGGGGGTGCAACGAAGGTCTACTAGATTGATTCCTAGGTGAAAGGGTTGTCCTTTGAGGAGAGATTGAGTAAAATGGGCCTATATTCTCTGGAGTTTAGAAGAATAAGAGGTGATCTCATTGAAACATATAAGATTCTGAGAGGGCTTGACAAGGTAGATGCTGAAAGGCTGTTTCCCCTGGCTGGAGAGTCTAGAACTAGGGGTCATAGTGTCAGGATAAGGGGTCGGCCATTTAAGGCTGAGATGAGGAGAAATTTCTTCACTCAGAGGGTGGTGAATCTTTGGAATTCTCTACCCCAGGGGGCTCTGGATGCTGAGTCGTTGAGTATATTCAGGGCTGAGATCGATGAAATATAAAGGTAGCTATAGACTGGCTGGGTTCTGGATGTAACTCTGCAACAAGCTGAGATTTTCAATCTCAGCCATAACGATGATGGGAGGTCTTGATTGGAGGTCACATGCTTTCCCACAAGGGAAGAAGAATGGGGGTGTCTGGGAGAAGAGCTCGAGTCACCCCTAGGTCACTATTAAACATTTTAGTGGTTGATTCCAGAGAGAGCTGAGTACTTATCTACAGTACCCACTTAGCCAGTACAGATTTATGACACAGGAAGACACCAAAAAAGGAAAGAGGAGCAAATAGCAAAAGTTCAAATAAAATCTGCCTTCTTCAGCTCGCACCAGATGAATATTTAAATTACAGCTCTGCTGCACTTTTGTTCTGCTGCCATACATTAATGGCCTGGCAAGGAAGTAATGAAAAATTGTACCATTAAATGGTTTTAAAATTTTTACCCTCCTTTTCTGTTGGGTTACTGGCAGTGGCAACCCTCCAGTACCATACCCAATGACGTTCTTGATATTAGTCCAGACAGCGAATAGTGCCAGTCCATTCGATCATTCGGATGCATCACAACTCAGTCTGACCCTGTCTTCACCTGGTGTTGAAACAATACACAGTGGGGGCAGAAGTGGGCAGAAGTGAGAAGAAGGCAGCGCATAGTAAAAAGTAGTGGGAACCTTGGGTGATTTTTCTCTTTCCTAATCCAGGGCACCGGAGGTATAATTTATTAAGTGTTTTTGTTACAGGGTGTCTGGTGACACAGCATATTGGCCCTCCAGCACACTCAACTGGTATCCTCCTACTCCATGTCACAAAGTGAACTGCAGCTTATCTGTGCCACTGTGGCAGGCCCAGAGCAAAGAGGCCAAGCAAGAGAGAGTCTAACCACCTCCCCTTGACATTCAACGGCATTACCATCACCGAATCCCCCACCATCAACATCCTGGGGGTCACCATTGACCAGAAACTTAACTGGACCAGCCATATAAGCAGGTCAAAGGCTGGGTATTCTGCGGCGAGTGACTCCCCTCCTAACTCCCCAAAGCCTTTCCACCATCTACAAGGCACAAGTCAGGAGTGTGATGGAATACTCTCCACTTGCTTGGATGAGTGCAGCTCCAACAACACTCAAGAAGCTCGACACCATCCAGGACAAAGCAGCCCGCTTGATTGGCACCCCATCCACCACCCTAAACATTCACTCCCTTCACCACTAGCACACCATGGCTGCAGTATGTACCAGCTACAAGATGCACTGCAGCAACTCGCCAAGGCTTCTTCAACAGCACCTCCCAAACCCACGGCCTCTACCACCTAAAAGGATAAGAGCAGCAGGCACATGGGAACAACACCACCTGCACGTTCCCCTCCAAGTCACACACTATCCCGACTTGGAAATATATCGCTGTTCCTTCATTGTCGCTGGGACAAAATCCTAGAACTCCCTTCCTAACAGCACTGTAGGAGAACCTTCACCATACTGACTGCAGCGGTTCAAGGCGACTCACCACCACCTTCTCAAGGGCAATTAGGGATGGGCAATAAATGCCGGCCTCGCCAGCGACGCCCACATCCCATGAACGAATAAAAAAAAAAATTTCCTCCTCTGGGAAATATGAAGGCAGCTTAGTCCTGCAATGCTTTTGCCAGATAGCAATTGGTTGTCACCCGAAAGCACTCTGACTGGGAAAGGTGTGTGACATGGAGAAAAGAAGAGGAAGAACCATAAACAAATTACTCAAACAAGAAGAAAATGGTTTGCAAATCTGGCAAGCCAATTATTCCATATCCTTTGATGATGATTTCATTAAATTAATGGCAAACAATCAGCTCCATGTAGACTATGATCTATAAAATAAACCACAGAAATTTTGGTGGCACAGGTTCACTCCTTCAGCCTCATGAACAAAAACAGCCCCTAACACAGAGTAAAAAATGTTCATAAAAGACTGCAAAATCCAGGTGTTAAGCCTTAATGTAAAACAGCAGCCAGCTGACCCAATACGTACCTCTCTTGTCATGAGATCCTGTGTCTCAGCTGGATATAATTCCACAATCTGTAACAATCTAGGGAATCTCAATCTGGCTTCTCTTGAATTATACTTCAGCGCTTTTAACATATTCTCCACTACACAGGCTGGGAATGTATGTAGCTCAGGGAAATTCATAGCTGTAACAAACATGAATTTATTTATTTAAAAATCATAAAAAACAGAATGTGCACAAACAATGTATTGGTGATCATCACTACTGTGGAGGTGTGAAAGTTGGAATAAACAGTAAGGGAATAATGCATTGCTCCAACGTAAAAGCTGGGCTCCTCACCAACTTTTGGTCGTGGGCCACTCTTCTAAAGCCTAGAAGTTGGGGTGCCTGTCTGGAAAATGCAAATGACTTTCAGGTCAGCAAATCGGCTGGGGATCAAGTCTATGTCCTTATGACAGGGACAAGTCCCACCACGCTGCAATTCTGTTGATGCAACGGCCTAACAGAAAATCCAGGCAAATATCTTCAGGAGAGGTGGTGAGAGGAAAAGAAAATTGACGAGATAAAAGAGGGTGGAAAAAAAGATGAAAATCAGAGGAGAAAGTGGAAAGATTTTTTTTTTCCCCAAACAAAAACGGCAGGCAAAAGAGCAAAGGAAGTTTTTGGCACAACTAGTCCCAGTCACCATATATATATATTAAAAAAGTGAGAGAAGGCCCATGCTTCACTAGCTATACATTGTATAAATACACAATACATGTAAATATATAGAAAAGAACACAAGTTATTACAAATTTGCTTGCAGTCTTACTGTTTTCACTTTCTTCTTCCTCACGCAGACGTTTGTCACAGAAATTTGCCAAATTCATGTAGGCCTCAATCACTCCCACTGTCTCTACATGTTCTTCAGAAAGAGACTGCACCTCTTCTTCAGCCTTTTTAACAGCACTTTGCAGATATTCATGAGCCTTTCTGTATAATCCAATCGCAACCTGAGCAACAACAAAAAACTGTCAGGACAGGTTCCGTTACCAACGGCATTTGTGCATCCTTTTGGTACAGTCTGGAGGTCAGGAATATTTTTCCTACCTGCACGATATCGTCACTAGTAGCTCCAGAAAGTTCTAGAACATTTTTTGCTCGATCCTTCTCAATATGCTGAAGAGATGATGGGTCTTTATTCAGAGCATTAGCCATAATGTAGTAGGTTGTACCAAGCAATGTGTTCTGGTCTCTGAGAGCATGTCTGTGTGTATTTAGATAATCCGTCTCGGTTTCAACTGTAAGATAAGATTTCTGTTCAAGACAGCAGCATTTAAATGAAGTCCTCATTAACTTGTTTTTTTTTCCCTGAAATGGCTTGGGTGCCTAGAGCGTCAGATATTCAATGTGCCGCAGCCCTTTAGTGATGGGGTGTAAATTCATACCCATGATCCCCCAATCTGATGAAAATATTCATTTTAATCCTTTGGAGACTGCTCCTTCTTACACACCTGCCTTTTTTTAAAAAAAAAGATAATAAAGTAATGATTAAAAATTATTTCCTCGTTGTATTTTTTTCTTTTCTGTCTTTCTGTCGACCAAGCAGGTTGGTTCTCAGGCCTCTGCTGCTCTCGACTCGGCTGGTGAGCAATGGGCAGAAGGTACATAACATGGGACTATCCAACTTTTTAAACTCTCTCTTTGCTGGTGGAGAAATGGTTTGTTGCTTCCATCTGATGGCACAGCTGCAATCAGGATCCCACCTCCTGTAAAAGGTGTATAGCCCTGCATCTGAAGCTCGCTGTCACATGTTGAAGCTATGCCAGAAAAATGTTCTTTATTTAAAAATTCAAACTGGCAATATTTGCCAGTTTGAATTTTTAAATAAAGAATATTTACAGTTGAGAAAGGCATGGATGTTAGGGAACTTGGGGAAATAAATAGTGATGTCTTGAGGAGTGTACATATTACAGAGAGGGAGGTGCTGGAAGTCTTAACGCGCATCAAGGTAGATAAATCTCCGGGACCTGATGAAATGTATCCCAGGACGTTATGGGAGGTTAGGGAGGAAATTGCGGGTCCCCTAGCAAAGATTTTTGAATCATCGACAGCTACAGGTGAGGTGCCTGAAGATTGGAGGGTAGCAAATGTGGTGCCTTTGTTTAAGAAGGGTGGCAAGGAAAAGCCTGGGAACTACAGACCGGTGAGCCTGACATCTGTAGTGGGTAAGTTGTTAGAGGGTATTCTGAGGGACAGGATCTACAGGCATTTGGAGAGGCAGGGACTGATTAGGAACAGTCAACATGGTTTTGAGAGAGGAAAATCATGTCTCATGAATTTGATTGAGTTTTTTGAAGGGGTAACCAAGAAGATAGATGAGGGCTGTGCAGTAGACGTGGTCTACATGGACTTCAGCAAAGCCTTTGACAAGGTACCGCATGGTAGGTTGTTACATAAGGTTAAATCTCACGGGATCCAAGGTGAGGTAGCCAATTGGATACAAAATTGGATTGACGACAGAAGACAGAGGGTGGTTTTAGAGGGTTGTTTTTCAAACTGGAGGCCTGTGTCCAGCGGTGTGCCTCAGGGATCGGTGCTGGGTCCGCTGTTATTTGTTATTTATATTAATGATTTGGATGAGAATTTAGGAGGCATGGTTAGTAAGTTTGCAGATGACACCAAGATTGGTGGCATTGTGGACAGTGAAGAAGGTTATCTAGGATTGCAACGGGATCTTGATAAATTGGGCCAGTGGGCTGATGAATGGCAGATGCAGTTTAATTTAGATAAATGTGAGGTGATGCATTTTGGTAGATCGAATCGGGCCAGGACCTACTCCGTTAATGGTAGGGCGTTGGGGAGAGTTATAGAACAAAGAGATCTAGGAGTACAGGTTCATAGCTCCTTGAAAGTGGAGTCACAGGTGGATAGGGTGGTGAAGAAGGCATTCGGCATGCTTGGTTTCATTGGTCAGATCATTGAATACAGGAGTTGGGATGTCTTGTTGAAGTTGTACAAGACATTAGTAAGGCCACACTTGGAATACTGTGTACAGTTCTGGTCACCCTATTATAGAAAGGATATTATTAAACTAGAAAGAGTGCAGAAAAGATTTACTAGGATGCTGCCGGGACTTGATGGTTTGACTTATAGGGAGAGGTTAGATAGACTGGGACTTTTTTCCCTGGAGAGTAGGAGGTTTAGGGGTGATCTTATAGAAGTCTATAAAATAATGAGGGGCATAGATAAGGTCGATAGTCAAAATCTTTTCCCAAAGGTAGGGGAGTCCATAACGAGGGGACATAGATTTAAGGTGAGAGGGGAGAGATACAAAAGGGTCCAGAGGGGCAATTTTTTCACTCAAAGGGTGGTGAGTGTCTGGAACGAGCTGCCAGAGGCAGTAGTAGAGGCGGGTACAATTTTGTCTTTTAAAAAGCATTTGGACAGTTACATGGGTAAGATGGGTATAGAGGGATATGGGCCAAGTGCAGGCAATTGGGACTAGCTTAGTGGTATAAACAGGGCGACATGGACATGTTGGGCCGAAGGGCCTGTTTCCATGTTGTAACTTCTATGATTCTATGATTCTTCTAAAAGAGAAAACATTTTCAAAAGTCAGCACAATCAAAAAAGTTTTAAAAAACGCAGCGGGAAAGCTGTCAGAAAGCATTCTTACTGATTTAAAGAATCAACGTTTTCGGTCGCTATGGCAATGTTAGAAAGCCGTCAGCCATACCTAGTAAGGGGATGGTCTTCATCATCGTTACAATCTGCTCGGCTCTCTCCTGACTCTGACTGCGCTTATGGCTGCATCGGCTGTAACTATGTATCCATCTCACTCTCCAGTCATCTCTGGCCTTGGACTCTTTATAAAGTTCTTTCAGCAGCTTGGTCGCCACTGAAAAATTGTTCTGAAATAAGGAAAACAATTGACTTTCTGAAAAAAGTTAATCAAAAGGAATTTGAAGAATTAATTATTTTGTAGTTGAAGGTTCAGGTTTAACAGCTAGCAATTTATGAGTTTGTCACAGTTGTAATTTATTTTAAATTTAATTGGATAACATATATTTCAGCCATGAAAATGAAAAATTACCTAGTGTTGTAATTTAGCAACATGTAATCTTTCACAATAAGCACAAAAGTGCTGTAACTAGGACTTGTGTTTCTTTTTGCCAATTATTTCCCTCCATTCACGATAACTTGGTGCCCTCTGGTACCTTGCCCAAGTGACCATTATTCATGTATATCCTTCAACAGTGAGTGCTGGCTGGTTATTTGACAATGAGGAACTTTACCGGACACCCACAGGCATACCTTTACAGCAGGGGTCAGTGGTTAGCAATCGAAAGCTGGAATCCTGGCTACGAACTCATCCTATTTTCAGGGCCTATTTTAGTTAACGGCTGTACTAAGACTAAATACTGTGATTAAACAAGTGGAACAGGCATTTCAATGTCCCCCTCAATATCAAAAGTCTCTTCACTAATAATTAACATAGAACACAGATTTTTATATTAACTGCATTTGATCAACAGATGCCGGTAACATTTTGTTGTATACCTGTTTCCTTGCACTTTCTAACATTTTTAACTTCATATTAAATTTACAGCTTCTTATGACCATGTCGACATCTTCCTCTTCTCTGTCCACATCCATTTTAGTATCAGCTCCTTCATCATCCACCTCCATACTATCATCAGCCTGAACGTGAGACAATTGCTCCTTGATCTTGTCGAGGAAGAAACAGCTGAGATATGGAGGAAAAAAAAATCAGAAAAAAAGTACCTACACTAAAGAAACTATAATAAAAAAACTAATTGATCACTTGTGGAATTGCTTATGGACTAAAAACAAAAATTTGAAATCATGCCAGTGGGTGGCTGGTACCACACATGGCATACAAGGTTAGGAACACCAGATCAGGTCAATGTTGGGTGAGACACGGTACACAAGCAGGGTTCAGTTGGGATCAGGTTGGGCAAGGCAGACAAGCTTGGTCAGGCAGAGGCTGAAACCTTGATATGCAGCTTCGTTTGGAGGCAAAGGGAGAAGAGAGGCCGAGTGAACTGGGAATTGTTGCACGATTAAACAAAATTAAAAACACTTGGAAGAATATGAAACATTATTTTAAAAGAGGAAAGCCGATAAATGTACATCTTACATGGTCTTGTGGGAATCTGATTGGTCCATGACATCATGGACCAAACAGCAATGTTACAAGCTTACAACAGACACAAATGGGTAAATTTTAACAATGAGGCGGGATCTCAGCTGGGGGGGTGGGTGGGATGTCAATAAGCAGGTGGGAAACAGAGAATTTTTTTTCGTGTGTTCTCTCATGAGATCGCAACTCAATTGAAGGCACTTAATTCTAATTCCAGGTTTCACATCTCCAAGCTGCGCAGCGGGCGTAGTACGCACTCGCATGATGCGATTTGAAACCCACTATTTAAAGAGCCAATGCAAAAATGGATTTTGAAAGAGAAAGGAGTAAAACGTAGAATGGAAGGACATAGAGGAAAGGCAGCACCCAGGTTCTCGGGCACCTCCCTGGAGATACTACTGGCTGCTGGGAGAAGCAGGAGGGAGTTGTTACACCTGGGTGACAGGAGGAACAAACCTGCTTCTGCCACCAAGGTGTGGCTGGAGGTGACAGAACAGGTCAGCAGCAGAAGCATGATGCCCAGGTCTTGGGTGCAGAGCAAAGAGCGATTTAATGACCTAACCAGGTCAGGAAACGTGAGCACAGTTATTGATTCACCTACATCCTGTGGTGCACATCACCATCACCACCACCCCCCCATCCCCCCCCCACACTCTGTCTTGCCAAGCCTACTCCATCACATCATTCCTCAGAACCACTCAAGTCTCATTATCAACTTACCTTTACTTTGTGCACTTCCTCACCTCCCCATTTGTGAACCCACCACTCCCACTCGCCTCAATCCTGATGCAATGACATGAATCTGTCTGATACTCACCCTCTGATGCATCTCTTTCATGGGCAATGGTCACCGAAAGCAATGCTTCCATCGGGTGACCCCGTCACCCTCACTCACACATCTGTTCTTTCTCCCCTTGTAGAAGAGAATGCAAAATGCGTGGGAGAGGAGCAGGACTGGAGGGGTCCACCACAAATAATGGCCTTGACAGAGGCAGAGGAGGGGGCGTTGGAACTCAGCCGGACGCAGAAATGCCTGGCTGTCTGGGATGCCGAGACTGGCACCCCGCAAACGTCTGGTGACAGAACTTTAACATCCCTCACACACAACATGAATTGATGCTATCAATGATTGGCCTGTTGCAAACCTCAGGATGCTCATTGCAACATCACTTCTGCAATGATTCTTAATATTCCTGTATGTTCTCTTCTAGGGCCTTCAAGTGCTGAAGGACCTGGACGAGGGCGATTCCTCAGAGGAGCTCCATGCCTCGGAGGGCGTACCGTCACATTATAGCAAGCCATGCACCTGTGCCAATACTTGCACCTCAGTGGGTCCTATTAGAGAGTTAGTTGGGTTGTCACCCGGTGAGCCACCACTCAAGTAAGCACGAGCAGACACTGGTGGCAGGGGCAGCTTTGGAGAATCCACGTCGGTGGGCGCACTCCTCTCCAAGCTCTGCTCAGCTGGACACAGATGCTGAACCCCAGGGGCCATCCTTAAAAAGGAGAATGATCGAGGTACATGTGATGTACTGGAAGACTTTCCACATTGACACAGAGGCTGGAGGGGTCCACTTCCAGCATTAATGGAGTGGTGGTGCAGGTAAGTGCAGGAATGTCTGCAATGGAGAGAATGGCAGCCTTCTTGGTGCTTCATGCATGGCTCACAAATGAGTCCATTCAGGCCCTGACAACGGCAGTGCGAACTCAGGGTTACCAACATTCTGCTGCCTTAAACAGGCAGACAGATATGTTAGCAGTGGCCTCACAAGGCATTACACATGTCCTCCAAGCTGTTGCCCAGCAGAATGGTAAGCGTGATGTGGCCCTAGCCCAAGAGAGGGATGATGGTGAAAGGGGACATGGAAGTGGGGACTCCACGTCTCACCTGTAGCACCCTCCTCCCCCCCCCTCAACTGGTACCCACAATGCTGCCTCCTCTCCAGATGGCCGAGTCTTCCCCTACACAGATGCAGGTGGAGCAGTCTTTGGTGGGGCCCTCACAGGCTCCAAAACCGAGAGGGTGTAGACCTAGAGCATCTCAGCAGTCAGGGCTGGGACCTAAGCAACCTACCACTACCCCTGTTGAAGCCACAAGGGATGCATCCCGTAGAAATGGTAGGAAGGTGGTGGTGAAGGCTTTGTGATCACCAAGGGTGTCTGACTAAATGTCATGTTTTTCATTTATAATTATTTTTTCTTACCTGCACATTAAATGTTATAATTTGCACCACGACTGCCACCTCTTGAGCAATCTTGAGTCCCTTTCGTGAAAATGCCCTTCCATGTCCCTCATAGTTAATGGCGAGATTGATGCCACCCACTGGGTGCGTTTACAATGGGTGTATGTGTGGTTGTAGGACTGATTTGTGCAAACGGGGGGGGTGGTGAGGGGATGCTGGTGGGAGGGGGTGCTGGTAGTTCCAGGTGGTGTGAGTACTTCACTTTGCAGATCTCCTTATGAGAATCTATCAAATATGAGTGACTTCCTGGTATCACAAGCAGCCATGTGTGCCATTGCTCGGCCGTTGGGTTGCCCATTGTCATCCTCCTCCTCTTCTTCAATGTTGATGGCAGGTGCAGATGCTTCATGAGTGCATGGGACCTCATCCACCTGTAACCCTCCCTGATGGGCGATGTTGTGCAGGACGCAACGCACGACTATTACTCTACACAACCTCACCAATGAGTACTGAAGGGCTCCCCCAGATTGATCCAGGCACCTGAAGCGCATCTTGAGCATTCCTGTAGCTTGTTCAATGGCAGACTTGGTGGTGATGTGACTGTCGTTGTACTGCTGCTGTGCCTCACTGGTGGGGTTTCTCAGAGGTGTCATGAGCCACATCTGCAGGGGGTATCCCTTGTCTCCAAAGAGCCAGCCCTTAAGTCTGTCTTGTGCATGGAAGAGGACCGGGATGTTGGATTCGTGCAAAATGAAGGGATCATGGTAGCTGCCAGGGAATTTGGCACACACCTGCAGAAACCACTTCCAGTGGTCGCAAACCAGCTGCACACTGATGGAGCAGCCCAAGATAAAGCAGCCCGCTTGATTGGCACCCCATCCACCACCCTAAACATTCACTCCCTTCACCACCGGCGCGCAGGGGCTGCAGTGTGTACCATCCACAGGATGCACTGCAGCAACTTGCCAAGGCTTCTTCGACAGCACCTCCCAAACCTGCGACCTCTACCACCTAGAAGGACAAGAGCAGCAGGCACATGGGAACAACACCACCTGCACGTTCCCCTCCAAGTCACACACCATCCCGACTTGGAAATATATCGCCGTTCCTTCATCGTCGCTGGGTCAAAATCCTGGAACTCCCTTCCTAACAGCACTGTGGGAGAACCGTCACCACACGGACTGCAGCGGTTCAAGAAGGCGGCTCACCACCACCTTCTCAAGGGCAATTAGGGATGGGCAATAAATGCCGGCCTCGCCAGCGACGCCCACATCCCATGAACGAATAATAAAAAAAAAACACTGATTGAGTGATATCCCTTTTCGGTTGATAAACAGTCCTGGCTCACGTGCAGGTCCTCGGTTTGCTGCATGTGCAATCAATTGCGCCCTGTACCGTGGGAAGCCAACCACAGAGTGGAAACCCACTGCCCTCTCAGTCTGGCTGAAGTTGTCGATGGGGTAGCTGATGTAGTCGGATGCTCTGGCACCAAGGCATCCGTGACCTGTCATATACACTTATGTACAGACGACTGATAGACCCTGGTGATGTCACTGGTGGCGCCCAGGAAGGATCCGGAGGCGAAGAAATCGAGGGCAGTGGTGACTTTAACTGCGACAGGCAATGTGTGACCACTAGGCCCAGCTAGGAGCAGCTCTGCATGAAGGAGCCTGCAGATATCTGCAACCACCTGGTGACTCAATCTGAGCCTTCGTTGGCACTGTTCCTCAGGAGGGGTCTAGGAAGCTCAGCCTCTGACTGTGGACCCTCTCACGTGGGCAGTGCCTCCTGCGACCTCAGCCCCTCTGTTGGTCACCTCTCTGCTCTTCTGCAGGTCCTTTTGGAGTTGCAACTCCCAGAACTGCACGCCGTGCCTGCCTCGGATGGTGATGTGCTTCCTCCTCAGATATACAGCTGAATAAATACATTGCGCCCCCCCCCCCCATCCTGACAATGTCAGTTTGAGGGGATCCAAAATGTAGGTAAATATGTGTGAACAAGAATTCTGAGTGTGAACAAAGAAATCTCAGTCTAAACACAAAGCTCCCAGCCAAAGATTTGTCTGAGAGAACTGACTGCCCTGCTGCAAAAACTCACTTTTTCTTCACATGTGTCAATCACTGGTTTAAATGGGTGCTGACTACAACTTGCCTCCGTTTCCATGGCATCTTTCAGAGGCCACGGGAAACCCATTAAGGGAAAGTTAAAATCATTTGTATGGCTGAATGCACAAAAATGTAATCCCCTTAACTGCTTCAACGGCAATTGGACCTTTAAATATCAGCCCACTGGCTTTAAGTGCTTCCGGGTTTCAGAAGCGCGCACGCACCCAGACAAGTCTGGGTCAAACCTGGAAGTGGGCAGGTTGGAGCCAGGATTTGGTCCCGCTCCCTAAACCAACAATTTTCACTGTCCACCCGCCCCCAACCCACCTGTTCTTGAGGGTTAAAAATTTATCCCAAAACTTTTAGTTAGGCAGATAGATAGCTAGATTCTATTGGCAAACTGTGTTCAATGAAACCAAGGATTTTTGTTAGCACTTTTCATATATAAAAAGGTATATCTATGGCTTTGTCACTCACTTGTAATGTATAACACACACATGCTGTATAAATATTACATCATCTGAGGAGTGTCCTCTGTCCATTAATGCTTTTTGGAATTATATACTTTAAAGCAATGATGGACAAGTATAACAACACACACAACCATTTTCCCAAAACTTCAACTTAAGCAGTCGGGGGCTCAATTTACCCGGTGAGTAATTGAGCCATACCAGCCAACCAAGTCCCAGGTTTGATCCCTGGTCTATGCTGAGTTAGCAGATTTCAACTAGGATAGCAATAGGGGCACTACAATTGGCCTCAGTTCCCTTGGGTTAGGGAATGGAAAATTCACCATGGTGAAACACCATCATTCTCCTGATATTATCCAGCAACCCTTGATGGAACCTTGCTCATATGGGTCTAAATAATGGCCAGTTAAGTAAAATACTGGAGTGTGGTCACTTTCCATGGAACCATACACTAGCATGTAGTAAATGTCTTCAAGGATAGGATAACAAAATTTTATAAGCAAATTGGTATGACAATTACAGTACATAATTACACAGATGAATTATGTATTGATTTGAATCTGGAGACCATTAACAGTTTCTGTTCGTTTTAATGTTAAAGTTTTGTGGTCCATTAGAATACGGTCTTTAGGTTACCAGAGGCAGCCATGGACAAGTTTTAAAACATTTTTCCATCCAGCAACAGGGGGATCTACTTGAACTACTGAAGATGTAACTGAAACAATTACTGATAGAGAGAAAAAAATTTTGGAGTCACTGTTTTATTGAGTGACACATTGCTGGAGCATGGTTCCAGAGTCAAGCATTCCCACAGTACCCACAGTATATGATCATAGGATGAGGAAGACCATTCAGTTCATCCCAGCTCATCTGTCCAGAAAAAATAATTTCCTTCATCATAGCATTCACTTATGCCTTAAATTATTCCAAGGATTTTGCCTTCACATCCTACCCAAAGGTTCATTGGATATATTGATCACTCTGTGTAAAGCTTCTTAACATCAGTTCTAAATTTGCCTTTCACCGGTTTCAACTTGTGCACCCTTGTTCTATTGTCACGGTGCAATTTGAACGAAATTTCCAGATCTACACGTCACCTTTCAAGGCTAAGTAGCCGAGTTTCTCCAAACTCTGTTCTCTCACCTATGGAGTCTCATGGATCTTCCCTCCATCATTTCCCTTCTCGGTGACCAGAAATGGACAATGTATTGTTTGACCAGAGCATTATTTTGACTATACAATTCAGCACTCTGCTTGTTGTCCAGTCACTACAGAGCTGTAATGAACATGTTGAATCTACTAAAATTCCCAAATGTTTTTTTAACCACCCTCAGCTATTTCAACACCATTGCTGAAGTACTCATTATATCCATTTTCTCTTCCAATCTGTAATACTTTGCACTTGTCCATATTAAATGTCATCTGCCATTATTCTGCCCAATTGTGTATTTTTTCTAAGTCATTGTGTAGGTCCCTGGCTAGATTTGCCTCTACCTAGTTCAGGGCTGCTAAAGCCACTTGGGCCTTTGACACTAACCTGGCTTAGATCAGCTTACTTGATCACATACAAAGGATCAAACCTGGGAATATTCTTGGTCTCTGATTCAATGCTGCATTGAGCAGTATAACCGTTGAGCCATTGGAGTACGGTGCATTTTAATTATATCAAAGATGAATGTGTATAAGTATATTTGTGTTGCTCCTGAATGTATTCTTGGGAATGTTTAAGCACAGTTCAGGATCTATTACGTGAAATGGTTTGGATGAATTTTTAGTTTCATATAAGCAAACAATGTTGTTTTCCTATTCTGAGGACCCTAAGGGTTTCAAAAGAGAAGTTAGATATTTGAAATTTATATTCAAAATTGACAGTTCTTGAAGCCCGAGCTCAAATTTAGCTTAAAGCATCTATTATACATGCGTGCCCTTGAAGTAAAAATGGGATGAGCATAGATGAAAACATTGCATTTCATTCTGGCAAACGAGACTGTGATACCGAATGTCATCAGCAAGCTTTGTCTGCCTGTAGTCCCTTTCCTTAATTTGAGTATTTTAACTGTTAAACTCATATACTGTTCTTGCCTGCACCATGTGATTCAATTCACACTACATAACTTCCTCTGCTGTTTTGCCTTGTTTGGCTGGCGATGTGGATAAAACACCCCATTTTTAAACCACAGAAGTGGGAGTTTGGCACCTAAGAGCACTTGGTGGGGTTTAGCCCTGGGAAAATGGTGGAGATGGGAGGCCTTCAACCACATGGCAGTGGAAAGTTGGGGTTTAGGGGCTTTGAGTACTTGGGCAGGGGGTGAAGAGGAGTAGTGGCAGGTCTGGGGTACAGGTACACTTGGGAGTGGTTTGAGAGTAGCAGAGTAGTAGGGTCTCTGAGCACTCAGGAAACAGAGATCTATGAAGAGTTAAGGATTGGGCTTGTACCAGTAGTGGGGTTGCACTGTGGGTTGGTAATGTTGGGAAAGATTGACCTTGAGTTTGGAAGCAGGGTTCAAAGGATATGACAGCATTGGGAGAACCTGGAGGGAGAATGCAGGATGTGGGAGCATTCGGATGTACAGTGTGGCATTTGGAAGCAATGGCAAAGGTGTGATAGGAGTGGGAGAGATGTGTCAGGATATGCCAACACACAGGGTAGGAAAGAAAGAGGCAGGGCATGGGAAAAGGGTCTTGGGGTATGGGAGCACAGGGAAGTTGGCACTGGGTCTGGGAGGGTGGTTCATGAAAGTGTGGGATAGATGTTTTTGGGGACATGGGTTGGCAGTGGGAGAAAAGGCCTGGGTGCTCTGCATCTGGAGCTGGCAGGAGGGAGCGAGGAGGAGCCAGAAGGCATGGGTGCTCAAGGGAGGAAGGGAATTTCCTAAAAGGGTTTTGTCAGCAGTGATCATGGGGAAACCTGTATTATTTAAAACACAGCTGAGTATTTATATTTTATAACTATATAGTACAGGTTTCTCAGGTCACTTCTTGGAAACCTTTGAGCACTTCCCCTCCCTGCTGCTGCTCCGCCACCCTCCCCCCCACTAATGGTTGGGTTCAAGCCAGCCTCAAGGATGAGTGTTGGGTACTGTCGCATTGGGTGGAACGGGGTGGTGGGGGACGCGATGGGGGGTGCTGATGGGGGGATTTCTTAAAAGCGTTCCTCCAGCAGTGACTGAGCAAACCTGTATTATTTAAAATAACTACTGTTGAAGGAGGGCAGGGGTGCCATAGGCCTCAGGGCAACGGGGAAAGTGGCATCTACAAGAGGCCATAATAGATGGGGCAGGCAATATCAGACGGCCAGATTTTAGTATCTTCGAGGTGGATGGCACTGATGGCACTGTAGAGAACCATGTTACCTATCTTGAGCCTCAGCTAAGTTCAGTGGTAAGTAAACAACCTGGCTTGGAGGCCATGTTTGGAGGACTCGATCAGAGGCAAGTAAAATGAACAGATAACTTCAAGTGGGACACAAAAGTCTG
The DNA here is from genome assembly GCF_035084215.1 of Heptranchias perlo. Taxonomy (NCBI): domain Eukaryota; kingdom Metazoa; phylum Chordata; class Chondrichthyes; order Hexanchiformes; family Hexanchidae; genus Heptranchias; species Heptranchias perlo. The sequence goes on from NC_090327.1 coordinate 60,580,519, forward strand.
ACAGTAAAGTATGACAGAAATAGCATGAAGGAGGAAATAATTAAGTGTTGAGAAGAAATATCCACATATGCAAAACTTAATATAGATATAGAATAACCCTGTAATTTTTTAAGGTATAGCTAACTAATCAAATATAGTTGTACTACAATATGCTCTTAGTATGATTCAGGTTCAGCAAGAACATAGAATTTACAGCACAGAAAAAGGCCATTCGGCCCAACAGGTCTATGCCAGTGTTTATGCTACACACGAGCCTCCTCCCATCTTACTACATCTAACCCTATCAACATATCCTTCTATTCCTTTCTCCTTCATGTGTTTATCTAGCTTCCCCTTAAATGTATCTATGCTACTCGCCTCAACCACTCCATGTGGTAGCGAGTTCCACATTCTCACCTATCTGAGTAAAGAACATCATACATTTAAGGTAATGTGTGGAAGGTGTTGTGTCTCTCGTGAATTTTCAGCATGAAAAGGAACATCACTTCACGATTCCAAGAACATCTTTCAATGTTATTTCATAACTTCATCTTATTCACAATATAAGAAATTAATACAATATTATTTAACGTTCATGTCATGAGTGATTTCATGAGAATTATTATCGTTCATTTGCCACAAAGATGGACAGAACTATTCTTGCGCCATACCGGTTCATGATTATGTCATCCCACACACTCATAGGATCCATCTGTGCATCTGGGTATCGACCTATCCAAGTTCTTATTAGTTTTCGAAGAGGCACTTCAGAGGTTAAATTAACTGCAAAAAACAAACAATGAAACAGTTATTCCAATAACCAGGATTAATTCATAAAATTAGATTGGGTCATGAAAGTCTTACTCACAAATCAGATAAATACGATATCCCAACGTACCCAGGTAAGTCAAAATTCAGACGCTCACTGGTGTAAACATATAAAACAATGCTTATATATATGCGGATGGTGCACACTTCCTGTACACAAATGTTACTTCCTGTAACACTTATGTCAACATTTATAATGGAAACTTACGTAAATATTTATAACTGGATGCTGTATGCAAACATTTTGTAATCGGAAAACCATATGTAAACATTTACCATCAATCACAGTTTGTTTTTGAAGTGATCGAGTAATTCAAAATGCTGTATGAAAGTGTTCTCAGTAACTGAAATTTCTAATGTCTAAAATAAGATTTTTTAAAAATACATATTTTAAACATGATTAAAATTAATCTTTGAGTTGTGTTTTGTGTCTTTTAATACATTCATTACATTTTTTTTTAAGTTGAAAGTCTCAGCTTCTCCCAAAAGCCTGGACTTGGATTAATATTTTTGCCCAGAGTGGTGACTCAGTTAACTGGGAATACAGGTGCTCAGGGTAGGGTGGGGAGGAGGGATTTCTTAAAAGGATTTTGTCAGCAGTAATCTGGGAGAAAATTTTATTATTTAAAACACAACTGAATATTTATATTTTAGAAATATATAATACAGGTATCCTCAGGTCACTGTTGGAGAGGCCTTTCAAGTAATTCCCCTTAATTAGTTCCTCCTGTCACACGTTTGTGTCTCAATTGAAGTTATTTGTTCATTTTACCTACTTTGAATTGAGCCCACCAAACATGACCTCCAAGCTAGGTGGCACTGTTGCTTGTTAGCTGAGGTTTAAGATAGGTGATTCTCTACAGTGCCTGGCCCACTCCCCGTTGTGGTCTTGTGTAGCTGCCGTCTCCCCCACTCCCTGGACCCCACCTCAAAGCCTGAGGCACCACGCCCCTCAGCAATAGTTATTATAAATAATAGATTTTCCCCAAACACTGCTAGTGAAAACCTTTTCAGAAATTTTCCCCCACCTCCCTTGACCTACCCCGTTGCAACCAGGCCCCAACATCCATCCTTGAGGCTAGCTCAAACCCAATCATGGCTGAAGGAGGGGCAAGGTGTGGGAGGGGCAAGGGGAGGGAAGAGGAGAGACGGCAGCAGCATCAGGGGGTGGAAGTGCTCAAAAAGGTTTTATTGGTAATGACCTGGAGCCTGACTATGCGCAGTGTAAATAATCTCCCAGTACACATCAGTAGAATGTAAGCTAGTCTGAAATCCCAGGGTTTTTAACGGGGCAAAAGTGTTGTAGTTCCAGCGTAGGGGAATGGAATTTGGGGTGTAAGTCAAATATGCCAGGAGTTACACCCATTCTAAAATACCAGAAGATGTGCCCAGTCTCAAAGTGGTGCATTATTCTAAAAGACAAGAAAACCAGGGCAAAAAATTCAACCTTTTATGCCAGGATTGCAGCTGATTTAAATTAAGCTCAAAAAAAGGTAACATTCGCGCCAGACATGTGCCAGGCAATGACCATCTCCAACAAGGAGAGTCTAACCACCTCCCCCTTTACATTCAACGGCATTATCATCGTCGAAACCCCACTATCAACATTCTGGGGGTCGCCATTGACCAGAAACTTAACTGGACCAGCCACAAATACTGTGGCTACAAGAGCAGGTCAGAGGCTGGGTATTCTGTGGCAAGTGACTCACCTCCTGACTCTCCAAAGCCTTTCCACCATCTACAAGGCACAAGTAAGGAGTGTGATGGAATACTCTCCACTTGCCTGGATGAGTGCAGCTCCAACACTCAAGAAGCTCGAAAGAGCTTCAGGGCAAAGCAGCCTGCTTGATTGGCACCCCATCCACCACCCTAAACATTCACTCCCTTCATCATCGGCAGCAACTCGCCAAGGCTTCCAAATCCACAACCTCTACCACCTAGAAGGACAAGGGCAGCAGGCACACGGGAACACCACCACCTGCACATTCCCTTCCAAGTCACACACCATCCCAACTTGGAAATATATCGCCGTTCCTTCATCATCGCTGAGGCAAAATCTTGGAACTCCCTCCTAACAGCACTGTGGGAGAACCTTCACCACACGGTCTGCAGCGGTTCAAGAAGGCGGCTCACCACCACCTTCTCAAGGGCAATTAGGGATGGGCAATAAATGTTGGCCTTGAGAGTGACGCCCACATCCCATGAACGAATAAAAAAAAAGATACCTGCAAGACTTGTTGAACCAGGAAGTGTTAGAGTTCACAGACTTTGTCCACAAACTTGGTCTGAAACATCAGCTTTTACTGAAGCAATTAGAAAAATCTTTTCTCCATTGTTCAACTAAGAACGAATTCTGAAAGCTGCCTTTCAGCAGTTTCAGGAACAGAAATTTTTTATCTTCCCACCCTTGTCACTGTGCCCTTACAATGGGGTTCAATATGGACATACCCTGTAATTGGAGCAAGAGGAGGCGGCAATGAGACAGGCACGCAGATTAAGGTTATACCATAGGAGATGATCAACCAGGAGGTACCCTTCCACCAAAGCCTACAGATGACATTGATTCCTCGAGGATGTCACTGAAAAGGTCAACTTAAGAGGCAATGATTCAGTGAGCAGGAATAAAAGGAATTCTTGTCTCCCACTGCAAACTGATCTCCAAACATCCTCTCAAAAACAAAGAGCACACACACTTTGAAAAATAAGACATCAGATCACAAAGTAGTTTTACTGTCTGTATATATATTTACAACAGGTGCTTCCTTTTACCACCATACCTAATCCAGTGCTTCTCTGTGGGGCCCGGACGACTGAAGGCCGTGGGATGCACAACATGCAGCAGTCATCAGGGCCGGTGGGGGGGGGGGGGGGGGGGGGGGGGTGTAATTCTGGGAAAGTAGGACTTGGTGCAGGATAGGATATGGGCCGCAGAGTTTTGGATGAACTTGAAGTTTACAGAAGGTGAGGATGGTCAGAAGAGCATTGCAATAGTCGAGACTGCAGTTTACAGAGGTATGGATGAGGTGGGGTGGAGGCAGGTGATGTTATTTAGTGGGCAATCTTTATGATGGCAAGGATGTGGGGTGGGAAGCTCAGCTGGAGAAAACTGTAGCTCATCCATGACTGAATGTCGAAAAACACAGATAGTGGAGAGGTCGAGGGAAGTGGTGGAGAGGTAGAGCTGGGTGTCAGCAGCATTCATATGAAAGCTGACCCCATGTCATATATTATGTTCTTAATATTATTTTCATCAGTTCCCCTTCTTCTTGCCAGTTGTTTATCGGTAATGTTTGCTGATTCTTGATTGGTGGTTTCTGTGACCCACCTGTTCATTGGTAGGTTTTCTACTTGTGCAGTAATCAGCATTATTTAGTTAAGAGTGTTTCTTGTGATAAATGTGAAGTATACTTTGCATGTGTGACACTTAAGTCTCACACTTTGAAGTGTGATGGACATATGCTGGATGCACATCTCTTAATTGCACAGAAAATATCTATATATTTTCCTTTTCTCATAGCAAATATAGGCTAAGCAACAGGAATTCATTTTTTTTTTGCAAAAGGCCCCGAGACTGACTGTCTGCAGTGACATCCCAAGAACAGACAGAAACAAATCTCAAGGCTGTCTGATCCAGATTAAAAGACAGTGTCTGACATTACTTATCGCGCAATGAGAGAGGTCATAAATATTTGTGCAATCTTGGTCACCAGTCCTTGGTTTTAGTCTTAAAGGGGTAAAGTCTCCATGAAACTGTTTTTTGTTTTGGACATGGAGAACAACCACTGTCATTGCTAAGTAACGTGATGATGCATTTCAATGTGATTCCAGTCGTCCTGTGCGTGTTTAAACAAACAGACCCATTTAAAAAAATTTGCCACATCTTTTTCAAGGAATGTTTTTTTGGGATATCATGCTTTGTACTATTAAAATGACTGATTGTATCTAGTGAAAGACAGGTTTTCACCTGGAACATTAACAAGTTGCTGTGGGACCCAGCAGCCTACAGTCATTATTATTTCAGTAGCGGATAGGATCTTACCTCCTTTGGTGATGAAAAGGAGAAAATCCTGGATCTCTGTCAGAGCTTGAAGAGACTGCAACTTGGTAAGTCGACTCCTATGTAGCAACGTGTCAATACTGGAATAATTCTAACAGAAGAATAAATACGTTAAACATGTTTTGATAAATGTGTCATTTATTATGAACTACAACTTCAAAGTATGCATTATTTTCTCAGTATATTACTGTTGATTCCTTTATTAATAAACATTTATATTAATGCCAAATGGGTAAGCAAAAACTTAACCACTCAGTTGTGTCTGTATATCTAGATGAAAAATAAAAACAGCCTTTAATTTGTGACACACAATCTTAGTCACTGTAAGGTAAGAAACACCAATTTATCTGGTTAACTTTTTTTAAATTTAAAAATACAATATTTTTTAAAAATAGCATTACAAAAGCTGGAACTTGTTACTTGGCCTGATACTCTGAATGAAGGAAGGTGCAACAAGCTATTTAGCAAACTGGCTCACAGGAAGGTTAACTTGAGATAATGATTTTCCCATTTATAGGGCCAGGATTGATAAGCGCATATGTTCTGAGCTTTTTCTCATCATAGCCACGGCATCACCTACTGGTAAGTGCATCACAGCATATATATGGAAAACATATCAGCATCTTTTCTGAAAAATAAATATGTCTAAAATTATCCTTATGGTACTGGACTATACTAATTGCTTTTTAAAAAAAAAATCACCAGAGAAATTTACAGCACAGAAAGAGGCCATTCGGTCCATCCTGTCTGTGCCAGCTCTTTGCTAGAACAGCTTCAATGTACGGATAAAGTAAAATAGGGGAGCCGTGTGCGTTAGACACTAGCTTTCCACTACGGCGAGCTGGGTTCAAATTCAGCCCAGCACAATGGGATTAAAGTCTGCTAGTTATAAGGGTCGTATGCGAAATGGGTTTGGGCAACCTCAATCCAGTCCTTAGTGGGCCGACAGCACTAAAGTATCCCCTAATTTAGCACTAATAGGCATTTTCCCCAGAAGCCACAGGTCCCTAGATTCTGGAAGCGTCCCGTCAGATTGGAAAATAGCGAATGTAACCCCTCTATTCAAGACAAGAGGGAGACAGAAAACAAGAAACTATAGGCCAGTTAGCTTAACAACTGTCATAGGGAAAATGCTAGAATCTATTATTAAGGAGGTTATAGCAGGGCACTTATAAAGTCTCAATGCAATCAGGCAGAGTCAACATGTCCTTGTGAAAGGGAAATCGTGTTTGACTAATTTATTAGAGTTCTTTGAGGAAGTAACAAGCAATGTGGATAAAAGGGATCCTGTGGATGTGGTGTACTTGGATTTCCAGAAGGCTTTTGACAAGGTGCCACATCAAAGGCTACTACACAAAATAAGAGCTCATGGGGTAGGGGGTAACATATTAGCATGGATAAAGGATTGGTTAGCTAACAGGAAATAGAGAATAGGCATTAATGGGTCATTTTCAGGTTGGCAAGATGTAACGAGCGGAGTGCCACAGGGATCAGTGCTTGGGCCTCAACTATTTACAATCTTTTTCAAAGACTTGGATGAAGGGACCGAATGTATGGTTGCTAAATCTGCTGATGACACAAAAGGTAGGTAGGAAAGTAAGTTGTGAAGAGGACATAAGGAGTCTGCAAAGGGATATAGATAGGTTAAGTGAGTGGGCAAAAATTTGGCAGATGGAGTATAATGTGGGAAAATGTGAACTTGTCCACTTTGGCAGGAAGAATAGAAAAGCAGTATTTTATTTAAATGAAGAGAGACTGCAGATCTGAGGTACAGAGGGATCTGGGTGTCCTAGTACATGAATCACAAGAAGTTAGTATGCAGGTACAGCAAGTGATTAGGAAGGCAAATGGAATGTTGTCATTTATTGCAAGGGGAATGGAATATAAAAGTAGAGATGTTTTGCTACAGGGCATTGGTGAGACCACATCTAGAATACTGTGTGCAGTTTTGGTTGTCTTATTTAAGAAAGGACATAATTGCTTTGGAGGCAGTTCAGAGAAGGTTCACTCGAATGACTCCTGGGATGAGGGGGTTATCTTATGAGGAAAGGTTGGATAAGTTGGGCCTGTAAGATGTAAGATCCTGAGGGGACTTGAAGGGGTAGATGCTGTGAGGATGTTTCGCTTTGTGGGAGAGACTAGAACTAAGGGCCACAGTTTAAAAATAAGGGGTCTCCCATTTAAGACATAGATGAGGAGAAATTTTTTCTCTGAGGGTCGTGAGTCTGTGGAACTCTCTTCCCCAGAGAGCAGTGGAGGCAGGATCATTGAATATTTTTAAGACCAAGTTAGATAGATTCCCGATTAACAAGGGAGTCAAAGGTTATGGTATGTAGATGGGAAAGTAGGGTTGAGATCACAATCAGATCAGCCATGATCTTATCAAATGGCAGAGCAGGTTTGAGACGCTGAATGGCCTACTCCTGCTCTTAATTTGTATGTTCGTATGATGGTTAATGTGGAAAAGGGAAATATATCACACTGGTGTAGTAGGGGTGCTTTTGGAGTTGGGCTGAGGCACATTGTTGGAGCAAACTAGGGGAAACTTTACTCAGCATCTGAACTGGAGTACTTAATGCAGACTCTGAGTACATGAAATGGGAAGAGTTCCAATGATCAGCACTAACATCCCTCATCTTATTGAGCACAAAAATAAAAAGTAATGAAATAAATGTTTTTTCTCAGATTAACTAAAACAAATATCCCATATTTCACGATTTCATGTTCCCTTACAATTCCTATAGGATATGCTGAGTATCTGTTCAAGACAAACCTGCAATGTTCCTCCTATGCACCAGCCAGTCAACCTGCTCCCATGCCGCCATTAGTAGCATTCTGCAACTGGCCAGTAGGACACAGACAAGGGCAAACTTGGCTTACTCACCCTTCAACTTTCCCTCTGTCCCTATGCTCAAATGTCACCCTAAAGTGAGCACAGCCACACCAAGTCCAAATGACGAAACTAACAGATGAAATCCAGTGTGATTTGGGAAAGTTATGTTGAATATATTTTTACGCTACAACTATGCATGTTTCCCTTTTGATTTTACCTGAAAATGTTTATCTTGTGCGTTAAAAATCCAGCGAACACACAGATCATTAGATGCCTACTTATGACTACTTATTTTAAAGTCACCAGTAGTGGACAAAGTCTATAGCAACTCAAAAAGCCAAATTCAAATACAAAATTAATCTTACCGAATAGACCATCAACTCTTGACTATATGCCAGGTACTAACCTGCATAAAAATTTGCATACTATTATTGACATAGTATTTAGCACGATCAAAGTCATCCTGCAGGATGTACAGGAGGCTCAGTTCCTGGCTGTAGCGGGTTTCAATAACTGTCTTCCGTTGGTCCATCTTCATCGCATTGTCAATAAATGTCAGCAAAGACTGGTCAGCTTCACCCAACTGTAATAATTTCACCTTACTATGCATCACGTGTGGCAAGTAAGTCTCCTAAAAGAAATACCAAATGGAAGAATAAAACTTGTTCTCACAATCCTTTAAACATCTACTCAAACACATTGTTTACACCTCCCAGGATAATATTTTTTAAAAATGCAATTAAAAACATTTCTATTTATCTCCATGTCTTATTCCCTTGGGTACACCAGAACCCATCTCGGAGGTGGAGAGAGTAAGTGGTTTACGATTACAAGGGAGAAGATGATCAGGCCTCTCTGAGCTACAACGTTGTACAATCTAGCAACCTAGACAATGACTATTAAGGCTTCTTTTTAAATTAAAAAAAACTATTGCTATAGGTGTATTTGGGTAAATGTTCTCCTTTAGATTTTGTATTTTTATTCTCTTCTCTCTCTGCCTGGCCAGACTGGAAGTTAAATGAGTGGGACTCAACCCTAAAGTGATACACATCGAGAGATTGAAGAAACCTTGAGTGGTGCCTAAAAACATTCACACTTTTGGTATAAATTGAACCTTGATTAGTCATTGCATATTGCAGTCAGATGGAGACACACTGTGAGCAGTGGAAAAAGCAGTGACTACAAATCACCAGGCATTGTTCTGTGATTTATAAATGCGAATGATTCGAGGATTTCATTTCCACAACATTCACCTGAGGAAGGAGGAAGCCTCCGAAAGCTTGTGAATTTCAAATAAAATTGTTGGACTATAACTTGGTGTTGTAAAATTGTTTACAATTGTCAACCCCAGTCCATCACCGGTGCATCTCCACATCATACAAATGTCTAGGCACTCACTCGCATTCACCACAGTAAATCAACAGAAAGATGAAAAAAATATGGCAATGGCAAATACCTTCACCATCCACCCCACAATGAATGCAAGATTGTGATGTTCACACAGTATTCATTTTGTGTCATTAAATAGTATTAATATTGTTGGTATAGAACTCACAAAATGTCAGCACCATCTAGTGGTACAAATATAAACTACAATTTGGTGCATAATGTCTGCAAATGTCACGAGGTAATTTAGATAGAACTCTGGTGCAAACATCAGCCCCCTCTCCCTAGTCCCCAAAGTGCACTGCGATGGTAAAAAGACAAACAGCCTGGTGCCAAGCAACTACTGGTTTTGGCTCTAAAATTAAACGTGCAACTGAGCTAATTATATTGTCGGCTTCCCTCTGAGTATTCTCTTGAATGTTGAATGTGTCAATTAACTAGAGCTTAAAGTTTTACTAATTTCTGCATTACATTCAACTTGTTATTCAGAGTAGTTAATTGGAGGCTAATTGAATAACTGTTTGATTTGCAGAAAGGAACAGGTACATGGGAGATCAGCATGAGGCTGTTCATCAGGTTCAGCTTCATTGGGGGTGTTATTCTGATTTACAACCAATTTGGGGAGTTTGGTGAATGGAGATTGCAAATGCTCGATTTATCCAGTTTGCTCACCTTGAATAAGCCACACTCATTGGTTCGTTGTGACAATACATTACACATTTTAAAAAATACAAAGAACAACGTATATGTTCTAAATGCAAATGACTATACAATAAGATATGCATGAATAATCATGCACCTCCTGCTCCAATATCTTGACACTTCAGTAAAACACTTAAATTTTTTTTTTATTCGTTCATGGCATGTGGGCGTCACTGGCGAGCCCAGCATTTATTGTCCATCCCTAATTGCCCTTGAGAAGATGGTGGTGAGCCGCCTTCTTGAACCGCTGCAGTCAGTGTGAGGAAGGTTCTCCCACAGTGCTGTTAGGAAGGGAGTTCCTGGATTTTGACTCAGCGATGATGAAGGAACGGCAATATATTTCCAAGTCGGGATGGTGTGTGACTTGGAGGGGAACGTGCAGGTGGTGTTGTTCCCATGTACCTGCTGCTCTTGTTCTTCTAGATGGTAGAGGTTGCGGGTTTGGGAGGTGCTGTTGAAGAAGCCTTGGCGAGTTGCTGCAGTGCATCCTGTGGATGGTACACATGCAGCAACTGTGTGCCGGTGGTGATGGATGGGGTGCCAATCAAGCGGGCTGCTTTGTCCTGGATGGTGTCAAGCTTGAGTGTTGTTGGAGCTGCACTCAGCCAGGCAAGTGGAGAGTATTCCATCACACTCCTGACTTATGCCTTGTAGATGGTGGAAAGGCTTTGGGGAGTCAGGAGGTGAGTCACTCGCCACAGAATACCCAGCCTCTGACCTGCTCTCAGCCACAGTATTTATATGGCTGGTCCAGTTAAGTTTCTGGTCAATGGTGACCCCCAGGATGTTGATGGTGGGGGATTCGGCGATGGTAATGCCGTTGAATGTCAAGGGGAGGTGGTTAAACTCTCTCTTGTTGGAGATGGTCATTGCCAGGCACTTGTCTGGCGAGAATGTTACTTGCCACTTACGAGCCCAAGCCTGGATGTTGTCCAGGTCTTGCTGCATGCGGGCTCGGACTGCTTCATTATCTGAGGGGTTGCAAATGGAACTGAACACTGTGCAATCATCTGCGAACATCCCCATTTCTGACCTTATGATAGAGGGAAGGTCATTGATGAAGCAGCAATGTCCTGGGGCTGAGATGATTGGCCTCCAACAACCACTACCATCTTCCTTTGTGCTAGGTATGACTCCAGCCACCGGAGAGTTTCCCCCCTGATTCCCATTGACTTCAATTTTACTCTGGCTCCTTGGTGCCACACTCAGTCAAATGCTGCCTTGATGTCAAGGTCAGTCACTCTCACCTCAACTCTGGAATTCAACACTTTTGTCTATGTTTGGACCAAGGCTGTAATGAGGTCTGGAGCCGAGCGGTCCTGGCGGAACCCAAACTGAGCATCGGTGAGCAGGTGATTGGTGAGTAAGTGCCGCTTGATAGTACTGTCGACAACACCTTCCATCATTTTGCTGATGATTGAGAGTAGACTGATGGGGTGGTAATTGGCCGGATTGGATTTGTCCTGCTTTTTGTGGACAGGACATACCTGGGCAATTTTCCATATTATCAGGTAGAGGCCAGTGTTGTAGCTGTGCTGGAACAGCTTGGCTAGAGGCGCAGCTAGTTCTTGAGCACAAGACTTCAGCACTACAGCCGGGATGTTGTCGGGGCCCATAGTCTCTGCTGTATCCAGTGCACTCAGCCACTTCTTGATATCACGTGGAGTGAATCGAATTGGCTGAAGACTGGCTTCTGTGATGGTGGGGATATCGGGAGGAGGCCAAGATGTTTCATCCACTCGGCACTTCTGGCTGAAGATGGTTGCAAACGCTTGTTAGTAATGGTAGAGTGAGGAATATGTCGTGCCATGAGGTTACAGATTGTGCTGGAATACAATTCTGCTGCTGCTGATGGCCCACAGCGCCTCATGGATGCCCAGTTTTGTGCTGCTAGATCTGTTCTGAATCTATCCCATTTAGCACAGTGGTAGTGCCACACAACACGTTGGATGGTGTCCTCAGTGCGAAGACGGGACTTCATCTCCACGAGGACTGTGCGGTGGTCACTCCGACCAATACTGTCATGAACAGATGCATTTGCGACAGGTAGATTTGTGAGGACAAGGTCAAATAAGTTTTTCCCTCGTGTTGGTTCACTCACCACCTGCTGCAGGCCCAGTCTAGCAGCTGTGTCCTTCAGGACTCGGCCAGCTCGGTCAGCAGTGGTGCTACCGAGCCACTCTTGGTGATGGACATTGAAGTCCCCCACCCAGAGTACATTTTGTGCCCTTGCTACCCTCAGTGCTTCCTCCAAGTGGTGTTCAACATGGAGGAGGACTGCTTCATCACCTGAGGGAGGGCGGTAGGTGGTAATCAGCAGGAGGTTTCCTTGCCCATGTTTGACCTGATGCCATGAGATTTCATGGGGTCCAGAGTCAATGTTGAGGACTTCCAGGGCCACTCCCTCCTGACTGTATATCACTGTACCGCCACCTCTGGTGGGTCTGTCCTGCCGGTGGGACAGGACATAGCCAGGGATGGTGATGGAAGAGTCTGGGACATTGGCTGAAAGGTATGATTCTGTGAGTATGGCTATGTCAGGCTGTTGCTTGACTAGTCTGTGGGACAGCTCTCCCAATTTTGGCACAAGTCCTCAGATGTTAGTGAGAAGGACTTTGCAGGGTCGACTGGGCTTGGTTTGCCTTTGTCGTGTCCGGTGCCTAGTGGTCCGTCCGGTTTTATTCTTATTGTGACTTTTTTTAAGCAAGATTTTACAACTGAGTGGCTTACTAGGCCATTTCAGAGGGCAATTAAGAATCAAACACATTGCTGTGGGTCTGGAGTCACATATAGACCAGACCGGGTAAGGATGGCAGGTTTCCTTCCCTAAAGGACATTAGTGAACCAGATGGGTTTTTACGACAATCCGGAAGTTTCATGGCCACCATTACTGAATGAAGAAAGATTTATGGAAGTAGTGAAACCGACATACTGTGGCAAAGGGTTGGTTCACCATATATATTGCTGTTCAATTTTTGGTACGTGTGTGTGCTCAGTAACATTTTGAACAACGCAAATGAACACATCAAACAAAACAAAAGGGTGCTAATGTTAACCATAATTTTTGGATTCTGACTTTTATAAAAAGGCTCCTGGAGGCAAGGCTTCCTCTCCTAAGAGACTTCCATTGGATTTCACTGGGCACTGAATCTCCAACCTATACTGAACATATCTGAAGTCGATGGTGCTCAAAACTTGAAACACCTTTGCTCACCTGATAGAAAGGGTCAGTCCATATCTCCTCTAAATCTGCAGGTGTTTTGTCACTGATGTTGACAGTGGAACAGTATTCCAGTGACTTCCATTCGGTCAGGTGACTATAACACTCCAGGGCTGCAATATCCCAAAAATCTTTCTCTGCATCTGTGGGGTTTCCGTTCACCCACTCTTCGGTATTCAGGGCCTGCCAAATTATAATAGCAGGTTAAAGATATTACAATACAATTCATGGAATGCTCCCGTTACTATTTACCTGCAGAAACAAAGCGAGAAAAGGAACTGCTGTCCTATAACAAAGGCGGCAAAATTACTAGATACTTTCAAGTTAAAGACTCTGCCAGGGGATATAAAAATATTCATACAGACACCATGTAAGAAATGCCTACCCCAATTTTACTTTGATTTTTACTAGAGTCATTGGATGAATATTAATAAAAGCAATCCATGAATTTGTCCCCCAATTTACCTTTCACGTAAACCAAAATATTGACAAACAGGCAAAAATCCTCTACCATGGAGACGGACAAGCAATAATGGAGGTGATGGTGCTCCCAGAACAAGTTCCCTTCCAAGTCACACATGATTCTGACTTGGACATATATCCCTTATCATCGCTGGGTCAATATCCTGGAACTCTCTATCTAATGCCATTGTGGGAGCACCATCACCACAAGGTTAAAGAAAGCTCATCACCACCTTGTCAGTACAATTGGGGATAGGCAATAAATGCAGCCTTACTGGTGTTGCCCACATCTAGTGAACAAAAAAAAAAGCTATGCTTACAATCCACTGTTTCACTGCTGTGGCGTAAATAATATGTAACTGGCCCCCAACGTACACAAACATATTCCATTCATTATGCTAAAATCACAACTTTTGAGTATAGTGACATCGGAGAACAGATGACTCTTCTATCTATATCTTTGGAACAGGGAGGGCAGCACTGTTATCTCACAGGTCAAATTGTTGGCATTCTCACAACCACTTTTACCTGATCATATAACTGTACAGCCTCAGCATAATCGCTTTTTGCTTCTGCCAATAGTGCTTTTTGAGTGATTGACTTTGTACCAAGTTTTTCACTGAAGATGCCACGCAGGACATCATAATCCCCTAGCGATCGGTACAACCTGCAAAAAGATCAAAGTTAAAACAGTCTGAGGTTTAACTTTAAATAATTGTTTGCATTATCATTGTGGCTCGGTGGGTAGATGCATCACAACAAGCTGATGAGAGAGCTGAATAGCCTACCGACACTTAAAATCTAGACTCACACAAAAGTACTTTGGCGAGATAGTGCCTTTGGATGAGGAAGGAGGAAAAGGCAAATAACAAGGAAAAGTATATGTTTAAAACAAATGTAAGGAGTCGCACAACACCAGGTTATAGTCCAATAGCTTTATTTGAAATCACAAGCTTTCGGAGCTTTGCTCCTTCGTCAGGTGAAGTGAAGAGATGCATATAGGCACAGCTTATATAGTCAGAGAATAATGTCTGGTGATTACAGATAATCTTTCTAACTGCCTTTTATCACACCTCGGCAGAGAGATAATCACAGCAATCAAAGGAGTGAATGGTGTTCAAACAGGTTAGTCAGGGAAACATTACATCCAAGAATACTGAGGTGGGGTCGTAAGGGGTCAAATATAGCAGATGCTGGGGTTTGTATTAAAAACACATAACTTTTTTGCTGGAAATCGCAGCAGGTCCGGCCGCATCTGTGTATGGAGAACAAGCCAACTACGACTTGAGTCTGGATGACTCTACGTCAGGTGGGGTTACATGTAGCGTGACATAAACCCAAGATCCCGGTGTTTTTAATACAAACCCCAGCATCTGCTACATTTGAACCCTTATGACCCCACCTCAGTATTCTTGGATGTAATGTTTCCCTGACTAACCTGTTTGAACACCATTCACTCCTTTGATTGCTGTGATTATCTCTCTGCCGAGGTATGATAAAAGGCAGTTAGAAAGATTATCTGTAATCACCAGGCATTGTTCTCTGACTATATATGCTGTGCCTATATGCATCTCTTCACTTCACCTGACGAAGGAGCAAAGCTCCGAAAGCTTGTGATTTCAAATAAAGCTGTTGGACTATAACCTGGTGTTGTGCGACTCCTTACATTTGTCCACCCCAGTCCATCACCGGCATCTCCACATCATGTTTAAAACAGGCACTTTTACTATTTTATTAATCATGCAGAGACTCACTTAGCCAGCTGTACCCATCGGGCGGTGTCGGGAGGCAGCTGGTTCATGCCTCGTGCTCTCTTCGCTGGAGGTTCTTCTGGAGGGGTGTGGTGGATTAAACTCAGCTCCAGAAGCAGAATTCCCATTGGCTGTTGTAAACTGGCTAAGGCAGTTGAGCTTACAATAGAGGGATCAAGATTCAGCAGATCTGTGTGCTGACGACTCATATCCTTGTAAAACAAGGCAGAGAAGTACTGGTACAGTGCAATACATCAAAACCTATGTTATTTAATCGAACAAGCAACTATAATCAAACTGATCACTTTATTTCTATAATAATACATAAAGCAGGCAAAAGCACAACTTACCCAAGGACAACATAGAAACATAGAAAATAGGAGCAAGAGTAGGCCATTTAGTCCTTCGGGCCGGCTCCGCCATTCAAAATGATCATGGCTGATCGTCTAACTCAATACCCTGTTCCCGCTTTTTCCCCCATATCCCTTGATCCATTTAGCATTAAGAAATATATCTATCTCCTTCTTGAATACATCTAATGACTTGGCCTCCACTGCCTTTTGTGGTAGAGAATTCCACAGGTTCACCACCCTCTGAGTGAAGAAATTTCTCCTCATCTCGGTTCTAAATGGCATACCCCGTATCCTGAGACTGTGACCCCTGGTTCTGGACTCCCCAGCCATCGGGAACATCCTCCCTGCACCTAGTCTGTCTAGTCCTGTTAGAATTTATATGTTTCAACGAGATCGCCTCTCATTCTTCTAAACTCTAGTGAATATAGGCCTCGTCGACCCAATCTCTCCTCATACGTCAGTCCCAGGAATCAGTCTGGTAAACCTTCGTTGCACTCCCTCCATGGCAAGGACATCCTTCCTCAGATAAGGAGACCAAAACTGCACACAATACTCCAGATGTGGTCTCACCAAGGCCCTGTATAACTGCAGTAAGACATCCCTGCTCCTGTACTCAAATCCTCTTGCAATGAAGGCCAACATACCATTCGCCTTCCTAACTGCTTGCTGCACCTGAATGCTTGCTTTCAGCGACTGGTGTACAAGGACACCCAGGTCTCGTTGCACCTCCCCTTTTCCCAGTCTATCACCATTCAGATAATAATCTGCCTTTCTGTTTTTACAACCAAAGTGGATAACCTCACATTTATCCACGTTATACTGCATCTGCCATGTTCTTGCCCACTCACCCAACTTGTCTAAATCACATTGGAGCCTCTTTGCATCCTCCTCACAGATCACATTCCACCCCAGCTTTGTGTCATCTGCAAACTTGGAAATGTTACATTAGTTCCCGCATCCAAATCATTGATATATATTGTGACTAGCTGGGGCCCAAGCACTGATCCCTGCAGTACCCCACCAGTCACTGCCCGCCACCCGGAAAAAGACCCGTTTATTCCTACTCTCTGTTTCCTGTCTGTCAACCAATTCTCAATCCATGCCAGTATATTCCCCCCAATCCCATGTGCTTTAATTTTGCACACTAACCTCGTGTGGGATCTTATCAAAAGCCTTCTAAAAATCCAAGTACACCACATCCACTAGCTCTCCCATATCTATTCTACTAGTTACATCCTCAAAAAACTCCAGTAGATTTGTTAAGCATGATTTCCCTTTCATAAACCCATGCTGACTTTGTCCAATCCCGTTAATGCCCTCCAAGTGTTCTGTTATCACATCGTTTATAATAGACTCTAGCATTTTCCCCACTAAACACTTTTCCAAGTTTCTCACCAATGCACGATTAACTTATTTAAATGAATATTCAACCTGAATACATAAATTGCAAGATCCAGAGTATTTCCCATAGTGCACATAACTATTTAGGTAGATCTAGAATGCAAATTGAGATTAAGTTTAATCAACCCAATTAAAACAGGAAAAAATATATACTTTCATTTTATCTACTTTTACCTAACCTTTAAAAAGGTACTTATTTCTGTATAATTTTACAGTTGTCTTCATATTGCAACATTACTAAACATTACAGCAATGCTCAATTACACTTGGTTTCCTTTCCTTTAGCCAATTATTGATCAACATCCTTGTCTAACAACAACAACTTGGATTTATATATCATCTTCAATGCAAGAAAATGTCCCAAGGTGCTTCACCAAAGACAGTGTAAGGAAAAAGGACTTGAGTTGGAAGGAAGAGATTAGGAGTGATTGAAAGCTTGGTTAAAGAAATGGGTTTTGAGATTTTTAAGGGTGGAGATTTATGGAGGAAGATCCAAAGAATAGAACCTAGGCAGCTTAACATGTTCCATCACCTCAACTATCTCTCCTTTAAGATTCTATCTACTGTCCATCTAAACCTCTAGAAATTATCCTCACCACATCCTCTCTCTCCTGTGCCAATCTTGACCTCTACACTAAGCAACTCCTCATCCAATGTCATTAATTTTCACCTGAACTCGTCCTCATGGCGTAAACTTAAACAGTCTTACTGACTGACCAGAGCAGCAGTCTACTGCCAGAACGGACTGGACCATTTCATCTTCACCATCACTGCAATTCTAAGAACTCTCAGTTGTGCTTTAGCTATTTACAAAACATAAGTGGTAAAATGAAACTTCATAACCACTGCTCTTTAGGAATTACACATGTGCACTATGGAAAATACTCTGGATCTTGCAATTTATGTATTCAGGTTGAATATTCATTTAAATAAGTTAATGGTGCATTGGTGAGAAACTTGGATAAGTGTTTAAAACTTTAGGGCAGACACTGCAGTTTCTATTTAACAGTTAAAATGATTTATATAGAGGGAAATAACATGGTCTTTTGAACAAGGGAGCTTGAATAGTTACAAAAGTGTCTCTTTCCTAAAAAAAATGTTTACGTTTTAGACCTGAAATTGCAGTTACACCTTCAGTTATGCTGATATCAAGTCAATTCAGATCCTGTTGGGTGTAAATCTATGCCAGCGCATTGCTGGCATAAATGCAGGAAACTCGTGTGAACTGATCTTTTGCATGTGGGTGGAGCTATTTAAATAAGCGGCAGACGATTTTGGATAGATGTATTTTGGAAGCAGCACAAACGATTGAGGAAATTCACACGTAGTGACGTTTTGGCGTAAATCAGTTATGTGATAATTTCCTTGGAAAAAGTGGCGCAACTCCACTCTTATGCTGTAATTACGCCAAAAAGTTTCAGCAAATTCTGGGCCGATAGGCCAAGCGGCCCACCTTCTATGGTTCCTGGAGCTTCTAATGTCCAAAATCAAGACCACCCATATAGTTGCCACTGGCAACTGAGGCTATCCCTCAACTCCGATCCCTCCCTCCTACTCTCCATCTCACTGATTTTACTCTCTACAGTTTCTCCCCATCTTCCCCTCAAGACACTCATCTTATTCACAAAATATGTCCACTCCTTTAAGTACTTCCCATCTCACCTCTCAACCATCTTCATCTCTTCAGTCCCATGCCTGCCAACATCATGAATCCCTAATTCTATCAAGGCTGACATTATCACCCCCTTCTAAAGAAACCCACCCTAAACCCCAATATTCTAACAACCATCTTATATCCGACCTTTCCTTTCTTTCCAAAGTCCTGGAAGGCGTTGCCTCACAAACCTATTCCCACCTATCCCTTTTTCAACACCCTCCAATCTAGCTTCTGTCCTGCACAGAACACTGGGACTCTACTAGTCAAAGTTACAAACAACATCCTGTGCGACTGTCGACCACTCTTTGCTCTTCAAGTGTCTCTCCTCTTCGTGGCATTGATCTTTCTTGGTTCTTCTCATGCATGTCTGCACAACAGTATGTAAATAATGAAAAGGAGGGAATCAAGGCTCCAACCTTGGTCCCTTCCTCTACTGTTTACATGATATCCTTCATCAATATCATCCAGAAGCATGGGCTGTTGCAACACTCGAACTACCCATCCAACATCAAGACTCGGATAAACCAAAGTTTCTTTTTTGACGAGAACAAGGCCTTCCTCTTTGCCTCCCATGTGCTTCTGGCCTTGACTTCTTCAATTTTGCTGGCTGCAATGTCAGGTTGAGTCAGGAAGTGTGAAACCTCACCGTACAGCTGAGGTACCCCAAGCTGAGCCTTTTCCAATGCACTTCCTTCAGTTTCCCCACCTCAACTCTCCAATGTTACAACTTATTCAAAATGCTGCAGCCTGTATCCTCATCCACATAAAGTCTCACACACCTGGCATCCTCATCAAACTCCACTGGCTCATCGTGCCCCAGTGAGTTGACTTCAGGATTCTCATCCTCACTTTCAAATCCAAATCCCACCCTACCCTTAAATGATCTCTTGCAGCCATACATCCTCACTCGCACCCTCCACTCCTCTAACACCCAGTTACTGCCTGTCCTTCACTTCACCACTGGTGGCTGCTCATTCAACCACTACACTCCTGACATCTGGAACTCCTTATCAAGTTCCCTCCACCTTGCTAGCTCCCTCCCTGTTTTTAAAAATCTCTTAGAACCCTTCCCTTCTACTGTGTCTTTGGTACTCCATCCTAACCTCGGTCTATTTTCCCTCCTGCTTAGTCCACTGCTTTTTCTTCCTTCATGTAAAATGCTTTGAAGTGTCTGACTGCACATGAGGAGCACTATAGCAATGCAAGAAATTGTATATTCAGCATAGAAACTGATACACAACATAATGAAATAATTATACAAACAAGGCATGCCGTGAGGTTCCGACAGCTAACTAACCAATTTTGACAGCTTCTAATTCTGCATTACAGTAATCATTCTTAAGAAGGTTTTAAAATTTTCCAACAGCTGTGATTCAAATTTTTGACAGCAGAGTACCAACAAAGGTTCATAGTAATTAGTTCATTTGACAGTAGGTTACCCACTCCCAAGACAGATCTCAAAATCAGTAAATTGTAATTATATTAAGTAGCAGTTCTCCTTACCTGAATGCAGGTCACAAATGGTGGGAAACACAATGTTGTACTACTAAGCAAATAATTAAAATTTTTCATGAGTGCTTTTCCAATGCCATTCATTTCAGCAGCTGTTTTAGATTTTTTCACTTCTTCCAGAATTCCAGAAAATAGAGCACTGAAAAGTTGTTTAGCAAGTGAATGGTCTTTCTGCAAAACAATTACAAATTCTGGTAAATTTCTGTAGTTACCCTGAGAATCCGCTCTCCAACAAGACTTACCAAAGAGCCAGCACAGGCACGATGGGCCAAATGGCCTCCTTCTGTGTTGTATGATTCTATTCCCTGAGAATTCACTCTCCAACAAGACTTATTAAAGAGCAGCTACAAATAGCAATCTTCAGAGAATTCGAAACACAAAGACTCATTTACATTGGGCCCCCTCCATTCAAGATGGAAACTCAACAGCAGGGTTTGGCAGTGTTCAGTAGGCTGGGTCTGACTGCTCTTGTTCCATGAGTGCAAACAAGCTTGAACATCTACGGTAAATTCAAACTGAAAGGCTTCTTTTCAACCTTCCTCTTTTTTTTACCTTCCAGGGTTACTGAAACAATATCTGGCAGTCCTCACCATTTTGCTGGTTATTTACCACTATTATTACCATAAGTGCAACTCATAGCATCTAGACTGCAGTCATTGAAGCAGCTTTAAGAGCTGGCTGGAAATTTTTCACACATGTTATCCTGAAGACAAATAGCTTTCATAACAGGTAATTTATCTGTCATTTCTCTGCAGAACTTTATTTGAGGTGTACACAGTGGGGAGTAAATACTAAACTCAAAAAGTATTCCATAAATCAAAATAAAAGCCAAGTTATTGTACATGTTGCAGGCTAATTGTAAAGATGTAGAGAAAGAAATTAGTCAAAAGAAAATAAGCAAGTATTTGTCAGCTAAAATAGATTTATTTAGAACAGGAGGATAAAATTGTTTAGGATTTTATTTACAAACCTGAGCTACAGCCTGCAATGGAGCAATTAAACTGCTGAATTTGATCTGAATGTCAGGCAGATCTCCAACACGATAACGTCTGTAAAGAGTGACCTGTGCATCACGTTTCATCTTCTGTTCAGTTTTCATTTCCTGAAAAAAAAGATTCAGTGATATTTGATGTAACTAGCCTGCTGGTTTGTCTTACCAGATTAACAAACAAACATCCAACTTTACAAAGGCAAAAAGTAAATACTCATTAGGAGGTGAAGCAAAAACTGAAATTGTGAACCTCTATCATTGCAATTAGAAGCATTAATGATCAGGCAGGGTGTTTTAAAATCAAATGTACTCAGTACTCTCTAGCCCTTTCGTTCATCTTTAAAAACTTAATAGGTGAAATTGTTCCTATCAGTATTTGTGCTGAATAACTTACTGCATTTGTTTGAAGTTCGTCTGTGTAATATTTAAATATATTGGTCAACCCATTATTTTACATGGTTACCAAAAACATTAAATAGCACAGAGGAATTTTACATGAATGCAGTAACGCATTCATTACAAATATTGCTGCGACGAACTTCCCCTCGAGGGACACATTTTCAGCGAGGTGTAACAGTATCTGGAACAACTGAAGGCCTAACTCAGCAACTTTTGAATTTCTGTTCCCTTGGTAGCAGTAAAAGAAAGATGGCACTGGTCATGCAATAAAAGACATGATCAGTGAACACAGGGGGCTCGATTTTACCACCCGCTATCGGGTGCGTTCTCGGCGGGGGGGCCCTGAAAATCGGGAAATCCAGGAGCGGGACCGGATCCCGCCTCGATCCCGCCCACTTCCGGGTTCCCCGCTGACACACCGGCGTGCGCGCGCAGCCCCCGCTGGTGGGAATCCCGCAGGCAATTAAAGCCAGCGGGATACCACTTGGCAATATTTAGTTAGGTATTTCAGGTCATCAACTGACCTGATTAAGGGACTATGGGATTTTTGAACAACATGGGACTGTTTCCCACACTGGGGGAACACTCCCAGTTCGAATGGACGTGTTGCAGTTGTCAGCCTGTGGCAGCTGCAAAGGTCCATTTGACAGGTGTTGGGGGGGGGGGGGGGGGGGGGTGGTGGAAGAGACGAGACCCTCACCCATTGCAGGAGGCCACTCCGTCACTTGGGACAAAGTTTGGCCTCCACCACCCTCCTCCGGACGGTCAAAGTCACCAACCTGCACACTTACCCCAGGGTCCGGAGACATGTACCTACCTTGCGGACCCCCTCAGATGTACATCTTGCAGATGGGGGCCGCTGTAGCTGCAGTCATGACCTCCTCGGAGGGCGAACAGCATCACCAGCCTCACCAGCTTCGCCATCCACCTCTGACACGTGGAGCTCCACAACACAGTGCTGTGACACATCCATCTGTACAGCAGGAGGGAGGGCTACCGCAGAGAGCACTACCCTCGCCACAGGTTCCACAGACCGAGGCTCAGCCTCCTGGACCTCTCTGAGCAGCAGTGCACACGGAAGCTCAGAGTCACTCGACATGTAGCCGTGGACATCTGCAGCCTCTTTCATGCCAAGCTGCTCCTGGCTGGCCCGTGCACCATCTTCCTACCTGTCGCTGTCAAAGTCACCACTGTCCTCCCGAACTTCTCCTCCGCATCCTTCCAGGGTGCAACCGGGGACATCGACGATGTCTCTCAGTCGTCTGCGCAGAAGAGCCCTGCAAATACACCTACACCCACTCTGCAGTGACATAATGGGTGGCATCAGTGGTGGGTCCTCATAGTGATACCCAGGAGCGGGCATTATTGCACAAACCGGACAGGATTCGCGAAGACATGGCAGTAGTGGTGCCAATATAATGTGTGATGTGAGTTGTTCTGAAATTCAATATAAGTTACAACCATGACAAACCCTCAAACACCCTTGTGCATCCCCTTCATGCTCACGACACGTTTGCCTTATGCTGCCTACTGCACATATGTGATGCATGCCCTGTGGCTGCAGCACAGGTGGTGGCAGGTTGAGTGAGGCTGGCTGTGAGAGAGATGAGAGAGATGCACGAGAGGGTGAGTATGGGATAGAGCCATGAGATTGTATGAGGATTGGGTTGCATGGTAGTGGCGGGGTGAGTACTGGCGAGGTGAGTAGGTGCAGTTAAGATGAGGATGGGGTTTGAGTGGGTATGAGGGGTGATGTGACAGAGTAGTGTTGGCAGTGCCGAAGGAGATGTGGGGTGGGGGCAGTGATGTGGCAGACGGAGTGTAGGGGAAAGACTACGCGTACTCACTGTGGCTGACCGACTGAGGTCATTGGACCGCCTCCTGCACTGTGTGCATGTGGGCGATATGTTGGTGGCACGGGTGACCCCCTCTGCCACCTCGAGCCAGGCCTTCCTGGTGGCGGAGGCGGGCCGCTTCCTCCTGCCCGCCGGGTGGAAGATCTCTGTCCTCCCCCTCCTCCTCACCCCATGTATTGATACCTGGGGTGAGGCATCATTAAACTGGGAGCAGCCTTCCCCCTGGGCTGCTACATGCAGTCATCTTTGCTATTGGTTGCAGCATCTGTCAGTGGAGGACTGCCCCTTTAAATAGAGCGCCTCCAGCTGACAGATCTTACTGCGCATGTGCAGCCCGCCCGACGCACAGATCAGCAGCGGGGAACCCGGAGGAGCAGGTAAGTGGATCCAATTAGTGGTTTGCCTGCTACGATCGCGCAGGAAACCCACTAATTTCACCGGGCGCGTTACCCATGCGCCCGCTAGCCCATCCGCCGAGAACCCGCAGCCCTGCTAAAATCGGGCCCAGGGACTCTGATCTTGCACACCAAATATAGCAAAGTTACTGTTGGAGCAACACCAGCTAAGACTTGGTACTTGAGATCTGGTATTGTTCTGGAGTATTCTTGAAACATTACAGGAAATTTGTAGCTGGACTTGAGGTAACCAACTCACATGGGAGAAACTTGGAAGAGCAATAAGTAATCCAAGCTGATGCTTTAAAGCCCGTAGATGTAAACTACTATGTTCAAAAATGAATTTCTTGAGACAGACCATTACCTGTAATGAAGCTCATTTCAATGTCATTGGCAGCACAATATAAAGGTCCATAGTTTCAATGGTTACTGGCTTAACCAGCTAATGCAGAATTTCTGTAGATATAATTCAAATCAACCTGCCTTCATCTTTTTTTGAATTGTTTATAGATTATGCACAATATTCATAAACATTTTTGTGATAACAGATCTTGATCTAACATATTATAGTGCATCAAATGTTTGCTGCACTATATTAGATTGTCCCAGTGGATAATATGTTTTTTTTAAAAATAGAAAAGCAACCCTATTTCTGAGTTCATCCTATGATGTAAACAGTGGTGGCTGTAGACACTATGAGGGGATAGCAGTGAAGTAAACACATGTTTTGGTAACAAATTAGGGGTCTTATGAGGTACTTTCAAAAAAAAGTTACGCAGATTTACCTTTGCAAGATGCTTTTCCTGGATGCTCTTTCTGACAAAGATTAGGCTCTCTTTCTCTCTATCTTTGAGGAATCGCCGCCTCAGACGTTGGATGTCCGCCCTCTGGTCAGCTACTATTGTAATGCAAAAAACCCACTAGTTAATCACCCGTGGCATTGCTCACAAACAAAAATAGATTAAAAATTGTATGTCTTCCTGATGTTGTCTTTGTTTCTCCCATCAGCTTCCTTTTTCTTCTGTGGCTGTATCGGATGTATGTTGCTGTATTGATTAACTGAATTTTTATTTTGTACAACTTTTAAAGGCTAGGGCATGCAGCAAAGTGTACTTGGTCAGAAGTAGATTCTGGATCAGGCAGTGCGAGATGTCTGAGGCTGAACCAGACCACTCGCAACCTTGGCGTCCTATTTGATCCCAAGATGAACTTCTGGCCATATATCCGCTCCATCACCAAGACCGCCTACTTCCACGTCCGTAACATCGCCAGTCTCTGCCTGTGCCTCAGCTCGTCTGCTGCTGAAACTCTCATCCATGCTTCTGTTACCTCTAGACTTGACTATTCCAATGCTCTCCTGGCTTTCACTCTCCATAAACTTGAGCTCATTCAAAACTCTGCTGCCCGTATTCTAACTCACACCAAGTCACGTTCTCCCATCACCCCAGTGCTTGCTGATCTACACTGGCTCTCGGTCCAGCAACGCCTCGATTATAAAATTCTCATCCTTGTTTTCAAATCCCTCCATGGCCTTGCCCCTCCCTATCTCTGTGACCTCCTCCAGCCCTACAACCCTCCGAGTTCTCTGCGCTCCTCCAATTCTGGCCTCTTGCACATCCCTGATTTTAATCGCTCTGCCATTCCTGCCTAGGCCCTAAGCTCTGGAATTCCCTCCCAGAGCCCTCCACCTCTCTCTTCCGCTTTAAGACGCTCCTTAAAACCTACCTTACCTGTCCTAATATCTCCTTAACTGGCTCGGTGTCAAATTTTGTTTGATAACGCTCCTGAGAAGTACCTTGGGACGTTTTACTACGTTAAAGGCGCTACATAAATGCAAGTTGTTGTTGATTCAGTGAGTGAAGTGCATAAGTGGATATTTATAATACAATAATACTAAATGTAATTAATAATACTACCTTTTGTTTTACTGTTGACCTCATCTCCTGGCAGAGCAAGCCTCTTCTTGCCAAAGTCTGGACCAACAGGTTTCATAGCTGCTCTCTGTGGCCTCTCGCTCCGCTTAGAATACACAAGTAATGAAGAGGACAGTGATTCTGAGGATGTCAGGGAGTATTCTGCAAAAGTGTCCAAACTGCTTCCTGTTAACCAATTAAAGTTCCGTGCACCTAGAAACAGGCATCAAATATAAATAAAAAATCATAATAGTCACCCTTTATATTTAGAATATTTTCTATTGTCTGACGAATCTAGGCATTTGTCAAAAAGCATTCATTCCACTATTGGCAATTTAGGAACTCAGATCCCAAAAGTCAGTAATTTTCTTTAGGGTCTATTGGGTCAAATTAAAATATAAGCAGCCAAGGCACTGGGATTTGAGCCTTACTAACACTCAAACAGCCAACTGGTCTATTATAATCACCGTTTTTAGGTACACTGCTGTTCATAATTGATACCTGCAATTTTGTTATTTATTTTGCTCCATTTATGGATTTTCCACAAGATTTATTGCCAATCAGACTAATAAACTAACCAATGAGGCTACTTTCATGCTATGATGGAATTTTTCTTTCATTCAGTCAACAAAGAAAAATAATTACGCTGATTATTGTTCCTATTATGTCAAAATATACAAATTATTCCTTTGTGCACATATTTTTTAAAAATATATTCACTCTTGAGATGTGGGTGTCACTGGCAAGGCAGACATTTATTGCCCATCCATAGTTGAACTGAGAAGGTGGCTGTGAGCCAATTGAGTAGCTTCCTAGGTCACTTCAGAGAACAGTTAAAAGTCAACCACGTTGGTGTGGGAATGGAGTCACTTATAGACCAGGATAAGGATGGCAGGTTTTCTTCCCTGCCATTAAGAACATTAATGAACCAGTTGGATTTTTTATTTAAACTGAATTCAAATTCTCAAACTAGTAAGATTTGAACTCTCATTCTCTGGATTATTAGTCCAGGCTTCTTACAAGTCCAGTAATTTAACCACTACACTAGTGTACCCTAGGATAAAATGTTATATAAACAATGTCACCAAAAGTTAAAAATATGAACAGAGTTGCACATACCAAGGTTCTGAGTTGGCGTAAATTCATAATGGGTTAGGCTGGCCCTAATTTGGCCACCTATTGACCTTTGACCTGTAACAGATGCTTCTTGTGATTGACTTCTACTGCTGTTCTGCGTAGCTTGAGTTTCCACAAACAATGGAGTAAGGATTCTACTACGTTGATGCCAACTTGAATCAATACTATAATCCTAAAAAAGTGCAGATTGTAGAACAATGAGTGAAGTGCAATAAATATCACTTTGCAAAAATTAGATGAACGTAAATCTTGATCTCAGTTCCTCCACGGCCTTATAGCAACGACTATTTTAAAAAGCAGTTTAAAAGAAAAAAGGGCAGAAGCTGTAGGAGCAAATATAAATCATCCTTATATGTATAAGGCAGGGCTGAGGGAGCGCTGCGCGGTCGGAGGGTCAGGGCTGAGGGAGCGCTGCGCGGTCGGAGGGTCAGGGCTGAGGGAGCACTGCGCGGTCGGAGGGTCAGGGCTGAGGGAGCACTGCGCGGTCGGAGGGTCAGGGCTGAGGGAGCGCTGCGCGGTCGGAGGGTCAGGGCTGAGGGAGCGCTGCGCGGTCGGAGGGTCAGGGCTGAGGGAGCGCTGCGCTGTTGTAGGATGATTACTGTAGGAGCACTGCAGACGTGTCAATAATCGGGGTGGGGGGGGGGGCATGGATTTAAAGTAATTGGTAGAAGGATTAGAGGGGAGCTGAGAAAAAAAAAATTTACCCAGCAGGTGGTGGGGGTCTGGAACTCACTGCCTGAAAGGGTGGTAGAGGCAGAAACCCTCAACTCATTCAAAAAGTACATGGATGCGCACTTGAATTGCCATAACCTACAGGGCTACGGACCAAGTGCTGGTAAGTGGGATTAAGCTGGATAGCTCTTTTTCGGCCGGCATGAACACGATGGGCCGAATGACCTGCTTCTGTGCCATAACTTTGTATGTACCCAGCGGGATAAGCAGCAAAACATTCTGTAAGCACGCATCAATGAAGGGCATTAACTAATTGCTAACAGCAGGTTTTATAAGCAAGCTTTTGGAAGGTGCGCAACTGGCCCACTGAGCTCCTCAGGCTAAACAAGATCTGTTGTAACGTTTATTGTAAGGTGACAGTAAGAAGAAATGCAAAAAATAGCTGAACCCAATAATTTTGCCAGCCTTACTTTATGAAAAATCAAATTAGATCTCATCACAAAAAAGAGACCTAGTTGATTAGCAGTATGCAAATGATGAAGAGATGGCCAATAAATCCAGCCTTGCCAGCCTGAGTGCAGCGGGCACAGTGCGAGCAACTTGAGAGTTTGGTAGGTGTGGGAGTTCGGTGAAGTGGGGGAAGGAGGTGCTGCTTTGCCTTGCTTTTCCTAACTTTTTCCGCAGAGCGGCGGCAGACCTGAGCAGCAGAAGACTGAGAGTGGGGATAAAAACAGCAGCACACCTGCAACAAGAGAAATCTGAAGTGTGACGTCACAGGTGAGAAAGGTAAGTGATTGGTAGTGACTGTGGGCTAAGTTTTAAGTTAACATATAGCATATGACTAAATTTTAAAAACTAAACTTGATTTAATTAATCTAATAAATTAAATGAGGTAAATAATTTGATTAACACTAAATTACTTAATTAAATAAATAAAATAATGGGAGAACAGATGTGTTGCTGCTGCAATATGTGGGAGCTTGTGGACATTTTTGTCCAGGGCGACTACATCTGCAGTAAGTGTCTGCAGCTTGAGGAACCTCGGCTCTGTGTTGAGGAGCTGGAGTCCGAGCTGTGAGACATCAGGGAGGGAGAAAGCTACCAGGACCTTTTGCTCCAGGAGACAGCCACACCCCTTAGATTAAATACTTTAGAATTGACACGTGGTCAGGGACAGGAGGGCGTGACTGCGAGTGAGACAGGTACAGGGATCCAGGAGGTAGCATTGCAGGAGCCTCAGTCCCTGCACTTGTACAATAGATTTCAGGTTCTTGCAACCCTCGTGGACAAGTGCGGGGACGACGAGCAAACTGACCTCAGCACTGTGGTACAGGAAGCCGTTCAAGTGGGGGGAGTAAAAAGGAAGGTGGTTGTAGTAGGCGACAGTATAGTTGAAGGGATAGACACTGTTCTCTGCAGCCAGGAGCATGAGTCCCGAAGGCTATGTTGCCTACCTGGTGTCAGGGTTAAGGCCATCTCCTCCAGGATGGTGGAGAACTTGGAGTGGGAGGAGGAGGATCCAGTTGTCGTGGTCCACATAGGTACCAATGACATAGACAGGACAAAGAAAAAGGTTCTGCTGAGAAAGTTTGAGGCAGCTAGTGACTAAATTAAAAAGCAGAACCACAAAGGTAATAATCTCTGGGTTATTACCTGAACCACGAGCAAATTGGCATAGGGTAAATAAGATCAGAGAGATGATCTAAACAAAGGAAACTATGAAGGTATGAGGAGTGAATTGGCTATGATAGATTGAGAAGCTTCATTAAAAGGCATGACGATGGATAGGCAATGGCTAACATTTAAGGAACGAATGCATCAATTGCAACAATTATACATTCCTTTCTGGCGTAAAAACGCAAAAGGTAAAGCGGCCCAACCATGGCTAACAAAAGAAATTAAGGATAATATTAGATCCAAAGAGGAGTCATATAAAGTTGCCAGAAAAAGTAGCAAGCCTGAAGATTGGGAGCAGTTTAGAATTCAGCAAAAAAGTACCAAGAGATTGATGAAGAGGGGAAAAAGAAAGTATGAGAGTAAACTTGCAAGGAACATAAAAGCGGACTGTAAAAGCTTCTACAAGTATGTAAAAAGAAAAAGATTAGTGAAGACAAATGTAGGTCCCTTACTGTCAGAAACAGGAGAATATATAATAGGGAACAAGGATATGGCAGAGCAATTAAACAAATACTTTGGCTCTGTCTTCATGGAAGAGGACACAAATAACTTCCCAGAAATGCTAGGGAACCAAGGGTCTAGTGAGAAGGAGGAATTAAAGGAAATTAGTATTAGTAAAAAAAAAGTGCTGGAGAAATTAATGGGACTGAAAGCCGATAAATCCCCAGGGCCTGATAATCAGCATCCCAGAGTACTAAAAGAGGTAGTCATGGAAATAGTGGATGCATTAGTTGTCATCTTCCAAAATTCTGTAGATTATGGAACAGTTCCTGCAGAATGGAGGGTGGCAAATGTAATCCCACTATTTAAAAAAGGGAGAAAGAAAACAGGGAACTACAAACCGGTTAGCCTAACATCTGTAGTAGGGAAAATGCTAGAGTCTATTCTAAAGGATGTGATAACAGGACACTTAGAAAATATTAACGGGATTAGACAAAGTCAACATGGATTTATGAAAGGGAAATCGTGTTTGACAAACCTACTGGAGTTTTTTTGAGGATGTAACTGGTAGAATAGATAAGGGAGAACCAGTGGATGTGGTGTATTTGGATTTTCGGAAGGCCTTTGATAAAGTCCCACTTAAGAGGTTAGTGTGCAAAATTAAAGCACACGGGATTGGGGGTAGTATACTGGCACGGATTGAAAATTGTGAAAATTGGTTAACAGACAGGAAACAGAGAGTAGGAATAAATGGGTCTTTTTCAGGGTGGCAGGCGGTGATTAGTGGGGTATCGCAGGGATCCGTGCTTGGGCCCCAGCTATTCGCAATATATATCAATGATTTGGATGAGGGAGCCAGATGTAATATTTCCAAGATTGCTGACCACACAAAACTAGGTGGGATCGTGAGTTGTGAGGAGGATGCAAAGAGGCTTCAAGGCAATTTAGACAAATTGAGTGAGTGGGCAAATAGATGGCAGATGCAGTATAATGTGGATAAATGTGAAGTTATCCACTTCGGTAGAAAAAACAGAAAGGCAAGAGTATTATTTAAATGGTGATAGATTGGGAAATGTTGATGTACAAAGGGATCTGGGTGCCCTTGTACACCAGTCACTGAAAGCAAATATGCAGGTGCAGCAAGCAGTTAGGAAGGCAAATGGTACGTTGGCCTTCATTGCAAGAGGATTTGAGCAAGGATGTCTTACTGCAGTTATACAGGGCCTTGGTGAGACCACACCTGGAGTATTGTGTGCAGTTTTGGTCTACTTACCTAAGAAAGGATATACTTGCCATAGAGGGAGTGCAGCGAATGTTCACCAGACTGATTCCTGGGATGGCAGGACTGTCATATGAGGAGAGATTGGGTCGACTCGGCCTATATTCACTCGAGTTTAGAAGAATGAGAGGGGATCTCATTGAAACACATAAAATTCTGACAGGGCTGGACAGACTGGATGCAGGCAGGATGTTTCCCCTAGCTGGGGGGGCCCAGAACGAGGGTTAACAGTCTCAGGATACAGGGTAGGACATTTAGGACTGAGATGAGGAGAAATTTCTTCACTCAAGAGGGTGGTGAACCTGTGGCATTCTCTACCACAGAAGGCTGTGGAGGCCAAGTCACTGAATATATTTAAGAAGGAGCTAAATAGATTTCTAGACACAAAAGGCATCAAGGGGTATGGGGAGAGAGCGGGAATATGGTCTTGAGATAGAGGATCAGCCATGATCATATTGAATGGCGGAGCAGGCTCGAAGGGCCGAATGGCCTACTCCTGCTCCTACTTTCTATCTTTCATCACTCAGCCCTGCAACAAATAAAAAAATTGAAATTTCTATTCTATATCAGAACTTATGAAATAGGTCTCTGTGAACTCTGAAGTCTATAATGTTTTTGTAGTAGTAATAATGCATTTAACATTTTGCAGTCTTCAAAAGGTTAAATTACATCTGAATCTAGAAAAACAGACAAAAAGCTAAACTAACATAGCAAACAAGCTTCTTGTATTACCTGAAACTTGCATTCAGATAGGGGATACTCAAACATCTCTCGACTGTAGTCAGGGCTGCGACTCGTCATTTCAAGCAGCACATTCGTGGCTATACTGAGGTACTGGGTCTCTATCTTGTTGCAATACAATGATCCAAGAATGGCCATCATTCTGTCTAGGGTGCCAGTTGGAAGCCTATTTTCATGACTCCAGAAGTTTCTAACATACAATCTGAAAAGAAAGCACATCAAAAATCTCCTTTTTTTAAAATCACTATTCCAAAAGTAATCAATGTCAAATGACAATATTCTACAGGAACTGAATATTTATGAATGATCGAACTCTTGGTAATGTTTTACAAATTACTCATTAGTTACATACTGTAGTGCAGGATTTTCATCAGTCAGTCCCTGAAGTAACACATCTGTTGCTGCCATGTATATTTCTTTTGAGTCAGGATCAGATTGACTCTCTGGGTCTCTGCAGAAAGGGAAGGAGATTTAGCACATTCACTTCAAAAAACATTAATAAATGGAACATTTTTTCCTGCTGACTTTCCGTAAAATAAACTTGGGGGTAAGTTTTCTCAGCTAATAATTGTCTTCCTTCGTACATTTGAACATACATAGTTTGAATTTATCTTTTTTTTTGTCTCATGTATGAGCTTTCTGACTGGTTTAGTCTAGTTTTAGTTTACTGATTAGTATAGAAGAAAAAGTCAAGGATGAGAAAAGATCTTTTGACACATCAAACTCACCCATTTTATACTGTAACTCACCCAGCCCTAGCATCCAATGGTACATTAAAGATATGTTTTCTATTATATCTGTTTTGGATCTACTTTTCATTAATTCAAATGTATATCCTTTGGTTCCATTGGGCCTGATTTACCTTGAAATATTATTATGGGTTCAATATATTTATTTACCATTTAATGCTTTATATACAATGATGAGATCTTTGTTCAACCTTCTTCTCTTCAGTTACTACGTTGCCAAGTTTTGTATCATCCGCAAACTTCGAAATTGTACTACATATACCGAAGTCCAGGTCATTTATATAAGAAAAGCAATGGTCCTAATACCGATCCCTGGGGGACCCCACTGTACACTTCTCTCCAGTCAGAAAAACATGCGTTCACCGCTACTCTCTGCCTCCAATCCCATAGTCAATTACGTACCCAAGTTACCACCATCCCTTTAATCTCATGTGCTTCTATTTCCTGAATAAGTCTGTTATGTGGTACTTTATCAAATGCCTTTTAAAAGTCCATATATACAACACCTACTGCACTACCTTCATCAACCATCTCTGTTACTTCATTAAAGAACTTAATCAGGTTAGTCAGACACGATTTGCTTTTAACAAATCCATGTTGGCTGCCCCTTATTAACCCATGCTTTTCCAAGTGAGAATTAATTTTGTCTTTGACAATGGTCTCTAGTAGTGTTCCCACCACTGACGTCAGACTGATTGGGCTGCAGTTACTAGGCTTATTCCTCTCCCCTTTTTTGAACAGGGGTGTAACATTTGCAATCCTCCAATCCTCTGGCACTACTCCCATATCCAGAGGATTTAAAGATTGTGGTCACAGCTTCTGCTATCTCCACCCTTGCTTCCCTCAGCAACCTAGGATGCATCCTGCCTGGACCAGGGGACTTGTTAACTTTGAGTGATGCCAACCTATTTATCTATTTTTATCCTATCCAATATCTCTATTCCCCCCACTCCCACTGCAACATTAACTTCATCCTCTTATGTGAAGACAGATGTCATGCCCTCTGCTTCCACAGAAGATTTCCTTTTTTGTCCTTAATCGGCCTCACCTTTTACTTTTTATACGTTTATAAAATATTTTTGCATTCCCTTTTATGTTACTCGCTAATCTTTTCTCATACTCTCTCTTTGCCCTTATATCCTTTTTCAATTTCCCCCTGCAATCTCTGCATTCTGTACCTGACATTAGTCATAAACCTCCTTTTTCTGTTTCATTTTAACCTCTTTATCCTTTGACATCCAGGAAGCTCTAGCTTTGGATGCCCCAATTTTCCTCTTAATGGGAATATGCTTGGTTGGTACCCAAACTATCTCTGCCTTGAAGGCCTACCATTGCTCATTTATTGTTTTCCTGACCAATCGTTGTTTCCAGTCCACCTCTGCTAGATCCTTTCTCAAATCACTGAAATTGTCTCTCTTCCAGTTGGGTATTTTCACCATTGATTTTTCTTTGTCCCTTTCCATAACTACTTTAAACCTAATTATATTATGATTACTATTACCCAGAAGTTCTCCCACTGAAACACACTGTACTTGCCCTACTTCATTCCCCAGAACTAGATCCAGCATTGCTTCCTTCCTCGTTGGGCTAAAAACATACTGATTAAGAAAGTTCTCCTGTACACATTTTAGGAATTCTTCACTCTCCTTGCCCTTTACTCTGTTTTTTCCTCTGGCTATATTAGGGTAATTGGAGTCCCCTACTATTCCCCTACAATTACTGCTCTATTAATACTATATTTCTCTGAAATTTGCCTACAGATTTGCTCCTCTATCTCCTTCTCACGATTTGGGGGTCTGTGGTAAACACCCAGCAGTGTAACAACTCATTTTCTGTTCCTGAATTTCAACCAAATAGATTCAGCCTTTGAACCCTCTAGTATATAGTCCCTTTGTAGAACTGTAATATTATCCTCAATCAATACTGCCCACCCTCCCCCTCCAGCTCCTGTCTTTTTTCCTTCCCTATCCCTCCTGAATACATTGTAGCCAGGAATGTTTAGTTTCCATTCTGCCCATGTTTAAGCCAGGTCTCCATTGTAGCCACTATATCATAACCCCACGTGGCAACTTGTGTCTATAGCTTGTCAACCTTATTTATAACACTCCTTGCATTAACAGACATGCATTCCAATACCATGCTAGTTAGCTTTGCTTTTTTCCTCCATCTAATTCCTGCTATTTCTACACTATTCTTTGTTCTGTTGCTGTTTGTCCCTGCTAGTTTTCTATGTACCTTGTCTCTCCTCTCTGCTGCTGCATCCTGGTGCCTCCCCATGAGGAAATTGGTCCTAGTCCTGCTCAGGTACAAACCATCTAGTTTGTACAGGTCCCCTCCTGCCCCTGAACTGGTCCCAATGCCCCAGGAATCTGAAGTTCTCCCTATCTTCCATTTTCTGTATCCACCAGCACATGGCACCGGGGGTAATCCAGAGATTACCACCTTTGAGGTTCTGTTCTTCAATCTTTTTCCTAACTATGTCATTGGCTCCAACATGGACCATGACTTCTGGTTGTTCCCCTTCCCCTCGCAGAATGTTCTGCACCCGTTCAGTGATGTCCTTTACCCTGGCACCAGGGAGGCAACACATCATTCGGGCTCACGTCTGCAGTTGCAGAAATGCCTGTCTATCCCTCTGACTATCGAATCCCCCACAACAACTGCACTTCTACACTTTCTTGTGCCCCCCTGATCAGCAGAGTCTCCTACGTGCCGTGGATTTGCTTCTGTGTCATCACCCTCACTGGTATTCAACACTGAGTTTGAGAGTGCCACACTCCCAGGGGATTCCTGCACTGCCTGCCTGTTCCTCCCAGTCTGCCTGGTGGTCATTCACACCCTCTCCTCCTGAACTCTCTCTAGCTGCAGGGTGACCACCACCTAAAACATGCTATGAAACTCTCAGCTTCCTGTATGCACTATAGTGATGCCAGCCGTCCATCAACTCTGAGCTCGAGCTCGAGCAGTTGGCGGCACTTCCTGCACGTGATTTTTTCAGGACACATGACTGGTTCTGGAGGTCCCACATGGCATAGATGTGCATGCAACGGACCTCAGCTGTCCTGCCATGTTAGCTAACAGTTATTTAAAACTGTTTCTTTAGCTTTAAGGTTATTTAATTGTTTAGCTAACACTAAAACACTAACACTCTAACCCCCAAAAAAACACTAACCAATAAACTAAATACTTACACTAATTTAACACTAACCAATAAACTAAATACTTATCTGTAACTTACCCCCATCTCTCATGCCCCCTTTACACACTCGGGTCCCTCTCTCACCCCCTTTGCACACTGGGTCCCTCCCTTGCCCCCTTTACACACTCGGGTCCCTCCCTCGCCCCCTTTACACACTCGGGTCCCTCTCTCTTTATCAGCTTGAGCTTCTCTAATCTTTCCTGATAGCTCATTCGCTTTACACTTTGGTTCATTCATGTTGTTACTCTCTGCATCCTCTCCATGCATGGCCCTTTTGAACTCTGTTAACTCAGGGTGTGGGCTGCATTATAAAGTATCATAACTTATGTACACTTATACCTCACTGTTCTGGCTATGTATCCCAACATTCTCTTTGCTTTTTCTAATTACTGCTCCACATCGTCTCGACATTGAAGTCACCATTCTACTGTCGTTCCCAGGTCCCTTTCTTAGAATCCAAGTTAAGTCTGCTACCTTCAGTGGATACATATCTTGCTAATGTTTTACATCCATTTGTGGAATTGCATGCAATCTCACCCCATCTACAAATTACTGCTTTCTCTGTCCCAACTGTTCTCCTTATTTTACTGTCATCTATAAATTTAACAAGCTTAAATGAGTTGCTGCAATCATTTCATTTTTATGTTGATAAGAAACATAGGTCCAATCACTGATCCCTCTAATGTTCTACTCAACACCTTACCCTCTCATAGGTACTCTCTAATATTTTATCCAATTTCTGTTCAGTCCAATGTTTTAACCCACATTTCCATAGTTTTTAGTTTTATTAAAGATCTTTCATGTGGGACCTTGTCATTGCCTTTCAGAAAGTCCAAATAAAGTACATCATATGGAGCTTCACTATTTACTTTATCTGTAAAGTCCTTAAAGTCATCAAGGAGGTTTGTCAAGCTGGATATTCCCCTTCTTAATCCATGCTGGACGTTTCTTATTGAAAAAAACACTACATATTGTAATCCGCCAACCTAATCCTTGCATGGTTTTCTTAAAATTTTAGACTTGCTTTTGATGTTTGCTCAGAACTGTTAACGTGTTTCAAACCCCAACCATCAGGTGTGGTTGTAAGTACTATAGTTCAAGTGTTACTTACGTACTAAATCGATTAACAATTGACCTCAACGTTTCAAGAACATTACATAGTCTATCTATTCTTCAAAATCACTAATCATAAATTTAAAAAAACTATCCGCTAACAGATGCGCTTGTAAATCTGAGCAGGGATCTCATTTGGTCCTAGAGCTTTATCAGTCTACACTAATCACAGCAATTGTGGCTATCTGATCTGTGTCTCCACAGATCCACAGGAGCAGGACGAAAACTTCAAATACAATGACTCATCTTTTCCTCTCTCACACACACACAAACAGGTAAAATAGAAATTCCCAGCACCCAAGTTTCCAACCCGAGCACTGATGCAGAACTCAAGCTGCGGGTCGAGAGAGAGGAGCAGGCCTAGTTGGGGGAAACTTCTTGCAGGCTTTTCTAATGTTAAATGACCAATTGTATAGGTAAGTTCAGTGAACATTTGAGAATTGTGCGTTTTTAAAAAAAATGAATTTGTTGTATAAATGTATTTTTTGGTTGCATATACTGACTTGAATGGGAAAGGAATGCAAAATGGGCACAAACTAATCAAGATTATTATTTGGACGGACACAATAATGGACAATTAACTTAAGTGCAACCTACCACTGAATAATTTACATTGTTATAAAATCAAATGTGCAAAAAAAATATTTGAAATAACTGAAGTAAAACAAATTTCAATAATGCTCCAAAGAATACTTCCTTCAGTCAATTAGGTTCACAACAATTAATGGGGCTAAAGTACTGCTGCAAAGGTGGACCGTCCTTATGCAATCATCTAGCTTTGTCAGTTTGCATTCAGTTTTGTTATTAATTCCATACCTGTAATTATCATGTATCCACATCAGGGTATCGTACATTCTCTCTCGGCAAATGGGAGATGGATGAGAAACGAAGGCAGTCACTGGACTAAGCAACTCTTTAAGTTCTGTCGGCTTTAGTTTTGCTATAATCTTGTACACTATGTCCAAAGAAACCCTCTGCCGTTCTTCATCCCTTACGAAGAGAGAATGATTAAAGTTTGTAACATTTTTATCCAAATGGCTATGCTTCATTCTGAATTCAGGCTGTCAGCAGGCTATTCAATAACTGGGGGAACATCACAGCCAAACTCAATGGGCATGATTATGGCTCGGAGCCGGGAATTGAATTGAGCGGGTGGGAAATCCGAAAGCAAATTGAGTGTGTCGCAATCTACGATCGCAACTCAATTGAAGGTAAGTATTTGTGCTTCCGGGTTTCCCATGCGCCAGGCGGCCTGTTGGGAGGGAAAGGACCGCAAATCGGGGAGAGAGAGAGAGAGAGTTAGATAGATATGGGCTGCAAATCATTTTTAAACGATTCAGAAGAAAAACAGAAAAGTTAAATTGAGGATATCATTTAGAAATGACAAGACTGAAGTTTAAACAGCAAAATTAAAGAAAAATCATGAGAAAAAAGACTGGGGAAGTCAATGTGTAATTAAAAAAAGTATTTTAGTAGTTTATTCTAATGTTACAGTCATAACATTATTGCTAATATCTGAGCAGCTTTAACACTAATATTAAAGCTGATTTCACTGTCGCTATGTGTGAGCTGAAATCTGAAAAAAAATGGTTAGCTCAGGAGCCCAAAGTTCTAGAGCTTTTGGCATCAAACAGTCCAATAACTGTTGGGGCTACGCCAGTGAATCGATCTTTATTGGAAATACTACAAATGTTAAAAACGTGTGGTTGGAATTAAATGTAATTCAGGGGTAAATTATGGAATCATTTTTGAGAAGGAAAGGAGAAAGTACAGGTAATGAAAGGATGCTACGATTGGAGGAATGTTTTACTGTAAGAGAGACATGGTGGGAGAGAGTGAAGGGAGAGGTAGAAAAACAGCAAAGAGAGAGGAGACAAGCAAAAATAAGTAAAGAGAAACTCAGAAGAGAAGTGTGAGGCAGGTTACGATGTGAAATTAAAGAAAGTATCAGTAAGAAGGAGAAGCAGCACAGAGGAGCAAAGAGAAGAAGGGCAAAGGATGAGACATGGGAAGAAATCTGAGGGATCGGGGGAAGTGGACGACATCAGGTGGACCTTGGAGAAGATCTGGGGTGGGGGGGGCTGTCCAGAATTGGAGGGAGGGGGCCCACTGATTGCAGGGATCCTGTTTGCCTGGTGAGCTTCTTGGGCCTGGATGAAGCACTCCTGCTCCACAAGCAGTGCAATAAAGTCACTCATCTCATGGATCCGGCACTTCCTGCCTGATTTCACCTGACGTGAATCAGAAACGATGGAAAACCCGAACAGGTACGGTTAAAATTCATTTTACATTTGTAATGCACAAAAAGTTAACTGCCTCAACTATCGCAATGAAGTACATTGCCCCCTTAAGTATTGGCCCACCGGCTTTAAGTGCCGGAGGGACTTCTGGGTGTCTGTTCCACGCGCGCATCCTAATGCGCCTGGGTCAAACCTGGAAATGGGCGCATTAGAGCAGAGATGCGATCCCGCTCCAAAAACTAACTATTTTGCTGCCCAACAGCCCCCATCCCACCTTTTCTTGGGGGTTAAAACTCCCCCCGAACTGTCCTCCCCAGATGTTTGCACATGCTCATTGGATAATTGTCAAGGGCAGAAAGCCTGGCTAAGTTTCTCTCTTCCCCTCTCCAGCCTAGGGGAATGTAGCACTCCTACACCTGCCATGGATGAGATCAGCTAACTCAGCATAGACTAGAGATCAAACCTAGGACCTCTGTGGTCTATATGGCTCAGTTTCACTCTGGGTCGTGGATTTACCACTAAGCCATCAGGACACTAACATTTTTCAAGCAATGACCCTTTGATCATCATAAATCCAAACAAGGGTCTCTGTCTCCAAATGATACTGCATTACATATAGGCATGTACTGCTGTTCGCCTTTTTTGGTAGAGAACGTTTTCAGTAGTATTGCATTATATAAAGATGACAGTTCATTTCAACAACTTTTTTCAAAATGAATTACTAATATGATTTTAATACCAAACATTTATTTTAAGATAAACTGTGTCTACTTATAAGAAAAATGAAACTTTTTCAATTTTGTGTTTAGTCGGGGTTTATTTATAGAAAGGAGAGTGCTGTTTGTATTTAGTATGTGAGCAGTAATCAGCTGTAAAGATTCAGTGACATCAATGGTAAGCACATAGCCGTGGCATACTTTCAAAAAATACGAAAAGTTTAGTTTTCAAAAGATTTGAATTATCAGTTCGCTAAAGAGCCTTTATCCCCCTTCATTTCATGCTAACAACAGTGAATGTCTACAGGATAACGGTGACATTACTCTTGCAGCATTCAACGCTAAGTCAAGTATATAACTGAGGCATGTGTAATCAATTTCAAACCATTTGCTACAACGTAATAACATCCACAGAAAATGTTATGGGGAAGCACAGTGTAATTTGGTACTGCAACGTAATGTGCTAAGCTAGTTTGACATGGATTAACACTAGAGATTCCCCACTGGTGAGACTACAATTTCAATAAAACTCAGATGCCAAATGACACCAGGCTCATCCCTCCTAAAAGGGAAGGGATGAATCAGAAGGTGAGTTACTCTGATGCAATTCCTAGTGCTGGTTTTAGAGTAACTGGCAGAGTCATAGGGCAGGTTGAGCACCCAGGAGAGGTCCAGCACAAACCTAATGAATCAGAGAGAAGAATAAAAATGCATGTGTGTTAAGGGTTAGCAAAAAAATAGAATAACATTTAAAATAAATTAAAAGGCAGCTTAAGAAACAGGAAATGGACTCTCACGACACTAAACCAGTATAGTCTATCTGCTCACCGATTACCCATGATCTGTGCAAAATCCTTGCTCTTCAGTTGTAGGTAGATGTCGGGTATCTCCTCTGCCCGATACATCACAACCTCAAGGCAGTGCGTCTTTAGCACGCCATATAGCTTCGGTAACAGGAAAAATACTGGATTCAGAAACCTTCAACACAAAGTAAGTAAGAACTTCAAATATTCAAACAAAATCTTTTAAATTCAATGTCCATTCAAAATCAAACATTCTTTTATAGTGGACTACAAAGTAAAATTTATGTTGTATCATGTCATAATCGGACAGCATGTTCTGTGAAAGCACGTGATTGATAAGAGATTAATTCAGATTTCAGGATGCAATACCACCACAAGGCTGCATAATCCTCTCCTATCAAAAACAAAATACCACGGATGCTGGAAATCTGAAATAAAAATAGAAAATGCTGGAGAAGCTCAGCAAGTCAGGCTGCATCTGTGGAGAAGGAAACAGGGTTAACGGGCCCGATATTACCATAGCGGCGGCGGGGGGAGGGGGCGATTGGGCGCATGGGTAACGCGCCCTGTGAAATCAGTCTGCCCCGCGCGCAATCGCAGGCTGATTGGATCCGCTTACCTCTTGTTCCGGGTTCCCTGCTGCTAAGCTGCGCGGCGGGCGGACTGTGCATGCGCAGTAAGGTCTATGAGCTGGAGGAGCTCTATTTAAAGGGGTAGTCCTCCACTGACTGATGCTGCAACAAATGGGAAAAATTACAGCATGGAGCAGCCCAGGGGGAAGGCTGCTCCCAGGTTTAATGATGCCTCACTCCAGGTATCATTGGATGGGGTGAGGAGGGGGAGGACAGAGATCTTCCCCCCAGCGGGCGGGAGGAAGCAGCCTGCCTCTACCACCAAGAAGGCCTGGCTCGAGGTGGCAGAGGAGGTCACCTGCACCACCAACATATCGCCCACCTGCATACACAGTGCAGGAGGCGCTGCAATGACCTAAGTAGGTCAGCCAAAGTGAGTACTCTTACTCATTCCCCTACACTCCGTCTGCCACATCACCGCCCCCACCCCACATCTCCTTCTGTACTGCCAACACTACTCCGTCACATCACTCCTCACACCCACTCAAACCTCATCCTCATCTTACCTGCACTTACTCACCTCGCCAGTACTCATCCCACCGCTACCACTCAACCCAATCCTCATACAATCTCATACTCACCCTCTCATGCATCTCTTTCACAGTCAGCCTCACTTAACCTGCCACTACCTGTGCTGCAGCCACAGGGCATGCATCACATATGTGCAGTAGGCAGCGTAAGGCAAACGTGTTGTGAGCATGAAGGGGATGCACAAGGGTGTTTGAGGGTTTGTCATGGTTTTTAAATTGTATTTAATGTCTGAGCAACTCACATTACATATATTGGCACCACTACTGCCACGTCTTTGCGAATCTGGTCTGGTTTGTGCAATAATGCCCTTTCCTGAGGATCACAATGAAGACCCACAACTGCTGCCACCCATTGTGTCACTGCAGAGTGGGTGCAGGTGTATTTGTAGGGCTCTTTTGTGCAGACGACTGAGAGACGTCTTGGTCTCCATACTTAAGAAAAGACATACTTGCTCTTGGTCTCCATACTTAAGAAAAGACATACTTGCCCTTTGGTCTCCATACTTAAGAAAAGACATACTTGCTCTCGAGGCACTACAAAGAAGGTTCACTCGGTTAATCCCGGGGATGAGGGGGCGGACGTATGAGGAGAAGTTGAGTAGATTGGGACTCTACTCATTGGAGTTCAGAAGAATGAGAGGCGATCTTATTGAAACATATAAGATTGTGCAGGGGCTTGATCGGGTGGATGCGGTAAGGATGTTCCCAAGGATGGGTGAAACTAGAATTAGGGGGCATAATCTTAGAATAAGGGGCTGCTCTTTCAAAACTGAGATGAGGAGAAACTTCTTCACTCAGAGGGTAGTAGGTCTGTGGAATTTGCTGCTCCAGGAAGCTGTG
Source organism: Heptranchias perlo (assembly GCF_035084215.1). NCBI lineage: Eukaryota > Metazoa > Chordata > Chondrichthyes > Hexanchiformes > Hexanchidae > Heptranchias > Heptranchias perlo. The sequence continues at coordinate 60,622,983 of NC_090327.1, forward strand.
GAAGCGACATCATTAAATAAATTTAAAACAGAAATAGACAGTTTCCTAGAAGTAAAGGGAATTAGGGGTTACGGGGAGCGGGCAGGAAATTGGACATGAATTTAGATTTGAGGTTAGGATCAGATCAGCCATGATCTTATTGAATGGCGGAGCAGGCTCGAGGGGCTGATTGGCCTACTCCTGCTCCTATTTCTTATGTTCTTATGTCCCCGGTGGCACCCTGGAAGGATGTGGAGGAGAAGTTGTTGAGGGCAGTGGTGACTTTGACAGCGACAGGCAAGATGATGGTGCTCGGGCCAGCCGGGAGCAGCTCGGCATGAAGGAGGCTGCAGATGTCCACGACTACATGTCGAGTGACTCTGAGCCTCCATGTGCACTGCTGCTCAGAGAGGTCCAGGAAGCTGAACCTCGGTCTGTGGACCCTGTGGCGAGGGTAGTGCCTTCTGCGACGCATCTCTCTCTGCGGTTGCCCTCCCTCCTGCTGTGCAGGTGGATGTGTCACAGCACTGTGTTGTGGAGCTCCACGTGTCAGAGGTGGACGGCGTGGCCGGCGATGCTGTTCGCCCTCAGAGGAGGTCATGACTGCAGCTACGGCGGCCCCCATCCGGAAGATGTACATCTGAGGGCGTCCGCAAGGTAGGTACATGTGTCTGGACACCGGGGTAAGTGTGCAAGGTGGTGAATTTTGTTGTTAGGAGGAGGGTGGTGAAGGCCGAACTTTGTCCGAAGTGACAGAGTGGCCTCCTGCAATGAGTGAGTGTCTCCCCCCGACCCCCCACCTGTCAAATGGACTGTTGCAGCTGCCACAGGCTGATGGCTGCAACACGTCCATTTGAACTGGGAGTGTTTCCCCCAGTATGGGAAACAGTCCCAGTTGTTTGTAAAATCCCAACCCTCCTAAAATATCACGTTAATCAGGTCTGTAAACGACCTGAAATACCAAAATAAATACCTTATGTGGCACCCCGCCGACTTTAATTGCCGGCGGAAGTCCCACACGCAGGGGCTGCGCGCGCACGTGAGCGCGTCAGTGGGGAACCCGGAAATGGGGCGGTTTGGAGCCGGGCTCCCGACCCGCCCCGGGAATCCCCAATTTTCGTCGCCCCCCCCCCGCCAGGAACGCACCCAATCGCGGGTGCCAATATAGAGCCCACATTTCAGGTCAAAGTCTTATCGTCAGAACGTCTGACGAATTTTCTGTTTTTAATCCTCTCCTAAATGAACTACCAGTGATCGGACAATCAACACACCTCAAGTCCTTACAGCCCCTCCTCCCCCCATTTAAAATGTTATGATTCAGTAATGTCATTAACCTTTGACATTGCTTAGTTGGGAGGCTCCCACTAACCCGGAGGTAAACAACCACAGAATATTTACAATTAGACAAACTTGACAAAAAAAATTGAATTTATCCTCCAGTTAGTCCACTGAATTCCGAAAAGCACAGAGAAATCTGACTCCAAATGCATAAAAATTGCAGAAGATCATGCTGAGTGCTGCTGTTGCTAAGAAATTAAGCATGAGATAGAACTATTCAGCCCATCCAGCTCACTATCATCCAACCCCCATCTAGTACCTAATCTGCCCATTTTTCATCAGTATTCTCTGAATCCTGATGAATCAGCCAAAGGTCCTGTGCATCACGTACCATCAGTGCTGACCGACTGTAACCCTCATTAAGTGAGCACTCAAATAGCAAGCATCAATCAAAACCACACTGATTTGATTTTAATGTAAGCACTACCTGAGATTTAATAACAATTTTAAATTTTGCAAGGTCATGTGCTCAAGTCAGCTTATTGGAAAAAGTTCCTGTAGGTTATAGTTCATCAGTTATTGAAGGTCCATGACTAATGTTGTGAGCTGTTGTGAAAGTGAACAAACCATTAGGCTGCAGAACTAGGGCAACTAAACGTAAAACTATAATTGCGATCCTTACCTTAAACAAGGCCTTGGCCTGGCCACATCTATAATACTGTGTCAAGTTTTGATTCCCTGGCATTGTGGGGGATATTAAGATCCTGGGAAAAGTTCAGATGATGGCCACTTGACTGATAACTAAGGGCCCTTAAACTAGGTATCAGGACATGCTTAGAGAGCTGGGGCATTTGAACCTAGAAAATAGATTTCGAGGGGATACGATTGAGGTCTTTAAAATTATGAAAGGATTATCTTCTATCCATGTGGATATGTTACTTGAGTTAGATAGGCAAGGAAGACTACAGGACATCAGTACAAGTTATGTAATCATAGGGTTAGGTTAGATAGCAGAGAGTTGTCAACCTCTGGAATAAGTTGCCAGTGAGTGTGGGATTGCTGTATGTGAACGAAATGGAGCTGGATGAGTTGCTGACATCTTAAACTATGGAAGGTAGGTGGGTTGATAGGGATAGTGATACCAGTCACCATGGTCTCCTGAAATTTGTTTGACTGCCTGCAGGGGGTGGAGAGGAATTTCCCAGAGTTTTTTTTCCTAAAGTGGCCTACGCTTTTTTCTTCTCCCAGAAGGTTACTTGGCTGGGGGAGTTGGTATTGGGATGGGTTTAATGCTGAGTCGGTTGCATCATTTGGTACACGACAGTCTTGATGGATCAGGTCTTTTCCTATCCTTCCTCGTATGTTAGTAGGTATGCAGTTATAAATATCACCTTCGGTTAATATTCCTCTGGCAAGAAGCTAGAGGTTGTTGCTCGCAGGGAAAAGGAATTAAAAGGAAAAGGTCATGGGTAATATTAAATACAACATGGGAGTGGAAAAGGTCACCTGTCAAACATACAATGAAAAACATCTTAAGGTGACAATATCGCTGTGATTCTCTCTCCTCCCTCCTTCACCCCCATTCTCCCCTTAAACCACTTTGCCAATATAGTAAAGCACAAGGAAAATAATAAAACGAGGATAAATTTCAGGTAAAGCATTTAGTCAGAGATAGGGCCTACACAGTGATCAGGAATTTCAATGGTACAGGAGAACTTAATAAGATCCCAATGGACTAGTAATCTGTTCCTTAGTTTTGTGTTTGTAATCTACAGGAGGAAATGTTTCTCATGAGAATTATGAAAAGGAAAAAAAAAAGAGAGAAATGGGTAGGATAATGAGTTAGCATAATGTCCATCCCCCAGTGTGCCAGGATTTAAATTTAGCCCAAGCTGACAAGATGAAAGTCTCCCCTCTCTGCTGACTAAGGCTCCTATGTGAATGGAGTTTAGAGGACTCAGCCAATTTCCAAGAAGACATGGGGCCACAAATGTAAACTGACAATCTCACACAGAGAGGCCTTAGGAATTGCTGGTGTAGATAAGGATGCTGTTCGGAAGTTGGGGCTGAAGCACATTGTGGTGAAGAAGGGGGCAGATTAAAGGGAACCTTACTCTGCAGCCTCTTGTGATTTTACGGACCTGAGAATGCTTTATACTGACCCTGGGTGACAGAAGTAGAAAAGGTCTTTTATACCCTTTTAATGGACACAAAATTCATGTAAAGTATGCAAAGGCAATAGATGCAAGCTCTCCATCTGCCTCCAGTGTTCATTAACCAACCCCCATTCTACCACGAACAGATTCAAATCTTTAAAAGAAAAAGGAGACATGAAACCAAACTGTTTCAACTGGGCTAAATTAGCCTGAGCTGGCCCAGTTCACATCATTTTGGGTTCAGATCCTGGTTTGCCATTCATCACTACTGATTCAATTTACAGTTCAAGTCAACTGTCTGTAACAATTCAGTTGCTGCACTGGATCTTCTTTTTGAATTGGAAAAGTAAGATTCGTACTGTCGGGTTAAGTTGGTAGAGGATATAAATGTTATAAGTTTTTAACCATTACCTGTCAGCAAAAGGAGGGAAATGCTTCACAATCTTACTCAAACACACAATAAACTTGTCTTCCTTTGTGCAATGAAGTTGCTGTAATTCCTTAACAACGGAATCATAAATTGGGACATCCATTTGCTGCAAAACAAAAGTATGGCAATAAGCTGAAGGAAAACTAGCTTTGATAATATTATAAACCAATAGCAGGGCAAAGAAAATAACAGAAGAGCCACACTGTTTTTCTGGAATAATAAGTAATGTAAAATTGGTCTGCAGAAAAGGAACCACTTCATAAATGTACTCATCAGCTAATCTTACGGTCATGTTCAGTGAGGATTATTACAGGGCTTCGAGGCTATTCGAGTGATTTTCTATATGAAACTTATTTCTCAGCTTAACTTGTTCAAATTGGGTAATCCATCTGAAGCCATCAAAGACAGCTAGATGGTTCATGACTATGTCCTGTCAGCAACAAAACGTTATGGAAAAGTTAATACTCAGGGACCTCGGCTCGAGTCCCGCTAGCATTTCAGTTTAACACAGCAGAAACAACTCCATATTATTTTCTATCTTCCGAGGAGGTATAGTTAAGCTTATTACTACTATATACCCATAGTATACCTATGTTTTTGTTCTCTTATCTATTTGCTGTTAAATAAATCTATTTATAGCCTAAGCCATGGTCTAGTGAAGTGTTTATTCTGCCATCTTTTGAAGTTAAAGATGATCATATAAAGGCACTTGATATAAGCAGCAGCCAAAATGCTGTAAACAAAGGTTTTCTGTTCAATCCCTGGGCTCACTAAAAAGTTATCCAGATATTCAGCAGGTTAAGGCACACTCTGGTCACAGAAAGTGAGTGATCATCCATGGGAATGGACTGAGATGCTGAACCAGAGAAAGATAGTAAAAACCTAAATATGTAATACAGAAGCTTATGTCCATGAAGGGGTTGAAGAAGCTGCATCATCTGATGACCAGCTCAAGCTGATATTTGATAAAAAATATATGCATCATATAATGACCCATACAAGAAGTATGAACACTAAAAATCCCAGCTTGTTGATGTTGATGTTGCTCTAATTGCCAACTGTACGCTTTTAAAAGACCCCTCTTCAAAGTAAATACAATTTGACTAACTTCACCGCCAATGAAAAAACCCTTTTAAATGGTGCTAATCAGCGTCACAAAATATTGTAGCCACACCAGTCCAACCGCTTGCTAAAAACAGCCAGCATTTTCTTGTTTGTGTTACTGTGGTTCTATGTTCTGGGATGGGGGAGGATTAATGTTGTTTTACTGTTGATCTATTTGTGTCAGACAGTGGGAGATTGCTTATGCAAGCAAGCCTGACTTCAACTCCAGATTCAGCCCAAGAATGTGATGATATTAAAATGGACTAGATTTAATCCAAGGAGACCACGCAGAAGCAAATGTTGTGATAACACCATCATAAAGAAGGTAAGTTGTCTTGGTGGAAGTATCATCTGTTGTTTCAAGGACCAATTTGTTAAGCGCTATAAACAGAATGCTTTAAGGTTTAGCCTGGGCCCTGGAGTCATAGTTTAATCCTGTTGAGGCATATCATCCAACATGGAGGGCCCTCCTCTCACTGGTGGACAATCTCTTGGAGAATAGTGTGAAATAGGGGCTAAAGCACATTGTTGGGACAAAATAAGTGAAAACTTCACCCTGCATCTGGCCTGTGCTATAACTGGCCTGCCAGTGCTTAATATCAAAACAGGTAAGTATCAAAAATTAGCAAAACACTCCATTATTTAGCACCGGAGAATGGCAAAAGGTAGAAACGATGTATTTGAAACTGCAAAAATTTATGATTCAATGCTTTATCAACACTAGATGCACTTAACTCAATTCCAGTAGGTAAAAAAGGTCAAATGGATCCTCCAATCTCCATATTTACTACTGAGCAATTAATGTGCATCCCTGAAAAACATCTGGTTTTGCATCATGCATATTTTACATTTCTGACGGAATTGGTGCACCATCATGTTGTGGTACACTAGACATTAGCTGATGGCAGCAGTTCATCATACAGTGACTAAGATTTATCTGTGTCACCACAGGGCAGAGTCCAGGTAAAAACTTAAAAGAAGTCAAATTGCTCTAATCTTGTACACCGTGGTCAATAGAAAATCAATACAGGCAGAGATATGTGAGCAAGTCCCCTGCCTGCCCTCTCACCCAGTAATGGTGTCTGATATAGGAAACCAAAGAGCGAAAAGATAGTGGGGGTTATGTTGGATAACCCCGGGCGCAGAGGTCGCTGTGCACGATTAACCTGCGCCCGGACGTTGAGATGGTGATTTCTACAATTGCTGCATGCAGCCAGCATTACCTGCGCTGTTGAGTGGCTGCTCACCAGCAGGGGGCCCAAATATCACGAGTGGATAGCACCACTTAAAGGCAACCTGCACCTCTTAAAGGGAAGTTGGCTGCAGGAAGTGGTGGAAGTCAATTGGGAAGTGAATCTGTTCTGCAATATAGTGCGGCATGGTGATGATGGGACCTCTGGAATTTTTAAATGAGCAACAACTGGGTTGCTCAATGTTTGCAGGGCTGATATTTGCAGAATGTAAGATACGGGTCCGCACGGAGTCCGAACAGAAATCAGATATCGCACACGTAAAACATAGATGCAGGTCCCATCCCTATATTTACAAACGGTTGCGCACTACTAAATCCCACATCCTCCAATCTGCTGATCTGAGTTTGTACCGGGCCTGCGAGACAGCGTGCACCAAGCTTCTCTGCTGATGCACTGGAGGCCTTGGTGCAAGAGGTGGACAGAAGGAGGGGCATCCTATATCCGCAGGGGGCAAGAGGCCCTCCAGATGTATACTCAAGAGGCAGTGGGATGCAGTAAGGGGCGAAGTCAACGCCAGGCACATAGCACCACAACCATGGATGCAGTGCAGGAAGAAGTTCAATGCTTTGACACGAGTGGTCAAGGTGAGTGAGGTCAACTGACCAGTGGCATTTCCTACCAACTGCACCACTAGCGCATCCACTGCTCCACGCACTACACCCCCCATCATCCACCTACCAACAAACTTTTTTAATCAGTACTCAGCTCTTCCAATCAGATGCTTCCTCTCACTCTCATACTTGACCATTGTTGCAAGCCACAACTCCACACAGGTCACACAAACTGGCAGCTATTCAACCATGACAGCCACATCACCCAAACCTCTTGCAGGACACTCACCGACACACGTCCCGCTTTCTTGCAGGAGAAGGTGGCACATGACAGGAGGTAGCAAGTGGCAGTGGCTCCATGGAAAATGAACCTGCTGTCCTCTCTCAGGATGACTGCATTCCTGTCCCACCTCTGCAACTCAGCCAGTGCCCTTGCTGTTACCTATCAGCCAGCCAGTCCACTCCCTGGAGAGTACTGAAACGTTATTATAAGAACATAGGAAGATATGTGGAAGACCACTCATGTAAAAGGAAAAGGAGGTGGGTTGACGTTGTTAGTAGAGGATGAAATCAGAGCAATAGTAAGAAAGGATATTGCCTCAGAAAATCAAGATGTAGAATTAGTCTGGATGGAGTTAAGCACTACCAAAGGGCAGAAAACACTGGTGGGAGCTGTCTTTAGGCCTCCCAACAGTAGTGATAATGTAGGGGATGGGATCAAACAGGAAATTAGAGATGTATGTAACAAGGGTACTACAGTAATCATGGGTGATTTTAATCTATGATATAGACTGGCCAAACCAAATTAGCAATTATACTGCGGAGGATGAATTCCTGGAGCGTGTACGAGATGGTTTTTAAGACCAGTACGTCGAGGAGCCAACCAGGGAACAGGCTATCCTAGATTGGGTATTGTGCAATGAGAAGGGGTTAATTAATAATCTTGTTGTGCGGGGTCCTTTAGGGAAGAGTGATCATAACACGATAGAATTCTTCATTAAGATGGAAAGTAAAGTAGTCCAATCCGAAACTAGGGTCCTAAATCTAAACAAAGGAAACTACGAAGGTATGAGGAGTGAGTTGGCTATGATAGATTGGGGAGCTTCATTAAAAGGCATGACGGTGGATAGGCAATGGCTAACATTTAAAGAACGAATGCATGAATTGCAACAATTATACATTCCTTTCTGGCGCAAAAACACAAAAGGAAAAACGACCCAACCATGGCTAACAGAAGAAATTAAGGATAGTATTAGATTCAAAGAGGAGTCATATAAAGTTGCCAGAAAAAGTAGCAAGCCTGAGGATTGGGAGCAGTTTAGAATTCAACAAAAAAGGACCAAGAGATTGATTAAGAGGAGGGAAAAAAAAAGTATGAGAGTAAACGTGCAAGGAACATAAAAGTGGACTGTAAAAGCTTCTACAAGTATGCAAAAAGAAAAATATTAGTGAAGACAAATGTAGGTCCCTTACAGTCAGAAATAGGAGAATTTATAATAGGGATCAAGGAAATGGCAGAGCAATCAAACAAATACTTTGGTTCTGTCTTCACGGAAGAGGACACAAATAACTAGGGAACCAAGGGTCTAGTGAGAAGGAGGAATTAAAGGAAATTAGTATTAGTAAAAAAAGTGCTGGAAAAATTAATGGGAGTGAAAGCCGATAAATCCCCAGGGCCTGATGATCTGCACCCCAGAGTACTAAAAGAGGTAACCATGGAAATAGTGGATGCATTAGTTGTCATCTTCCAAAATTCGATAAATTATGCAACAGTTCCTGCAGATTGGAGGGTGGCAAATGTAACCCCACTATTTAAAAAAGGAGGGAGAGAAAACAGGGAACTACAGACCAGTTAGCCTATCAGTAGTAGGGAAAATGCTACTGTCTATTATAAAGGGTGTGATAACAGGACACTTAGAAAATAGCAACAGGATTCTACAAAGTCAACATGGATTTATGAAAGGGAAATCGTATTTTACAAACCTACTGGAGTTTTTTTTTTTGAGGATGTAACTCGTAGAATAGATAAGGGAGAACCAGTGGATGTGGTGTATTTGGATTTTCAGAAGGCCTTTGATAAAGTCCCATGTAAGAGGTTACTGTGCAAAATTAAAGCACATGGGATTGGGGGTAGTATACTGGCACGGATTGAAAATTGGTTAACAGACAGGAAACAGAGAGTAGGAATAAATGGGTCTTTTTCAGGGTGGCAGGCAGTGATCAATGGGGTATCGCAGGGATCGGTGCTTGGGCCCCAGCTACTAGCAATATATATCAATGATTTGGAAGAGGGAACCAGATGTAATCTTTCGAAGATTGCAGACCACAAAAAACTAGGTGGAATCGTGAGTTGTGAGGAGGATGCAAAGAGGCTTCAAGGCGATTTAGACAAGTTGAGTGATTGGGCAAATACATGGCAGATACAGTAATTCGTGGATATGTGTGAAGTTATGCACTTCAGAAGGAAAAACAGAAAGGCAGAGTATTATTTAAATAGTGATAGATTGGGAAATGTTGATGTACAAAGGGACCTGGGTGTCCTTGTACACCAGTCACTGAAAGCAAACATGCAGGTGCAGCAATCACTTCGGAAGGCAAATGGTATGTTGTCCTTCATTGCAAGAGGGTTTGAGTACAGGAGCAAGGACGTCTTACTGCAGTTATACAGGGCCTTGGTGAGACCACACTTGGAGTATTGTGTGCAGTTTTGGTCTCCTTACCTAAGAAAGGATATACTTGCCAGAGAGGGAGTACAGCGAAGGTTCACCAGACTGATTCCTGGGATGGCAAGACTGTCGTACGAGGAGAGATTGGGTCGACTCGGCCTGTATTCACTAGAGTTAAGAATCAGAGGGGATCTCATTGAAATGTATAAAATTCTGACAGGGCTAGACGACTGGATGCAGGGACGTTTCCCCTGGCTGGGAGGTCCAGAACGAGGGGTCACAGTCTCAGGATACGGGGTAGGACATTTAGGACTGAGATGAGGAGAAATTTCTACACTCAGGGGGTGGTGAACCTGTGGAATTCTCTAGTACAGAAGGCTGTGGAGGCCAAGTCACTGAATATATTTAAGTAGATAGATTTCTAGACACAGATGGCATCTAGGGGTATGGGGAGAGAGCGGGAATATGGTATTGAGCTAGAGGATCAGCCATGATCATACTGAATGGCAGAGCAGGCTCCAAGGGCCGAATGGCCTATTCCTGCTCCTATTTTCTATGTTTCTATAAGATAGAAACAAGAGTAGGCTGATTTAACCCCTCAAGCCTGTTTCGCCATTCAATGCGATCATGGTTGATCTGTGACCTGATACCATATTCCCGCCTTAGCCCCATATCCCTTAATACCTTTGGTTAACAAAAATCCATCAATCTCAGATTTAAAATTAACAATTAAGCTAGCATCAACTGCCGTTTGCAGAAGAGCGTTCCAAACTTCTCTCACCATTTGAGTGTAGAAGTGTTTCCTAACTTCACTCCAGCAAGCTCTGGCTCTAATTTTTAGGCTATGTCCCCTAGTCCTCGTATTCAAGTAGAGGAGACCTCCAAAAACAGGTACAAATGCATCAGCAGCCAGAAACAATAATCCAGCAACTAACTTGTAACTCCTGCATGATCCCTTTAAATAGCGCTGGTGGGCGGGTCCTCCATGCTGTTTAAGATCTGTTCAGCTGTGCGAGGTTAAGACAGTGCATTGGCTGGAGAGTTGAGTTCCAAGATCACATCTGTTCCTTTAAATCAGCGTTGCACACTGATCTACCACATATTCTCCCTACTTTACATGGTACTACTGTTCGTTGTCTGTGCATACGCGAATGCCTTTACCAATATGTGTGCATGTGCATTTCTGGACGCCATTTTCCGAGTTTAAGAGGCCGCATAGCACCTACAAAACAAGCTCAGCATGGCCCAATTTAGCCCCCAATCAATTTTTTAAATGGGGAAAAGTATATTTTCAATAATAATTTGATTGCATTGAACTGATCCACATCTGCTGCTCCACCTGCCTCCTGTCACTAATATAAGGCACAAAAACATTTTATCCTCAAAAAATTACTACTAAAAGATTCACCAGAAACACAAAGAAATTGTACTAGTTATATAGGCCTATGGTGCTCACTTTTTCTGCTAAGTATTGCAGGACAAGCCCAAGGACCTCTGCAGCAGCTGCATACACCTCTTTATATCGCGTTAAGGAAATGTTATACACCAGTCTCTGGAAATACCTGACAGAAGAAAAACATACATTAAAACAATCCGCTAATATATGTTTTGAAATGATCAAACATAATTTTCTACCACTCGATAGAATACAGCATTTACAATAAGAGACTTCTAAGTATTATGACTTGGATGAAGGAAGAGTGTATTGTGGCCAAATTTGCTGATGATACAAAGATAGGTGGAATAGCAAGTTGCGAGGAGGACACAAAGTGTCTGCAAAGGTATATTGACAGGTTAAGTGAATGGGCAAAAATTTGGCAGATGGAATATAATGTGGGAAAATGTGAAGATATCCACTTTGGGAGGAAAAATAAAAAAAGCAAAGTATTATTTGAATGGAGAAATGCTGAGCTACAGAGGGATCTGGGTGTCTTCTTACATGAAACACAAAAAGTTAACATACAGGTGCAGTAGGTAATCCAGAAGGCAAACGGAATATTGTCCTTTATTTCTAGGGGGATGGAGTATAAAAGTAGGGATGCTGGTGAGACCACACCTAGAGTACTGCGTACAGTTCTGGTGCCCTTATTTAAGGAAGGATATACTTGCATTGGAGGCAGTTCAGAGAAGGTTCACAAGATTGATTCTGAGTATGGAAGGGCTGTCTTATGAGGAAAGATTGAACAGGTTGGGTCTACACTCATTGTGGAGTTAAGAAGAATGAGAGGAAATCTTATTGAAACATATCAGATTCTGAGGGGACTCGATAGGGTAGATGCTGAGAGGATGATACCCCTCATGAGGGAATCTAAAACTAGGGGGCATAGTCTCAGAATAAGGGGTCGCCTGTTTAAGACAGAAATGAGGAAGAATTTCTTCTCCGAGGGTCGACAAACTTTGGAATTCTTGGAATGCGAAAAAGACTATATAGATATTCAGACCGGAAAGTTTCTTAATGTAATAAGAATAAAGGTTGCTGTAGAATTGGTATTTTATTCAATATGTCACACTTAATGCCATCTCTTTATAAGCATGTATTTACAATGCATGCCAAGTACATCATGGAGGGATATATTATTACTGTGCATTGTTTTATTCTACTTTGACTCCTATTTTGGATTCATGAAAATCAGGCAGAGAGGTTTGAATAGATTTGTAGCTTCATTATCCAAGAAACTTTTCCTTCTAATAATAACCACTTTTCATCTTACCTTTCACTGTCAATTTCACATTTAGGATCATACGGAGGCAAGTTATTGGCGAGAACGATCCCAAGCAACTGGATGCCCACAGAGTTGTCTTTGGTATTCGGGTCTCTACCAGCAAACCGATCAAAGATCAAGCTGCAAAGTTTACAGCAACAATTTCAAATGTTAAGAGAAAAACAAACACCACCTTTCACATCCATAACTGAGCATCAGGTGCTGCAATGCAACATGTGTACTTTATATAAAGTATAAATAATTGCACAGAACTTGGAAGTATGTTTAAAACAAAAAGTTTGTTCAAACAAGTACGGTGGCCCAGAATCCCAATTTTACTACTTTTCTATTACTCTTGTAACATAGCATGTTGCTATTCAATTAAAATAAAATTTTGACACCATTACAAAAAAGCCAACAGCATAATGTTGCAACTTTAATTAAAAAAGGAAACATACAGATATTTAAAAGGTTATCAAATGCAAACAACATTTATAAAATCATAGAATGTAACAGCACAGAAACAACCCATTTAGGCCATCAACTTTATCCCATAACTTGTATTATTCCTATTTTTTGAAGGAAGTATCAAATTTTCTTTAAAGAAAAATTATGGACCCTGCTTTAACAGTGGTTTGTGGCAGGGAATTCCACATTCAAACCACCTTGTGTAAAGACATTTATCTTAACCTCTCTAATTTTTTTTGAGATAACAGGCGACCTATTATCTCAATAACCAATGGAAATAATCAATCACAATTAACCTTAACTCTTCATAATCTTGAAAACCTCCATAAAGTTACCCCTTAAATTTCCTCAGCTCCACTGAAGAAAGCCCTAACTTTTCAAGTCTCTCTTCATTAGTGCTAACCCCTCATCCAGTAACATCCTGGTGAATCTACACTGCTCCATTTCCATTGCTTAGCATCTGATTATAAGAAGGATGTAAAGAGCTGATGTTAATTCCATCTCTCGTTATCTTTGCCATTAATCTCTTAAGTGGTACGTCATTAAGAGCTTTTTGAAAAATCCATACAAACCACATCCGCTACATTTCTTTTATCTTTCCTCTCATTTCTTCAAAGAATTCCATACAGTTCGTCTAGCCATGACAAGATATCCGTGCTGACTGGCCCTGATTAACTCATGTATCTCTAAGTGCTTGGTAATTCCATCCTGCTATAGACTCTTGTCGTTCTCCAACAACTGAACTAACAATAAATGACTTGTCTTTTGAAGAGATATATCACACCTGCCACCCTCTCGTCCTCTGGAATTTTCCATTCCACAGAATTCTGGAAAATTATACTCAGAAAATTATATTTCTCCCCTAGCTTCTCTCAAGATCCTCTGATGTGAACCATTACATCCTAGTGCTTCAGTAACTTATTTAATATCATCGCTCTTTAATAATAACTTCAGTTAACTGCTCTACCACCCAGTTTGCATATCCAACTGTTGTGTAAACCAAGACAAAGTACTCACTTAGCATCTCTGCAATCACCTAAGTCTTCACTATAGGCTTCTCCCCTTCATCTCTTCGCAGCTCAATCCCTATCTGAACCATCCTCTTATTACTAGTGCATCCTAAAGAAAGCCTTTTTTTTTGCTAATTTTCACTCACACTCTCTCTTAGCTTTTCTAATCTCCCTTTTTGTAGCTTTCCTATTTTCTTTATATTTGACCTGGCTTTTGTTTTTATGACCTGACATGTAGTGTTTTTCAACGATTTCTCTGATTGCAGCATGCGATGGCCTTTCAATTCGAAGCTATCACATCGCCTGTGAACCACTAGGAGCAAGTTCCGGATTTCCACGTTTCACTGCGCATTTGCAAAGGCAGGAACTCGCTCCTTCAATTCGCCACTAAAAACGGAGAACGCTATTGAGCTCCTCGTTATTTCGGGAGCGATTCCTGGCCTAAGGTGTCAGCCGTGGCAGCTCTCTCACCTGAGTCAGAAGGTCGTGGGTCCATGTCCCCCTCTAGAGACTTGAGCATAAAATCTAGGCTGACACTCCAGTGCAGTTCTGAGGGAGATGGATGACACGTTAAACCGAGGCCACGTCTGCCCTCTCACGTGGATGTAAAAGATCCCACGCCACTATTTTATAAGAGATGGGGCGTTCTCCCCGGTGTCCTGGCCAATATTTATCCTTCAATCAGCATCACTAAAACAGATTACCTAGTTATCACATTGCTGTTTATGGGACCTTGCTGTGCGCAAATTGGCTGCCACGTTTCCCTACATTACAATGGTTACACGTCAAAAGTACTTCATTGGCTGTAAAGCACTTTGGGACGTCCTGAGGTCATGAAAGGAGTTTGTTTTTTTAAAAAATTGGTTCAAACATAAATCACAACTTCTGGCTGAAATTCTTCCTTCTCCAATACCTTCTGCACCCGCTTCATTACGCCTCTTAGCCTAACAGTTAGGAGCCATCGTACCACTAGGACTTGTACATGTAAAAGTAATGCGTATGGGACAATTTAATACAAAACCTGCTGCTCACCTGTAAGGGATAGACAGACAATCCTTCCAGCACTCAACTACTGTCTTAATGATTTCCAGGTTGTGCCTGAATACTGCCCTCTTCCCATGAAAGGAATTCTTCATCAGAAACACCAGCAGGCGATTTGCTAGAATCTCATTCTTCAGATTTCCCTAACAATGATCAAGAAATAAATATAACTAAAACTCATGATTTACATAAGAACACAAGAAATAAGAGCAGGAGAAGGCCATACAGACCCTCGAGCCTGCTCTGCCATTCAATAAGACCATGGCTGATCTTCTACCTCAACTCCACTTTCCCGCCCGATCCCCATATCCCTTGATGTCCAAATATCCATCGATCTGAATATACTCAACGACTCAGCATCCACAGCCCTCTGGGGTAGAGAATTCCAAAGATTCACAACCCTCGGAGTGAAGAAATTCCTCCGCATCTCAGTCTTGAATGGTCGATCCCTTATCCTGCGACTATGCCCCCTAGTTCTAGACTCTCCAGCCAGGGGAAACAGCCTTGCAGTATCTATTGTCAAGCCCTCAAAGAATATTATATATTTCAATGAGTTCACCCCTCATTCTTCTAAACTCCAGAGAGTATAAGCCCATTCTACTCAACCTCTCCTCAAGGGACAGCCCTCTCATCCCAGGAATTAAACTAGTTGCACCCCTCTAAGGCAAGTCTATCCTTCCTTAGGTAAGGAGACCAAAACTGTACACAGTACTCCAGGTGTGGTCTCACCAGAGCCCTGTATAATTGCAGCAAGACCTCCTTACTTATACTCCAACCCCCTTGCAATAAAGGCTAACATACTATTTGCCTTCCTAATTGCTTGCTGTACCTGCATGTTAACTTTGTGATTCATGTACAAGGACACTCAGATCTCTATCAACATTTCTTAGTCTTTCACCTTTTAAAAAATATTCTGCTTTAATATTCTTCCTAGCAAAGTGGATAATTTCACATTTCCCCACGTTATACTCCAACTGCCACCTTCTCGTCCACTTAATCTGTCCATATCCCTTTGCAGCCTCTTTGCGTCCTCCTCACAGCTTACTTTTCCACTGAGCTTTGTATCGTCAGCAAACCTGGACACATTACACTCAGTCCCCTCATCTAAGTCATTGATATAGATTGTAAACAACTGAGGCTCGAGCACTGATCCTTGCGGCACCCCACTAGTTACAAATTGCCAACCTGAAAATGACCCGTTTATTCCTACTCTGTTTTCCTTTCCTTAGCAATTCTGTGATTAAATATGTTCATCTGGTATATGTCAGTAGGACTATGTTTGCTGTGTTACCTCTAGACTCGACTATTCCAATGCTCTCCTGGCCGGCCTCCCACCTTGCACCCTCTGTAAACTTGAGCTCATCCAAAGCTCTGCTGCCCTTATCTTAACTCACACCAAGTCCCTTTCGTCCATCACCCCTGTGCTCGCTTACCTACATTGGCCCCCGGTCCAGCAACGCCTCAATTTTAAAATTCTCATCCTTGTTTTCAAATCCCTCCATGGCCTCACCCCTCCCTATCTCTGTATCCTCCTCTAGCTCTTCAACATCCCCTCCCCCAAGATCTCTACACTCCTCCAATTCTGGCCTCTTGCACATCCTCAATTTAAGCACTCCACCACTGGTGATCATGCCTTCAGCTGCCTAGGCCCTAAGCTCTGGAATTCCCTCCCTAAACCTCTCCACCTCTCTTCTTTAAGACGCTACTGAAAACTTACCTCTTCAACCAAGCTTTTGATTACTTGTCCTAATATCTTTTTGTTTGATAATGCTCCTGTGAAGCGCCTTTGGACGTTTTATTACGTTAAACATGCTATATAAATGCAAGTCATTATTGTTGTTAGCTGTGAAGGGCATGAAGCATGCCAATTGACTCAAATGTCCCATTCACTAAAAATCAACTTATTATAAATCATTTCCTATTCACTGGAGCAGGTTTATTGGTTTAAATGTTCTGTGATTAAAAAATAACCATTCAAAAACTAGTAACTGTAAAAAAAAAATTCACAAAACTGTTCATCAATATTATCCATTTCAAAACAACCAAAAACAAACAGCAATCACAAAAGCAACCACATGCATATTTTTCAGTGTCTGTGCACATGCACATAAAAGGTTTTCACAACATCTGAGTCAGGCTGCAAGTCCAGCAAAGTGAGCAACAAAAATGACTCTGACAGAGCTCTTCTGTTGTCAATCGGCCCCAGGAAGTCTGTTCAATGAGCAAAAGGAGGACACTGTGGATGCAGCTCACGTGCTCTATCCATGAAACAAGTCTCCCAACTAGAGCTGTACCAAAATCAGTAGAAAATGTACTGTGAATGCAAAAAAACAAAATTGCTTGTCCTTGACTGTGTTTGAAAAGTGGTGCAAACATATTTTAAATGTGTGTCCGCATGGAACATTTTGAACAGCTTGGCATGAGGAATCACAGCTCTGATGGCATGTAGTTGGGGGGTGGACTCTAGGTTCTGTACAATCGCAAAAGGTGGGAGGGGTGTTGTAAACAAGGGGATTGGGGGGGGTGGGCAGGACTGGGGTCTTGGGAGCACTTTGGAGTGGCCTGAGGGGACACGGTTTGGGAAGGAGGGGGGGTGGTGGTCACACTTCTCCTGTCACAATGGAGGACCATGCCACCAAGAAAATCTCCATTTAGCAGCCTAGTGGTGACCTGACATATTGAGGGGAATGAAGCTTGAGGATGTTATACTCCAGACACCAATCTCAGTTAGATGCCACTCTGTCCAATGACTAAGCAAGACTGCTCAATAGCCAAATAAATGTTAATGTTAGGAGAACTGAGAGGGTATTCAATCATTGCTAACTTTAGGGACAACACAAATTAACTTGAAAAAGTTCCCAGATAGTCCAATGGTGCAAAGCCAAAGCAGTAAGAACTCTCCGTAAGGTGATCTCAGACCACTTGGCTTCAGTGCACTAAGATAGATTAACAATTTGACTTCCAAGTTGCATTAAGAGTTTTTGTATTGATCCGCTTTGGAAATCACTTTGCATTGACACAGAAGCAATAAAAAGTTAACCAAAATGGACAGGAACTGGAGAAGTCCAGCACTCTCTTGCCAGGCCTACTTGGCGTTTCCCACTTTGCCAAATGCAATTCCTTCATTTATGTAAAAATATTAAATGATACTGCTACTTACAACCTTTAAGTAAATACATTTCTTAATTATAACAAAATAGTGGCAGTGGCCTGCATGTTGGACATCATCACATTGTACATGAAGTGATGGGACACTGGTTCAATCCCCCCACTCCACTGAGCTCCTTAACTAAGTCATACTGGTACAGAGGCAGAAACATCAGGCAAGGAGTTCCTACATCAGGCTGCTGCCCTGGTGACTGCCCAGAGTAGGAACTGGCAGTGACTGGTGAAACCCTACCCTCTTGAATTTTTAGATGCAGGTAACGTGTG
Organism: Heptranchias perlo; assembly: GCF_035084215.1. NCBI lineage: Eukaryota > Metazoa > Chordata > Chondrichthyes > Hexanchiformes > Hexanchidae > Heptranchias > Heptranchias perlo. Next base: position 60,641,053 of record NC_090327.1, read on the forward strand.
GTCCATGGAATCACAAAGGAAGAAAATGGGAATGGGGATATAGATAAATGTAGGCACAAACACATCCTGCTTTGAAAGTTTAACAAGTTCTGCTGATTTGATCAGAGTCCTTACATTGCAAATTGTGAAGAGTTTTCATGTAGGTACTTTCAAAATTAAAATTATAGCAGAGGATGTCATTCACCCCATCCAGTCTGTGCAAGTGCTAGCGCTTCAACTGGAATTATCTATTCGACTTCCATGCCTTTTTCCTGTTTCCCTTTATATTCTTCCGTTTCAAATATTTATCCAATTCCTTTTTAAATGCATTAGAGTCTCACTCTCCCGTGGTAAAGCATTCCATGTTCTAATAACCTGTGTGAAAACACTTTTTCCAACTTTCCCTTTTGTTCTTGTATTGATAATCCTGAGTTAGGCCATCTTGTTAATGATTTGCTAACCAGCGCAAAGATCCTCCTTAATGAAGCACGACAGTAGAGAACATTATACAAATTGTATGGGCATTACTTTATTTCTAGCGAACACCTTGTTTAACAGAACAGAAAATGTGATTCCTTCACAGAGGGATCTAAAAAAAAATGCAGCTTAGAACATACAGAAATAAGTGATAATTTAATGTTTTTGAAGTCATTGCCATGGGCACCAAAATGTGTCTCTTTCTTGGCACTAGTGTACTGAAACAGATCTATGAAAGATATTCTGTACCTTTGGGGTAGCCACACTCGTCCAAGACAGAACTGTAACCACAATTTCCACCACCATGTAATGAATGCCATCACCTCCATTATTGCCAGAAACCACTAACTGCAGCAGGGGCCCCAACCATTCCTGGGCATACGGCTGGAAAATCTAAAAAAAAGAGTTTTAACTGAGATTAGCTCTAAAGGATTCAGATGAACCCTTCCAGGTCAAAACTATAATTATTGAAATTAATCTTGCGTATCAGAATGTTGTTTAATGAAATTCTTAGCTCTCATTAAAATATCAAGTAGCAGAACTTTTTTTCTAAATACCTCAGGTTTCTTTATATGGGCAGTTTCCGTTATAAATATGCACATCGGAATTTATAAATGGGAAAGTTGGCTAAATTCCACACCAATGAAAGATTTTAATCGATACACACACACACACCATAGGTCAGCAGCAACATTTCTGCATCAAATAGAATATATAGTATTTGTGTATGGGACATTAACCCAAAAAATTATGGTTCAGTGACAGTGACAGAGAGGTTATGTACCAATTTGTTGTACTAAAGTATTAGGATGCAAGGGTCATCTCTGTGATTCCTTGATATTATCCTGGTAATCAGGGGAAGTTCCAAGCGAAAGCCAGGCAGCGCCCTGCAGGAGTGAAGGGAAACGCAATGCCCTCGGGGAAGGGAAGTCAACCTGGCATGCATTTTTAACAGTTTAACCTGCCACTTCAGCAGTTTCCAGTTCCCCGGCCCTAACCGTCTCCTTTTCACCATGGACGTCCAGTCCCTCTACACCTCCATCCCCCACCAGGAGCCCTCTGCTTCTTTCTTGAACAGAGACCCAACCAGTCCCTATCCATCTCCTCCGCCTGGCTGAACTTGTTCTTACGGTTGAACAACTTCTCCTTTGGCTCCACTCATTTCCTCCAAATAAAAGGGGTCGCTACGGAAACTAGTATGGGTCCTAGCTATGCCTGCCTTTTTGTGGGATACATGGAAAATTCTTTGTTCCAGTCCTACTCAGGTCCCCTCCCTCACCTCTTTTTCCTGTAAGGAATCTTACAACACCAGGTTATAGTCCAACAATTTTATTTTAAAATCACAAGCTTTCGGAGATTATCTCCTTCGTCAGGTGAGTGAGTGAATAAGAGGTTCTCAAATCGCATATCTTATATTAGGCTGGGACACGCTCACATCAATCAAAGGTGTCGTTGGTGTTCAGACAGGTTAGCCACGAAAAACAGTAGGTCCCAGTATGCTGAATACACATTGTGTCAAATTATACAGACAGAGAGAAAGAGACCCGAAAGGCAGAGAGAGAGAGAGAGAGAGAGAGAGAATATTAAAAACAGATAACTTCTTTTTCCCCTTGCTGGTGGGGTTACGTGTAGCGTGGCTACGTGTAGCGTGGCATGAACCCAAGATCCCGGTTGAGGCCTCTTTTTCCTGTACAGCGATGACTGTATCAGTGCCCGTTCCTGCTTTCCCCCTGAACTGGAAAATTGCATCAACTTTACTTCCAATTTCCACCCTTCCCTCGCCTTCACGTGGTCCATCTCGGACTTTTCCCTTCCTCGACTTCTCTATCTCCATTTCTGGGGATAGGCTGTCAACCAATATCCACTACAGCTAGCTTGATTACACTTCTTCCCACCCCACTTCCTGTAAGGATTCTATTCCATTCTCCCAGTTTCTCTATCTCTTCTGTTCTAACAATGCCACCTTCCACTCCAGTGCTTCCGATATGTCTTCCTTTTTGCTCAGCCTAGGATTTCCCTCCGCTGTGGTTGACTGGGCTCTTGACAGTGTCCGTCCCATTTCCTGCACCCTTTCCCCTCCCTCCCAGAACCATGTTTGGTTCCCCCTCGACCTCACCTTCTACCCTACCAGCCTCCACATTCAATGTATCATCCTCCGCCATTCCCGTCACCTTCAGCGTGATGCCACCACCAAATACATCTTGCCATCCCCTCCCCTTTCAGTATTCCAAAGGGATCACTCCCTCCACGACACCCTGGTCCACTCTTCCATCACCCTCAACACCCACTCTCCTTCCCACATGAGCGCAGAAGATGCAACACCTGCCCATTCACCTCCTCCCTTCCCATCGTCTAGGGCCCCAAACACTCCTTCCAGTTGAAGCAGCGATTTACTTGTACTTCTTTCAATTTAGTATACTGTATTCGATGCTCACAATACGCTCTCCTCTACATTGGAGGAGACCAAACGCAGATTGGGTGACTGTTTTGCTGAACACCTCCGGTCAGTCCACAAGCGTGACCCTGACCTGCCAGTTGCTTGCCATTTTAATTCCCCTTCCCACTCCCACTCTGACTTCTCTGTCCTTGGCCTCTTACACCGTTTCAATGAAGCTCAACAAAAGCTCGAGGAACAGCACCTCATTTTTCGATTAGGCACTTTACAACCTTCTGGACTCAACACTGATTTCAATAACTTCAGATCATAATCACTGCTCCCATTTTTTCCAGACAGCAGGCGCTGGTAATGGTTCTGATGCTACCATTTACAGCTCCTCTACACCCATCTTTTGCTTCTTTATTTGTCCCATTACCACCATCATCCCTTTTGTCATTTAATCACTCCTGCCCTCCACCCTATCAGAGACCTTCTCTTTTGTTCTTTCCTCCCCTCTGCTTCCTCCCCCAACTTTCCCCGGCTCTGTACTTGCTTAAAAACGGTTTAATCTTTAACTTCTTCCAGTTCTGACGAAAGGTCATCAACCTGAAACGTTAACTCTGTTTCTTTCTCCACAGATACTGCCTCACTTGCATTTCCAGCATTTTCTGTTTTGAATGCATTTTTAGTGGCTGGTTACACACTGGAATAGGTAAAGACTTGGAGGTAGCTTGCCCAACCAACTGGACAAACAGAACTTAAAGCAGGAGAAAAAAACTCAAAATTTTGCAGACAAGCAAATACATAAATAAGTATAAGTTAAAAGAGCTAACAAATTTAGGACCTCCTCAGTGTTAACAATGAGCTTTGCAATGAAGAGTCGGATATTTAACGGTGTAGAGGAATTTCCCAATTTTCCATGCAGAAATTTCATCCATTGTGGAAGCTCTTGTGGGGTTTTTCCCTGTATAGGAAAGATTACAAGGAAATCACTTTAATGTTCAGTCCAAGAATCCAACAATATCAACATATAATAACAATCTCTTTTCCGTTCTGCAAAAGAACAAACATTAAAATTATAAGTACATTTGTCCACGTGTCAGTTGGCCGAACTCTCGCATCAGAGTCAGAAGGTTGTGGATTCAAGAACCACCACAGGATTGGAGCATAAAATCTAGGCTGACCCTATGCTGCAGTATTGAGGGAGTGCTGCATTATCAGAGATGCGGTCTTTCAGACAAGACAATAAACCAAGGTCCTGTGTGCCTGTTCAGACTGACGTAAGATCCCACAACACTGTTCAGAGTAGGGAGCTATCCTGGCCAAGATACACTGCTCAATCAACACCACCAAAACAGATTAACTGGTAATTATCTAATTTGATGTATGTAAGAGCGTACTGTACACAAACTGGCTACCACATTTGTCTACAAAACAATAACTGTACTTCAAAAGTAATTAATTAGCTGTGATGTGCTATGGGAAATCTTGTGTGTGGATGTAAATGAAGTTTCTTTTTCTTTATTTAGATAAATAGTCCCTTTTGAAACTTACTTGGTTAAACATGCAATATTTTAGAAACCTATATTAGTTTGAACACAAACCTTTTTCAGTGGTATGTGTGTGTTATGGAAATCGGTAAGTTAAATAGGTTGGACTACAATTGGGTTCCTAACCTCTTCAACCTTTGGTGTGATGTTAGTCTTCTGCATGTGATTGATCAAAGCAGTCATGGTCGCCATACATTCGTGCTGGTTCATCTCATCCAGCTCAAGTTCGACAATATCATTCTGCACAATACTTGACTCAATCCGTTCCTGCAGGAATACACAAGATTTGAGGCCTTAAACTTCACAGTTTTTTCTCATTTTGAATGTTACTATAACCTTTAGGTTGCAGTTTATAATTGAAAACATTTTTCCAAAAAAAGTCAGAAAGTCTCAGTGTAAAAAAGGATTCCTATTCTGAATTTTTCTGACACCTCCTAAAGCAATAGATGGTGTTCAAACTGTTCCTGTTTTATAATGATTCAAATTTACACTCAAATTTAATTCCTACACAGATCAGCCAGTTTTGTCAGCAGGAACTCTGCATTTGGTCAGGTCCTTCTTCCTCCCTTCAACATACACAATCCCAGTGAGGGGAAAATATGGGATAATCTCCTTTTTTAAGAGTTTACATGCTCATAGGAGCCAAAATGTCATTTCTCTCAGAAGACCATAATAAAAATAGATTATCAAATGTTCATAATTTCTTCAACCGCCACAGAGGTAACTCTATGAACATATTTTGAGGATTTTTTGGAGCACAGAATTACCAAATGCTTTTTGCCTTCAGCTGCCAGATCAAGGTAATAATGCTTTGTAAATGAACAGAAATGACTGTGCAGCTACCTTGCAACTAGGGTCAAAAGAAACCCTTTGTACATTGGCTTGTGAGATGGCTGTAACAAAAGCAGAAAGACCTTTCCTTTGCCTAGTGGTTTGTTGAAAAATTAAATTCTACTCCACATTTAGCCATTTGTTGGTTCACAATCATCTAACGGGAAGTTTTTCGATCAAACAAAACAAGTAACTGGCTAGATATGTTTGACCCTGCCTTATATAGAAGGCGTAGGCTCCACAAACAAACACAATTATTCTTTTTCTTCATGGAAGCACAGAATTACAGGTAAAATTTCAGCACAGATTTTGAGATAAAATTTCAGCACAGATTTCCTAAGACAAATGAAATTCACAAACAATTTCAAGCAAAACTTTTGGATTTGGTCATCAGATTTCTCTATCTAAAAGGCAAATGAATGAGTGGTATGTAAACCTTTCCACTGTGAAGCTCACTTACTGTCATAGCAGCAATAACTGAATGGCATAAATAGAGTAAGAGAAGAAATGGGGATCAACTCACATCTAAAGGTTAAATTATATCATGAAGAATGATAGGCTCATCAACCTACTCTATCTATGATGCTGTAATTTGACTAAGTTGAATTTAAATATGTTCAGCCCAAAAACAATGACATTCCTGATAATCACCCCTAGCATGAAATAAATTATTACCTTTTTTCTGGTACGAACTACAGGCACTGTAGGATCTTGTGAGCTATACGAGAAGCTCTGGACACCAGTAGAGAAGTCAAACTGACTCATTTCCTCACTGAGACTACTGTCTACCATGTATGACTGGGAGGACAAATAATGGGGTTCATCTGGATAAAGAGAAGAGTCAACAACAGAGGCAAAGTTTAGTCAAGTCACAGAACTGTGAAGGTTACATTTTTGACAATGTAATAGAAAGTCCAACCCTTCCACCAGCACTGCTCTATATTTAAGTCTGAGCAACAATTCTCAATTTATTTTTAGTGCTGTATGTTAACTTTTTGTAATTTGTTTTTCCTCCTGCCATTGCACAGTACTTACCACCTCAACATATTGCTCCACTCAGAGGAACAAAACAATCTTAGTTGCCAATTACTTCATGACCACCATCATTGTCACTCTGTTTATAGAATCATTGAAAGGTTACAGCATGGAAGGAGGCCATATGGCCCATCAAGTCCACGGTGGCACTATGCAAGAGCATTCCAGCCACTCCCCTGCCCTATACCCGCAGCCCTGCAAATATTTTCCTTTCAAGTACTTATCCAATTCTCTTTTGACGGCCATGATAGAGGCAGATTCAATCACCCCTCAAGCAGTGCATTCCAGGTCCTAACCACTGGCTGAGTAAAAAAGTTTTTCCTCATGTCGCCTTTGGTTCTTTTGCCAATCACCTTAAATCTATGTACTCTGGTCCTTGACCCTTCCACCAATGGGAACAGTTTCTCTATCTACTCTGTCTAGACCCTTCATGATTTTGAATACCTCCCAACTGGATAACTCTTCACTAGCAGGAATTCTGAGCTAAGGAGGACACTGGACAATCCCAGTTTCTCTATTCACAAAAACTGTAGTTTCTGTTTATCATTTTGTTAAACTGATACAATCTAAAAGAACACCAAATTATGCCCTGAATTAAGTTACTTTGCTGGAAAAAGAGTCCCAAACCTCTAATTTATGAATAAAGAACCTGCCATTTGAGAATCTTTTCCCATCCTGAATTCAGAACAGACTCAGAAGGCATAACACAATTCTCTGTGTTACTCCATCAGTGCTGATTGGGCATGGCAACTGCCACACCGAACTGCGGCACTCTTGGTGTTAGGTGACACACTGAGGAGCTCTGTTTTTCTTTACATTGTTAGAAACATACCAATTGCCACAGTGAGAGTGCTTTCAAATAACTGCAATCAGACTGCATGCATCTGACAGAAAACCCAAAAGAACTGCTGTTTTAATAAATATTTCATTGAACTTATAAACTCATAGGGGGCTGAGAAAGAGGTTTAAACTGCAGCAGCCAACAGTTCTATGCTGTTCTTGTCCTGGAAGATTTCACTTCATTATTTGGAACCAAACATCGAAAGAGATGTATTGGGAGTGGCACAATGCGATGTTACATAAAAGATTTGAAGTGCCGTGCAACTGTCTGCTGAGATCAGAGTTCACACCCAGGATCCCACATAGGAGTTCTCAACCTCAGCTATGCCATTGTAGGGAAGTGTTGAAATGAGGTGCCAACTTCCTCACATGGATGAAAAAAGAGAAATCAGAGCAAAATCACCCTGGGGCTCTTTAATGCACCTTCCAACTGACATTTACAGTGACATCAGCAGACTCCTGGGAGCAGGTCACCCGCTCACCCATTTGACTGGGAAACAAAGTGTAGTGCTCAAGACTACAAAAGGTTTATTAGAGGCAAAAGCAATAAGAAAGAATGGATGAAAGGACTTGCACTGGTAATGCACCTTATTATATCTCTTAGAAACAACTCGAAGCACAGACTTTGCAAAGAAAAAATAACGAAAAGTCGCAACACAAGTCCAGCGATACATGCAAGAGCATGACAAGCACAGACTTGGGAACAAATTGTTTACTCATCCTTCACTTGGTCAAGAATATTACCCCAGAAATTGCTTAAAAAAGAACTGTGAGCTCAACAGCGCTTACCACTGTTAGTGGCAAAATCGAGGAGCAAGTTCCTACATTCACACATGCAGTCAAAAGCGGAAATTCAGAACTTGCTCCTCCTGGTTCGCTGGCGATATGACAGCTTCGAATTAAAGGGATATCGCCAGCTGGAATCAGTGGAAACAATGGACCAGCAGCAACTTGCTCTTCTGCCCAGTTGGAAAGTAATATCATCACAAAACAGGTATGCTTAAAAATACCAGGTCTAAACTAAGTTTTAACAGAGCAGTAAGTCTTAATGACTTCACTACAACCAAAAATGAACTTATAAAATTGTGTAGTCGCATTACTCCTTATATTAATACTTTTTGGTCATTAAAATTTTTTTTTTTAAATTAAAAAATTTTAAAAACTTTTTCTAACTTTTCCCTTCTGTCTTATTTAATTCGATTATTTTTTATCCTCTTTTTTTCGCTGTCTATAACTGTTTATACAAATGATTTCATTGTTGTACCTTTCACTTCCTGGGTTTTACATTCCAGCTTGGAGAAACTGTTCACAGCTGGTCACAAATGCTGCAATCTGATTGGTTATGGAGAGAGCGCGATCCTCTCGCTTCTCCCCTGGATCCTAGCTTCGCTTGAACTAATGCTGGGCTCTTCTCCATTCCTACGAGAGGAAGTGCACCCAGTAAAGACCTTGGTTAAGTTAGTGGGTCAGTATAAATCTATGGAGCGGCGAGCACTGTTGGTTCACTCCTTCAAGCAATTTCTCGGCCACTGTGTTATGTGGTGACTACACCAATGGAGAAGGAATCATATAAATATTACTGCTTTATTGTAAGGCATTATTTACATGTGCCAGTTGTATCATCCCAAAATCCAGATTACATAGTAAAATTCCACACAAACCTGAATCTCCCTCTGCTGCTTCCCTTGCATCTTTTCGAATAGCAAAATACCTTCTTTTCTTTTCCACTGGGACCTTGAACAGGGAATTTAATTGTTTAAAAAAGTGGCAGATCTTCCATATCAAATATTTCCCACACATTGCATATTTCCCCTTCTATGTTTTCCTATGTATGTACACCAAGTATGGAAACAACAAAACTGGGTTCTCACTGATGCACAGAGGGGTTTCTTTATACACAATTGTAAAACAGTATTTATAATTATGTCAAACTTCTATTTTTGTTTATCTTTGCTGTGTTCCTAAGTTGTTCTTTTGATTTCTGCTTTTCATTCTTTGTTTCCCTGATCCACGTTCTGATACATATGTACGAACATACATACGAATTAAGAGCAAGAGTAGGCCATTTCACCCCTCGAGCCTGCTCTACCATTTGATAAGATCATGTCTGATCTGATTGTGACCTCAACCCTACTTTCTCATCTACCGACTATATTCTTTGACTTCCTTGTTAATCAGGAATCTATCTAACTCAGCCTTAAAAATACTCAATGACCCTGCCTCCACTGCTCTCTGGGGAAGGGAGTTCCACAGACTCATGACCCTCAGAGAAAATTTCTCCTCATCTCCGTCTTAAATGGGAGACCCCTTATTTTTAGTTCTCGTCTCTCCCACAAGGCGAAACATCCTCTCAGCATCTACCCCTTCAAGTCCCCTCAGGATCTTATATGTTTCAATAAGATCACCTCTCATTCTTCTGAACTCCAATGTATACAGGCCCAACCTTTCCTCATAAGATAACCCCTCATCCCAGGAATCAGTCGAGTGAACCTTCTCTGAGCCGCCAAAGCAATTACGTCCTTTCTTAGATAAGGAGGCCAAAACTGCACACAGTATTCTAGATGTGGTCTCACCAATGTCCTCTACAACTGCAGCAAAACATCTCTACTTTTATATTCCATTCCCCTTGCAATAAATGACAACATTCCATTTGCCTTCCTAATCACTTGCTGTATCTGCATACTAACTTTTTGTGATTCATGTACTAGGACACCTCGGTCCCTCTGTACCTCAGTTTGGCAATCTTTCTCCATTTAAATATATTGCTTTTCTATTCCTCCTGCCAAAGTGGACAAGTTCACATTTTCAAACATTAGACTCCATCTGCCAAATTTAACCTATCTAAAAAATTTTTTATTCGTTCATGGGATGTGGGCGTCGCTGGTGAGGCCAGTATTTATTACCCATCCCTAATTGCACTTGAGAAGGTGGTGGTGAGCCGCCTTCTTGAACCGCTGCAGTCCGTGTGGTGAAGGTTCTCCCACAGTGCTGATAGGTAGGGAGTTCCAGGATTTTGACCCTGCGAAGACGAAGGAGCAGCGATATATTTACAAGTCGGGGTGGCGGTTAATTGGAGGGGAACATGCAGGTGGTGTTGTTCCCATGTGCCTGCTGCCCTTGTCCTTCTAGGTGGTAGAGGTCGTGGGTTTGGGAGCTGCTGTCAAAGAAGCCTTGGTGAGTTGCTGCAGTGCATCCTGTAGATGGTACACACAGCAGCCACGGTGCGCCGGTGGTGAAGGGAGTGAACGTTTAGGGTGGTGGACGGGGTGCCAATCAAGCAGGCTGCCTTGTCCTGGATAGTGTCAAGCTTCTTGAGTGTTGTTGGAGCTGCACTCATCCAGGCAACTGGACAGCATTCCATCACACTCCTGACTTGTGCCTTGTAGATGACTGAAAGGCTCTGGGGAGTCAGGAGGTGAGTCACTCGCCGCAGAATGTTCTTGTAGCCACAGTATTCATGTGGCTGGTCCAGTTAAGTTTCTGGTCAATGGTGACCCCCCAAGATGTTCAGTGAGGGTTCATTTCATGGGGAAAGAGCAGGGTTGTGGGACCAATTGGATAGCTCTTTCTGTGCTATAAGATTCTACGATTCTATGAAAGGAGTGGTTGTCAGTATTAACAGAAGATAGCCGTAGTGGTAGAAAGAAGGGATTTAAAAGCTTCATTACAGCCTTGATCCAAACATGGACAAAAGAGCTGGGGCTCGATTTTTGCACCCGCGGTCGGGTGCGTTCGTGGCATGGGGACAGACTCCTCGGTGGGCGAACAGCATCACCAGCCTCGCCGGCCACCTCTGACACGTGGAGCTCCACAACACAGTGCTGTGACACATCCACCTGCACAGCAGGAGGGAGGACAACCGCAGTGAGATGCGTCGCAGAGGGCACTACCCTCGCCACAGCGTCCACAGACCGAGGCTCAGCTTCCTGGACCTCACTGAGCAGCAGTGCACACAGAGGCTCAGAGTCACTCGACATGTAGTTGTGAACATCTGCAGTTTCATTCATGCCGAGCTGCTCCCGGCTGGCCCGAGCACCATCTTCTTACCTGTCTCTGTCAAACTCACCACTGCCCTCAACAACTTCTCCTCCGCATCCTTCCAGGGTGCCACCAGGGACATCGCCGACGTCTCTCAGTTGTCTGCACAAAAGAGCCCTGCAAATACACCTGCACCCACTCTGCAGTGACACAATGGGTGGCATCAGTTGTGGGTCTTCATTGTGATCCTCAGGAAAGGACATTATTGCACAAACCAGACAAGATTCGCAAAGACGTGGCAGTAGTGGTGACAATATAATATGTAATGTGAGTTGATCAGAAATTAAATATAATTAAAAACTATGACAAACCCTCAAACACCCTTGTGCATCCCCTTCATGCTCACGACACGTTTGCCTTACGCTTCCTACTGCACATGTGATGCATGCCCTGTGGCTGCAGCACAGGTAGTGGCAGGTTGAGTGAGGCTGACCGTGAAAGAGATGCATGAGAGGGTGAGTATGAGATGGAGCCATGAGATTGTATGAGGATTGGGTTGAGTGGTAATGGCGAGATGAGTACTGGCGAGGTGAGTAAGTGCAGGTAAGATGAGGATGAGGTTTGAGTGGGTGTGAGGAGTGATGTGACAGAGTAGTGTTGGCTGTGCAGAAGGAGATGTGGGGTGGAGGCGGTGATGTGGCAGACGGAGTGCAGGGGAATGAGTAAGTGTACTCACTTTGGCTGACCTACTTAGGTAATTGAAGCGCCTCCTGCACTATATGCAGGTGGGCGATATGTTGGTGGTGCAGGTGACCTCCTCTGCCACCTCGAGCCAGGCCGCTTCCTCCCGCCCGCCAGGGGGGGGGGGGTGGGGTGGGGGGGTTGGGGGGTGGAGAGATCTGTCCTCCCCCTCCTCCTCACCCCATCCAATAAGAGCTGGAGTGAGGAATCATTAAACCTGGGAGCAGCCTTCCCCCTGGGTTGCGCCATGCTGTAATTTTTCCTATTTCTTGCAGCATCAGTCAGTGGAGGACTGCCCCTTTAAATAGGGCTCCTCCAAATCACAGACCTTACTGCGCATGCGCAGTCCGCCCGCCGCACAGCTTAGCAGCGGGGAACCCAGAAGAACAGGTGAGTGGATCCAATCAGCCTGCGATTGCATCCGGAGCAGACTGATTTCAATCGACCCCCCACTGCGAACCCGCCGCCATGGTAATATCGGGCCCCTGATTTCCAGAGGTGAGATGAGTGACTGCCCTTGACATCAAGGCAGCATTTGACAGAGTGTGGCACCAAGGAGCCCTAGTAAAATTGAAGTCAACGGGAATCAGGAGGAAAACTCTCCAGTGGCTGGAGTCATACCTAGCACAAAGGAAGATGGTAGTGGTTGATGGAGGCCAATCATCTCAGCCCCAAGACATTGCTGCAGGAGTTCCTCAGGGCAGTGTCCTTGGCCCAACCATCTTCTGCTGCTTCATCAATGACCTTCCCTCCATCATAAGGTCAGTATTGAGGATGTTCGCTGATGACTGCACAGTGTTCAGTTCCATTCGCAACCCCTCAGATAATGAAGCAGTCCGAGCCCGCATGCAGCAAGACCTGGACAACATCCAGGCTTGGGCTGATAAGTGGCAAATAACAGTCGCGCCAGACAAGTGCCAGGCAATGACCATCTCCAACAAGAGAGAGTCTAACCACCTCCCCTTGACGTTCAACGGAATTACCATCGACGAATCCCCCATCAACATCCTGTAGGGCACCATTGACCAGAACCTTAACTGGACCAGTCACATAAATACTGTGACTACAAGATGCATGCTAAACAGCGGAAGCAACATGCTATAGACAGAGCTAAGCAATTCCACAACCAACGGATCAGATCAAAGCTCTGCAGTCCTGCCACATCCAGTCGTGAATGGTGGTGGACAATTAAACAACTAACGGGAGGAGGAGGCAGTTCTGCAAACATCCCCATTCTCAATGATGGCTGAGTCCAGCACGCGAGTGCAAAAGACAAGGCTGAAGTGTTTGCAACCATCTTCAGCCAGAAGTGCCGAGTGGATGATCCATCTCGGCCTCCTCCCGATATCCCCACCATCACAGGAGCCAGTCTTCGGCCAATTCGAATCACTCACGTGATATCACGAAAGAGCTGAGTGCACTGGATACAACAAAGGCTATGGGCCCCGACAACATCCCGGCTGTAGTGCTGAAGCCTTGTGCTCCAGAACTAGCCGCGTGCCTCTAGCCAAGCTGGTCCAGTACAGCTACAACACTGGCATCTACCCGACAATGTGGAAAATTGCCCAGGTATGTCCTGTCCACAAAAAGTAGGACAAATCCAATCCGACCAATTACCGCCCCATCAGTCTACTCTCAATCATCAGCAAAGTGATGGAAGGTGTCGTCAACAGTGCTATCAAGCTGCACTTACTCACCAATAACCTGCTCACCGATGCTCAGTTCCACCAGGACCACTTGGCTCCAGACCTCATTACAGCCTAGGTCCAAACATGGACAAAAGAGCTGAATTCTAGAGGTGAGGTGAGATGAGAGTGAGTGAGTGCCCTTGACATCAAGGCAGCATTTGACGGAGTGTGGCACCAAGGAGCCCTAGTAAAATTGAAGTCAATGGGAATCAGGGGGAAAACTCTCCACTGGCTGGAGTCATACCTAGCACAAAGGAAGATGGTTGTGGTTGTTGGAGGCTAATCATCTCAGCCCCAGGGCATTGCTGCAGGAGTTCGTCAGGGCAGTGTCCTAGACCCAACCATCTTCTGCTGCTTCATCAATGACCTTCCCTCCATCATTAGGTCAGAAATGGGGATGTTCGCAGATGATTGCTCAGTGTTCAGTTCCATTCGCAACCCCTCAAATAATGAAGCAGTCCGAGCCTGCATGCAGCAAGACCTGGACAACATCCAGGCTTGGGCTGATAAGTGGCAAATAACAGTCGCGCCAGACAAGTGCCAGGCAATGACCATCTCCAACAAGAGAGAGTCTAACCACCACCCCTTGACATTCAACGGAATTACCATCGCCAAAAGCCCCCCACCATCAACATCCTGGGGGTCACCATTGACCAGAAACTTAACTGGACCAGCCATATAAATACTGTGGCTACAAGAGCAGGTCAGAGGCTGGGTATTCTGCGGCGAGTGACACACCTCCCGACTCCCCAAAGCCTTTCCACCATCTACAAGGCACAAGTCAGGAGTGTGATGGAATACTCTCCACTTGCCTGGATGAGTGCAGCTCCAACAACACAAGAAGCTCGACACCATCCAGGACAAAGCAGCCCGCTTGATTGGCACCCCATCCACCACCCTAAACATTCACTCCCTTCACCACCAGCGCACAGTGGCTGCAGTGTGTACCATCCACAGGATGCACTGCAGCAACTCGCCAAGGCTTCTTCGACAGTACCTCACAAACCCGTGACCTCTACCACCTAGAAGGACAAGAGCAGCAGGCACATGGGAACAGCACAACCTGCACGTTCCCCTCCAAGTCACACACCACCTCCACTTAGAAATATATCACCGTTCCTTAATTGTCGCTGGGTCAAAACCCTGGAACTCCCTACCTAACAGCACTATGGGAGAACCTTCACCACATGGACTGCAGCGGCTCAAGGCGGCGGCTCACCACCACCACCTTCTCAAGGGCAATTAGGGATGGGCAATAAACGCTGGCCTTGTCAGCGACGCCCACATCCCATGAACGAATAAAAACAATAATAGATTCTAGTATTTTCCCTGTGACAGATGTTAAGCTAACTGGCCTGTAATTTCCTGCTTTCTGTCTCCCTCCTTTCTTGAATAGAGGAGTTACATTCGCTATTTTCCAATCTGATGGGACCCTTCCAGAATCTAGAGAATTTTGAAAAATTAATACCAATGCATCTACTATCTCTGCAGTAACTTCTTTTAAGATCCTAGGATGAAGTTCGTCAGGACCTGGGGACTTGTCAGCTTTTAGTTCTAATAATTTTTTCAGAACCCTTTCCTTGGTGATTGTAAATGTTTTAAGTTCCTCCCTCCCTTTCGCCTCTTGATTCATAATTATTTCTGGCATGTTATTTGTATCCTCTACAGTGAAGACGAACACAAAATATCTGTTCAATTCATCCGCCATTTCCTTATTCTCCATTATTAATTCCCCAGACTCACTCTCTGGAGGACCAACGCTCACTTTACTTACTCTTTTCCTTTTTAAAAAGCTGCAGCAACTCTTACTATCTGTTTTTATATTTCTGTGCATCATTTTTCATGGTCTTTTTTTCTCCTGTGCTACACTCACTCCTAATTCTTTTTTCTTACTCTTCCAACACCCAGATAAGCAATGCATGCTGCAACAAAAAGGCCAAGATATTGACAGAAAATACACCATCTATCAACCTCCACACACTCTGATGTACTGTAGAAAGGAATACTACTTACTTCAATCTCCACAGGAAAATTGTATGTGCGATGGACATCTATCAGATTCTCAAAGATAAAGATATTCTGTGAAAGAAAAATGATGTGAGAACTGTTCCTGATAATGGCAAAAGCCATTCACTGGTTAGTCAAGAATACTGTAACAATTTGTAGAAGTCAACAGAATGGCTGGCAAGTTTTGCCAGTTGAGGTTTTAATCCCCAAAGCAGCATTTATACAAGACATTGGAACATAAGTTCACTTTTATTGTTTTAATCCTTTCCATTTTCTTCCCTTCCCCCTTTCAAAGTCTCCCCACATATTAGACCATACCCCAGCTCAGTTGATACTCGTGCTTCACCACTTGAGTGTACCACTTAATATATGTACACCAACAGACTGTATCCTCGTAATCCCCTGCTAGAATACTTCACGATTCCAATTGGCAGCTGTACTAAAACACATGAATTTTATATAAATTCGATCTTAAAATTTACTGCATTTTAACAATGGAAACTGCTACTGTTCCATGCACTTTTGTCAGGGCCCATACATGTTGAGGAGACATCCTCAAATTGTTTATATTTTTGATATACTCGTATTGTTTTTACCTCAATGTCAGGGAAGTCAATTTATTTACCACAGATAAGACAACAACAAATGTTTTTGCATGTTTTGTAGCACCAATTTGAACATGCTCACCGAAAACATTTGAAAATCAACCAAGTTTTAACCCCTTAATACTTCGATAAAACTAGTTGGTCTTATGTGGCGTTGCACAGAGGAATGAAGACCATGTGCAGTCTTCTGGTAAAGCTAGGTTAGAGGTTGATGGATAATTAGATCAGAGCATGCAGACTTAATTCAGGCCACATTTTAAAGCCATACATTCTGTCCTTATTTTTATATTTCCAATAGAAATTCCTATGTGTATATATATTTTTAAAAATGGAAATTGCCTATGACATGCTGTAATTACACCCTTCCACTAATGGTGGCACTACATCACCTCCAATGGCAGGTAGATATTATAAATGTGGACATCATAATGGAAAAGGGTGATCAGAAGCACATGCAAATGTAAGATCTTTAATATATTACTAGTAGCTGTTGCACATTTGTCCACCCCAGTACATCACCGGCATCTCCACATCATGGCTCATGGCGAGTCAGAGAATTTGCTGATTTATAACAGTAAGGACATAATTGTAAGTCAGGGACACTGATGTATAGTGACTGAACAAGTCAAATTCCATTTTTATGAAATTATATTGTGATTTTTTTTTACCAGTGCTTTGGGATTTAATTTCACAGTTCTGCCCATAAATCTGCAATCACTGTAAATGAGTAGCCTTTATAATTGGTATCGAATCATAGAATGGTTACAGCACGGAAGGAGGCCACCCAGCCCAAGGAGTCCGTGCCGGCTCTATACAAGAGCAATCCAGCTAGTCCCACTCAGCCGCCCTATCCCCATAGCCCTGCAAATTTTTTCCTTTCAAGTACTTATCCTGTTCTCTTTTGAAAACCATGAATGAATCTGCCTCCACCACCCCCCGGGCAGTGCATTCCAGATCTTGCTGTGTGAAAAAGTTTTTCCTCATGTCACCTTTGGTTCTTTTGCCTATCACCCTAAATCTATGTCCTCTAGTTCTTGACCCTTCCACCAATGGGAACAGCTTCTCTCTATCTAGACCCTTCATGATTTTGAATACCTCTATCAAATCTCCTCTCAACCTTCTCTGTTCCAAGGAGAGCAATCCCAGCTTCTCCAGTCAATCCATGTAACTAAAGTCCCTCATCTCTGGAACCATTCTAGTAAATCTCTTCTGCACTCTCTAAGGCCGTCACATCTTTTCTAAAGTGCTGTGCCCAGAACTGGACACAATACTCCAGTTGTGACGAACCAGAGTTTTATAAAGGCTCATCATGACTTCCTTGCTTTTGTACTCTATGCCACTATTTATAAAGCCCAGGATCCTATATGCTTTTTTAACCGCTTTCTCAACCTGCCCTACCACCTTCAACGATTTGTGTACATATACCCCCAGATCTCTCTGTTCCTGTACCCCTTTAGTTTATATTGCCTCTCCTCATTCTTCCTACCGATTTCATTTATGTTCTTAATTTTTATGCTTTACCATTTTTAACGCTAACAATCCACAGCAAGAGGGTATGCAAGATGCTCTTAGTGGAGGAAGACATCTGGTTCTTAATAGTTCTGGAGATGGCAAATAGGTTTCAGCTGTATTTGGTGAAGGTTCTGCATTTTGATAGCAAGAGGAGCAGTCCAGGGCTTTGGTAGCACTGGGGAATGGTCCTGACGTTTAGCAGAAATGGGGTGGAAGTCCTGAGTTTGACAGCAGGGAAAATCTGGCATCCTTTAATCTGGCATCACCGTGGAGAAACCTGGGGCTTGGAAGGCAGAGCTGAGGTCTGCCACATGTAGAGTCTAAATCCTGGTTTCAGTCAGTATGGAGGGGAGGGGCAAGACATGGGCCTGACAGCACTGGTGTGGGGTTGGATCCCATGTGTGGCAACGCTGGTTTATAAATTTGTACGGCATCTCTGCAAACAGAGAATTTGGTGCTTTATGATTGTGCATCTTTTTGTCTGTTGGTCTCTCTCTGCTATAAGAAAATGTAAACATTCTAATCACTAACCACCAACAATACACAGACTGTAATTAGAGCTTTCAATTTTTTTTATTTTGAAAAAATAACAAATTAAACAGGGACAGACTGTGTGTGCCTGTGTCTGTCAGCTTTTAGCAATTTAGAATATTTACATTTTCTGTCAACATAACATGCATGATAACCATGTTAGATAATTTGAAAATTGAACTTAATTACAATGAGCTGAATGCCTTCCCTGTTTAAAAAAAAAGTCCGTATAAATTTACCTGAATAAAAAGATATTGAAATTTGTTCTCTAGCTTGTCTTTAAACAACTCTTTAAAAAACACTTTTGAGAAAATACTGACAGAAGCTTAAGAAAATTACAATGGTACTCGTGCATCCTGGCCAATAGGTACACTGCACATGCTCCGTACACAATCTAAATTCAGCTCAGTCACAGCCCATGGCAAAAATATCATGTCCAGGCCCAGGCTTTCAGGAGAGCTGAAGTAAAGATTTTGAGGAAGGCATTAAAAGACACAAAACATAATTCAATTGATAAATGTATTCATGTTATGAAATATGTAATTTTTTCTTTTTTTTTGTTTTGTTTAAACTCTTAGACATTAGAAATTTCAGTTACTAAGAAAAAAAAGGAAATCAATTTGAGCAAGTTGTGGGAAGCCGGTGGCCACATTACACAATCATGATGAGTTTATGCAGGCTAAATCAATCAGAAATTTCAACACAGGAATTCTTAATTGAACAAAGTTGACAAAAAAAAGTGACAGAAATTTGACAGGAATTTCACACAGATGCAAGATTTTTTTTTAAATAAGATATAGATATATATTAAAAACTAATATATGTTTACACAAAAGAATCATGGTGTAACAAAGTTGTCTCGTGCTGCTCTTAAATCAGCCAGAGACACATGGGAAAATAGCCATGTGAGAACTCTGCCCTCAATTTCCTTTTCCCACAATACAAACGGTGGTCTTCCCTAGACACAAGGGGCAAGATTTTATCATGGCAGCAGGATGTAAGCGGGATGGGGTGGGGGGGGGGGGGGAATTCTTACCTTCCTTCATGCGATCAGAACTTAATTGAAGGCCCTTAATGTGGCTTTTAGCTTTGGCAACCCCACCCTGCACAGCGGGCATACTGCGCACTTGGATAAAGTGCTGACAGTTGGAGAATTTAAAGGTCCATCGCAAGCATGGCTTTTGAGGGAGAAAGAAGACATTTCAAAACATGGAGCAGCAGATAATGAAGCAAGTCCATGCTCACATGCAGCAAGACCTGGACAACATCCAGGCTTGGGCTGATAAGTGGCAAGTAACATTCGCGTCAGACAAGTGCCAGGCAATGACCATCTCCAACAAGAAAGAGTCTAACCACCTCCCCTTGACATTCAACGGCATTGCCATCGCAGAATCTCCCACCCCGGGTGTGACTATTTACTAGAAACTTAACTGGACCAGCCATATAAATACTGTGACTACAAGAGCATGTCAGAAGCTGGGTATTCTGCGCTATGCGACTCACCTCCCGACTCCCCAAAGCTTTTCCACCACCTACAAGGCACAAGTCAGGAGTGTGATGGAATACCCTCCACTTGCCTGGATGAGTGCAGCTCCAACAACACTCGAAGCTCGACACCATCTAGGACAAAGCAGCACACTTGGTTGGCACCCCATCCACCACCCTAAACATTCACTTCCTTCGCCACCAGCGCACCGTGGCTGCAGTGCGTACCATCTACAGGATGCAATGCAGCAACTTGCCAAGGCTTCTTCGACAGTACCTCCCAAGCATGCGACCTCTACCACCTAGATGGACATGGGCAGCAGGCACATGGGAACACCACCACCTGCACGTTCCCTTCCAAGTCACACACCATCCTGACTTAGAAATATATCGTCGATCCTTCATTGTTGTTGGGTCAAAATCCTGGATGTCCCTACTTAACAGCACTGTGGGAGAACCTTCACCACACAGACTGCCGCGGTTCAAGGCGGCGGCTCACCACCACCTTATCAAGGACAATTTTCGATGAGCAATAAATGCTGGCCTTGCCAGTGATGCCCACATCCCATGAGCGAATAAAAAAAATCAAAACCATGCACCCTGGTTCAGTGATTCCACACTTGAGTTTCTACTGGCCAGGGTGAGAAGGAGGAGGGAGTCACTGTACTCGGCTGATGGGAGCGAGCGCCCTGCCTCTGCCACCAAGAAGGCCTAGCTCAAGGTAGCAAAGGTGGTGACCAGCAGCAGCACCATCTCCTGCAGTTGGGTCCAATGTAGGATGCGCTTCAATGACCTAACCAGGTCAGCAAAAGTGAGTACAGTTACTGATTCATCCTCTCTGTTGAGCGATGTGCAGAATGCAACAGACGACTATAATTCTACCCACTCGCGCTGGTGAATGTTGAAGGGCTCCCCCAGATCGATCCAGGCACCGAAAATCACATCTTGAGCAACCCTATAGCATGTTCAATGACAGTCACATCACCACCAGGTCTGTCGTTCTACCGATGCTGTGCCTCGCTGGTGAGGTTTCTCACAGGTGTCATGAGCCACGTCTGCAGGGGGTATCCCTTGTTTCTAAGGAGCCTGCCCTTCAGTCTGTTTTGTGCGTGGAAGAGGGCCGGGATGCTGGATTCGCGCAGAATGAAGGAATCATGGCAGCTGCCAGAGAATTTGGCACACACCTGCAGAAACCTCTTCGGGTGGTCGCAAACCAACTGCACATTGATAGAGTGATATCTTTTTCTGTTGAACAGTCCTGGCTCATGTGGAGGTGCTCGGATTGCTACGTGTGGGCAATCGATTGCGCCCTTTACCAGTGGGAAGCCAGCCAGAGAGTGGAAATCCACTGCCCTCTCAGTCTGGGTGATGTCTTCAGTGGGTAAGTTGACGTAGTGGGGCATCCTGCAAAACAATCCATCCGTGACCTGTCGTATACACTTGTGTGCAGATGATTGTGAGACCTCGGCGATGTCACTGGTGGCACCCTGAAAGGATCCGGAGGCAAAGAAATTGAGGGCAGTGGTGACTTTAACTGCCATGGGCAATGCGATGCCACCAGGCCCGAGCTGGGTGTCGCTCTGCATGAAGATGTCTGCGACCACCTGGTGACTCACTCTGAGCCTTCGTAAGCACTGCTCAAGAGGTGTCCAGGAAGCTCAGCCTCTGTCTGTCGACCCTCTCACACGGGTAGTGCCTCATGCGACGTCGGGCCCTCCGTTGTTCCCCTTTCTGTTCTTCTGCAGGTCCTTGTGGCGCAACTATATCTCATGGAACTGCAAGTCCCGGAATGGCACGCCGTGCCTGCCACAGATGATGATGTGCCTCCTCCTCCTCCTCAGATATACTGTTGAATAGAATCATTGCATCCCCCATCCCGATGGTGTCAGTTTGAGGGGGTCCAAAAAGTAGGTAAATATGTCTGAACAGAAGAATTCTTAATGTGAACAAAGAAGTGAGAGTCTAAACACTAAGAATTTCCAGCCAAAGGCTTGTCTGAGAGAACTGAGTGCCCTGCTGCAAAAACTCACCTTTTATCCCCATCTGTCAAAGACTGATTTAAATGTTCAGACGGCTGCTGGCTGCAACTTGCCTCTGTTTCCACGGCATGTTTCAGGGGCCCGGGAAACACATTGAGGCAGAGTTAAAATCCATCGCCTGCCTCAATAAACATAAAATTAAATACTTTAACAAGTTCAACTCCGTTAATTACTAGTTTAAATATCAGCCCGCTGGCTTCCCGAAGCGCGCGCACCCAGATGCGTCTGGGTCAAATGCGGAAGTCGGTGGGTTGGAGCCAGGATTCGTTCCTGCGCTGGATTTCTTCGATTTTATCTACCCCCCTCCCCACCTGGACTTGGGGGCTAAAATTGAACCCAAGGTATTGGGATATTATTCTTCTCAATATGTATAGAAAGACAGATAGGAATAAGGGTACAATTTCAAAATTTGCAGACAACACAAAAATAGGGAATGTGATTAACTATGACAAATGACTTCAGTAGACTAGGCAGATAGATGGTAGATGAAACTTAATGCAGAGAAATGTGACGGGATACATTTTGGGAGGAAGAATAAGGAGAGAAAATATATATTAAATAATAAAGCTTTAAAAGGAGTAGAAATAGAAGACAACTTAGGGGTTCAGATAAAGAAATGTTTAAAAGTTGTAAAAAAAACTTGTAAGATTCTAGGTTTTATAAATGGGGATATATAGAGTGCGAAAGAGAAGAGATAAGACCAAACCTACACAAATCATTGGTTATGCTGTAGTTAAGGTACAGTGATTACTTTTGAGTACTTTACTTTAGCAAAGATATCAAAACCATGGAGAGGTTGCAGAAAAGATGCACAAAGATGATACCAGGGACGAGAGACTTGAGGTAGGAGAGATTAGAGAAATTGGGGCTTTTTACATTAGTACATAGAAGGTTAAGATCTATCGAACCATCAACGTTTACAGGACTGGTGACCATTCTGCCTGTCTATGCCAGTTCTTTGTTACAGCAATCCAAATCCAATAGCACTGTCCTGCTCTCTCTTCCCTTGCTTCAAATATTTATCTAAGTTTCCCTTAAATGATGCAATGGCATCTTCACCAATCACTCCCTGTGGCAAAACATTCCATGCTCCAACAACCCTCTGCATAAAGACATTTTTTCTAACCTCTCTCCTCTATCAGTGACAAATTTAAATTGACCTAATGTCATTGACTCCCCAGCAGAAATAATCTCCCCTGATTCACTATTAATACTCCCCATAATTTTCAAAACCTATGTTAAATCTCCTTTTAGCCTTCTATGCTGCAATGGAAATAGTCCCAGTATCCCAAGTCGCCCTCATAATTATAGTTTCCCATCTGCGGTATTATCCTGTTGAAGTTGCACTGTAGCTTTAATGTCCTTTCTAAAATTGGGCATCCAAACCACAAACACTACTTGAATAGAGGCCTAAACAATGTTTTGTACAAACTAATAGAAATGCTTCAAAAGTTCACACGGACTGCAGCGGTTCAAGAAGGCGGCTCACCACCACCTTCTCGAGGGCAATTAGGGATGGGCAATAAATGCCGGCCTTGCCAGCGACGCCCACATCCCGTGAACGAATAAAAAAAAGTTATAAAGGGTTCTGAATAGGTGAATAGGAAAATACAATTTACACTGGTTGATGTGTCGCTAACTTGAGGGTATAGATTTAAGGTCACAAAAAGAATGAAGGGAGATTAGAATTTTTCTACGCGGAGGAACGTTAGGGCATAGAATTCCCCATCAGAAACAGTGATGGAAACAGAATCCATAATAGCTCTTAAAGGAGAATTAAATAAGTATTTGATTTTTTTTTAAAAAAAGGGT
This sequence comes from Heptranchias perlo, assembly GCF_035084215.1. NCBI lineage: Eukaryota > Metazoa > Chordata > Chondrichthyes > Hexanchiformes > Hexanchidae > Heptranchias > Heptranchias perlo. The sequence goes on from NC_090327.1 coordinate 60,664,540, forward strand.
ACGGATAAAGGGCAGGGGAATGGGACTAAGTGCATAGCTCTTCCTGAGAGCTATCACAGGCATGGTGAGCCAAATATCCTCCTTCTGCAGTGTACACTTCTGCAATATACAATTCTAAGTTTCTACCAAATGTCTGGCATTTACCGATGATGTCCAGGATCTTCAAATTGCGGTATGGGAAATCACAGAAAGAAAACCACAACTTTCTATTCCATACCACAGGGATTAATGGCGTTAATTAAAAAAGGCACAAAATACTGCTAATTCAAATACAAGTTTTGCAACAATCATTTCCAAAGATGCTCACATTCCAGTCTATTATTGCACTATTAATTCAACTGTTACTAATATTAACACCAGAGAGGGAAACACAACTAAAAAGTGACTTAATTTCACGAAGAATTTTACTTTTAAATTTAGGATGCCATCCTACCTTCTCTGGTTTTTCAGTGAAAAGGAAGCCTTGATAAAATTTAGCCTCTGTGAAAATACAACAGAGGACAGCAATAATGCAGTTATAAGCAGCACAATGGTACTGTCTCCTCTTCTCCAGGAGCTGAGTTTCACCAGCCATGTTTTCAGTAACTGCATCATAGCAGGACCTTCGCAGGACAGAAGGAAAACACAAACACATTCCTGTTATTTGTATGTGAAGTGCACAAGCAAATGTTTCATGATAAACAGTCAATGTTACACAAAAAAAATCCTGGTTTTAAATTGTGTAAGTACTATGACAGGCCGATCAATTTCATATGAATATCACTAATATTGCATAGTGCCTCATCACACTGAAATGCCTCAGTAATTCACACAATAAATTACATTTTTGTTTGATCTGCAACAACTGTTGTTAAGTAGGCAAATACAGCAACCATTCACGGTCAGCAAAACCCCACTAGCAGCAATGATATGCGAGTGGTCAACTATTCAGCTTTTTTTGTGGTATTGTTTGAGGGAGAAATGCTTGCCAAGGCACTGAGAGAACTCCCTGCTCCTCTTCGAATTGTGCTATGGGATCTTTAAATGCACCTGAACAGGCAGACAAGACTGAATTTTAATGTCTCATTCAAAATTACAGTATCTCTCTGGCAATACAGAACTCCTTCAGTATTGGACAGAGGTGTCAGCCTGGATTATGAGCTCAAACCCAAACTACATTGAGACACCAGGGGCATGATTTTAAATGGGAGAAACAGGTGGGTTCAGGGGAAGTGGGGGGGTGCAGTAAAAATTTTCAAAATCTAAACAACAATTTGTATTTATGTAGCGTCTTTAACATAGTAAAACGTCCCAAAGCACTTCACAGGAGCACTATCAAACAAAATTTCACACCGAGCCACATAAGGAGCTATTAGGACAGACGACCAAAAGCTTAGTCAAAGAGGAAGGTTTTAATGAGCGTCTTAAAAGGAGGAGAGGTGGAGAGGTTTGTGGAGGGAATTCCAGAGCTTAGGGTCCAGGCAGCTGAAGGCATGGCTGCCAATGATGAAGCGATTAAAATCAGGGATGCACAAGAGACAAGAATTGGAGGAGCGCAGAGATCTCGGAGGGTTGTAGGGTTGAAGGAGGTTACAGAAATAGAGAGGGGCGAGGCCTTGGAGGGATTTGAAAACAACGATGAGAATTTTAAAATCGAGGCATTCCAGGACCGGGAGCCAATGTAGGTCAGCGAGCTCAGGGGTGATGGGATAACGGGACTTGGTGCAAGTTAGGACACGGGCAGCAGAGTTTTGGATGAGCTCAAGTTTATGAAGGGTGGAAGATGGGAGGCCAGCCAGGAAAGCATTGGAATAGTCCAGTCTGGAGGTAACAAAGGCATGGATGAGGGTTTCAGCAGCAGATGAGATGAGGCAGGGGCAGAGACAGGTGATGTCATGGATGGTGGAAGTAGGCGGTCTCGGTGAAGGAGCGGATGTGTGTTCGGAAGCTCAGCTCAGGGTCAAATAGGACGCCGCGGTTGCGAATGGTCTGGTTCAGTCTCAGTCTCAGACAGTGGCCAGGGAGGGGGATGGAGTTTGCAGCGGGGACCAAAGACAATGGCTTCGGTCTTCCCAATATTTAGAAGAAGGAAATTTTGGCTCATCCAGTACTGGATGTTGGACACTTCTGGTTTTAACGGAGGCATGACGAGCGACCAACCCGCTCTCAGGAAGCGGGTCAGACAGTAAAAGGTATCAAGGAGGGTGCGGGCCTCCATTTTTACCAATTTTTTGTTTTTAACCCCTGGGGGTCAGAATTCCTGGGCTTTCTACTTGTCGTCACGTGAGAGGAGGAGAGAAGGCCTGAAACTGCAGGTAAGTGCCTTTATAGCACTGCTTGTGGGCCCGGAGGAGCAGGAGTACTTCCCCCAGGCGTAATAAGTCTACCTACAGCTACTCGACAAAAACAAATCGACCAACACAGCCCCCCCACCCAAGGCGACTAAGCCCCCCAGTGACTGGCCACCCCCCCCTTCACCCCGATTCCCGTCCTCTCGCTGGCTGCTCTCCCGTCCGACTGAGACCAGCCTGTCAATCAGGCTGGCCTGTCAGACGGGAAACGTACAAAAAGAAAAGACGTCCTTATGTCAAAATCATATGGATGCCTGGGAAACCCGTACTTCCAGGTTTCTAGTCAGGAATTCCATTCCCCTCCCCCCCCCAACCAAATAACATCATGCCCCAGGTTAACCTCACAGGATGGGAACAATGAACCAGCTACCTATTGGATATCTGAAATATAGCAACCTAGAATTTTTCAAATTCAAAATAATCCTTCACATAGACAGATTAAAGTTCTGTAACAGAGTGAGAGTTGTATCCGCAATCGGGGTACCACTTTAAGAGGTTGTTGACCTTTGAGTACCTTTAACGACTCCCAGCCTGCGAGTACAAAAGGCTGGGGAAATGATGGGACTCGGTGAGTTCGGTAAGAGAGAAACTGTCTGGTACATTGTACAACGGAAATCCACACGGAGAAGCGTGAAGCACCTAAGATAATACCTGTGACTGTCTGGTTCGTTGCTGTAAGTAAAGACCCATCGGGGGTGAATAAACTAAACTGGTTTGGATACCATAGTCTGCATGTCTAATTGACACACGGGTCGATAACAGCCTGTTACAGTTTTCACAATTTTGAAATAGATCAATCCAAAAAATATTTGGATGCAAATTAACAAGCATTGATCTGTCTTTCTCTTTCAGATCAACCTTGTGGCTTTCCAGAATTTTCAGTATTGATTTCAGATTTTCACCACTCTTGGGTTTCTCTATTCAAAGTGCTAGTTATCTTGAGCTATTACATCAATACACCAGTTTGTAAAAGTGTGCAAATTACTTCATGCAGCTGTCTTGCACAACACACGAGATAAAACCTTAAAGGTTGACAGAGAAAATGACCATAGCTCACGTAGAATGAGTCACTTGGCTCTGGCCAGCTAATGAACAAAGAGCTCATTCTATCAATGGTGGTCACTGCAATCATTGAGCAAAATGTGCCTGCAGCTTGAGGAGAAACAAGAAGAAAATAAGAGAAATAAATGAAGTAAAAGCCAAACAAGTATTTCACAGACCGTGCAATGATGCCTACCATTATGCTTTACTGAATTCTAAATCACCACCCTATCCAACAGTGCCTGATGATGCCTCCTCTTGAGCAGGAATAAGACAATAAAAAAGGTTCAGTGTAAATTCATCAAGATGTTATCAGGGATGAGGGGTAAGTTGTGAAAAGATTTAAGAAGTTGGGGCTTTTTCACTAGAGCCGAGAAGTCTAAGGGGTGACCTTTCTTTACACAGACAGTGATGAGAATGTGGAATTCTCTTTCAAAAATCATTGTTAAAGCAGAGTTCTTTGAAAAGAGAATTAGCTAGAAAAACAGTAGCATTGAAGTATGGGGAGGGAGCAGGAGAATGTGATTAGACTCAGTGGCTCACGTGGAAATAAAACCGTACAGATTTGCTGGACCGATTGGGCTTCTTCTGCGCTGTAATATTCTGTGATTCCATGAGATAAGACGTTATTGGGTTTGAATGTAGATAAAGAACAAATGAGGAAGATCAATAAATACTTACATACACTTCTGTGTATAAGCAATGACAACCATGAAAAACATCTTCAAACTATACAAATGGCAAAGGAAAATTTAAGAGCTTTCATACAATTATTGTCTGCTTTAGGGATCAAAAACCTTACTTCAGTAGAATCTTTGAAAGTTTGTTGCCCTCTATGTTACCCGAGCAATGGAAAGCCTGGATTATCCTGGACACATCTGTGTAGACATCATTCTTTGGCAGGCGTGTGTACATGACTTCGAACAGCTTGTAACAACCAATTTTCTTTGTCAACTGGTTGTCAAAGGAGGACTCACTTGTCTGCAATAAACAAGAATTTTTGAAGTTTTATCTGAAATAATTTACAAAACTTCAATTCTATTGCACCCATTTTTTAAACAAAAAACAGTGCATCATTAGAGGAAATGATCACAGTAACTGAAAATGAAACTGCACTTGAGAAATTCATATTACAATTAAATAAAAGCTGTAACAAACATGAAAACTATTCACTGATTACCTTCATGAATCTGGATTGTACAATTCCCATGACATCATTTATAATTTTGCAGAAAAACTCCCTTAAAGCATCTAAACTGCAGTGGGCGATAAGTGAGAGAAGAGAACGGTCCATAACAGACAGCCTAGTAGTATTAGGAAGCATTCCTTCATTTCCAAACATCTCATATGCAGCTTCCAGCAGGGCCACTTGCTTTTCACAGGTACCCCTAATACAAATGAACAAAAGATCTAATTTTTCAATGCAAATTAGAACTCTACGCTCTAAACAAAGCAAAAGTAATTAAATATATCCAAATTAAGAACACAAGAACATAAGAAATAGGAGCAGTAGGCCATTGGGCCCCTCAAGAAAGCTCCACCATTCAATAAGATCATGGCTGATCTTCAACCTCAACTCCACTTTCCTGCCTGATCCCAATATCCCTTGATTCCCTTAGTGTCCACAAGTCTATCGACTTCAGTCTTGAACATACTCAACAGCTGAGCATCCACGGCCCTCTCCAGTAGAGAATTCCAAATATTCACAACCCTCAGTGAAGAAATTCCTCCTCATCTCAGTTCTAAATGTCCAACCCCTTATCCTGAGACTATGTCCCCCAGTTCTAGACTCTCCAGCCAGGGGAAACATCCTCTTAGCATCTACCCTGTCAAGCCCTCTTAGAATCTTATACATTTCAATGAGATCACCTGTCATTCTTCTAAACTCAAGAGTATAGGCCCATTCTACTCAATCTCTCCTCATAGGACAACCCTCTCATTCCAGGAATCAATCCAGTGAACCTTTGTTGCACCATCTCTAAGGCAAGTATATCCTTCCTTAGGTAAGGAGACAAAAACTGCGCACAGTACTCCAGGTGCGGTCTCACCAGTCCTGTACAATTGCAGGAAGACTTCCTTACCCTTATACTCCAACCCCCTTGCAATAAAGGCAAACATACCATTTGCCTTCCTAATTGCTTGCTGTACCTGCATGTTAGCTTTCTGTGTTTCGTGTACAAGGACACCCAAATCCCTCTGAACACCAACATTTAATAGTTTCTCTGTGTTTAAAAAGTATTCCGTTTTTCTATTCTTCCTACCAAAGTGAATAACCTCACATTTCCCCACATTATACTCCATCTGCCACCTTCTTGCAGACTCTTGGCATCCACCTCACAACTTACTTTCCCACCTAGCTTTGCATCATCAGCAAACTTGGATACATTACACTCGGTCATTTCATCTGAGTCATTAATATTTATTGTAAATAGCTGAGGCCCAAGCACTGATCCCTACAGCACCCCACTAGTTACAACCTGCCAACCTGAAAATGACCTGTTCACTCCTACTTTCTCTCTTCTGTCCATTAACCAATCCTCAATCCATGTCACTATATTACCCCCAATCCCATGAGCCCTTACTTTGTGTAACCACCTTTTATGTGGCACCTTATCGAATGCCTTTTGAAAATCCAAATATACTACATCCACTGGTTCCCCTTTATCTACCCTGCTAGTTACATACTCAAAAAACTCAAATAAATTTGTCACATTTTCCCTTTCATAAAACCATGTTCGCTCTACCTAATCATATGATTTTCTAAGTGCTCCGTTATTACATCTTTAATAATAGATTCTAGCATTTTCCCTACTACTGATGTCAGGCTAACTGGCCTATAATTCCCTGTTTTCTCTCTCCCTCCATGGGGACCGTTCTAGAATCTAGGGAATTCTGGAAGATCAAAACCAATGAATCCACTGTCTCTGCAGCCACATCTTTTAAAAAATGAAATTGTTCAGCCACACCACAATGCAATCTCAAAACTACTGCAAAATCAACAACCAATTTTACTAATATTTTGAATGGTCCTCACATGCTGTGCTCAGAATCTCAACTCTGAAAGCAGTGAGTCATTGAATGGTGGCTAGGCATCAAGATGGAAGGAATGAGAGCAGTGGAAACCACCCAAAGTCAGGCCCAGAAGGGGCCAAAGAGATGATTCTGGATAGGGTCAGGGCCATATCAACATACAAACTAATAGCAGGAGTAGGCCATTCGGCCCCTCGAGCCTGCTTTGCCATTTGATAAGATCATGGCTGATCTGATTGCGACCTCAACCCTACTTTCCCATTTACCTACTATAACCTTTGACTCCCTTGATAATCAGGAATCTATCTAACTCAGCCTTACAAATATTCAATGATCCTGCCTCCACCACTCTCTGAGGAAGGGAGTTCCATAGACTCACAGCCCTCAGAGAAAAAATTTATCCTGATCTCTGTCTTAAATGGGAGACCCCTTATTTTTAAACTGTGGCCTTGTTCTCGTCTCTCCCACAAGGGGAAACATCCTTTCAGCATCTACCCCTTCAAGTCCCCTCAGGATCTTATATGTTTCAATAAGATCACCTCTCGTTCTTCTAAACTCCAGTGTATATAGGCCCAACTTGTCCAATCTTTCCTCATAAGATAACCCCCTCATCCCAGGAATCAGTCAAGTGATCCTACTCTGAACTGCCTCCAAAGAAATTATGTCCTTTCTTAAATAAGGAGACCAAAACTGCACACAGTATTCTAGATGTGGTCTCACCAATGCCCTGTACAATTGTAGCAGAACATCTCTACTTTTATATTCCATTCCCCTTGCAATAAATGACAACATTCCATTTGCCTTCCTAATCACTTGCTGTACCTGCATACTCACTTTTTGTGATTCATGTACTAGGACTCCCAGATCCCTCTGTACCTCAGAGTTCTGCAATCTCTCTCTATTTAAATATACTGCTTTTCTAGTCCTCCTGCCAAAGTGGACAAGTTCACATTTTCCCACATTATACTCCATCTGCCAAATTTTTGCCCACGCACTTAATCTATCTATATCCCTTTGCAGACTCCTTATGTCATCTTCACAACTTACTTTCCTACCTACCTTTGTGTCATCAGCAAATTTAGCAACCATACATTTGGTCCCTTCATCCAAGTCATTGATATAGATTGTAAATAAATGAGGCCCAAGCACTAACCCCTGTGGCAATCCGCTCGTTAAATCTTGCCAACCTGAAAACGACCCATTTATGCCTACTCTCCATTTTCCTCTGTAAGCAATCCATTATCCATGCAAATATCTTACCCCCTACACCATGAGTTCTTATTTTGTGTAGTAGCTTTTGATGTGGCACCTTGTCAAATGCCTTCTGGAAATCCGAGTACACCACATCCATGGGATCTCCTTTATCTACGTTGCTTGTTACTTCCTCAAAAGAACTCTAATAAATTAGTCAAACACAATTTCCCTTTCACAAAGTCGTGTTGACTCTGCTTGACTGCATTGAGATTTTCCAAGTGCCCGGCTGTAACCTCCTTAATAACAGATTCTCGCATTTTCCCCAATGACAGATGTTAAGCTAACTGGTCTGTAGTTTCCTGCTTTCTGTCTCCCTCCTTTCTTGAATAGAGGAGTTCCATTCACTATTTTCCATTCTGATGGGGCCCTTCCAGAATCTAGGGAATTTTGGAAAATTAATACCAATGCATCTACTACCTCTGCAGCCACTTCGTTTAAGACCCTAGGATGAAGCCCGCCAGGATCTGGGGACTTGTCAGCTTTCAGTTCTAACAATTTTTTCAGAACACTTTCCCTGGTAATTGTAAATGTTTTATGTTCCTCCCTCCCCTTCACTTGATTCATAATTATTTCTGGCATGTTATTTGTATCCTCTACAGTAAAAACGGACACCAGCATTTATTGCCCATCCCTAATTGCCCTGGAGAAGGTGGTGGTGAGCCACCTTCTTGAACCGCTGCAGTCCATGTGAAGGTTCTCCCACAGTGCTGTTAGGTAGGGAGTTCCAGGATTTTGACCCAATGACGATGAAGGAACAGCGATATATTTCCAAGTTGGGGTGGTGGGTGACTTGGAGGGGAACATGCAGGTGGTGTTGTTCCCATGTGCCTGCTGCTCTTGTCCTTCTAGGTGGTAGAGGTCGCAGATTTGGGAGGTGCTGTCGAAGCAGCCTTGGCGAGTTGCTGCAGTGCATCCTGTGGATGGTACACACTACAGCCATGGTGCGCCGGTGGTGAAGGGAGTGAATGTTTAGGGTGGTGGATGAGGTGCCAATCAAGTGGGCTGCTTTATCCTGGATGGTGTTGAGCTTCTTGAGTGTTGTTGGAGATGTACTCATCCAGGCAAGTGGACAGTATTCCATCACACTCCTGACTTGTGCCTTGTAGATGGTGGAAAGACTTTGGGGAGTCGGGAGTTGAGTCACTCGCCGCAGAATACCCAGCCTCTGATCTGCTCTTGTAGCCGCAGTATTTACGTGACTGGTCCAGTTAAGTTTCTGGTCAATGGTGAGGGACTCGGCAATGGTAATGCCGTTGAATGTCAAGGGGAGGTGGGTCAGACTCTCTCTTGTTAGAGATGGTCATTGCCTGGCACTTGTCTGGCACGAATGTTACTAGCCAGGCATGAATGTTACTTGCCACTTATCAGACCAAGCCTGGATGTTGTTCAAGTCTTGCTGCATGGGGGCATGGACTGCTTCATTATCTGAGGGGTTGTGAATGGAACTGAACACTGTAATCATCAGCAAACATCCCCATTTCTGACCTTATGATGGAGGGAAGGTCATTGATGAAGCAGCTGAAGATGGCTGCGCCAAGTTACTGCCCTGAGGAACTCCTGCAACAATGTCCTGGGGCCGAGATGATTGGCCTCCAACAACCACTACCATCTTCCTTTCTGCTAGGTATGACTCCAGCCACTGGAGACTTTTCCCCGATTCTCATCGACTGCAATTTTACTAGGGCTCCTTGGTGCCACACTCGGTCAAATGCTGCCTTGATGTCAAGGGCACTCACTCTCACCTCACCTCTGGAATTCAGCTTTTTTGTCCATGTTTGGACCAAGGCTGTAATGAGGTCTGGCGCCGAGTGGTCGTGGCGGAACCCAAACTGAGCATCGGTGAGCAGGTGATTGGTGAGTAAGTGCCGCTTGATAGCACTGTCGACGACACCTTCCATCACTTTGCTAATGATTGAGAGCAGACTAATGGGGCAGTAATTGGTCGGATTGGATTTGTCCTGCTTTTTGTGAACAGGACATACCTGGGCAATTCCCCACATTGTCGGGTAGATGCCAGTATTGTAGCTGTACTGGAACAGTTTGGCTAGAGGCATGGCTAATTCTGGAGCACAAGTCTTCAGCACTACAGCCAGGATGTTGTCGGGACCCATAACCTTTGCTGTATCTGGTGCACTCAGCCGTTTCTTGATATCACGTGGAGCAGTAAGTCATAAGTGTCTGCCAAACAACCTCTCTGGCACTGAAAATTTACTTTTACAAGTATGGAATCTCATTCCTTCAGATTTAATTGTTGGACATTTTTTTTTAATTTAATTTTTTAAAAACTTTTTCTTTGTCTCTTTTATCTCTGTCTTTTAATTCAATATTTCTTTCCCTCTCTTTATTTTGCTTTCTGTAACTGACTTGACATTGAATTTACTATTATAACTTACACTTCCTGGTTCTGTATCTGTGTGGCTTATTAACACGCTTCAATCTGATTGGTTAAGGGGATACACTGCTGCTTGCCCCATTCACACAGCTCACAGATGCCTGGGAAGGGACACTGCGCTGGATTGAGGTCCTGGCCAGAGGAACTTCCAGTGCAAAAGTCCATGAAAAGTCTACAGGCAAGTCTAACTCTAATGAGTGGTGGGTGCCGTTTATTTGCCACTCAAAGCAAAATCCGGCCCAATAGGTGTGGCACTCTTTCTGAATGACCAGCCTTGCTCTCAAATACCATTCACGCCCTCTCCCCAACTCCAAAATATGCCTGATCTTTTTAGATATTGTTTTACTTTCTGAACTTTGGTTGCAGTTGTCAAATAATGAACACAGGCAAATGCATGGATGGACCCACCAGTGCTTGCATGTAGAAAAAAAGTGAAAACATGACTTTTCACCAGTCTAAGTTCCAAAAATCAATATTATTGGGCAACCACTCACGAAACCTTCGATTCGTGGGGCACTGGCACCAGTACTGGGGAAAGAGGGAGCTGTTCTGATGGGACAGGCTCCACTTAAACCGGGCTGGGACCAGTGTCCTGACAAATCGAATAACTAGGGCTGTAGATAGAGCTTTAAACTAAAATTGGAGTTGGGGGGTGGGGGGGGGGTCAGGTGAGGGGAAATTTAGAATTCTAATGTGAAAAGTTAAGACAATAGAACAATGTAGTGATTTAGGTAAAGATAAACAGAGTGTGGCAGGAAGGGACAGAGAGTTTACCAATAATAGTGCAACAAGTAAGGTCAAAGCAGGAAAAAATGGTAAAAGTCAAAATTAAAGGCTCTTTATCTGAATGCATGGAGCATTCGTAACAAGATAGATGAATTAATTGCACAAATAGAGATAAATGGGTTTGACCTAATAGCCATTACAGAGACATGGTTGCAAAAAGTTTGGGAACTAAATATTCCAGGGTTCATGACAATTAGAAAAGACAGGCAGAATACAAAAGGAGGGGGTGTAGCCCTAATAATAAAGGATGACATAAGGACAAGTGGTGAGAAAGGATCTTAGCTCGGAAGATCAGGAAGTAGAATCAATATGGGTGGAAATTAGAAATAACAAGGGGCGGAAAACACTGGTGGGAGTAGTTTATAGGCCCCCTAAGAATAGCTATACCATTGGACAGAGTATTAATCATGAAATAAGAGCTTGTAACAAAGGAAATGCAGTCATCATGGGGGACTTGAATCTGCACATAGACTGGGCAAATCAAATTGGCAAAGGTAGTTTGGAAGACTAGTTCATGGAATATATTCGAGACGGTTTCCTAGAGCAATATGTCATGGAACTAACCAGGGAGCACGCTATTTTAGATCTTCTATTATGTAATGAGATAGGGTTAATTAGCAATTTCACAGTAAAAGAACCTCTGGGGAAGAGTGATCATAATATGATAGAATTTCACATTGAGTTTGAAAGTAACGTACTTAAGTCAGAAACTAGAGTCTTAAATTTAAATAAAGCCAATTACATAGGTATGAGGGGCGAGTTGTCAAAGGTAGATTGGGAAATTAAAGGGTTCGACAGTTGAAAAGTAATGGCAAACATTTAAAGAAATATTTCAATATTCTCAGCAAGTATACATTCCATTGAAAAATAAAAACTCCACGGGAAAAGTGATCCACCCACGGCTAACTAAAGAAGTTAAGGAGAGTATTGGATTGAAAGAAGAGGCCTGTGATGTTGCCAAGAAGAGTAATAAGCCTGGGGATTGGGAGAGTTTTAGAAACCAATAAAGGACAACGAAAAAATTGATAAAAAGGGAGAAAAAAAGAATAGAAACTGGTAAAAAATATAAAAACAGATTGTAAGAGCTTCTACAAGTATGTAAAAAGGAAGAGAGTAGCAAAAGTAAATGCTGGTCCCTTAGAGGCTGAGGCAGGAAAAATTATAATGGGGAAATCAGGAAACGGCAGATGCGCTAAACAAATATTTAGTATCTGTCTTCACAGTAGAAGACACAAAAAGCATACCAAAAATAGTGGGGAACCAAGGGGTAAATGGGAGTGAGGAACTTAAAACAAATACTATCACTAGAGAAGTAGTACTGGACAAACTAATGGGACTAAAAGCAGACATATCCCCTGGACCTGATGGCCCACATCCTAGGGTTCTAAAACAGGTGGCTGCAGAGAAAGTGGATGCATTGGTTATGATCTTCCAAAATTCTCTAGATTCTGGAATGGTCCCAGTAGACTGGAAGGTAGCAAATGTTAGCCCGCTACTCAAGAAAGGAGGGAAGAGAGAAAACAGGGAACTACAGGCCAGTTAGCCTGACATCAGTAGTAGGGAAAATGCAGGAATCCATTATTAACGAAGTTGTAACAGGGCACTTGGAAAATCATAATATGATTAGGCAGAGTCAACATGGTTTTATGAAAGGGAAATCGTGCTTGACAAATTTATTAAGAGTTTTTTTTGAGGATGTAACTAGCAGGGTAGATAAAGGGGAACCAGTGGATGTAGTATAATTGGATATTCAATAGGCGTTCGATAAAGTGCCACATAAAAGGTTGTTACAGAAGGTAAGGGCTCATGGGTTATGGGGTAATATATTAGCATGGAAAGAGGATTGGTTAAAGGATAGAAAACAGGGAATAGGGATAAACAGGTCATTCTCAGGTTGGCAGGCTGTAATTAATGGGGTACCGCAAGGATCAGTGCTTGGCCCTCAGCTATTTACAATCTTTTTTAATGATTTAGATGAAATGACCGAGTGTAATGTATCTAAGTTTGCTGATGATACAAAGCTAGATGGAAAAGTAAGCTGTGATGAGGACAGAGTCTACAAAGAGATATAGACAGGTTGAGTGGGCAAGAAGGTGGCAGATGGAGAATAATGTGGGGAATGTAAAGTTACTCACTTTGGTAGGAAGAATAGAAAAACAGAATATTTTTTAAATGGTGAGAAACTATTAAATGTTGGTGTCTAGAGAGACTTGGGTGTCCTGATACAAGAAACACAAAAAGTTAGCACGTAGGTACATCAAGCAATTCGGAAAGCAAATGGCAAGTTGGCCTTTATTGCAAGGGGGTTGGAGTACAAGAGTAAGGAAGTCTTACTACAATTGTACAGGGCTTTGGTGAGACCTCACTTGGAGTACTGCGTGCAGTTTTGGTCTCCTTATCCAAGGAAGAATATACTTGCTTTCGAGGCGGTGCAACAAAGGTTCACTAGATTAATTCCTGGGATGACAGGGTTATCCTATGAGGAGAGGTTGAGTAGAATGGACCTATACTCTCTGTAGTTTAGAAGAATGAGAGGCTATCTCATTGAAACATAAGATTCTGAGGGGGCTTGACAGGGTAGATGCTGAGAGGTTGTTTCCCATGGCTGGAGAGTCTAGAACTAGGGGGCATAATCGCAGGATATGGGGTCGACCATTTAAGACTGAGATGAGGAGGAATTTCTTCACTCAGAGGGTTGTGAATCTTTGGAATTCTCTACTCCAGGGGGCTGTGGATGCTGAGCCATTGAATATATTCAAGGCTAAGATAGATAGGTTTTTGGACTCATGGGGAATTAAGTGATACGGAGATCCGACAGGAAAGCGGAGTTGAGGTCGAAGATCAGCCATGATCTGATTAAATGGCGGAGCAGGCTCGAGGGGCGGTATGGCCTACTCCTGCTCCTATTATGTTCTTTTGAAACAAGAGTTGGTCATCACCCTAGCCTATCCTAGCAGCCAGTTTGAAGCAGCACAGGTGCAGCCCTGGGAACTGATTGCCCATCAACCCTTTTCGCTACAGATAACGTATGGCATGAGAAGATCTGGACTGGGAGATAACAACTGACAAAAAAGGTGCTCATATGGTCAAAACGTGCCAACGTGCTTCTTTTCCATCAAACCAGTCTGCCAACAAAAAGCTGGCCTATCACACTAAAGCTCAAGGCAAAGCACAAATATTGATATTTGGTCACGTGCTAATCTTAAGGAGTCTCCAGTATAACAAATTTAATATTAAGTTTAAGCATTGGAGCTGTAACCGTAAACCATCAGTATATTGGTATCAGAATTTATTCGAAGTTTTATTAACCTGAAACATCAAGGGGGCTAAAAACACAAACGTTTATATTTTTACAGCCCCCTATTTCTCAGTTTTCTATATTGTATACAACATGCAATACCTTTTTACTATATTTTGGAAACAGATCTGAAATGCTTCTTCCATGATGTGTTTGCTGTCACGACACAGAATCGTAGTCAGAAGTTTTAACAACACTGGACTCTGAGATAGCTCCAAGGCATCCAGTAACTGAAAAATACATTGAAAACACACCAATCTGAGCAAAGCAATAAATTTGTGAATCATAAAATATAACTTAAGTGACATGAAGAATACAATGTGGTTAATAAGACTAGTGAATGATGATAAAAGACCTCTCAGTAAGACGCAGTTCCTCAACACATATTGAAAGCCCAAATAATTAATTCACAATTTTGTCCAATTTTCCAAATGAATTAAATTGCAGGTTTGAAACAAGGCGTCCGGTCACAACACTACTATTTGGAAACTGTACGTATGTTGTAGGCAGCACAGTAGTAGTAATAAAACAAAAAAATCATTTATATAGCACTTTTAACATAGAAAAACATCCCAAGGTACTTCACAGAGGAAAAAGCGAATCAGACTTTGGGCCAAAGAAAGAGAGATTATGAAGGTTTACTAAATGTACTGATGAAGAAGGATGAGAGGCCAGCCAGAAAAGCACTGGAGTAATCGAGTCTGTAGGTGACAAAGACATAGATGAAGGTTTCAGCGGCAGATGGGCTGAGGTAGCGATGGAGATGAACCATGTTATGGAGGTGGAAATAGGCAGTGTTTGTGATGGAGAGGCGATGAGGTCGGAAGCTCAGCTCAGGGTTAAACAGCACACCAAAGCTGTAAACAGTCTGGTTCAGCCCGATACAGTGGCCAGGAAGGATAATGCAATCAGTGGCAAGTGTATGGAGTTTGAGGTGGGGCCGGTCAATGGCTTCGGTCTTCCCAATGTTAACTGGAGGAAGTTACAGTTCACGTTGGACAAGCAGCCTAACAGCAAACAGGCAGTGGAGGTGGAGAGGTACAGCAGGCCGTCATCGGCATACAAATGTAACCAGACCTCATGTCTGCGAATAATGCCACCAAGGGGCAGAATGCAGATGAGGAAGAGGATCCTTGGGGGCTCCAGAGGTGACGGTGTGGGGATGGGGAGAGAAGCCTTTGCTAGAGATGTTCTGGCTATGATTGGATAGGTAAGAATGGAACGAGGCAAGGAAAGTCCCATGGAGCTAGAGAACAGAGGAGAGGTCTTGGAGGAGGATGGTATGATTGACTGTCAAAGTCTGCAAATTTTTAAATTTTAAATTTTTTTTTAAAAAATTCGTTCATGGGATGTGAGCGTCGCTGGCAAGGCCCGCATTTATCGCCCATCCCTAATTGCCCTCGAGAAGGTGGTGGTGAGCCGCCTTCTTGAACCGCTGCAGTCGGTAGCATAGTGGTTATGTTACTGGCCTGGACTAAAATCCAGAGTCATGAGTTCAAATCCCGCCACGGCAGCTGGTGAATTTAAATTCAATTAATTAATTAAATTCAATTAATTAAATAAAAATCTGGAATTAAAATACTAGTATCAGTAATGATGGCCATGAAACTACCGGATTGTCGTAAAAACCCATCTGGTTCACTAATGTCCTTCAGGGAAGGAAACCTGCCGTCCTTACCCGGTCTGGCCTATGTGTGACTCCAGACCCACAGCAATGTGGTTGATTCTTAATTGCCCTAGCAAGCCACTCAGTTGTAAAATCTCGCTACGAAAAGTCATAATAAGAATAAAACCGGACGGACCACCCGGCATCAGACCACTAGGCACCGGACACGACAACGGCAAAACACAAAGCCCAGTCGACCCTGCAAGGTCCTCCTTACTAACATCTGGGGACTTGTGCCAAAATTGGGAGAGCTGTCCCACAGACTAGTCAAGCAACAGCCTGACATAGCCATACTTACAGAATCATATCTTTCAGCCAATGTCCCAGACTCTTCCATCACCATCCCGGGGTATGTCCTGTCCCACCGGCAGGACAGACTCACCAGAGGTGGCGGTACAGTGATATACAGTCAGGAGGGAGTGGCCCTGGGAGTCCTCAACATTGACTCTGGACCCCATGAAATCTCATGGCATCAGGTCAAACATGGGCAAGGAAACCTCCTGCTGATTACCACCTAGCGTCCTCCCTCAGCTGATGAATCAGTCCTCCTCCATGTTGAGCACCACTTGGAGGAAGCACTGAGGGTAGCAAGGGCACAGAATGTACTCTGGGTGGGGGACTTCAATGTCCATCACCAAGAGTGGCTCGGTAGCACCACTACTGACCGAGCTGGCCGAGTCCTGAAGGACATAGCTGCCAGACTGGGCCTGCGGCAGGTGGTGAGCAAACCAACACGAGGGAAAAACTTACTTGACCTCGTCCTCACCAATCTACCTGTCGCAAATGCATCTGTCCATGACAGTATTGGTAGGAGTGACCACCGCACAGTCCTCGTGGAGATGAAGTCCCGTCTTCGCACTGAGGACACCATCCAACGTGTTGTGTGGCAGTACCACCGTGCTAAATAGGATAGATCCAGAATGGATCTAGCAGCTCAAAACTGGGCATCCATGAGGCGCTGTGGGCCATCAGCAGCAGCAGAATTGTATTCCAGCACAATCTGTAACCTCATGGCCCGGCATATTCCTCACTCTACCGTTACCAACAAGCCAGGGGATCAACCCTGGTTCAATGAGGAGTGCAGAAGAGCATGCCAGGAGCAGCACCAGGCGTACCTAAAAATGAGGTGCCAACCTGGTGAAGCTACAACACAGGACTACATGCATGCTAAACAGCGGAAGCAACATGCTATAGACAGAGCTAAGCGATTCCACAACCAACGGATCAGATCAAAGCTCTGCAGTCCTGCCACATCCAGTCGTGAATGGTGGTGGACAATTAAACAACTAACGGGAGGAGGAGGCTCTGCAAACATCCCCATTCTCAATGATGGCGGAGTCCAGCACGTGAATGCAAAAGACAAGGCTGAAGCGTTTGCAACCATCTTCAGCCAGAAGTGCCGAGTGGATGATCCATCTCAGCCTCCTCCCGATATCCCCACCATCGCAGAAGCCAGTCTTCGGCCAATTCGATTCACTCCACGTGAGATCAAGAAACGGCTGAGTGCACTGGATACAGCAAAGGCTATGGGCCCCGACAACATCCCAGCTGTAGTGCTGAAGACTTGTGCTCCAGAACTAGCTGCGCCTCTAGCCAAGCTGTTCCAGTACAGCTACAACACTGGCATCTACCAGACAATGTGGAAAATTGCCCAGGTATGTCCTGTCCACAAAAAGCAGGACAAATCCAATCCGGCCAATTACCGCCCCATCAGTCTACTCTCAATCATCAGCAAAGTGATGGAAGGTGTCGTCGACAGTGCTATCAAGCGGCACTTACTCACCAATAACCTGCTCACCGATGCTCAGTTTGGGTTCCGCCAGGACCACTCGGCTCCAGACCTCATTACAGCCTTGGTCCAAACATGGACAAAAGAGCTGAATTCCAGAGGTAAGGTGAGAGTGACTGCCCTTGACATCAAGGTAGCATTTGACCGAGTGTGGCATCAAGGAGCCCTAGTAAAATTGAATCAGGGGGAAAACTCTCCAGTGGCTGGAGTCATACCTGGCACAAAGGAAGATGGTAGTGGTTGTTGGAGGCCAATCATCTCAGTCCCAGGGCATTGCTGCAGGAGTTCCTCAGGGCAGTGTCCTTGGCCCAACCATCTTCAGCTGCTTCATCAATGACCTTCCCTCCATCATAAGGTCAGAAATGGGGATGTTCGCTGATGACTGCACAGTGTTCAGTTCCATTCGCAACCCCTCAGATAATGAAGCAGTCCGAGCCCGCATGCAGCAAGACCTGGACAACATCCAGGCTTGGGCTCATAAGTGGCAAGTAACATTCGCGCCAGATAAGTGCCAGGCAATGACCATCTCCAACAAGAGAGAGTCTAACCACCTCCCCTTGACATTCAACGGCATTACCATCGCCGAATCCCCCACCATCAACATCCTGGGGGTCACCATTGACCAGAAACTTAACTGGACCAGCCATATAAATACTGTGGCTACGAGAGCAGGTCAGAGGCTGGGTAATTGGCCAGATTGGATTTGTCCTGCTTTTTGTGGACAGGACATACCTGGGCAATTCTCCACATTGTCGGGTAGATGCCAGTGTTTTAGCTGTACTGGAACAGTTTGGCTAGAGGTGCAGCTAGTTCTGGAGCACAAGTCTTCAGCACTACAGCCGGGATGTTGTCGGGGCCCATAGCCTTTGCTGCATCCAGTGCACTCAACCGTTTCTTGATATCATGTGGAGTGAATTGAATTGGCTGAAGACTTGCTTCTGTGAAGGGCAGATGGACACAGACCCTTGAGGATGAGATTTGAGGGGGTGGCAACACTAGTTTTAAAAGGTTGAGGAACAGTGCCCGAGGAGAAAGAACCATTTACAATTATTGGCTAAAAAAAGTTGGGAAAAAGTCTTTGAACCCCGTGGTTTAACTCATTTTGAAAACCAATAATGCTATCAACTCATTATTTTCTCATTGTACTAGTTCCCTGACTTAATTTCCAATTTATTGTCTTCCGCCTCCTGGGCTCCTTTTTGTCTTTCACCGATTCCACTGACTTAATCACCAATACAACAATATGATTCTCTCCTGCTCGTGTAGTAAGAGATTCAGGAACACTATCAGGCGGTGCAGCTATTCTCCAAATTTCTTTTATTGCAAAAGCAGAAGGGAAAAATATTATATTATCAATGCACAGACAGGAGGAGGAGGTGAAAAAGCTGCCTGTTTTTTGGGCAAAAACCTCAAGCAATATGAAACAAGTTCAAAATATTGAGTTTGAAAGCTGAATAAAATACACACATCTTTCATCAGCTGGAATTGTTCCTGCAACTGAATTACACTCTCACCAAATAAATGAACCTCACATGATCACTTCCCTAAATTGTGTGCATTCATAAACACTGGATGAAAATTGTCTCACATTTTTCCGTTTCCCCCAAACAACTGAAATTTACCTTTCCAATCCTGAACAGGTAGAAAAGCATGTTAATTCACTTCCTCTGAATGCATTAAACTAATTATCCCTATTCAAAAGTCCAAAATAAACACATCATCCACCCTCTCAACAAATTGCACTTACTTTTTTGACGCAGTCAATGTAGTTGTTGTACCTCAATGTACCCTTGGGAAATTCATCCGATTTCATAGGGAAATGGGCAGCTACAAACTGGTCGAGGGCATTTCTAAGCACTGTGAGATCTTCTTGTAGAAGGTGAGTAAAAAATGGTAGTATAATCACTGCCTGGGACTGCAAAAAGAAAGGAAGTTTCAGAACCTTTAACTTGAATTCCATTCAATGGGTAAAACTTTCAACTTCAGCGAGGGCGTAAAACGGGCAGTGGCGAATCGGTCGCCCGTTATACACCCCGCCCGATTTTCCTTTCCATAAACATTCTTGTGGGCCATAGATGTATCACCCCAAAAGTAACTCTTTTGCCTTTCACAGGGATGTGTGCATTTTGCAATCCAACTTCTTGAATAGATTACACTGTTCGTCCATAAATTTGCAAACTAACAATTTCTCCCACCATGTTATTATTAATTCCTTAGTTATCTCTTCCAAAGTTAATCTTCAAGTCCAAAACCCTGGTTTATGACCTTCCTTTCTTCCCTTCATGTCTGCAAGTGAATTCAATCATATGATTACTATTTCCAAAATAGTACTTTACTACTAGAGCACTAACTATTTCTGCCCATTAATCATTACATCAGTTATTTGCTTCTTTCTTGGCTTTAAAACAAGCCACTTTAGGAAGCTGTCTTGCACACATTCAATAAATCAATTTCTCTTTCTACTTGTACTGCTATCTCTCTCCCAATCTGCATGCAAGTTAAAATCTCCCATTATTACATTTTTCTTCTTGGCGGGTTCTCTGACTGCATATACAAACAATGTTCTGTTAGGTCATGACATTCGGAAAGTCTATAAAATACTTTCACTAGCGTTTAATATCCTTTCTTGTTCGTTAGTTCTACCCACCTGCTGAAAGGCCTTTAAATCCCTTCTTTCTACCACCATGGCTATCTTCTGTTAATACTGACAACCACTCCTTTCATAGAATCTTGCAGCATAGAAAGAGCTATCCAATTGGTCCCACAACCCTGCTCTTTCCTCGTAACCCTGCCAATTATTTTGTTTTCAAATCATTATCCAATTCCCTTTTGAAAGTTACTACTGAATCTGCTTCCACCACCTTTTCAGGCAGTGCATTCTAGACGATAACAACTCGCTGCATAAAAAAAAAAAATTCATCTGCCCCCCCGGTTCTTTTGCCAATTATCTTATATCTGTGTCGTCTGGTTATTGACCCTCCCGCCAGTGGGAAACAGTTTCTCCCTACCTACGCTATCAAACACTTCATAATTGATACTAGCTCAATTGCTAAATTTAAATCTGAGATAGCTTTTTGGCAACCAAAGGTATTAAGGGATATGGGCCAAAGGCAGGTATGTGGAGTTAGATCACAGATCAGCCATGACCTTATCAAATGGCAGAGCAGGCATGAGGGCCTGAATGGCCTACTCCTGTTCCTATGTTCCTAATTTCTCTTGCCCTATTTTCCCTATTATTTCTAAATATCTCATATGGTGGTAGTTCTAGCTCTCAAAATTACCCAAGTTTAGGCAGGTCTACCATACATATCCCGCTAACTGGATTTGTGCTTCTAATTTCTCCATTTTATTTGTAATACCCCTAGCATTGGTATAAAATTTGGTTTACTGTTTTCCTCCGAGCACTTCCCCCACTACTGATCCTCATCTCTCTTAATTTGCAGTTTGCTTAACTCCAGTTGAACTTCCTATCTCCACAATGCTATCTGTTTTAAAGTCTTGATTTGTCCAGTCGTGCTGTCGTGGGAAGCTAACATAAGAAATAGGAGCTGGGGTAGGCCAGACAGCCCCTGAAGCCTGCTCCGCCATACAATGAGACCATGGCTGATCTTCAACCTCATCTCCACTTCCCTGTCCGATCCCCATATCCCTTGATTCACCTTGAGTCCAAAAATCAATCTATCTCAGCCTTGAATATACTCAACAACTAAGCATCCACAGCCCTCTGGGATAGAGAAGTCCAAAGATTCGCAACCCTCAGGTGAAGAAATTCCTCCTCATCTCAGTCTTAAAAGGCTGACTCCTTGTCCTGAGACTATGCCCCCTAGTTCTAGACTCTGCAGCCATGGGAAACAACCTCTCAGCATCTACCCCGTCAAGCCCCCTCAGAATCTTATATGTTTCAATGAGATCGCCTCTCATTCTTCTAAACTACAGAGAGTATAGGTCCATTCTACTCGACCTCTCCTCATAGGACAACCATTTCGTCCCAGGAATCAATCTAGTGAACCTTTGTTGCACCGCCTCGAAGGCAAGTATATTCTTCCTTAGGTAAGGAGACCAAAACTGTACGCAGTACTTCAGGTGAGGTCACACCAAAGCCCTGTACAATTGCAGCAAGACTTCCTTACTCTTGTACTCCAACCCCCTTACAATAAAGGCCAATATGCCATATGCCTTCCTAATTGCCTGCTGTACCTGCATGCTAACTTTGTGTGTTTCTTGTACCTGGACACCCAAGTCTCTCTGGACACCAACATTTAATAGTTTCTCACCATTTAAAAAATATTCTGTTTTTCTATTCTTCCTGCCAAAGTCAATAGCCTCACATTTCCTCACATTATACTCCATCTGCCACCTTCTTGCCCACTCACTTAACCGGTCTTTAAACCTTTGCAGACTCTGTGTCCTTCTCATAGCTTACTTTCCTACCTAGCTTTGTATAGTCAATAAACTTGGATACATTACACTCGGTCCCTCCATCCAAGTCTTTAATATAGATTGTAAATAGCTGAGGCCCAAGCACCGATCCTTGCGGCACCCCATTAGTTACAGCCTGCCGACCTGAAAATGACCCGTTTATCCCTACTCTGTTTTCTGTCCATTAACCAATCCTCTATCCATGTTGATGTTACCCCCAACCCCATGAGCCCTTATCTTACGTAACCTTTTATGTGGCACCTTATCAAATGCCTTTTGAAAATCCAAATATATTACATCCACTAACAAGCAGAAAACCTCCATATCTCCATGGGAGAAGAGAACTGAGGAGGAAAAAAAGAGGGCGAAGAGTCACTGAGTCATTGGGCAGGAACTTGCTGAAAAAAAACAGCGTGTGAACAACGCATACTGTTATTTATGTGCAGATCGGCCAGCAAGTTCAGGGGATTAAGAAATACGCTGTGACTTGCGAATCTCCACAACTTGCTGGTCGATTTACGCTGCTCCACTGTTTGCTTTGCACAAACTGTATCTTGCCCTTAGCCTGCCCGTTACTTTTAATAACTTACTGGATTTGCACATTAATTGCCCATTAAACTCACCATGGAAAGTTAAGTCGAGTAATTAATAGCACAAGTGCCCTTTTAATGACGTGATAATTGTTAATGACTGCCAATCAATCTCTCTGGCCCAGAAAGTGAACAATTTAAACTGTGGTGTCTCATTCCTTCAGGTGGTAAATTGTTTTTGGAGATTTTTTAAATTTTTAATTTTTTTTTCTTACTTTTGCTTTGTCTTTTTTCTCTTAATCCAATCTTTCTTTCCCTCTCTTTATTTCTCTTTCTATACCTGATTTGACTCCAATTCACCCACTCTAATTCACCCTATTTCCTTCTCAGTCATTCCTCTTTTTATTTCTCAATCCTTAAATCCCATTGGTTAAGGAGATACACTGTTGGTCCCGCCATTCAGTAAGGTCCCAGAGTCCTGTTGCCCTCGCCACGCTGTTATCAGCTCACACTTCCAGCGAGTTAAGGCGCAAAACATTTTTGAGCTGAAGGATGCAGGAAAAAGTCTAACGGCGTACGCCGTGAGATGCCCCACTCCAGCATGATCCAGCCCATTCTTATTAGCTAGCTGAAAAGCAGCACAGGCAGATAGATGCCGGTTAACAGGAACAGGCACCCAAGCACCTTTTGACTGTCGATGGGTGGTGAGTGACACTTCGAGATCCGGACTGCAGAGAGAAAAAAAAAGGGATTTCATACCCTCAAATTGTTAAATAAAAGATCAAAATTCTTCGATATCACATACTATTTACTTGGCTTTTCCCAAAAAATTGAAAGAAATACCTTCAAGTTTAAAGGTAACGTCGAGTCCGTCAATATAGTGGTATAAGTATGGAATACCATCGAAAATGCCTCATGACTATTGCCGAAAGAAACTGAGGAATCAATCTGAAAGAAAGCACACTCAAATTAGCAAAACTATGTGCACATTATATAGATCTATTCCATAACCTGATTGGAAGATTCTTCTTCCAAAGAACCCTTTTATCTGGTCAGAGTAACAAGTTCACAGAAAAGCAATGAAGAAATATTTAATTTATTTGTTTGAGTTTGGATCAGTAGTGAAGCAATTAGAAAAACCAATCTGAATCCTATTCAGAACTCAGATTCATAACAACAACTTATATTTATATAGTACCTTTAAGATAGAAAAAATCCCAAATCACAGAGGTGTCATCAAACAAAAATGGACACCAAGCCAAAGTAGGAGAAATCATGAAGGCTGATCAAAAACTTGGCAAAGAGGTGGATTTTAAGGCAGGTCTTAAAGGAAGAGAGAGAGGTGGAGAGTTTTCTGTACTCCTTCCCTGTATTCCCCTGTTCCTCCATCTCCATATCCTCTCCTTCTTACCCTTACATAGAAACATAGAAAATAGGAGCAGGAGTAGGCCATTCGGCCCTTCGAGCCTGCTCCGCCATTGAATATAATCATGGCTGATCCTCTCTCTCAATACCATTTTCCTGCTCTCTCCCCATACCCCTTGATGCCTTTTGTGTCTAGAAATCTATTTAGTTCCTTCTTAAATATATTCAGTGACTTGGCCTTCACAGCCTTCTGTGGTAGTGAATTCCACAGGTTCACCACCCTCTGAGGGAAGAAATTTCTCCTCATCTCAGTCCTAAATGTCCTACCCCATATCCTGAGACTGTGACCCCTCATTCTGGACCCCCCAGCCAGGGGAAACATCCTCCCTCCAACCAGTCTGTCTAGCCCTGTCAGAATTTTATGTTTTAATGAGATCCCCTCTCATTCTTCTAAACTCGAGTGAATACAGGCCGAGTCAACCCAACCTCTCCTCATATGACAGTCCTGCCATCCCAGGAATCAGTCTGGTAAACCTTCGCTGAACTCCCTCTATGGCAAGTATATCCTTTCTTAGGTAAGGAGGCCAAAACTGCACACAATACTCCAGGTGTGGTCTCACCAAGGCCTTGTCCCCTTTCTCCCCTCCTGTGGGGCCCAATTATCACCTGCCCTTTAACCACGCTTGACAAGAGTGTAGTTCACCTTCATTCCCTGTATGCAATACCATGGGAGATCAACTAGTAAGTTAATGTTTCCATTTACTTACATGAGTGATGAGTTAACCACTGCAATTGTGCCAATCCTTGGTTGATTGTATGTTCATTGATTATGATCAAGAAAAATGTGGCAACAGTAAATATTGATTATCTAATACTGTAGGAACTGAGTACCTTTTCTTGAAAATTGTTGCCTGCAGAACTCTTTAGAAAAGCCTGATTCACTGTACAATTATAGACTGGTTATGCATTAAACAATGCAAAATATAATCATGCCCAATATTGATGCATTTATTTTATAACAAACAAACAAGACCTGTATCATGTCTTCTCTCAATTTTCTTCTAATAACTAGGAATGTTCTCGTCACCCTCAAAACCCTGTCCAAAACAATAATATTCTTCTGAAGATACGACACCCTGCCATAGGGTTTTAATATTTCATATGTTGATTGCATTACTTTACACTTCTCAGGCATACAGACTGTTGGCAAACACAATATACCTGCAGTACTTTGGATAGGAGTGTCAAGACAGCCATCTTGCTCTCAGGGTTGGACCCATTTGACCACCATGACTCAAGTTTTGCCCAGTTTGTAAGTACAGCGTTGACCAGGAGAATACCCTGCTTTTTGCGTACAGTATGGTCTCTGAAACTTTGGTCAAGCATTCCATTCAAAACAATGCTCACCTATAAAAAGGAGAAAGGAATGAACATTGTAGATGCTTGTGGAATAGCTGAACATCTTATGGCATCCACGTAATCTATAAATTACACTCTGCACACCTCTCTCCATAACCTTGAGTTTTTTTTTAAACTGACATTGTATATACACATACATACAGCAATAAATTACCATAAAATTAATTCATACATCCCAATTTCACTTTGTTTACTTCTGTGAGCTACTATACTGGGCCTCATCACAGATCCTATGGTATGAGACAACATAAACATACCTTAGCTGTTGTAAGTAGTTTGTCTGGGCTGTGCATAGGAAAACACTTTTTTTTAAAAAACAGTACCATAAAGAATTTATAGAAAAAGCCATTTTTAAAATCAAGACTCTGATCTGCATTAGTTGGATAGGTGGAAATTGTTGAAAACAGGAGCTATCATGGTTTGGAACAAATAAATACTGATTAGCGTCAACCTCATCCAACATCCTCATCCTATGTTACAACAGTGCTACACTTCAAAATACCTCATCGGTACTATATATTATAGTATCATATATATACATTGGGCATTACATGGTATCACATCCCAACTGTTATAAGACAGTATCCTCCGACCAACAGTGAAAAACGCCACAGGATATCTGCTGGTATACTAAAAATAGAATTCCTTACTTAATTATTGGCACCAACAGTTAATAATGTACACAAAATAATCTTCTGTACCCAGCTGTAATCTGAATAATGCTTACCATTTTAGAGTTTTCTCTTGCTGATCTCATTAATTGGGCCACTGCAGAATTAAGATTTCTAAGCAATTCACCATTAATGGTTTCAGGAAACAAACTGTAGAAGTATTCACCATGGGAAAAACTGATGAAGTTTCTCTGGGATGTCCCCGACAGTGGCACACACAGCTCCACTGTGTTCAATAGCATGGAGACCAGCTCCTCACACTACAGGGATCAAGAAAAAAAGAGTATATTCAGGTGGTTACAACTTAATTGCCCAGCAATATTAAAAACTTGAGTCAGAAATCATATTCGAATCCAAATTGATCTTATACAACAACAACAACAACAACTTGCATTTACGTAGCCCCTTTAAAGTCATAAAATGTTCGAAGGCATTTCATAGGACTGTTATCAAACAAAATTTGACACCGAGCCACACAAGGAGATATTAGGACAAGTGACCAAAAGCTTGGTCAAAGAGGTAGGTTTCAAGGAGAGTTTTAAAGGAGGAGAGAGGGGTAGAGGGGTGGAGAGGTTTAGAGAGGGAATTCCAGAGCTTAGGACCGAGGCAGCTGAAGGTACGGCCGACAATGGTAGAGTGATTAAAATCAGGGATGGGCAAGAGGCAAGAATTGGAGGAGCGCAGAGATCTCGGAGGATTGTAGGACTGGAAAAGGTTAGAGATAAGGAGGGGTGAGGCCATGGAGGGACTTGAAAACAAGCATGAGAATTTTAAAAATCGAGGTGTTGCCGGATTGGGAGCCAGTGTAAGTCAGCGAGCACAGGGGTGATGGGTGAACGGGACTTGGTGCAAGTTAGGATACAGGTAATAGAGTTTTGGATGAGCTCAAGTTTACGGAGGTTGCAAGGTGGAAGGCCGGCCAGGAGAGCATTAGAATAGTTGAGTCTAGAGGTAACAAAAGCATGGGAGTTTCAGCAGCCGATGTGCTGAGGCAGGGATGGAGATGGGCGATGTTACGGAGGTGGAAGTAGGCGGTCTTGGTGATGGAGAGGATATAGGGTCGGAAGCTCAGCTCAGGGTCAAACAGGATACCGAGGCTGCGAATGGGTCTGGTTCAGCCTCAGACAGTGGCCAGGAACGGAGTTTATGGCGGGGACCGAAGACAATGGCTTCGGTCTTCCCAATATTCAGTCGGAGGAAATTTCTGCTCATGCAATACTGGATGTCAGACAAGCAGCATGACAAATCAGACACAGTGGCACGGTCAAGAGAGGTGACGCTGAGGTCGAGCTGGGTGTCGTCAGCACACACGTGGAACCTGACGTCTTGTTTTTGAATTATGTCACCAAGGGGCAGCATGTAGACGAGAAATAGGTGGAGGCCATGGAGAGATCCTTGAGGGACTCCAGAGGTAATGGTACAGGAGCAGGAAGAGAAACCACAGCAGGTGATTCTCCGGCTACGACTGGATAGATAAGAATGGAACCAGGCAAGTGCAGTCCCACCCAGCTGGATGACGGAGGAGAGGTGTTGGAGGAGGATGGTATGGTCAACCGTGTCAAAGGCTGCAGAGAGGTTGAGAAGGATCAGGAGGGATAGTTTACCACATAGGATGTCATTTGTGACTTTGATAAGGGCTGTTTCAGTACTGTGACAGGAGTGGAAACCTGGTTGGAGGGTTTCAAACATGGAGTTGCGAGTATACATCAAAATACTGCATATGTCGTCACTAAAATTCTCAATGCTTCCCCTTCACAGTAAATACATTAGAAAATTCAATAATAGGTTTGTCCCCATTAGCAATCAAGATATAACTTAATGAAAGAATCCGATAAAAACAAGATAATGAAACTACGTAGAGTGATATCTAACAACACAATAAAACTAGATGCAGTGATACTCAGCACAACAAAACTACATGATACCTAACACAAAACTTCATACAATGATGCCTAATACAATAAAACTAGTGGTACTCAGCACAATAACATTACAAACAGTGAAAGCCAACACAATAAAACTACAGTTTTATAATTACAATAAGTCTACATTCAGATATATTCTACACATGAAAATTACATCCAATGATAATCAAAATAAAACTACATAATGATAACCAACACAAGAAAAGTACCATCACCAATAACCAATAAACTAAAACTGCATAGTGATCCCAACACAAAAATATTCCAGTGATGTGATGTGACTGAGTGTTTTTAATATGGTGATTCAAAACTTTGTTAGTTTGTTTTGTTCTATGAATGGCCATTGGAAAAAAGCGAGCATTCTGTGACTAACTCCAATAGCCAGAGAACAAAACAAATAAACAAGGTATGAATTACCATATTAAGAATAACTTAGACAAAACCAAAATACTGCAGATGCTGGAAATATGCAATAGAAACAAAAAACATTGGAAACACTCAATAGGTCAGCATTTTCTGTTTCTATTTAAGAATATTCAGTCTCATCACAGCCAGTTTGGCTATAGGACTGAATACTCTGGTGTCGTAAAATGTGCAGGCCTGGGTAGTTATTTTCAAGAATCTATTTTAACCTGGAAAATATAAGAAAAATAATACACCATGAACAAAATATTCCATTTTACAATTACAAACAGTCGTTTAATGGACAGGTCAATTCTTGAGCAATATAATGAAAGTGGAATCACAAGGCCCATCAAATTTTTATTTATCACAGCACATTCACTAACCTGCCCACCGAGGGAAAATGACAGTTGTAATAGTCCATCTGCTAACATCTTACTGCTGATGTCTATTGATGGAAGCGATTTCCTCTCATCCCCAGGTGCAATTCCTTTGTAGACAGTTGATAAAAGCTTTGAATTCAGTGGCAAGCTAAGACTCCCAGTCTGTAATAAATAACAGCATTTAAAACATTAGCGACCAGACCCATGTGTAAATGGCAAATTAACCAAACGATCTGGATAAGCACATAAAACTTGGTCATATTCTTGGACAAAATTTTTTATTGAAAAAAAACACACGCAGAATGTACCATTGAAATCTGAAGCCATACAGACATTCATGAGGGCCAAAAGTGCATTCATTGGTCCGTTAGCACTTCTAATGTCTTCGTTGTGCACGAGATGGAAGCCTTTGACAGGCTAAATGGGATCAAAACAAATTAATCCTCATAGATAGATGGTATTTTATCCCAGAGTGATCACAAAGCCGAAGGAGGAGATTTGTGAGGCACAGTCATTATGAGGGAATCACAAGGGGGGTGCCAGTTGGCTAATGTGGTGTTCATGCTCAAAATGGGTGACAAAACAGACATAGGCAACTACAGACCCAATACTTCCATTTCACATAAAAATGGAATCACTTAGGAGTAAACTTGGGGATCATCTGTACAACAAAATCTAGTTAACAGCAGTCAGCATTGTTTCAGAAGAGGGAGATCCTGTCTCACAAACTTTCTTGACTTCTTTGAGGAAGTGACAACCCAAGGTAAGATAACGTGGCGTACTTCGACTTCCAAAAGGCTTTTGATAAAATTCCATATGAAAGGCTATTAGTTAAACTCAATGGCACAAGGATTGAGGGTAAACCCTGGAAACAGATATGAAACTGGCTGAAGGGTAGAAAATCACAAGTACTCTTTAGAGCAGTTCTGTTAGAGTGGGGAGGGAGGGGGAAGTACTGAGTGGGGTGCCTCAGGGCTTGGTGCTGGGATCACTGTTTCTAATTTACATAAATAATCTGGATTCAGAGTCTCAATGTGAGATGATCAAATTTGCAGATGATACTAAATTAGGAGGGGCAGTCGAATCAGAAAAGGCAACTCATAAATTACAGAATGAGTTGAAGATACTGAAGGGTGCAGAACAATGACAGATGAATTTTAATGCAGACAAGTGTAAAGTGCTACACATAGAGAGGAGATGACATACATGCTTTTTGAATGGTGTTGAAATAGCTCAGGATGTGGCTTAAAGAGATCTAGTGGTCTTATTAGATTCAATGCTAAACATGTCCAACCAATGGAGAGCAGCAAGCAAACAAAGCCAATAGGATGTTGAACTACATAGCCAAAACAGGAGGATGTAAGTGAGAGGACACAATGACCAAATTTATGGTGTTCTGGTCAGACTGCACCTTGAATACTGTGTCCAGTTCTGGCCACTAAGAGACAAGAGAGATATTCAAGCACTGGAGGCAGTGCAGAGAAGAACCATAGGGTTGATCCCAAGTCTTCGCACTGAGGACACCATCCAACGTGTTGTGTGGCACTACCACCGTGCTAAATGGGATAGATTCAGATCAGATCTAGCAGCACAAAACTGGGCATCCATGAGGCGCTGTGGGCCATCAGCAGCAGCAGAATTGTATTCCACCACAATCTGTAACCTCATGGCCCGGCATATTCCTCACTCTACCATTACCAACAAGCCAGGGGATCAACCCTGGTTCAATGAGGAGTGCAGAAGAGCATGCCAGGAGCAGCACCAGGCGTACCTAAAAATGAGGTACCAACCTGGTGAAGCTACAACTCAGGACTACATGCATGCTAAACAGCAGAAGCAACATGCTATAGACAGAGCTAAGCGATTCCACAACCAACGGATCAGATCAAAGCTCTGCAGTCCTGCCACATCCAGTCGTGAATGGTGGTGGACAATTAAACAACTAACGGGAGGAGGAGGCTCTGCAAACATCCCCATTCTCAATGATGGTGGAGTCCAGCACGTGAGTGCAAAAGACAAGTCTGAAGCGTTTGCAACCATCTTCAGCCAGAAGTGCCAAGTGGATGATCCATCTCAGCCTCCTCCCGATATCCCCACCATCACGGAAGCCAGTCTTCGGCCAATTCGATTCACTCCACGTGATATCAAGAAACGGCTGAGTGCACTGGATACAGCAAAGGCTATGGGCCCCGACAACATCCCAGCTGTAGTGCTGAAGACTTGTGCTCCAGAACTAGCTGCGCCTCTAGCCAAGCTGTTTCAGTACAGCTACAACACTGGCATCTACCCGACAATGTGGAAAATTGCCCAGGTATGTCCTGTCCACAAAAAAAAGCAGGACAAATCCAATCCGGCCAATTACCGCCCCATCAGTCTACTCTCAATCATCAGCAAAGTGATGGAAGGTGTTGTCGACAGTGCTATCAAGCGGCACTTACTCACCAATAACCTGCTCACCGATGCTCAGTTTGGGTTCCGCCAGGACCACTCGGCTCCAGACCTCATTACAGCCTTGGTCCAAACATGGACAAAAGAGCTGAATTCCAGAGGTGAGGTGAGAGTGACTGCCCTTGACATCAAGGCAGCATTTGACAGAGTGTGGCACCAAGGAGCCCTAGTAAAATTGAAGTCCATGGGAATCAGGGGGAAAACTCTCCAGTGGCTGGAGTCATACCTGGCACAAAGGAAGATGGTAGTGGTTGTTGGAGGCCAATCATCTCAGCCCCAGGGCATTGCTGCAGGAGTTCCTCAGGGCAGTGTCCTAGGCCCAACCATCTTCAGCTGCTTCATCAATGACCTTCCCTCCATCATAAGGTCAGAAATGGGGATGTTCGCTGATGACTGCACAGTGTTCAGTTCCATTCGCAACCCCTCAGATAATGAAGCAGTCCGAGCCCGCATGCAGCAAGACCTGGACAACATCCAGGCTTGGGCTCATAAGTGGCAAGTAACATTCGCGCCAGATAAGTGCCAGGCAATGACCATCTCCAACAAGAGAGAGTCTAACCACCTTCCCTTGACATTCAACGGCATTACCATCGCTGAATCCCCCACCATCAACATCCTGGGGGTCACCATTGACCAGAAACTGAACTGGACCAGCCATATAAATACTGTGGCTACGAGAGCAGGTCAGAGGCTGGGTATTCTGCGGCAAGTGACTCACCTCCTGACTCCCCAAAGCCTTTCCACCATCTACAAGGCACAAGTCAGGAGTGTGATGGAATACTCTCCACTTGCCTGGATGAGTGCAGCTCCAACAACACTCAAGAAGCTCGACACCATCCAAGATAAAGCAGCCCGCTTGATTGGCACCCCATCCACCACCCTAAACATTCACTCCCTTCACCACCGGCGCACTGTGGCTGCAGTGTGCACCATCCACAGGATGCACTGCAGCAACTCACCAAGGCTTCTTTGACAGCACCTCCCAAACCCGCGACCTCTACCACCTAGAAGGACAAGAGCAGCAGGCGCATGGGAACACCACCACCTGCACGTTCCCCTCCAAGTCACACACCAACCCGACTTGGAAATATATCGCCGTTCCTTCATTGTCGCTGGGTCAAAATCCTGGAACTCCCTTCCTAACAGCACTGTGGGAGAACCGTCACCACACGGACTGCAGCGGTTCAAGAAGGCGGCTCACCACCACCTTCTCGAGGGCAATTAGGGATGGGCAATAAATGCTGGCCTCGTCAGCGACGCCCACATCCCATGAACGAATAAAAAAAAAGTATCAGGGGTCTGAGTTATGAAAAAGGACGGGTGAAACTTAAGCTTATCAACCTAGAAAGGAGGCACCCGAGGTGATCTTTTAGAGTTGTACATGATTAAACTGCGGAGAAAGAATTCGGAGACACAGGTTCAAACGAGTAAAAGGTATTTTTGGGACTGATTTCAGGAACGTCTTCTTCACAAAAATAGTGATCAACATGTAAAATAAAATTCCAGATAGAATAGTGTAGGCAAAAACCCTCCAATCATTTAACAACAGGGCAAACGTTAGGATCTCTCTGGATGGATGAAGAAAGATGGGCCAAATGGCCTTCCTCATCCATAATTATCTTGTGTTCTTACGTGCACATTAGCCAAATGATCTACATGAGGGGCAACTTTCATTTATAGACCCTGGGCAGAAAGTCCTTTGACGTGTAAAATATTCATTTAGTGATCTTAACCTCATAAGCTCAAGAGGTTGCAAATTATGAAGATCAGTCAAAATATTTTCAGTACATCACAGATTAGCATTTTTTTGGACAACTTAATGTACATATGATCTCACCCCCACTTTGGAAAATAGTTCAACCTAACAAGCTATACATCTGCATACAGAGGTTGAAGATGAAAATCTGTTTTTATTTTTAAGTGCATGTAAATGTCAGAATTTGTTTGGTAGCCATTTTTATTTTTTCTCTCATTAGTTTCTTTTTAGATGTATTCCCCCCTTCCCCACTGCTACTCTTGTTGAAGGTGAAGAAATGCAACCTGCTTTGCCATTACTATTCAGGATGGAAGTGCAAGCTGCAGTCAACATTCAACTTTTCTCTGTGACACATGCATAGCTTCAACTGGGTGACTCCTCCCTTAGTGGGAGGAGAGATGGGCAAGTGCAAGCATTTCATTTAATGTCATTCTCATTCAGCTAGTTTCAGAGTGGTTTATGTTGTGATCGTGCCTTGTGTTGGGTTATGAAGGCTCCAGATCTGTGGGGAGCAAGAAGAGACGAGGAGAGTCGACAATGCCTGAGGTAGCCTCGACAGCAATGGATTAAAGATGTAACAACCATACCAACCAGAGGATATTTTATATCAAAAGGGTCCTGGTTCAATCATCTTTTGTTTTCTGTTTTAAGATCATTTTACTGCAGTTTAATCCTTTTTGCCATTTTCTCATAGGAATATTAAGGAGTATTTTGCAATTTGTAAAAGCAGTGCATTGTAAAAATCCAGTGAGCACAATGCAAAATTAAATAGCTTTTAAATAACCCTCAGATTCAAATCTTTCATCTGTACAATTTTGATTTTGTTCGCTCACATACAAAATTTATTGGTGCAATTTTTCCATTGACATTTACTTAATTTATTTATTATGTTTTTATTTAAGATATTAACTGCAATTACATAGTGGAGGAACAGTGCTATTCTCGGGAAAAGGGACATTTTAAAAGTATTTTTTTTTACATAGATTGGAAAACATTTATTGTGATGAAACTTGTCAAAGGCTAGGGATAGTACTTTCTGCAATAAAAAAGATAGCAGGGGTGATTCTAACTGCCTGCCAGCCCGGTAGGCGGGCAGTTAAAATCGCCCATGGGACTTACCCGCAGAGATCCGCTGCCTTCCTGCAGGTTCCGATTTTAACCTGCTCTTCTGAGCAGGCGAGAGGGACACCTGCCGAAAGCTGGTGGGGCCCTTCTTTAAATATGTTGATTGGGCTCCAATGACATCAACTGCCATTTTAACCAGAGGCCTACACAGGGAAGCTTTTGTGGCTTCCCTGCCAAGCCAACCTTGCAGGAAGAGGAGCCTGGGCCAGAAGAGCCCAAAAATGTTTTTCCTTTTTTTTAGAAAAAAACTTTCTCTGTGGGCCCTGAGGAGCAACAGTGCTCCTCCACGAGGCCCTCCCAAACACCTACCCAACCATTTAACAAGTTCCTGCAGCCCCTGGTGGTGGCATCTTGCCGCCCGACTTTCCCCTCCTGCCCACCAGCCAGCTGACGTCCCCCACCAGTTTTGGGCCGAAGACGGAGATGAGGCCCGGGAGTTAAAATCTCCCAGGCCTCACGCTGTGAAGATTGGGACGACTGCCGCCCCAAGTTAAACGGGCTTGTATCTCTCATTTCCTTCTCCTATTAGGCACTACCTTGATTTTAGTGACATTGTTTGCCCTCCTGAGGATTCACTACTTCAAGTCTCATTTGTTTTCGGAACCACACTGATTATGGGGAGCAGTCCTTGTATATCTCAGGCTGATTCTCCTTATTTAAATGGGAGCTGGCGCTTCAGAACTGTGTGTCAATGCTCAATAAGATAAGAACATAAATAGTAGCAGGAGTAGGCCATACGGCCACTCAAGCCTGCTCTGCCATTTAATAAGATCATGGCTGATCTTCTACCTCAACACCACTTTCCCACCAGGTCCCCACATCCCTTGATTCCCTTAGAGCCCAAAAATCTATCGATCTCAGAATTGAATATACTCAACGACTGCACAATCCACAGCCCTCTGGGGTAGAGAATTCCAAAGGTTCCCAACCCTCTGAGTGAAGAAATTTCTCATCTGTCCTAAATGGCCGACCCCTTATCCTGAGACTATGCCCTCTAGATCTAGACTCTCCAGCCAGGGGAAACAGCCTCTCAGCATCTACCCTGTCAAGCCCCCTCAGAATCTTACATGTTTCAATGAGATCACCTCTCATTTTTCTAAACACCAGAGAAAATAGGCCCATTCTACTCAATCTCTCCTAATAAGACAACCCTCTCATCCCAGGAATCAATCTAATGAACCTTCATTGCATTGCCTCTGAAGCAAGTATATCCTTTCTTAGGAAAGGAGACCAAAACTGTGCACAGTACTCCAGGTGTGGGGTCACCAAATCCTCATACAATTGTAGTAAGACTCCCTTACTCTTGAACTCCAACCTCCTTGCAATAAGGGCCAACATACCATTTGCCTTCCTAATTGCTTGCTGTAGTTGCATGTTAACTTTCAGTGTTTCGTGTACAAGGACACCCAAATCCCTCTGATCACCAACATTTAATAGTTTCTCACCATTTAATAAAATATTCTGTTCTTCTATTCTTCCTACCAACATGAATAGCCTCGCATTTCCCCACATTAGACTCCATCTGCCACCTTCTTGCCCACTCACTTAACCTGTCTTTATCCCTTCACAGACTCTGTGTCCTCCTCATAGCTTACTTTCCCACCTAGCTTTGTATCGTCAGCAAACTTGGATACATTACACTTGGTCCCTTCATCCAAGTCATTAATATAGATTGTAAATAGCTGAGGCTCCAGCACTAATCCTTGTGGCACCCCACTAGTTACAGCCTGCCAACCTGAAAATGACCCGTTTATCCCTACTCTCTGTTTTCTGTCCGTTAACCAAACCTCAATCCATGCTAATATTTTACCCCCAACCCCATAGTGGAAAAAATGGTGGACAAAATCCCTCTAACCTCATTACACTGGCACCAACCTTTTAAAAAAATCATATTCCCTGCAAGAAAAGTACTCTCCATCCAAATCTGAACAAGCTTTTCCAACTACATTTGGTTACATTGTGT
Source organism: Heptranchias perlo (assembly GCF_035084215.1). Classification (NCBI taxonomy): domain Eukaryota; kingdom Metazoa; phylum Chordata; class Chondrichthyes; order Hexanchiformes; family Hexanchidae; genus Heptranchias; species Heptranchias perlo. The sequence goes on from NC_090327.1 coordinate 60,700,532, forward strand.
GAAATTCCATGGTTAAGCACTGGTTCAGTAATAAATACAATTTGTTCCCATCTTCTGCAGCATACTCAGGAATTATTTAGATACTATACAAGTAAATTTCTCACAGATGTGTGAGATTCGCACTGTACTGGTGACCTTGTGACATATGAACAATACCTGGCACTGCAATACAGAGTTGAGAAGTTCGGCCTTGTGGAGTTGTTTGCATGCCAACAGGATGGAACTTAATTTTGCATGATCTGTCCGACTGTATAGATCCACACTGCACAGATCTTCAATGCTGCCGCACATATTAAAACATAAATGATAAATAAAAACACATGAAAATGCTGGAAATTTGAAGTAAAAACAAAGTGCTGGAACCACACAGTCAGTTATCACCTGAAATCAGAAAAGATGGGTTAACATTGGGCCAGCACCTTCGTTAAGAGAGTTCCGATGCAAGATCTCAACCTGAAATGTTAAGCTATTTTTCCACATGATAATGGAGTTGCTATGTATTTCCAGCATTTATTATAAACATATATTTTTTAACCCTACAATACTACCTTTTCGAAATTTCTTTTGTGCATTTTCTCCTCATCTTTCTCCCCAGATCCATACCACCCTTTGAAGGGTGCAAACATTTCCATAGATGATGCTCATGGAGCTCCTCAGTCAACTCACCAGACAATGCACTAGAGTAACTTAAGAAGGATTTCCCTCCCTCATTAGTTTTCCTTTTCCAGATATCCTGATGAGGCTTGCAAAACAAATCAGTGGGCAGTGCATACTGAACAGTGGTGGGAACCCTGGCTGCTTTTTCTCACTTTCTAACCCAGGTCATCACTGGCCTGGCTGAAATAAGCTAATGCACTACAAATCAAGGATAAAACCTAGGAAAATCTGTGCCCTTGCCACTAATTTCATCCCCAGTCCCTGGCCACTGTCACAGGATGAACCAGACTGTTCACAACTTTGGCATCCGATTTGACGCCAAGCTGAGCTTCCGACCCCATATCCTCTCTATCACAATGACTGCCTACTTCCACCTCCGTAACATCACCCATCTTAACCCCTGCCTCAGCCTATCTACTGCTGAAACTCTCATCCATCCCTCTGTCACATCCAGATTCGACTATTTCAATGCTCTCCTAGTTGGCTTCCATCCGCAACGCTTCATAAACTTGAGCTCATCCAAAATTTTGCTACCCGTATCCTAACTCGCATCAAGTCCCGCTCACCCATCGCCCCATGCTTGCTGACCTACACTGACCACTGATTGATTTACACCTCGAATTTAAAATTCTCATTCTTGTCTTCAAATCCCTGCATGGTCTCGCCCCTCCCTATCTCTAACTTTCACCAGCTCTACAACTCTCCGAGAACTCTGCGTTCCTCCAACACTGGCCTCCTACGCATTCCCCCACTCCTTTCACCCCACTATTGGCAGCCATGCCTTTAGCCTAGTAAGAACGGGATATGATGCTCGACTCATCGATCGACAGTTCCGACGGGCCACAGCGAAAAATCGCGTAGACCTCCTCAGAAGACTAACACGGGACGCAACCAACAGAGTACCCTTCGTCGTCCAGTACTTCCCCGGAGCGGAGAAACTACGCCATGTTCTCCGCAGCCTTCAACATGTCATCAATGATGACGAACACCTCGCTATGGCCATCCCCACACCTCCACTACTCGCCTTTAAACAGCCACCCAACCTCAAACAAACCATCGTTCGCAGCAAATTATCCAGCTTTCAGGAGAACAGCGTCCACGACACCACACAACCCTGCCACGGTAACCTCTGCAAGACATGCCAGATCATCGACACAGATACCACCATCACACGAGAGGACACCACCCACCAGGTGCACGGTTCATACTCCTGTGACTCGGCCAACGTTGTCTACCTCATACGTTGCAGGAAAGGATGCCCCAGAGCATGGTACATTGGCGAGACCATGCAGACGCCGCGACAACGGATGAAAGGACACCGCGCAACAATCGCCAAACAGGAGGGTTCTCTCCCTGTCGGGGAACACTTCAGCAGTCATGGACATTCAGCCACCGACCTTCGGGTAAGCGTACTCCAAGGCGGCCTTCGAGACACACGACAACGCAAAATCGTCGAGCAGAAATTGATAGCCAAGTTCCGCACCCATGAGGACAGCCTCAACCGGGATCTTGGGTTCATGTCACACTACACGTAACCCCACCAGCGAACAAATGTTATCTGTTTTTAATATAACGGGTCATTGACTGTCTTCCTTTTCTCTCTCTCTCTTTTTTTTTGGGGGGGTTTGTATATTCGGTGGCCTTTTAGGTGACACCTTTCTGTCTGCTCACTGTGATTGCCTTGGCAACGGGCAGTAATCACCAGGCATTGTTCTGTGATTTTCAAATGCGAAGGATTCGAAAATGTCATTTCCATACCGTTCACCTGAGGAAGGAGGAAGCCTCCGAAAGCTTGTGGAATTTAAAATAAATTTGTTGGACTATAACTTGGTGTTGTAAAATTGTTTACAATTGTCAACCCCAGTCCATCACCGGCATCTCCACATCACTTTAGGCATCTAAGCCTTAAAGCTCGAATTCCTACCCTAAACCTCTCCACGTTCCGCTCCTCGAAACCCACTTCTCTAACCAAGATTGTAATCACCCCCTCCTAATATCTCCTTCTTTGCCTCGTGTTGATTTTTGTCTGATTACGTTTTTCTAAAGAGCCTTGGGGCTTTTTCCTATATTAAAAGGTGCTATATAAATGTAAGTTTTTTAATACATTAGGGAGCTTTAAGCCCAGTTACAATAGGGGTTATCTCTCATTTTATTATTACTCCAACAGCATTTCCCATCTTACCTCTGTGGTGTAATTCTTTTCCTTATGCAGCTTTCTAACATTTCTCGATAAGGCAATCTTACCACCGCTTTCAAAAGCCTCACACAGGTATCAGGCAGATTTTTCATCACTTGTACATCTGCCATATTAAATCCAATGCCAGGTGGATCAATCACTATTGTTGCTACAAGTTCGAACAAGTTGGAATTTAATAAGTCTTTCTCGAGCACCTGAACGGAAAGGGGAAAAAAAATTCAATAAAAATTCTTAAAAAGGTACAATTTGCACAACCAAAAACAGAAAACTCAAACATGAGCTCATTTGGTTCTACAGGTTTATTTGTATGTATTTATATATAGATGAATTGAAATTCTGAGAATCTTTGCTTAAATTTATTTCCTCCATGATATATGTAATTTTCTATAAATACTAATGTAGGGAAGCTGGTGAAAATCAAATCTGAACAGTACCATAGTCTATGATTTGCAAGAGAACTGCAGTTGATATTATCTCACTTGAGTTTTAATTTTTGTATTAGTTGATGACACAAGTCCACAGCACAAATTGCATGAGATTGAGAACCTCAAATCAGAGGCCATAAGAAGGCTAGTGTGAGAAATGCAAGCTCTCACATTGTAGACCAATAGAGGTTGCTCCTCTGGGTTTGGGGTTAAGGTGCATTATCAGAGTTGAACAGAAGGAGCTTCACTCTTCCTAAGGCTAGGATTAACCCGGCGTGGAATTATTCATTTTTGTTCCCTTGCAGCACATAGGGATGCTGGTGGATACCATAGTCTAATTGCCAGTGGGTGCCAAAAATAGAAATTCACTCCATTTTCCGAAATGGGCAACGTTCACTTTGATTAGGTCAGAATTTCACCCAGTGATCGTTCTAGTATGAGGAGAAAACCTTGATATGCACAAGCTCTTTGCTGATTATTTCCAAGAGATAAATTCCACTGTTAACATTCAAACAGATTTAATTATTAATTTGTATGGATCCAATATAACTGATATCTTAACAATGCAGTGCAGCCTTGGTCACAGCAACATCAGGCAGAATATTCAAATAAAGAACAGGTGGACAACCTAATCAATTATTCCAATCATACAAAGGTCCCAGTGCATTTTTTACAATGTTATGAATGCTCCAGATTCAAATACACTTTAAAAATTGTGCTGCTTTGCAAAAGTTACATCCATTTGTTGTAGTAAACATCTCAAACTCAATTACAGTATCAATGTAAATCTCACCATAATTAGTACTGTGCTTCAATAGTAAGACTGCTGTTGTGTCGTGAGGTGCACTGGAGCTCTATTGGACTATGCAGGGGAGTAGGATACAAGTCTGCATCACAAAACCCCAGACAGCAAGTTCTCATTCTTAGCCAAACTGTCTTGAAGAGTCCAGATAGCTCCCCACAAGAGGAGATAGGAAAGAAAAATAAGAGGGAGTGACATTTGACTGCTTCCATGTTTCTCACTGATCCAAGCCCTCTAATAGGTCATCCTACAGTTAGGGATGGTACATGGTACACCAGAGGGTAGGGGAAAATAAATAACATTTTCCAGTAACTAAAACAGTGAGTGAGCATTGTGCTGTGCCATAGAGTAGCAAAATGCAGGTCTGTGCCATAGAGGAGTAGGATACAGGTCCACGACTTCAATGCCCCACACTTATGAGTTAATACATCACAGTTGTGATGTGCAGAGGTAAGGCACTCGCCTACAAGCAAGAAGGGAACAGAGACCAATGCATCATTCAGCAGCTTGCTCAAGATGAACACTCACAGATTCTTGGAACAGGAAAGACTGAAAATGGGGCAAACAAATAAAAAATGTTCATCGGCATTACTGACAAATAATTATATATCCCAATCTGATAAGTTGCAAGTATGCAGAATATTCTGTTAAAATCCTGAATTACCTTCCAGAAATCCTGCTGACAGCTCTCCAAGACCATGCTTACAAATTCCATAATCCGGACTATGATTGTACATTTACTGTAATTGTATTCTTCTCTCTCTCTTGGGCTAAAAAGTATGGCCTTGATCCCACAAACAAAGCTCTCCTCTGCAGCTGTGATGTCTTGCACTGCCAGCTTTTTCAGGAAAAAATCCATGGCTTTCATGAAGCCAGATTTCTGGTTAGTCCCTGCAAGGAACCAAAGAAAGCAATAACATCTGTGTGATTTACTACAACGCTTTATGCTGATCTTTTCAAGTATTTCCATTTCCCCCCCGCCCTCCCTCCCTCTCATGTTGCATCATCAGAACAAAATTTCACTGAAAGACCCAAATTTGCAGTGGACAACCACCATACCCCAATGACACTTTGCAGAATGTTCAAAAAACATGAATCTGGGAATTATAAATTTACTGGCCTGACAACTTTAACAGGAAAAATGCCGCAGTTTGTAATAAATGAAGCATTTCAAGGGTAAAGGCAATACTTCTAGGACAACATGGGTTTATGAAAGATAGGACATGCTCCAGCATTTACAGCAACTTTGAGGATATAACTGGAAAATTGGGGCAAAAATTGCAGGCCATTGTGGATATGTACTTGTATTTTCTGTTGCTAAATCTGATTATTAATTTATTTTGAAATTGGTTCTAACCACTATCTCCCTTCCAGTTCATGGAGCTAATCTTCTTTCCCACTTTTTTACCCCCTACACTGGCATCATTGTCCCCTTCATCACTATGCTGGCTCATGGTTAATTCTCCACGCCTCCAGCAACCTCTCTGCAATCTTTCATGTGGTTGTCAATGCCATCCTCCTCCAATGCCACTTCTCCGATGTCCAGCTGGGTGGGACTGCCCTCGCATGGTTCCACTCTTACCTATCCAGTCATAACCAGATAATCTCTTGCAATAGCTTCTCTTCCTGCCCCTGCACCGTTACCTCTGAAGTCCCCAAAGGATTTATCCTTGACCTCCTCCTATTTCTCAACTATATGCTGCCCCACAGTGACATCATTCGAAAACACGTCAGCTTCCACATGTACACTGATGACACGCAGCTCTACCTCATCACCACCTCTCTCGACCCCTCCACTGCCTCTGTGTTTTCAGGCTCCTTGTCCTCTATCCAGTCCTGGATGAGCCGCAATTTCCTCCAATTAAGCATTAGGTCGACCCAAGCAATTATTGTCAGCCTCCGCCACAAACTCCGTTCCCTCGCCAGTGATTCCACCCCCCCCCCCACCCCCGGCCACTGTCTCAGGCTGAACCAGACTGTTCATAACCTGGGCGTCCTATTTGACTCTGAACCGAGCTTATGACCCGATATGCGCTCTATCACAAAGGCAGCCTATATCCACCTCCGTAGCTTTGTCCAACTGCTGCTGAAACCCTCATCCATGATTTTGTTCCCTCCAGACTCGACTATTCCAAGGCTTTCCTGGCCGGCCTTCCAGCTTCCACCCTCCATAAACTTGGCTTCATCCAAAACTCTGCTGCCCATATCCAAACTTGCACCAAGTCCCGTTCCCCCAATACCCTTGTGCTCGCTGACTACGTTGACTCCCGGCCCACCAATGCCTTGATTTTAAAATTCTCATCCTTGTGTTCAAACCCCTCCATGCCCTTGCCCTTCCCTATCCATTGCCCTTACCTCTTCCAGCCCTACAACCCTCCAAGAACTCTGCATTCCTCCAACTCTGGCCTCTTATGCATCCCCACTCACTTCGCCCCACCATTGGCGGCTGTGCCTTCAGCCATCTAGATCCTAAGCTCTGTAATTCCCACCCTAAATCTCTCTGCCTCTCCACCAGTCTCTCCTCCTTTAAATCGGCTTCTTTGATCAAGCTCTCCAAACATCTCCTCCTTTGGCTCAGTGACCATTTTCATCTATTACGCTCCTGTGAAGCGTCTTTGGACATTTTCCTATGTTAAACATGCTATGTAAATATTAAGTTGATGTTTTTGCCATGTTCACACTGGTACTATTCCCTCCTTCCTCAATTCATAACAACACTATTCTTCCCAGCCCTCCACTAGTTCATACCAGCAGTCATTCCCCTCCTTCCCACAAAGTTCATACTGGCATTCTTCTCCTCTTCCTCCCCCCACACCCCCCTACCCCTGATCATCTTAATTCACACTGTCCCTCTTTTCCCCCGCTTCTCTCCTCCCAGTCATCCCATGATTCATCCTTCACTGCCACGTTCAACCTAATGCTGATGTTATATGCTGTGGCTGGGAATTCTTGATCTTGCAATAGTTTTGTCTGAGGGGCAAGTTGGACACTGCAACAGGACAATTTTCACAGATTCCAGGAATAAAAACATAGTTGTGATTTTCCCTGAAGACAACAGAATTAGTGGAGAATGACAAAATGGAAAATGCTGGAAAAACACAGCAAGTTCAATATCTGAAACAAGAGCTAGATTAAATATTCAGATGTAGGCCTTCACATGATGAGCACAAAAATATTTTAATTATCCAATAAAGCAAATTGCAAATTGTACATTGAATGCAAAAATGCATAGACACTCACCCAGAAGTTCATTGGGTTTGACCATATGCAGCCCTATGAATGTATTGTAACAGTCTAGAGCGGCCAGTAACATATCCATCCACTGCAGCGTAGCTCTTACACTGAAGGGCTCTCGTAGATCATTAAGTGTGGGATGTAAAATGATTCCTGAACATTTGTCATGGTCATTGCCAGCACCCTCAAATTTATTAACCAGAAATGAAGCATCTTTCTTCTTTAGAATTTCATCCAACCAAGATGATGGTGTTTTGTTTCCTAAAAGCAAATACCGGTTACAATTTATTCTTCAAGTCACATAACAACGTGAAACAGTAATGGAAAATCTGACAGCACAATGGTACTGTGGAGTGCCAATGCACAATGCCACGACCAATGGGATGCAGGTTTGATTCCCCACCATGTTGAGTTTGCAGTATTAGCTGCATTGTTTTGAGAGGCACTGAGTGGGAACAAGGCACCTGGAAGAGACCAGGAACAGAAAACTTGGGGGGGGGCGGCGGGAGGGAGGGCATTCTTTGTGCTTCCTGGTAGCCAGCACAGCACGTTAGCAGGTCACCAACCTGCCATCTCAGCCATGGTTCATGAATGACCAAAGAGACCAGTGAAGCTTCTGTGAGAAAAGAGAGAGATTGATACTTTTTAAAAAGAAACTTCTGAGTGTAATAGAAAAGCTTAAAGAGTTCTTTCAGTTGAATTAATCTATCCTGGAAGGCCCTGAAACTAAATGAAGTGAAATTGAAAAACAGTAGTAAGGAAAAATGTTGTACTTAGTAAATTAGCTGTATAACTGGCAGTAATGTTGCAGCAATATTTCATTAATGTGTCAAAGTTACATGTAACTTGAATATTTTCTGTTATTTTTCTAAAAAAGAAAATGCAGAGGTAAAAGAAATTAAAGGCATATTTATTATAAAACAATGTAAGTTTTTCTTTTTAAAAATAAAACACACCTGGCAAAAGGGGAACTAACTCATAAAACAGTTCCATACATTTGTGTCGACACTCTGTTTGGGGTCGTCCACATTGAGCCAACAGCCACATAACAACGTCTTTTAAACACACTGAATGATCAGAGGAAAATCCCCTATGGAAAGAAAATGTAAAATATATAAAGAACATATAGTAAAGTCACAATTCTATCAATATTTTTTTTTATATACATACCTGTTCACAGTCCTTAGTATAGATATCAGAGACACTTATACAAATTTATGCCATGAGCAATTTTTGTTTCTAGATTATTCCAGTCACAGGGTTTAGGCTTTAGAAATTTCTCAGTCCTTGAATTTGCAAAGCTCGTTTTACACCAAGACAAAAAAACAATTTTCTCATGGGTACTGCTTTTCATTTTATTCTCTTTCTATCTCGTGCACAGTTCTACAATTGAGAAGACATTCAGGCGACCTGCTATAAGGCTCTTATCTATAATCTCCTTGAACGAGGTGGTTGGAGCTACATATGCGTGAATTTCTAACCCAATTTTACCCCTCTTCCTGTGGGCAAATGCCTGGTCTCTAATCAACATCTCACCAATTTGTATCTGGGATACTGCAATCTGCAGGTCAACTTCACTCGGCAACAACACACTGAAATGTCAAGATAACATTGCCTTGTCACATGTATAACTTCACAAAAAGAACAGTTTCTATCACAGCACATTCTGTGCAGAGTTTTCAGTAGGTTTTGTGGCTTCTCTGAATAAGATGGCCAATTTAGATGCAATTTTAAGTTGTGGACCTGTGACCATTAGCAATTGTTAAAAGACTGTTCTAATTCCTTTCACTTGTAGCCAGAAGAGAGTTTCATCTGGTTATTCTGGGAATGGAGTTGAATCTTGGTTGCAGAGTGCAAAGGATTACGTCTACACGACTGTGCTATCCAGCCAATGATTTAAGGACTAGCACACAGGTTTCCTGGATATCTTAGCAAGTTTATTCAGTGTATAGCTGAGTCATACAGACCAGGAAGGTTACCAGGTTTGACTCCCTTCCCCCATCTACCAAGTTAGCCACCTCAACCAAGGCTGTGGTGGGGACAATATGGTGCAGAAGAGATTCCAGGGATGAGGGACTTTAGTTACGTGGACAGACTGGAGAAGCTGGGGTTGTTCTCCTTGGAACAGAGAAGGTTGAGGGGAGATTTGATAGAGGTATTCAAAATCATGAAGGGTCTAGACAGAGTAGAGAGAAACTGTTCCCATTGGCGGAAGGGTCAAGAACCAGAGGACATAGATTTAAGGTGATTGGCAAAAGAACCAAAGCTGACATGAGGAAAATCTTCTTTACACAGCGAGTGGTTAGTATCCAGAATGCACTGCCTAAGTGGGTGATAGAGGCAGATTCAATCATGGCCTTCAAAAGGGAACTGGATAAGTACTTGAAAGGAAAAAAATTGCAGGGCTACAGGGATAGGGCTGGGGAGTGGGGCTAGCTGGATTGCTGTTGCATAGAGCCGGCACGGACTCGAAAGGCCTCCTTCCGTGCTGTAAGCTTTCTATGATTGTATTCCATGATTCTAATACATTTGGGCTCAGTGCTTTTGGGTTAGGGAAAGGGGCAAATTGACCAGGGTTCATAATCCTGATGACCTTCTTGGAAAGACATGTGTGGATGAAGAGCCTTGGCAAGGTTTTACTATGTTAAAGGTTGTTATTGAAAACAAAATTGGTTTTAGTTATGATGCCATCCAGTCGAATATCCTGGTGAAATTCACCATTAAGGTTGACACAGGAATAGTGATCACTTGAATGGAGTGCTGGAGGATGTCTGGCACCCATGGACCTGGTCACCAGCAAGAAATCAACACTATTTTTGGGAACGGCAGGGGGGTGGGTGGGAAAGAGAAGGGACAAAAAAAATCTGACCTAATAAATTTAAAAACAAGGGAAAAAAAATATTATTCCACGTGCAATGGACTACTTTTGGCAACATGCACAACCATTTTTGCAAAAGCTAAAAAGTTCACAATGAACAATACACAAACCTGGGCACACGCCTTTTGACAGGTTTATTCAAAGCAGCAGCTTTCTGTTTGATAATCCGTTTCAGATGATCAATAGCATCACTGCACTGCTGAACTGTACCTAGAGGGAAATTAACATTTGTTTTGATTAGTAACAATTTATTATAAAATAAAGGACAATTCTGATCAATATGAATTTCAGGGATTTCAATTATGCTTAAATGGAATTAAGCCATTTTCCCCCGATTCACAGCAAAGGTGTTCAAGTTGCATAAAGTAAAATAATACAACATAATTGTATTACGTGACCTCCTAATAGCAGCAACAAAGTGGCAGAATGTATTAATTCAGAGATTGGAGAGGTTTGTAGCAAAAACAGAGTTGTTTTAATGGGAGACTTTAATTTTCATATAGATTGGGAAGAGCAGAGTAGCTCAAGTCAGAAAGTTAGCGAATTTCTTGAGCGCATTAGAGACAGTTTTCTGTAGCAATATGTGCTAGAACCAATAAGACGGCAAGCCATACTAGATTTAGTAATAAGTAATGAGCCAAACTTAGTTAAGAATCTAACAGTAAGGGAACATTTATCTAACAGTGATCATATGATCAAATTCAATGTTAAGTTTCTCCTTTTCAAACCTAACAGTTACGAAGATTCTAGATTTTGGTGAGACTAACTTTAATGGGATGAGACAGAGACTGACAGCAGCAAACTGGTCAAAACTGTTATCGGGTAAAACTACAGATAAACAGTGGGAGGTGTTCTAAAAATAATTTAGCTTAATACAGGACCAGTATATACCCCTAAGGGGAGAGAGCTCTACTTACCAAATAAAACAGCCATGGTCGACAAAGAGGTGAGAAATAACACAAAACATATAAAAGTGCAAAGAATAGTGTAGATCCAGGGGGCTGGGAGAGATATAAAGAACAGCAAAGGAAGACAAAAAGATAGTAAGAGCTGCAAAAAAGGAATACGAAAAGAAACTTTCAAGGAATATCAAGATTAACACAAAGTTTTTACAATTATATTAGAAGAAAAAGGGTAGTCAAGGGCAATGTGGGCCCTTAAAAAGCAGATGAGGGTAATATTGCAAATGAAAATATGGAAATGGCAGACTTGTTGAATAATTACTTTGTGTTAGTCATCACAGTAGAGGAAGGAAGATAATATACCTGACATTCCAGGGAAACTAAATGAATCAAGGACTGGAACTCACTAAAGTTAATGTAGGCAAAAAAAAATTAGAAAAAATAATAGCATTAAAGACTGACAAATCCCCAGGAACTTAAGGTTTCCACCCAAGGGTTTTAAAGGAAGTACTTGAGAAAATTGCAGATGCTTTAGCCATAATCTTCCAAAGCTCTCTTGATTTAGGAATTGTTCCTTTAGATTGGAAAACTGCAAGTGTAACTCCATTATTTAAGAAAGGTGAGAGAGAGAAACCACAAAATTATAGACCTGTTAGCCTAACATCTGTTGTGGGGAAGTTATTGGAATGTATAATTAAGGACAAAGTGACTGAGCATTTAGAGAAATTTGAGCTGATTAGAGGGGGCCAACATGGATTTGTAATGGGCAGGTCATATCTAACGAACCAATTTGAATTTTTTTTGAGGAAGTAACTGAAGTAGTAGACAGGGTAATGTCTATGGATGTAGTTTATATGGACTTCCAGAAGGCATTCAATAAGGTTCCACATAAGAGACTGTTAGCTAAAAATGAAAGCTCGTGGAATTGAAGGCAAATTATTGACCTGGTTGGGAGATTAGTTAGGCAGTAGAAGACAGAGAGTAGGGATAACGGGTGTGTACTCGAATTGGAAGGGAGTGACTAGTGGTGTCCCACAAGGGTCTGTGCTGGGGCCTCAACTATTCACTGTATTTATTAATGACTTAGATAACACAATAGAGTGCCACATATCCAAGTTTGCCAATGACACCAAGATTGGTGGCATAGTATGTAGTGTAGACGGGAGCATAAAATTACAAAGAGACATTGATAGATTAAGTGAATGGATAAAACTGGCAGGTGGATTTCAACGCAGGAAAGTACGAGGTCATCTATTTTGGACCAAAAAAAGGATAGATCAGAGTATTTTTTAAATGGTGAAAAGCTAGGAACAGTGCAGGTCCAAAGAGATTTAGGGGTCCATGTACACAGATCACTAAAATGTAGTAGTCAGGTACAAAAAATAACCAAAAAGGCTAATGGAATGTTTGCCTTTATAACTAGAGGGCTAGAATATTAAAGGGGAAGAAGTTTTGCTACAGCTTTACAAAGCCCTGGTTAGACCACATCTGGAGTACTGTGTACAGTTCTGGGCACCGCACCTTAGAAAGGATATATTGGCCTTGGAAGGAGTGCCGCGCAGATTCACCAGAATGTTACCAGGACTCCAAGGGTTAAATTACGAGATTACATAAACTAGGCTTGAGTTCCATGGAATATAGAAGGTTAAGGGGTGATTTGATTTAGGTTTTTAGGATTTTGAAAGGAATTGATAGGGTAGAGAGAAACTTTTTCTAGTAGTGGGGGAGTCTAGCACAGGGGGACATAACCTTCAAATCAAAGCCAAGCCATTCAGGAGAGAAGTTAGGAAAAACTTCTTCACACAAGGGTGGTAGAAGTGTGGAACCCTCTCCCACAGAAAACAGTAGATGCTAACTCAATTAATAATTTTAAATCTGAGATCAATAGATTTTTTTTTTCTAGCCAAGAGACCAAAGGGGTATGAAGCCAAGGTGGGTGGATGGAGTTAGGACTGAGATCAGCCATGATCTCACAGGCTCGAGGGGCTGAATGGCCTTACTCCTGGTTCCTATAAACCACTTCAACCATTACAGATAAATAAAACCCAATAGTTTAGTGGAAATATACAGATGTTTTTTTTAAAGTTGACACTTCAGTTTTACAGATACTTTATTAGGACATGTTGACCTTCCCCAGGATGCATAATTCTAGGGAAAAAATGTCTCATGTGCTGAAGTCACTTTTGAAGTATTGCTGAGGTGACAAGTTAGTATTCATGGATAACGGAGGGACAGACAAATAGGCAGACACAGTCAACACATAAATCCACTTCCTTCCAGCAGAAGGGTGTCAAGGTTAAATTAAGACAGTCAACAATGCCTTAAAAATGATAATACTTTAGCATGGCTGCATACAAGATAAATTACAGCTGACATGACAAAGAACTTACCCAATGATTTATCATCTGCATGTGCTAGAGCAAGACTTTCCATATATACAACCAGTACTTCAAAGACAAACTGGTCAACCAAGGCACTTTCTTCCCTAGAAAAATAGAAAGGTGCCACTGCTGGTAATTACCAAATAAAATAAATCCTGAGCTTATTCACCCATCAGAGTGTCAGATGGCTCGGTTTAGGTAAATGATGTTTAGAAGTGTACTTTGCTCAGGAAAATGAATCCCCCCATCGCATGCGCTGAATAATCAACTCTTGCTACTAATCTGTGCATCATATGCAAGTATGCTGCTATCTACTACAACAATAACTTGCGCTTATCTAGCACCATTAACATAGAAAACATCCCAATACATCTTGCAGGAAGAGGGAGAAGATAAATAAAACAGATAAAGAAACAGACATTAAGGAATAGTGAGAGTTGGAAGGATGACCAACAGCTTGTTTGAAAAGATGTGTTTGAGAAGGTTTTTAAAGATGGAGAACACAGTTGAGGGGTTTAGGGTGTAAATTCAAGACAGAGTACAGTTGAGGCAGCTGATTCACCAATGATGGGATGAAGGGAGATTGGGTGCACAAAGGCCAGAGCTGGAGAACCAAAGAAGGTCCAAGATGGTTCAGGAGATTGCAGAGATAGCGTGGGGCAAGGCTGTAGAGGGATTTTCAATTCAATGCATTGGGGAACAAGGTGCCAAAGTAGGTCAGCGATTATAGGGGAGATGGATGAGCAGGACTGAGTGCAGTACAGTATGGATAGCTGAATTTTGGCAAATTGGACTTTGTGAAGGATGGAGAATAGAAGATACTAGAAAAAACTAATCTAGAGGTGACAAAAGCTTGGATAAGGCCTTCAGCAGCAGTCGGGCTGAGGTAAGGGTGGAGGCGGCAGCAAATAACACTTGAGGATAGGGCATGGGAATTTGAAGTTCATCTCTGGGTCGAACAGGATATCAAGGTTCCACGTGGTCTGATTCATTCTGAGCGAGTGGCTAGAGAGGAGATGGAGTCAGTGATGAGGGAGTAGAGTTTATGATGATGGCTGAGAAAATGATGGCTTCAGTCCTCCCAATATTCATTTGGAGGAAATTTGGCACAATTTGATGTTTGGCAGGCAATCTAACAGCACGCAGGTGGTCATGGGGTCAAGGGAAGCGATGGAGAAGTAGAGCTGAATGTCATCAGCATACACATGGAAGCTCACTCTCCTTGGAGATGATGGCATTAAAGGGCAGCATATAAATAAGGAAGACGAAATCTAGAGTAGATTTCTAGGGGACTCCAGAGGTGACTGTGTGGGGCTGAAAGAGAAACCATTGCTGGAGATGTGCTGGCTGCATTTGAACAAGCAGGAATGGAGCTACACCAGCGTAGTCCTATGGAATTGGAAAACAGTCAGAGGCAATGGAGGAGGATGGCATGGCTGAGGAGGGCAAGGAAGGAGGACGAATCAGTTATAGAGGATGCCATCTGTGACTTTGGGAAGAATGGTCTTGATACTATGGGCAAGGACTGAAGAGATTCGAACCTTTGGAAAGATGACCATGGAGCCGGAAGGTAATAACACATTCAAAGTTCAGAGAGAGAGAGTGAGAGAGAGAGAGAGAGAGAGACACACAAATGGGATGGTATTCGAGAAGACAGATAGGTCAAGGTGGATTTTTTGGGGAGCAGGTGATAATAGCGGTTTTGAAAGACGGACGGTGCCTGAGCATAAAGGAGTCATTAATAATGTAAGGAAGCATGGGATCAGGGGGATAATTGAGTGATCAAAAGTGCGTGGAGAGGAGAGCAATAAATGGGTTGCTTGGAAGAGATAAGCTTAGAAAGGGGAGGGCAGGTCAGGGTAGAGGGAAGAGAAACTGTAAAGTGATAAGGATTCAGAACTAGACTGGAGAGGAATCGGTGGCAGGGTAGAGAAGAGCAAGCAAAAGGAAGTGTCAGAAACAGCTGCACGGATGGTCTAAATCTTAGAGACAAAGAAATAGCCGCGAGCTCTTCACACTTGGTATTGGAGGTGAGCGTTAAGGGGGAGGGGAAAGTGGTTTGAGCAGGCAGTTTATCATAGAGAAATGGGGCTGTGGGTAGAGCTAGCCACCCACGGTGATCCTGGATAGTAGGAGGATTTGGTTGAGGAGAGAGAGAAACAGACACGTGGTCATGCCAAACCACGATTTCAAATGACTAGACCAGTTGTGCATCAGTTGTGGTCGGGTTTACAGCCCTGTGACTTAAGGGTGTGTACTGGGGGATGGAAGAGAGTGAGGTGCTAAAAGCACAACTAATAACATTTGCCTGAAAGCACACACTCAGCCTCAGTCCTCTAACATAATTGCACTACAAATGAATGCAGATGAAAGAAGAGGGAGATGCACTTTCTTTGAAAATCTATAGTTACAAAATTTAGAAGAGTAAGATACTAGTTTTTTAAAAAATGCTTAATACCAAATTTGGAGCTTTCAATCTTAGAATATTTACAGAAATTTTTTGGTGCTTTGCTCAAATTTTTAACACTGAAAGCATCTAACAATCTGTCGAATCATTTCACAAGCAGTTTAAAGAATGACAGTTTTAAAATAGATTTTTCAATACAGGTGTTTGCAGTACTCACTATACACGAAGAATAAAAGCCACCTGGTCATTAGTATTTCAACAAAGGTAAAGACTTTAAAATTAACTAAGTTTTCAGACTGTGAATAATGAACAGCAATTTCATACAATTTGTTTTTCAATTGTGAAATGATAAGTTTTCTACAAATTAAGAAAATGATAGGTGAGTGTATCTCAATCTATTTTGTTTTTGTAGAGGACTAAAGATGTTGATAAACGCTCCAAACAATTTGATTTTAATTAGCACTTGTTAAAGTTTATGCAAAATGATTTTCAATGTAAGTCATAGAATACTCCCATATGCAGTTACCTTACAGAAATTTTTCAACTCTGCTTCGAGATACAATACATTGCTGAGGATTTGATTTTGGTCAAGATCTGAAACTATCTAGATTATAATAAATGTAAGGTCCCAAATTGGCCTACCTGAATTCTCTGTATAAGCTGTTAAAGGCAAGTGCTGCCCCCAGTCGCTTGAAAGTATTGGGATGAAGAGCAAGGCTATAGAGTCTCTTGAAGAGTGATTTTGTATTTACTGGACTCTTCTGCTGCTGCTGTGGGGTTGTCTGTTTTATGGACCACTTGAGGAACTCTTGAACACAGTGCCCACAAAAGTCTCTCAGAGTACTGTCCACTGGATCCACAATGCCATCCTAACAAAATTAGGTATTTTTTCTTAAGCTTTCAAAACAAAATCAACACTGAACTACACCACAATCTGTTTTAGGACAAAGCATTGTCCAGTGAATGTAAACCATGATTCCCACATCACTGGCAGAAAAATGCAACACAACTTAACACATTTCTGGTCAAGTAATTCCATTTAATTTGTCTGTTTACAAAGTTTTTGGTCTCCTGGCTTTTATAAGCAAAAATATTTCAGTCCTATGTAGGCCAAAACAGATGTTTACAATCACTTTGTTTAGTTCTGTGTCCCATACTCTCTAGCATTAAATTAAGATCAGTTCTGCCCACTGTGATTCAGCATCGACAATCAAAGCTTTAAAAAGATCATCCATTTCTTAGTTACTTTTCCTCCTCTTCAGTATTTAAAAATCTTTGGAAATTTTAAGAAGGAATTCATTATTTGCCAGTGCCTTAACAAGTAATAAATGAACTTGGAAATTTATTTCAGTACTTTCCATCCCTTATAAAAGAAATGTTTAGTAGACAACACTATCAACAGTTAAATACAGAAAGGCAAAAAGGAAAGCTGCAAATGATAGAAACTTGAAATAAACATCTGAAATTTTTAAACTGTCATTTATCTAACATCACTGAATTGTCTGATTCATTTCTGGTCATGTAATTCCATTTAATTTGTCTGTTTACAAAGTTTCTGGTCTCCTAGCTTTTATAAGCAAAAATACTTCAGTTCTATGTAGGTCAAAACAGATGTTTACAATCACTTTGTTTATAGGGAATTAAAGATCGTTTTGAGGGTCCAAATGCTAAGAACATAAGTGAACAATTGTTACCAGAATAGCTTCCAGCATCGCCACTGTATCCCGACTTTCAAATTTCCTGTTGTTAGTGAACCAGTGGATAAGCTGCATAACAAGTGGTTCAAACAACTGACTGGTTACCTACATATAATTAAAACACACAAAAGGGTTATTTTATTAAGGCTCATTCTCTGCATAAACCTAATATAGTGTGGATCTGTCCAGAACAATCTCAATAACATGTCATCTACTCAGGGTATATGCAATACACATAAGGAAAGAAGAAAAAGGAGCCCACTCCTCCCTGCAGACCCCGTACAAGTTGTATCATCATGGATTCTCTCCAGCTTTTTAACCACAGAGTGAATTACCACATGCAAATCTTCAGAGTTGCTACAATTGAGAAATTCTTCCATACCCCTGAAGGAAAACTCCAGTATGCCAATGAAACATTTATTCAATTCTATTTATATTCCACAGATGAAATTTCAGTGGTCCAAATACTGATGCGCATACTTGATTATTTAAAATCCTATTTTACAGGATACTGATAATACTGTTGCAATTAGACCAAAGAAAGTGCCATGGGGTGCTGGAATCTGGTAGTATTGGGTCTGGGATTAGTGAAAGGAAAGCTTCAGGCATCTGGAAATAATGGGAGTGGAATATTGGGAATATGGTGGGGGTGCTGGGATTTGCAGTGGTTGGAGGGTGGTCTGGGTGTGTGGGAGCACTGACATGGGGTGCCGAGGTGTGGAGTATTGGGAGTGAAACAGTTGAGTGTGGGTTGGGCATACTCAAAAGGGAGGCACCTGGGGTCCAGCAGCAGTAGTTGATGTGCCGGGTCTGAGAACATTGGGAAAGAAGGTGTCTGGTGTGGAACTATTGGCAGAGAACTGCTGGGGTCTACGATCATTAATAGGGGGTTTCAGGATATGGGAGTGGGTCGGTGGTCGAATGGTGTGGGGGTACAGGGTAGGGAGTGCATGGATTGTCTGGGAGGATTGAGCAAAGAGGTTTTGGGGTGCAAGAGCATTGGGGAAAGCAGGGTCTGGATCTGGTGGGGGTGGGTGGCATGCATGAGAATGAAGGCTGCATCGACCCCCTACCCCTCAGCACTTATGGAACAGCACCGGGCTGGGAACCCCACATTAGATGTTTAAAGTCTACTGTGCAGATATACTGAATTTGCCAACTGTATTAGTAGACTAAGCATTTTAAACAAGAAACACAGCTCCTAGAGCTTTGGGGGAAGGGGGTGGGGGGGCTGGAAGAGAATTAGAAGCATCAGGGTTCTGGACCAGCAAGGGGTCTAATGTTTAAACAGACCTCAGGCTGGTGGCGCAGTAGTATCCTACCCTGGAGTCACAAATCGGGAGGACTCGGAGGTAAGAATAATAAATAGGCAAGTTTAAACAAGAGACAGAAAAAGCATGACAGGAAGAGTGTTACACTTATATTAAAAGTATATGAGTTATGCATAGATTTTTACCTACTATAGATTGAACTTCAATTAAAACAAGTTAATAAATAATCCATCAATGTACTCTTACATTCAGGCCCATAGCTTTCTTACCTTATCCACATCACAAGCGAGACGGAGTAAGACTGGATACATGTGTTTGTTCAGCTTGTACATTGTTTCTTGCTGTCCATCAGGGATCTGGGATCCTTTTCCCAGCATATAAGCAACTACACTATGCAGCAATTCACAAGCTGCAACCTGCAGGATTTATTATTTATAAAAAAAAGTTTTAACATATTGGAAACATGAAGAAATGTTTTAAAGTTTAGCAAGCATCATAAAGTGATACATTTCGGTAAGAAGAACAAGGAGAGGCAATATAAACTAGAGGGCACAATTCTAAAAGGGGTACAGGAACAGAGAGATCTGGGGCTATATGTGCACAAATCACTGAAGGTGGTAGGGCAGGTTGAGAAAGTGGTTAAAAAAGTATATGGGATCCTGGGTTTTATAAATAGAGGCATAGAGTACAAAAGCAAGGAAGTCATGATGAACCTTTATAGAACACTGGTTCGACCACAACTGAAGTATTGTGTCCAGATCTGGGCACCATACTTCAGGAAAGATGTGAAGGCCTTAGAGAGGGTGCAGAAGAGATTTAATAGAATGATTCCAGAGATGAGGGACTTTAAGATACGTGGATAGACTGGAGAAGCTGGGATTGTTCTCCTTGGAACAGAGAAGGTTGAGAGGAGATTTGATAGAGGTATTTAAAAATCACAAAGGGTCTAGACAGAGTAGAGAGAGAGAAACTGTACCCATCGGGGAAAGGGCGGGGCAGTGGGACTAGCTGGATTGCTTTTGCATAGAGCCGGCACAGACTTGATGGGTCGAATGGCCTCTTTCTGTGCTGTAACCGCTCCAAGAATTTTTTTTTGCCAAATCAAGAGATCTGTAACTATGGAGTGGCTACATAAGAATACCTTGCCTGAGACAACACTCCCCAAACATGTTCTCAGTGCTTCATTTTCAATTTATGAATCAGAAAGTAAGCTTACTGCACCCAAAAAGTTAGGAAGAAATTCATAAAACAGACTTTAATAGGAATAAAATGTAAAAGCTAAAAATCTATCTACATTATAAATGGTTAACTAATGCAGCATTTTATACTCAAGTACACGTTGGAAGAAACACAGATAATTATTGGTCGACACAGCATAGGAACTATTGAGAAAGTGACATAGCACTTATGTAGAGGATATGCTGCAAGAGACCTATGGAAGCGGAATGCACTGTAACATGACAGGCTCTCCTTCCAGTAGGAATATCACATCTAACCAGGAGCAAAGTATAAAATGTGGATGGAGAGAATGGTGGCTTACCTTTGTCTGTCGGTCACTGGCAGAAAGCGCTAGTTCAGAGATGTTCGGTAGGAATGAATCCAAATATATCACAGGTTTCATGTCTGCAAATGGTACTGCAAAACTCAGTGGCCTCTCTGCCACCCATGCAACACACTTCTTCATCATTTCCTCAGAAGAAGCAGCTGTATGATTCAAGTGGGACTACATAAGCATTTCTTGAAATCTTTATGCAATACTGTATTTTAAGTAACTTCTTAAAAGAAAATTGAGAATAATATATTTCAAAATGACAAGTCTTCAGTAAAGGAACTACGCTATTAATGTGGGCTAAGGTCTCTCTGACTTTTAAGGAATTACTTCAATGCTTACACTTAACACTTTCCAGCAACAGAATCCATTTTGTAAACCTTTTACAAAATTACATAGTAATTGCAACATGGAAACAAGCTATTCAATCTAACAAGTCAGTGTTGGAGATTATCCTCCACATAAATAGTAGTCCTAATCCCCTATGTCTGCCCTGTTCTCATATACCTATATTCTCCTTTCCTTCACAAAATGAAGTATTACCTACCAAGGGTCTCTTCATTCTCATTCTTCGAATGAAATTCAGCTTCTACAAATAGTAACTATCGAGTCATCCAACAGACCTCCATACTTGTATGAAGCATTGCCTTCCAATGGTCACAATGAACACTTCATTGAGTTTGGAGTAGGCTACACACTTCTAAAATAATGTAACATCAGTCCACAATATACCAAGAGTTGTATCTGAGAAAAATCTAACAATCCTTGCAGATCTTAAAAAGTCAGTTACCGGCATCAACTAGGAGCCAAAGGAAATCCTGACTGGGAAAGATTCACACAAGCCACATGGCCTCAACTGACCAATATTGAAGGTGCAAACAAAAAAAATTTATCTGCATTAATCATTAAACTAAAACCCTTTTGAATAATTAAAATAAACTCTGCAGAACAACAAGAAACAAATACCAATTAAACAGACTAAGGACTTTATCCTGTGTGCAAAGGAAAGATAAAGGTCTGCTGCCATCAACACGAATGGCTCAGAGTGAGGGTGTACACACAGTGGAGAAGAGCCCCTGACCAAGATGCTCCATGCATAGTACAGGTGTCTTAAAAGGGCCACATCCTAGGTTTAATCCACCGTTGGTTGGAGACATGTTTATGCTGAATGAATGAAGAGTTCATTTCCAAAAATTAAACTTACGACAGTAACAAATAATGAGGTATATGATGAAAGATGGGATACCTAGAATCCTAACTTCAATCAGTCTAATTAAACCAATTTCTTAAAAAGAATTACTTGAACTTTAAAAAATTTGTGAGCACGAGTTGTATGGGCATCAAATTTTGAGGGTCATGCACCACTTCTGGCCAAGAGAGGTTGGAAACCTGCTCCCAGGAATTCCTGTGTTATTCAGTAACTGGCCCTATGAAGTGAATAAGAACGGGAAATTAGTCACTCACTAACATTCCCTTCCTTACTAGGGGAAGCACACGGCATCCGGTTGGCACATCCTCACGTTTAGTGCATGAGGAGACACAGGGACAAAGCTTTGCTTCACTGTCAAATCAGAAATTTAAACAATTATTAAGATGTATGGGTTGTTTAAGTGAATCAAGAAAAGAACAATTTAAGTAGCTTACTTAGAATGAACACTTATGCAAGCTGTGGCTTCAATGACCTTCAAAACATTTTCAGGATTAGCTTATTATTGTTTAATAGAGTAACTTCAATTATTTGTTCCGCAGGGCTGTAACTTCATTCAGCTGCCTCTTGAAAATCATAATTTTCACTTTTCAGATACAAAAGTCTCATATGGACCAGCCAGAGCAGAGTTCTGACAATCTGCTTCTTCACACCGTAAACTTCGCTTAAAAGATATTGCAATTAAAACAATTATTAAGTAGGGGAACTGATAGATACATTGCCATTTATATTAAATTCAAGCTCAAAATCCAGGTAAAACCACATCTAGCAGCCTTAAATTTCCATCTCTTATTTATTCTGTTTTCAATCTGATTGACACGATTACAACCGTCGTTATACCCACCTGTGACCAAACTTCGGTTGATCTGCCCCCCAAGTGACCCGAGTAACCGCACTACTCTGCGCCTCACAGCTGCAGCAGGAGACTCTTCGCTCTGTGTTTCATGAAAAGAAAAGTTAAAAAACTTAAAAGCAGACTTGCATTATTCATCAATGGCTATATTTTGTAGACAGGGTCAAATTTCAAATGATATTCACATACCATAGAAAAATCTCTTGCATTTTTCAGGCGACGTATGAGAACCTTGTTTCCTCCTTTACTTGAAGCATTAATGCTAATCATTTCCCAGTTGTTCTGAATCTCATCTAATATGAAGTTAAAAAAATTAAGTTTCCCTAATTAAAACAACACTTGACTTTTTAATCATGGCATTTTTCTATCATAATGCATGGTTACAGAGTTCTAAAACACAGTCAAATCCTAGTCATTTTTTCATATTAGTTTATATCTTTAGAGAGGGTGTTTAAAGTTGTTGAAAATGTCTAAGTGTCACTGTGGTGCAGTTGGTAGCACTCACATCCGAGTCAAAAAGTGATGAGTTCAAGCCCCATTCCAGAGACTTGAGCACATAATCCAGACTGACACTCAGGGAATGCTGCACTGTCGGAGGTGCCATCTTTCAGATGAGACATTAATCCGAGGATCTGTCTGCCCTCTTAGGTAGACGTAAAAGATCCCATTGCACTATTCAAAGGAGAGCAGGGGAGTTCTCCCGGTGTCCTGACCAACATTTATTCCTCAACCAACCTAAAACACAGATTAGCAGGTCATTTCTTTCACTGCTGTTTGTGGGAGCTTGCTGTGCATTGGCTGCCACATTTCCTACATTACATCAGCAAATACACTGCAAATGTACACTGGCTGTAAAGTACTTTGGGACGTCCTGAGGATGTGAAAGTCTTTCTTTCTTTAGATAGCTAGATAAAACTCACTTAAAAACTTAACAGATCCAAGTGTAGCTGGAAACAACTCCATGTTTAACATTCACTCCCTCCACCACCGGCGCACCATGGCTGCAGTGTGTACCATCTACAAGGTGCACTGTAGCAACTCGCCAAGGCTTCTCCGACAGCACCTCCCAAACTCGAGACCTCTACCACCTAGAAGGACAAGGGCAGCAGGCACATGGGAACACCACCACCTGCATGTTCCCCTCCAAATCACACACCATCCTGACTTGGAAATTTATCGCCGTTCCTTCATCGTCACTGGGTCAAAATCCTGGAACTCCCTACCTAACAGCACTATGGGAGTACCTTCACCACACGGACTGCAGCAGTTCAAGAAGGTGGCTTACCACCACCTTCGCAAGGGCAATTCAGGATGGGCAATAAATTCTGGCCTTGTCAGCGATGCCCACGTCCCATGAATGAATAAAAAAATGTTCAACTTTGCTGATATAACTCTTTGAACTTCACGGTGTTATCAAATGACATTTTAAAATGATCCTAGAATCCCTGTTGTTCATTTCCATAAGTCTTTCTTCATCTGCTTACTTTACTTGTCACAATTTCTCTCTTAGGATCCTGACATTCTGAAACTCTTTACCTCCTTCACTCTTTCTTTTCTGTTACAATTAGCAGGCTTTTAAAAGCCAAGTTTGGATGTCACCTAATCACTATTTCTGGATTTATTTTGTCACTCCACTACTCTTTTCAACTTTGGTGGTATTCCACAATATTGGTCCTAGCCCTTCACTCAGGCTTCTGAATAAAAAGACTTTACTATGCACCTGACTATTATAATTCGTCAGCTCTGTGTCTGATGTTTATTTCTTTTACAAGCCCACTTAATATCATACATTTCAACCAGTAAACTAAGATATAATACAACATCTCTGCATCATTTATTATTAAGTAATCACAACAACACGTACCCAAGTGCTAAGTGGACAAGTCTGAATACTTCTGTAACATTCTAAAGCACAACCCTTTATTCCAGGCTTTTACACCCATTCTGAACAATTTTATTTAATGAATGGAAAGAAGAGTGACTTTATCGAGGAGAGTGGAAAAACTGTGACAAACTTCTTACTCGAATCTGCTGTTTTCAGATAGCCATCCAGGTGTGGTAAAATGTCCTTGTAGTAAGGCCGAATGGCATGCTTGGCTATACGAGATGACCAGTCCTCCAGAGCATCCAATCCAGCATCAGCAAGTGGGATGTGGCTAAGGCCTAGTTTAAATGCAATCTGATTGGGAAGGGCAGAGAGTAATCATAGAATCAATGAATTTTATAACAAAGGAGGCGGCCATTCGGCCCATTGTGCCTGTGTCAGCTCTCTGAAAGAGCCAACCACTTAATCACATTCCCCTGCCCCTTCCAAGTTTTGCTTTCATAAATATTTAACCACTTTTTTTTAAAAGCTATTATAGATTCCTCTTTCACCACTGTTATTGGTAGGGTATGCCATACCCGAGCAACCCTCTGTGTAAATAAAATTCTCCTAGACTCTCACTATGTTCTTTTGGTGATAATCTTAAATTTATACCCTTCAGTTACTGACTCAATGACCAGGGGAAATACTTTTTTCCCTAACTAAACCCCATATAATTTTGAATACCTTCATCAGATTTCCTCTTAACCTTTGTTCTTATGAAAAGAGCATCAATTTCTCTAGTTTCTCCTCGTATTCTTCTGGAGAAATAATTCCTGATACTGAAAAAATTTCAGAATAATTTTTTAGTTTCATCCATAAGAAAAATGGAAGCTAAATGGTGACATGGTGCTGTAGCAGCATTTCTAAACAGCAATGTGACACTTTAAGTGCAACTGATTTTAATTTATGGCCAATGAAATAGGCAGTAGGACAAATCTCTAATCAAATAAATCAACAAGGAATCAGCAAAGAACAGAACAAGGAAAGAATAAAAATAAATCAGCAGACCACAATAAGGGAACAAGGATGCATAAAGGACCGGATACAGGAATTTGTAATGGGAATATAAATATACAGACAGAATGCATGACTTTAAAAAGTAGGCTGAATTAAGTCTGTGAACCCTGATCCAATTATTCCCCTGTTCTCTAACCCCATTTCACCTGAAGACTACACTTGGTCTGGACTTCTTGAAATGCCACGGGAGATCGTCTAGTAAAAATATACGGTTTCTGTTTTTGACCCGCTATCCTGTCTAACTCCTTCACCATAGCTGAAATGGCAGTTCAACAGGCTAACATGGCTGCTAAGTAGGATGTTAACACTTCTGGGAACCGAAAGCCAAGGAAGTGCTGAACAACCGTAGATGGGGAATGAGGGCGGGGAGCAGCGATTGGGAGAACAGACGAGAACCAACCCGCAACTGACTGGCGGCAAGGGCAGTAATGAGAAGCGCAAAGGCTGGCAAGTATGGTTCCAGAACCACAGGAAGCAGTCATCAAATTCTTTTAAACATACAGGAAATAAATCTTTTGAAAAGGTATAGGGGTTAAAAAGAAAGACTTGCATTTATATAGCACTTTTCACGACCTCAGGACATCCCAAAGTGCTTAAAAGCCAATGAAGCATTTTATTTTGAAGTGTAGTCACTGTTGTAATGTAAGAAATGCGGTGGCCAATTTGTGCAGAGCAAGATCCCACAAACAGCAATGTGATAATGACCAGATAATCTGTTTTTAGTGATGGTGGTTGAGAGATAAATATTGGCCAGGACACCGGGGATAACTTGCCTGCTCTTCTTCGAAATAGGGCCGTGGGATCTTTCACACCCACCTGAGGACAGACAGGGCCTCTGTTTAATCTCTCATCTGAAAGACGGCACCTCCAAAAATGCAGCGCAAAAATACAGTACTGCACTGGAGTGTCAACCTAGGTTTTGTGCTCAAGTCTCTGGTGTGGGACTTGAACCCACGACCCTCTGACTCAGAGGCGAGTGCACTACCAACTGAGCCACAGCAAACAAAATATATTGGGCCAGAAATCGCGCAGAGCGGCGTGGCGTGGCTCACTACAGCTCCTGCAAATCAAATTAACGAAAATACTTTCTGTGAGCTATGTGGCGTTGAATTGCTTGATTTTGAACTTTAAAAAAATGTGTGCTATCAACCCAGCCTCTGAGAAACGTGCGTTGACTTGCACAGAATAGTCTGTGAGAATAGAAGACACACCCCCAAAATCTGTCCGGAAGAGAAGTCACGCTCACAGATTAAGGCTGCATTGCTCAAGCAGGCAAGCAGACTTCATTCATTTAAAGTTAGTATTCTGGATGTCAATGGGAACAAAAATTTTAAATCTTTTTTTTAAATAAAAAGCCAAAGAAATAATTGAATTAAATTAAAGAGTCAGAAGGGAAGAATAAAACATTTTAATTTTAAATTTTTTTATGACCAAAAATTACTAAAATAAGGAGTAATGAGAGGCTCCACATTTTAAAAATTTAACTTTTACTTGTTTGGCCATCATTAAGACTAACCGACTAAATTAGCAATAATACTGTGGGGGAGGAATTCCTGGAGTGTGTACGTGACGGTTTTCTAGACCAATACATTGAGGAACCAACTAGAGAACAGGCGATCCTCGACTGGGTATTGTGCAATGAGAAAGGATTAATTAAAAATCTTGTTGTGCAAGAAGAGCAACCAGAACATGATAGAATTCCTCAATTAGATGGAGAGTGAAGTAGTTGAATCCAAAACTAGGTCCTGAAGCTAAATAAAGGAAATTACGAAAGTATGAGATGCGAGTTGGCTATGATAGATTGGGGAACTTTAGTAAAAGGGATGATACTGGATAGGCAATGGCTAATATTTAAAGAACATGTGCAGGAATTACAACAATTATTCATTCTTGTCTGGCGCAAAAATAAAACAGGAAAGTGGCTCAACCGTGGCTTACAAAAGAAATTAGGGATAGTATTAGATCCAAAGAGGAGACATGCAAAATTGCCAGAAAAAGCGGCAAGCCTGAGGATTGGGAGAAGTTCAGAATTCAGCAAAGGAGGACAAAGAGATTGATTAAGAGGGGAAACAGAGTATGAGAGTAAACTAGCAGGGAACATAAAAACTGACTGTAAAAGCTTCTATAAATATGTCAAGAGAAAAAGATTAGTGAAGACAAATGTAGGTCCCTTAAGGTCAGAAATGGGGGAAATTTTAATGGGGAACAAAGAAATGGCAGAGCAATTAAACACATACTTTAGTTCGGTCTTCACAAAGGAGGACACAAATAACCTGCCATAAATGTTAGAGAACCAAGGGTCCAGTGAGAGGGAGGAACTGAAGGAAACCAGTATTAGTAAAAAAAAGTGATAGGGAAATTAATGGGGCTAAAGGCTGACAAATCCCCAGGGCCTGATAATCTATATCCCAAAATAGTGGATGCATTGGTGATCATCTTCCAAAATTCTATAGACTCTGGAACAGTTCCAACAGATTGGAGGGTAGCAAATGCAACCCCACAATTAAAAAAAGAGGGAGAGAAAAAAAACAGGGAATTACAGACCAGTTAGCCTAACATCAGTAGTGGGGAAAATGCTAGTCTATTATAAAAGATGTGATAACAGAACACTTGGAAGGCATTAACGGAATTGGATAAAGTCAGCATGGGTTTATGGAAGGGAAATCATGCTTAACAAATCTACTGGAGTTTTTTTTGAGGATGGCAGATGCAGTATAACGTGGATAAATGTGAGGTTATCCACTTTGGTTGTAAAAACAGAAAGGCAGATTATCTGAATGGTGATAGATTAGGAAACGGGGAGGTGCAAAGAGACCTGGGTGTCCTTGTACACCAGTCGCTGAAAGCGAGCATTCAGGTGCAGCAAGCAGTTAGGAAGGCAAATGGTACGTTGACCTTCATTGCAAGAGGATGCGTACAGGAGCAGGGATGTCTTACTGCAGTTGTACAGGGCCTTGGTGAGACTACATCTGGAGTATTGTGTGCAGTTTTGGTCTCCTTATCTGAGGAAGGATGTCCTTGCCATGGAGGGAGTGCAACAAAGGTTTACCAGACTGATTCCTGGGATGGCAGGACTGACGTATGAGGATAGATTGGGTTGACTAGACCTATATTCACTAGAGTTTAGAAGAATGAGAGGTGATCTCATCGAAATATATAAAATTCTAACAGGACTAGGCAGACTAGATGGGGAGTCCAGAACCAGGGGTCACAGTCTCAGGTTACAGGGTATGCCATTTCGAACAGAGATGAGGAGAAATTTCTTCACTCAGAGGGTGGTGAACCTGTGGAATTCTCTACCACAGAAGGCAGTGGAGGCCAAGTCATTAGATGTATTTAAGAAGGAGATAGATATATTTCTTCATGCTAAAGGGATCAAGGGATATGGGGAAAAAGCAGGAACAGGGTACTGAGTTAGACAATCAGCCATGATCGTTTTGAATGGCGGAGCAGGCCCAAAGGGCCTACTCTTGCTCCTATTTTCTATGTTTCGATGTTTAACCGTACTTTTAAAACTTAGTGTGGACCTGTTATTTTTATGTGTACCTGTTTGGTGGCGTAATTAGCTACTTTCCAGCTAGGCAGATGAGCAAGTTTGCGCTTTTTCAATCATTTCCCTGATTTCAGTGTGCAATGGCCTTTTAATTTGAAGCTGTCAAATCACCAGCAAACCAATAGGAGCAAGTTCACGAATTCGGGTTTTAGTGCACATGTGCAAATGCGCAAATGCGGGAACTTGCTCCTTCAATTTGCTATTAAAAAAGAAGAGAGCTGTTGAATTCCACCATTATTTCAGGAGCAATTTCTGGCCCATTAATAAAAATAAAATCGACAAATGGCAAATGAGAAAACTTCAAGGAGAAATCACTTTGAGAAGACCCAATATGCATCCAAACTAGGTGAAATAGTTCGCAAATTTGGCTCGCAGCCACCCAGCAGCCAAGTTGAGTAATTACAGGGTGACAAGTTTATATAGCAAAGCCCATTGGTCCAGATTTTGCAGAAAAAAACAGCGTCTGAATGGTGCATCCTGTTATTAATGCGCAAACTGAGGAAGAGATACCCCGTGAATTGCGAATCACAAGTTGCTGGACGATTTCCACCACTCTGCCACTAGCTTTGCGAAAACGGCATCTCGCACTTCACCTCCCCATGATTTTCATGAAGTTGCTGCATTTGACATTAATTGCCCATTAAACTCACCACAGAAAGTTAAGTTCTTTCTAATAATTAACAGTGTAAGTACTCTTTTAATAACGTGATAATTGAATGACTGCCAATCAACCTCTATTGTCTAGAAAAGTGTGGAGTCTCATTCCTTGAGGTTGTGAATTGTTTTAGGAGATTTTAAAAAGGTCAAATTTAAATTTTTTTTTTCATACTTTTCCTTTCTGTCTCTTTTTTCTTTATCTTAATCCAAACTTTCTTTCCCTCTCTTTATTTCTCTTTCTGTACCTGATTTTACATTGAATTCACTCTCCTTCTCAGTCTTTTCTTTGTTTATTTCTCAATCCTTTAATCTCATTGGTAAAAGGGATATAGTGTTTGCCCCGTTGTTCACCATGGTTCCAGATGCCCTGTTTCCCTCGATGCGCCGTTATTAGTTCGCACTTCCTGCAACTTTGTGGGCAAGAAATGTTAAAACCTGAACGTGCACGAAATGGCTAACTCACAGGCACATCACGCGATGCCCTATTCCATCAAAATCTTGGCCAATATATATGCGGACATAGAATTTATTATGGAGAAAAGGGTGATGCATAAAAGACCTCATTTCAGCCTTAGTCCAAACATGGACAAAAGAGCTGAATTCTGGAGGTGACGTGAGAGTGACTGCACTTGACATCAAGGCAGTATTTGACCAAGTGTGGCACCAAGGAGCCCTAGTAAAATTGAAGTCAATAGGAATCAGAGGGAAAACTCTCCAGTGGCTGGAGTCAGACCCAGTTCAAAGGAAGATGGTAGCGGTTGTTGGAGGCCGATCATCTCAGCCCCAGGACATTGCTGCAGGAGTTCCTCAAGGCAGTGTCCTAGGTCCAACCATCTTCAGCTGCTTCATCAATGACCTACCCTTTATCACAAGGACAGAAGTGGGGATGTTCGCTGATGATTGCAGTGTTCAGTTCCATTCGCAAACCCTCAGATAATGAAGCAGTCCATGTCTGCATGCAGCAAGACCTGGACAACATCCAGGCTTGGGCTCATAAGTGGCAAGTGACATTCACGCCAGATAAGTGCCAGGCAATGACCATCTCCAATAAGAGAGTCTAACCACCTCCGCTTGACATTCAACGGCATTACCATCGCTGAATCCCCCACCATCAATATCCTGGGGGTCACCATTGGCCAGAAACTTAACTGGTCCAGCCATATAAATACTGTGGCGACAAGAGCAGGTCAGAGGCTGGATATTCTGCGGCGAGTGACTCACCTCCTGACTCCCCAAAGCCTTTCCACCATCTACAAGGCACAAGTCAGGAGTGTGATGGAATACTCTCCACTTGCCAGGATGAGTGCAGCTCCAACACTTAAGAAGCTCGACACCATCCAGGACAAAGCAGCCCGCTTGATTGGCACCCCATCCACCACCCTAAACATTCACTCCCTTCACCACTGGCGCACCGTGGCTGCAGTGTGTACCATCTACAGGATGCACTGCAGCAACTCGCCAAGGCTTCTTCGACAGCACCTCCCAAACCCAAGACCTGTACCACCTAGAAGGACAAGGGCAGCAGGCACACGGGAACAGCACCACCCACGTGTTCCCCTCCAAGTCACGCACCAACCTGACTTGGAAATATATCACCGTTCCTTCATCATCGCTGGGTCAAAATCCTGGAACTCCCTACCTAACAGCACTGTGAGAAAACCTTCACCACACAGACTGCAGCGGTTCAAGAAGCCGGCTCACCACCACCTTCTCAAGAGCAATTAGGGATGGGCAATAAATGCTGGCCTTGCCAGCAATGCCTACATCCCATGAACGAATAAAAAAAGTGTGACAAAAACCTGACAATGGGAAGTCAAATTGTGCAGACAAAGAGTGTTTGCAGAGAAATATATAGATATATTACAGAAACAAACACACAGATATTGATCAAAATGAAATATTGGAAGCCAAGGCTGAAATACAGGCCATCAACAGGTTCTTATCGATATGGAGCACTTTATTTAAAACATTTACAAGCTAAACTCCAGAATATAAACAGCTGAGATTATGAGTGCTAAAACATTGATCTGGAAAGTACAAGAAGTCAAAACAAGACTGAATTTGGGAAATATACTAACCTGCAATGCAGGAATAAAAGTCTTAACATCACATTCAATTATGTCATGAGGTAGAGAGAGCACGAAAGTCAGACAGGAAGCCAGTAACTCATCCTTGTACTGTTTCATTCTGATTGCCACCTATAACAGGTAACATAACATGACAGTGTGAGTTCTAGATCATTATGCAATAAATCCCGAATGGCATTTTATCAAGTTAAAAATATACCCATTAACAATTAGGAATGGTTCACATTAATATAACATTTCTTTCTAAAACATATTATGAAGACAACCTGAACTGAAGAATACTGTTAATTAACAAGCAGTCCAACGTCCTTTTACTTAGTTAAAATCCCAGATGATGCTTGAATTTTTATCCAACCCACCCCAACAGGAAAGAAACATATCTTCTAAAGACACTCTGAACCATACTCCAATGGTTTTCTCTTTTTTCTTATATTAAAATTCAAAAAGTAATTCCTGCTGCTTTATATGGAAGACAGGAAATGTGCTCATCGAACAAGAGCATGTGAATTTCTTCATTTTATAAGGAGCTCATACCTGACAAATTGATCTTCCCATACGCCAATAACCTTTGAAAAATATAATTTTGGTGCCTGACCCCCAGTAATCGTACTTTACGAATGTATAGTATGGAAAAGAAATTTGGTCCATCAAGCCACTGCTTCAAACAGTGTACAATCTGCACCAAATACTCTTGAAGTTTCTTGAAGGAGGAAAACTTCTCCTTCTACTTGCAACAAAGTTGTGTGGGGTCAAATCACCTCGACATTTCCTGAATTAAAAACAGCAGGAAAACAGCTGATCTTAAAAGCTACTGATAATATGCTCAATTTTTCACCTTGACTTTAAATATCATTTTCCAACTGTATTAATACAAATACAGTCCACTCCTCTTAATTCAAAGTTGCTTAATTCAAATTATCTGATCATTCAACATTTTTATGAACTAAATTCCCACTTTGCTTTATTATTTGTTACTTAATTTAGATTTTCTTCAGTACAAAAAAAAACATAAAACAATTTTGAATTATCAGTGGTAAACTGTATATAACTTGTGCAGCACAATTTCATCTTTTATTCTGCAGTTCAAAAATATTCACGTATTTGGGATAGTTCTTACCTCCTTTCCAAACTTCCCAAATAATGCAAAGCAGGCAAACTTTTCCGGGTTCTTGGGACACTGCTTTTGAGTCTTTGTGCTAACACCCTGACAAAACAGAGAGTTTTCCCCTTATAATCAGAAATCCAAGCAAAAGCAAAAACACAAGAGCATAATGCACATTTGTCACCTGCTTTCACCCTTAACAGATTTTATAAAAATTAAAAGAATTTAAAACATTCACAAAAAAAGGCAATTAATTAAAATGTTACCTTGGCAGCATTGGACCTATAGAGCAACAGCAGAGACCCATGTTTGCTCCCAGCAACATCCTTGGCTTACACATGCCATCAGAAAATCTGAGCTAAGATTAGGCTTTTTTCCCATGACGAGAGGAAAACTGATGGATCAGTCGCCCTAGATCATTCTAACACATGATCCAGCACCAGGCTCAAATGCGACCTTATCATAGAATGATACAGCACATAAGGAGGCCATTCGGCCATCGTACCTGTGCCAGCTCTTTAGTAGAGCATCCAATTAGTCCCACTCCCCTAATGTTGTGAGCTGCTGTGAAAGTGAACAAAACATTAGGGCGCAGAGCTAGGGCAACTAAACGTAAAACTATAGTTGCGATCCTTACCTTAAACAAGGCCTTGGCCTGGCCACACCTATAATACTGTGTCAAGTTTTGATTCCCTGACATTGTGGGGGATATTAAGGCCCTGGGAAAAGTTCAGATGATGGCCACTTGCTGATACCTGGTTGAGGGCCCTTAGTTATCAGGACGTGCTTAGAGAGCTGGGGCATTTGAACCTGGAAAAGAACAGATTTCGAGAGGGTACGATTGAGGTCTTTAAAATTATGAAAGGATTATCTTCTATCCATGTGGATATATTACTTGAGTTCGACAGGCAGGGGAAAACTACAGGACATCAGTGCAAGTTAAGCAATCATAGGGTTAGGTTAGATGGCAGAGAGTTGTTGACCTCTGGAATAAGTTGCCAGTGAGTGTAGGATTGCTGTATTTGTTCAAAATGGAGCTGATGAGTTGCTGACATCTTAAACTATAGAAGGTAGGTGGGGGTTGATGGGGATAGTGAAACCAGAATTTGCTTGATTGCCTGCAGGGGTCAGAGAGGAATTTCCTAGAGTTTTTTTTTCCCTAAGTTGGCCTAAGGTTTTTTTTTTCTGGTCTTTTGCTTCTCCCAGGAGGCTACATGGCTGGGAAAGTGGGGTATTGGGATGGGTTTAATGCAGTGAGCAGGTTGCACCATATGGGATGGGACAGACTTGATGGATCAGGGCTTTTCCTGTTCTTCCTTGTACATTAGTAGCTTTGATGTGGAGATGCCGGTGATGGACTGGGGTTGACAATTGTAAACAATTTTACAACACCAAGTTATAGTCCAGCAATTTTATTTTAAATTCACAAGCTTTCGGAGATTTTCTCCTTCCTCAGGCAAATGTTTCAAGATCTCGAAGATCTTGAAACATTTGCCTGAGGAAGGAGAAAATCTCCGAAAGCTTGTGAATTTAAAATAAAATTGCTGGACTATAACTTGGTGTTGTAAAATTGTTTACATTAGTAGCTTGGCAGAGGTTTCTGATCAAGTCACACACCTCCCCTCTCAGACAAGGAATAATTTTATGCAAAACGACAAACAAACTGAAGAGGAAGAAAATTAAGTGCATATATTTTCATTACCTCAAAATATTTAATTGTTTTGGCAATTTTCATCGTGACCGACAGAAGTTTGTAGAATCCACTGACTAGGGGAAATTGCGTTGAGCGTAGAATGAGCTCATGTCCAAATCTATACACCCATTGTTCAAAGAAGTCTGTGTGTTTTTCTAACAACAATTCCCTAATTCAAAAGTTAAGATAATTTTTTTGTTAAAGAAAAACTGCAAAAAGAAACTTCAAGTATTGAGAGAAAATAATGAGCACAAATAAAATTCTCCAGAGGTTTGACTCAGTCACAATTCTGCATCTGTGCTTTGAAGTCACCACTTTGGGATAAACGCACCAAAAAGCATTTAAATATTGAATATGTTTCTAAGTCAGGAGGTAGATATACTTTGCTAATGATAGGTTTTGGATACCGTATACTGTGCCACTCTAGATGTTCAATCATGTGTTAGAGTGATATGAAGTGTGACCATGAAATACATACGGTCATGCAATCCACTTGACCCAATTAAACTCTACTGCTCACAGGTCTATTTCAAATTATGGTGCAGAGACAGGCACAGAGCAGTTTCAACAGCCAGTCCCGATGATTGACTTCTCAAGTCATATTTACGCTTAGTTCTAGCTAAGGTTCTTTATTCTTCTCACTTTGAACAATGTGGACCTAGTATACTTCACCCAGGGACAGGAAGGAATATATTTGTACATGTTATAGCCATCTGTCTGGTAAGCAAGCTAAGATTGATCATAAAGAGTGGCTCAATGTACAGTATCCAAAAGCCACTGCTAGCAATGTATATCTATCACCTGATTTTGAAACATATTCAATATTTGAAGAGTGATGACTTCAAACCACAGATGCACAATTGTAATGAAGTCCACAGCTACAAAAAAAATTGTAGGTCACAGTAATTTATTGGATAGTATTTTTATTTAAAAATAATTAAACTGACTTCTTTAGCAGTTTCATTAAGCAGTTTGCACACTTACCCACAGAATTCTACTAAATTGATGAAGGCAGTAAAATCTTTTGGTTTAGTTGGCTGCAGGTTTGCTGCTGGATCAGACGTAGGGATTACAATACTACTGTTGATGTCACCTGAACCCTGCAAAGCAATCAGAGAACTTCACTTTATGGCACATCCTTCAATAAATTCTTTCTAGCTTCTGAACTCGTTTCTGCAGTTAATTGTTAAACCATCTCATGATTTTTAACTAGGCAATTGTTAATCAAATTAAAATACAATTTAATGCATCATTTGTGGGGTTTCATTTTTAAGAGTTTATATATGTATATTCTATATATTTACTAAACTTATGGCACTTCACATTTTAGAAAGTAGTGAAACCACCTCAAGAAGCTAGTCTCACACTGATTTGGCTTTTGACCGGCTGCAGTATATTTGTAATCAGTACAAAAAAAAGTTTGAAAAGTTCCTTTTTAACCTTTTCAATGTTAGCAGAGACAGCTGTTCCATTTCCTCTTTGCAGGAATTCAAGCAGTAAGTGTCAAGTTGAACAAATACGTAGAGGTGCTGGTAGAACTTGGGCTTACTAGAACTTACTAGCTTTGCATCACTGTAAGCAGATACTGGACTCAAACAACTTGTAACTGTGCCCTTCTTTAAACCAATTGTAAACAATTTTACAACACCAAGTTATAGTCCAACAAATTTATTTTAAATTCCACAAGCTTTCGGAGGCTTCCTCCTTCGTCAGGTGAACGGTGTCCATCACCGGCATCTCCACATCATGACTTCTTTAAACCACACAGTGATAGTGCAAACTAACACTAATCTCCAAAACTCTTCTGTGGACAATGAGATCAAAGGAATGCGCTTTTAGCCACTTTGCAAAAAAAAAAGTTCAAAGAAACTGAGAATATACCCGATTACACTTCCACTTATAAAACAATGTCAGGGCACAGACATCACATAGAAAAAGCAAAAATGTAATACCCCTTCTTCATTTTGGTTTTGCTTGTCCACTGTCAGATCCAACTTCTCAATAATCTTGAGCACTGATTTAATAAACTCATCATACAGCAGCTGATTTAGAGACTTCAAGGGTGAATTAATCATCTGGAATGTCTCATCAACCAATCCAGACTCCTTAAAAAATAAAATATGCAGAACTTCAGATTTGTTTTCCCAGAACAGCAGATCCGGCTTCACAATTTCAACCATGACTATTTGACAAAATGCAGTTTTATTTCTCACAGTTTTATGATCATTTTACTTTTAACCATAATTGTAAAAAAAAACTGCAGCTTCATACTTGCTCTCAAGGCAGTACAAAGAAGGTTCACTCGGTTAATCCCGGGGATGAGGGGGCGGACATATGAGGAGAGGTTGAGTAGATTGGGACTCTACTCATTGGAGTTCAGAACAATGAGAGGCGATCTTATTGAAACATATAAGATTGTGAAGGGGCTTGATCGGGTGGATGCGGTAAGGATGTTCCCAAGGATGGGTGAAACTAGAACTAGGGGGCATAATCTTAGAATAAGGGGCTGCTCTTTCAAAACTGAGATGAGGAGAAACTTCTTCACGCAGAGGGAAGTAGGTCTGTGGAATTTGCTGCCCCAGGAAGCTACATCATTGAATAAATTTAAAACAGAAATCGACAGTTTCCTAGAAGTAAAGGGAATTAGGGGTTACGGGGAGCAGGCAGGAAATTGGACATGAATTTAGATTTGAGGTTAGGATCAGATCAGCCATGATCTTATTGAATGGCGGAGCAGGCTCGAGGGGCCGATTGGCCTACTCCTGCTCCTATTTCTTATGCTCTTATTGTGATTCCTTCTGTTTCTGTCCTGCTGGACGGTCAAAACTATTGTGCAGGATGCCACCAAGATTAAAAAGAGTAGGAGAGAAGACAAGATAAATCAAGACATAGTGATTAGATGATGTCTAAGCTTGGATTTTAGAAGCCTGAACTGTAATAGGAAGCAAAAACCGAGGAAAGCAAGGGGTTTTTCTAGGAAAGAGCAGGCCGGAGATGGTGAAGAAGCATTCAGTACTTGAAGCTTAGGAGAAACAAGTGAGAAGCAATGACAACAGTAGCACTGATAGAATAAAAGCAAGAAAGACTGGAGTTAAAAGGGAAAGGTTTAAGGCTAGAGATCACAGATGGATCACCTATCCGGCAACAAACTTCTGCTTGTGCCCTGCCCAGGATTGAGAGAGTTGCTAGAACAGCTTCTTCATAGTAGCAATATTCAAGTCTTGAACAGACTTAGGTTTTATGGAGTGCTGGGGGGAAATTGTGTTTCTTACAAAAGAAGAAACCAAGTTCCTTGGAGGAGCTTTAGCAATGATGGGGATGTGGGAGGTGCAAGTACAATATGTTTTTGAAGACCAGACTGAAACCATTAATGATTTCCCCCAGTTGTCATGGTGCAGTTTAGCTTTAAAGATTTCTGAAATTCAAGTGTTGAGTCAACCCAAGATCTTGCGCATTTATTCGAGCCAGTCACAAAGTGGCAGACACCAGGGACCATGTTGCTTACTAACTCTCTTGGCCGGTGATGGATATATCTGGAAAGGTGGAGATTTTATTACAATGGCTTTGCCCTTGAATATATTTACTGCAAAAGTATACTACAACATATACATTTAAAATATATTTTTAAAGCAATTTTTTTTAAAAAAACTGTCCTTCCTGTGCAGTGACTGGCCTCTTGATCAGGGCCACCATCCTCATTATGTTTCTGAAAAAAGACAAGCGAAGTAGCACGGTGTGTTGCGAGCTAAGGCTAAGCAAAGCAAAGCAGTTTCAAGCTTTCTCGCCAAGCCTTAGAAAGAGAGGGGAGATGGGGGAACCATCATACAGCCAGAGCGCAATGCTATTTTTCTTTTTAATTTCACCTGTAGGTAATTTTATGTTTTAAAAAAGACAGCAGTGTATTTTGAAATGAATATCCTAATATGAAGCCACTATAGGGCCTCATCTTGAAGTATTCTTTTTTGAAAAAGAAACAGGTTATAAAATATATCAAACTCTAATGAGATGAGATGTTAAGAGTTGTACACTATAACCCTAACTCACCTTCATTTTCCCACAGTCCAGCAGGCTTCTGAACAAGTCCAAATAATCTTTG
The DNA here is from genome assembly GCF_035084215.1 of Heptranchias perlo. Lineage (NCBI taxonomy): Eukaryota > Metazoa > Chordata > Chondrichthyes > Hexanchiformes > Hexanchidae > Heptranchias > Heptranchias perlo. The sequence goes on from NC_090327.1 coordinate 60,739,064, forward strand.
TAGGAGGGGACTCTCCATTTTCCTGTTGCCACGCTACCATTGCCAAATGACTGTTGTGCATTGGACCCTGGCCCTTCTTTCCCCGTTCCCTCCTAAGGAATTGATCATTAAGATTTGCAGTGGTTACATTATATACTAACACACAATGAAGAAATTTGCTTAGGAAAGATACAAGAAAAAAATACACAAATTCTGAAATAAAAATAAAAAGTGCAGAGAAATCACAACATGTTAGTCAGCATCTGAAAGAGAAACACACATTAACATAAGTGACAGCTATTTTGTAAACGATAAGATCCCACAAGCAGCAATGAGATGAATTTGAGCAAAACAAGCGACAGTGTTCTGATTTTGAGGTCTCAGGGAGCCAGCTCTAGGTGGTTACAATGCTAAATCCAGCTCCCTTATCCTGCCTGTAGAATCATAAACCCACAAAAAACTAGCTCAATGGCTCTGCTTTTGGATAAGGAAGTCTGATTTACTGTGTAAACATGGACTCCAGTCTCCCAGAATCTGAACTAAACAAGTGATAATGTGAAAGTGCTTTTAATTTGTGGTGAGGGTTGAGAGAGGAATATCGATCAGGACACTGGGTGAACTCCTTGCTCTATAGGAGTTGCACAGGATCATTAAGGCCTTCCTGAACAACTGGAACAGGCAGATGGGGTCTCAAACAGTTTAACATCTCATCTGAATGATGGCACTTCTGATGATCCAGCATTCCTTCAGTCTTGGAGTACCAGCCTAGATTATGTACTCAAGTCCTAAAGAGGGACTTGAATCCACAATGTCCTGACTCAAAGGCACCAGTCCTACCAACAGAGCCTAGCTGACACATTCAGTCAGCTAATAATGGTTTCAATAGCCTGCAAGTGGATTTTAAGACACAGGAGAAAGGTGGAAAGACTATATAAAGTCATCTCAGTCAGCTATGTGAAAAAGCATTTGAAAGGCAAGTTAAAGCGAAAAATGGAAAGGAAAGCAATGGAATGTGAATAGGAGAATCTGTTTGGAAAGTCAGGTAGACAGCAGAGATCTGAAATTGTTCAGACTCAGCAGCTGAAGAACTGACGAAGTTTGCAATGAGCTTGGTTGGAACATTGTAGACCAAAGATAGAAACACTGGAGAAAGAATGGTAGCGGCAGTCAAAGTGGCAAGCCACTGGAAGGCCAGCACCAGCTAATTAAGCTTTTTACCATTTTCAGATTAGAAAACAAAGAAATTGACATGTATTTTAAATACAGAATACAAAAGATATTGTCCCTGATAAAATGCCGTAATATTAGCACATGAAAGCTTAACACATTAGCATGAAATTCCTTTGCCTGCTATTTTATTAATGGCATTGACCCCTGTTAAAAATGTATTCTTCAATGCCTCAGTTTAATTGTGCACAAAGGAATTTCATACTAATGCATTAAGTGTTTGTGTGCTAATTTTCGCACAGTGTGATTTCAATGAAACTATCGATGCTTGTTCTTGAATGAAGCAAGATGTCATATAGAATTTTCTTACCCCAGGAAGCAGAACTGGCTTTGAACAGACACGAATCAGACCCTGATGCACTGAAACAGAATTTTTTTTTAAACTTTAAAGTAAAACCATAGTTCACAAAATGTAAGAGCATAATTGATTGCCAAATTTATTTGGGCAATTCCAATACATGTGTCATACAATAGCTCAAAAAATTATTTTACGCAGACATTTGATGCAGTTTAATAAGTCTCATAACAGTAGCAATGAATTAGTTTTTTCATGACAACAGCTGCTATATTACAATAATTGTGCCTATGTAAATGCTAAAATAGCTTGCTCCCAATCTGGACAGGAAAATTTCCCACCTTCACAATTCAGCTTTAATTTAACTTTGTTACAAGTATTTTTAAATACAACAATGGAAACAACTTAGTAATACTAAATCAAAACATTAAACTCTAGTACTTCTCATGAAAATAATCCTGACTGCTCTTACAGTTTTTGTATAAAAATGGATTTGAACAATGGTCTCACCCTTAGTTGGCCTTCTGAATGGAACAATCATTTCCAGAAGCCAGAAATACCAATTTGTCTACATCTAGCTTAAGACTGCCAGTTATCCCTGCAGTTCATTCCATTTAAATGGAACATCTTTCCAATGGAAATGGTTCAAAGTGTGCTGTTTTCTGTTGTATAAACAGCACAGATTTAGCACAGTGGGGTGGATTCAGTAACATGGACCTGCACATGCAGTTTCTTCAGTGACAAATGCAACTTTAATGTCACTGTGCGTTAACAAATCTTGGGGAATACTTTGCCAGTCTGGCCGTGGTCCTCCCAATGTTGGTGGAAGGTCCACACAACCCAACAATGCTGAAATGACATGTTAAGTCTGCAATTACCAAATGCTGAAAGTGTACAGCTGGCCAGTACAAGGGGATTGACAGTTCGATATATTTGTACGTTGAGGTTTGGTACTGACCTACAGTGCTAATAAAGCTCCAGAGGACAGGGCCCTTTCCTGCAAGGGCAATGAACACTTTAACTATGGAACGACAACAAACTGGTTGCATCCTCACACTGTACTGTGGGAAGCCGTCTATCTGAACCACCAGAAGACGTTCTAGCACAGGAGTATAAACGCCAGGGATCTGAGGAGAAAAAAAATTCCAGAGATACATTTAAATTATTAATATATAAACTTTTCAATAAATTATTCCTTTAGAATATTCAAATTGCTGAAGAGTTAAATTTTGTAATATCTTCTTACCACTAGGGTTACTGCAGTTTCATTTGCATTCCATAATTTTAAAATCACAACACTACAAAAAGTATAATTTTAGCTAGGATTTAAAGAGCATATTCGCCGATAAATTAGGCACTTCAGTGACTAAAATATTAATTCCACCTAACCTAGGCAGGGCACTGGTGCCCCAATATTCCGTGGCACAGACTGGTAGAACCTAGGCTATGTCTGCAATTCCCCATGTGGTAAGCTTCAAATCTCAGCCATGCTATCAGTGAATGAACCAAACAGAAGTGAGGTTCTTCAATCACAGAGGAGGCGAGAAAATCAAAGACTGACTCACCTTCTAGTGACTGGGTCCAGAGTGGCAATGGAGATTTTTCTTTTAGAAATTAATTATTAAGAAAAAACATCAGTTACTCGAACGCACCAAGAATCTGGAGACTATGCAACTTTTGCCATTAAAATATAATTTAAAATCAATTTATTATAGAAGTCTATAGATGCAAATAAAATTTGAACCTGGTACAGTCTCAAAACACAGAACTCCTATTTTTTTTTAAAAAGTCAAAACTGGGATAGTTATGCAATTTTCCAAAGCAACCTACACAAGGTGCACTTACTTTGTCTATGTGAAAAATGACACTCGCGATAGAGTCCAGGAAACTGGGAAGCTGATAAACATTGTCATCTTCTGTGTCTGCCTCCGTAAGATACATCTGTTTACAACGCTGAATCAGTTCCGTGTACATGAAGTCAACGTACTGTGAGTTCACAGCCTTACAGGGCTAAAATTATTGAATGGGGGAGGGGGGAAAAAAAAAATCAAATCATTGAGTCTGCTTTAGGACAGTATTATTGTTGGTGAGTTAATTGCAAAAGTAAACAAAGTACATTATCATACTTTTGAAACCAGAATATAATGATCTTACATTGTTCATATTGAACAAAATCAACATTATTGCTAGTTAATTTGTGCAATCAGTGAGTTGAGTGCAGAGACCAGTGGAGTAAAATGGGTTAATAGAGTATGAAGTTAAGCCTCAGCGGGGGTTTGACCACCAAGGGAGTTTAGCCTTGAGATGCAGTTGGCCTAAAGTTATATTTGAGGGGTTAAATCACTTTCTTGTGTTTGATTTTATTGAATGCTAAAAGAAAAAACAGCTTTAGTTTGGAACAGGTTGGCACCTGCAGCCCATGAAGTGTGGTAGTTTGCATAGCGTGCAAGGTTATGGACATTTTGTGTCCATAATGTGCTGTGTTTGATGACCAGAATGAAGTGTCTCCAACTCTTTGCATTCAAGCTCAAAGTTTCCGAGTTAAGAAGCAGCTGGGGAAATTCCAACACATACGGCAGGTTGAAGGGTTCCTGAAATGCACATTCCAAGCAGAACGAGTTAGTGTGAAATGGAAGTGAGTGACCATCATTCGGAGTAGGAAGTGTAAACAGGCTGCAGTGGAAAGATCCCAGATGGTGTTGAATTGACAGACATTTGGTACTCAATAACTGTAACAATGGCAACAACGTGCAACACCACAGCACCATGGAGCATGTGGCTCATAGAATCATAGAAGGTTACAGCATGGAAGGAGGCCATTCGGCCCATCAAGTCCGCGCCAGCTCTTTGCATGAGCAATCCAGCTAGTCCCACTGCCCTGCCCTATCCCTATAGGTCTGCACATTTTTCCATTTCAAGTACTTGTCCAGTTCCATTTTGAAGGCCATGATTGAATCTGCCTTCACCACTCCCTTGGGCAGTGCATTCCAGATCCTAACCACTCGCTGTGTAAAAAAGTTCTTCCTCATGTCACCTGTGGTTCTTTTGCCAATCACCTTAAATCTATGCGTTCTGGTTCTTGACCCTTTCGCCAATGGGAACAGTTTCTCTCTATCTACTCTGTCTAGGCAGAGGTTGTGGAACAGGTAAGAAGTGAAGCGTAGAAATGGGGAAATAGTAATTGGGGACAGCCACAGCTCAAAGTCCTGAATGTTGTGTTTCCTCCTAAGTGCCAGGGTAAGGGATATAACAGAGCAAGTGCAAAAGATTTTGGATAGGGAATGGGAATAGTCATGTTGGAATCAATTACATAGGAAGGAATAAAACTGAGGTCCTGAGGAGCTTCAGGAATTAGGAGCGAGATTAAAGGGCTGACTTCAAGGTTACATATATAAGTTTACAGTACATAAGGAGACCATTCTGTGCACCTGTCTGTTCCAGCTCTCTGCTCGCACAATCCAAAACTAATCCCACAGCCCCATCCTCTCCATGTATTTCCCTCCGCTTCAAATATTTAGCCAATTTTCCCTTAAGAGATGCGATGGTCTCTGACTCAACCACTCCTTGTTGCAACAAACCACTGCATAAAGACATTTGTCCTAACCTCCCTTCTTTCCTTTTATAGTGAGAATTTTAAATTGCTGACCCATCACTGACTCCCTAAACAGAGAAAATAGCATTTCTCTATTCACCTCATTAAAGGCAAGAGGGACTGCCCTTGACATCAAGGCAGCATTTGACTGGGTGTGGCACCAAGGAGCCCTAGTAAAATTGAAGTCAATGGGAATCAGGGGGAAAACTCTCCAGTGGCTGGAGTCAAACCTAGTTCAAAGTATGATGGTAGTGGTTGTTGGAGGCAAATCATCTCAGCCCCAGGACATTGCTGCAGGAGTTCCTCAGCCCAACCATCTTCAGCTGCTTCATCAATGACCTTCCCTCCACCATAAGGTCAGAAATGGGGATGTTCGCTGATGATTACACAGTGTTCAGTTCCATTCGCAACCCCTCAAATAATGAAGCAGTCCGAGCCCGCATGCAGCAAGACCTGGACAACATCCAGGCTTGGGCTCATAAGTGGCAAGTAACATTCGTGCCAGATAAGTGCCAGGCAATGACCATCTCCAACAAGAGAGTGTCCAACCACCTCCCCTTGACATTCAACGGCATTACCATCGCTGAATCCCCCACCATCAATATCCTGGGGGTCACCATTGACCAGAAACTTAACTGGACCAGCCATATAAATACTATGGCTACAAGAGCAGGTCAGAGGCTGGGTATTCTGTGGCGAGTGATTCACCTCCTGACTCCCTAAAGCCTTTCCACCATCTACAATGCACAAGTCACGAGTGTGATGGAATACTCTCCGCTTGTCTGGATGAGTGCAGCTCCAACAACACTCTAGAAGCTCTACACCATTCAGGACAAAGCAGCCCGATTGATTACCACCCCATCCACCACCCTAAACATTCACTCCCTTCACCACCGGTGCACTGTGGCTGCAGTGTACCATCCACAGGATGCATTGCAGCAACTCGCCAAGGCTTCTTCGTCAGCACCTCCCAAACCCGCAACCTCTACCACCTAGAAGGACAAGGGCAGCAGGCACATGGGAACAACACCACCTGCACGTTACCCTCCAAGTCACACACCATCCCGACTTGAAAATTTATCGCCGTTCCTTCATCGTCGCTGGGTCAAAATCCTGGAACTCCCTTCCTAACAGCACTGTGGGAGAGCCTTCACCATACAGACTGCAGCGGTTCAAGGTGGCGGCTCACCACCACCTTCTCAAGGGCAATTAGGGATTGTCAATAAATGCTGGCCTTGCCAACGACGCCCACATCCCATGAACGAATAAAAAAAACCTTATTAAAACCCTTTATAATTTTGAAAACCTCTATTACATGTCCTCTTAGCTCCAGTAGAAATTGTCCCAGTATCTCGAGCCTCTCCTCATTACTATAGTTTCCCACGCCTGGCATCGTCCTGGTGAATTTATGCTGTATGCTCTCTATGGCTTTAATGTCCTTTCTATAATGGGGTGCAAAAACTGTACAGAGTATTTTTAACTACGGCCTAACCAATGCTTTATACAAATTTATCATTACTTCTTTACAAGTACTCCACACCCACTTTATAAAACCTAAAATGCTCTTGGCTTTTTTTTATGACTTTATCCACCTGCACTCCCACTTTCAGGGAATTATGTATATCAACTCCTAGTTCTCCGTTGATCCACACCCTTCAGTGTCTTTACGTTAAGCGATAAGGGAAGTAAATGTATGACTGGATGGTGTAAGAGGGAAGGATTCAGATTCCAGGGACAATGGGACCAGTTCTGGGAGAAAAGTGACCTGTGCAAGATACAGGCTTCACCTGAATAATTCATGCTGTTGGAGTGGGGCACTTAAACTAATACAGCAAAGGGGGATAATAAAAAAAAGACGAAGAAGTCAAAAGGAAAGTAAAAGGGACAAGGAGTATAGGAAAGAACAAAGAGAAAACAGGAAAGTAAAAAACAGATCAGAAGGAGGAGAGATTAAAACTGTAAGATTGCCAAACAGACACAGGCAGATTTGAGTTACAGGCACAAACAATCATGGTTAAGAGATGTTTTTGGATTGGACTGGAGGGATGTAAACAGTGATGCTTATCAGCAGTCAGTGTTGGGACCATTCTTCTCTAAAAGTTATCTGGAGTCCTAGGTTTACAGATGACAAAAATAGGGAGCGTAGTTAACTGTGAAGATGACTGTAAACAACTTCCGAGAGACACAGACAGGACAGTAGATTAGACAGATAGGTATCGAATGAAATTTAATGCAATTATGTGAGGTGATACATTTTGGGAGGAAGAATAAGGAGAAGACATATACACTAGATGGCAAAACCAAATGGTAAAGGGATTAGAACACCAGAGAGAATTAGGGGTTCAGATAAACAAATCTTTAAAAATGGGAGGGCAAATTACTAAACTGATTAAAAAAAACATTTGGGATCCTAGGTTTTGTAAACGAATGGACAGAGCAATAAAGCAGAGGTAATGCTGAATCTATTCAAGATGTGGAGATGCCGGTGATGGACTGGGGTTGACAATTGTAAACAATTTTACAACACCAAGTTATAGTCCAGCAATTTTATTTTAAATTCACAAGCTTTCGGAGGCTTCCTCCTTCCTCAGGTGAACGACATCGTTCACCTGAGGAAGGAGGAAGCCTCCAAAAGCTTGTGAATCTATTCAAATCATTGATTAGACTGCAGTCGGAATACTGTGTTCAGTTTTGGACTTCAGGAAGAAAGTCAAGGCCAAGGAGAAGGTACAGAAGAGATTCATTCTTTCCATTTTCATTAGAATGAAGAAAGTTAAAAAGAGATCTGACAGAGGTATTCAAAATCATGAGGAGTTTCGATCAGGTAAATAGAGAAAAACTTTATGATGTTGCTTGGGTTATAACCTGTGTGGGCAACCGTATTCTCCTATAAGCCAGTACTGAGGAATCAGCTAAGCAACTATATACTGCAAGAGGAAACCAGGAGAAAAGGATCTCAATGTGGAGCAAATTGTCCTTAAATTATGGGGAATGGGCTGGGATTACAGACTTCACTAATTATAGCAAAAAGAGTTATGATGTATCGTAAACATCTGTTTATACTCATGCTAATGTTTTGCCAAAATTAGCAAAGATATGAACTTTTTTTCTTATTAGAATTGAGTTTGAGCAGTCTCAACCCAATTCATGATTGGTATGTGCCCAGAGAAAAAATAAACTACTTGCAATTTGGCACAATATGTTGTCTAGACACGTAATTAATATTTTCTTTTATAAAGATAAACCTTTCTATATTTAGTAGGATTGGTTGGTCCTGACAAATGTATCCGATCCCTTTAGTCACTATCAATATCCAGCACTCCCAGTCAAATGTGTACCATACTAGAAATGGGAAAAATTTTCTCTGTCCCAACAGTGTCCCAATCTGCCATATTATTCACTTTAACCATTCTTTCGGCATCTAAAACTGCAGTTTAATGCAAGTACATTTTATCTGTGGGAGCACATCACATGTGTTGATGTTGCCCAAATTATTTTCAGTTCAATTGATGCATCTACCAGAGGGGCAATTTTCATTGCATCACAACTCACTAACCCAGAATGGCATCCAGTCTACTAGGACTAACATTTTTTGTATTACTAGAAAATGTGGTAATGTTTATGCAAACAATTCCCCCGGTTATATACTTCGTCATGTTATACATACAAAGTTATGGCTAATATGACAAGTGAAAAAAGTGAAACGTACAGCTGCAAATAGTCCATATCCGCGTATGGCAATAGAAAGCTCTTTAGTGCTTGATTCCATTGTCCTGATGATGTCATAAAACTGTTTCATAAAGTACTGCAACTTATCTTCGTGCGAATGAGCATTTTCTGCCACTTGTAAAGCAATCTGTGTACGGGAAAGATAAAAGAGTGTGCGTTAACTGTTTCATCTGTTTTCAAGTACGCTGCAAATGTCTAGAAAGAGTTGCTATCACAATGTTGCATGTGGGTATATCTATAAATAAATAAGACTACGGGCAGTCATAATGTCCCACTTTCATTCGTGCAGTCTAACAAGATATCCCATCTCTGCAAAGCTCCAACTTCAGGAACGAAGAAATTTTTTAAAACTAAAACTGACTCCAACGGAAAGGAAAGTTAGGCAGGATGTATAATGGGTGGCCGATCCAATATCACCTATTTTGTGCCCCGTCAAAGTTGAAAGTTCTGCCCATTATCTGAAAATGGGACAAGATCATACAGACTTTAAACACTCTGGCACTGGTTGAATAAATTTGTTTTTTTTTTAAAAAAAGAAACACTTAAAACCATTATCACAATAACCAGAACATTGTGTTGTTAAAGAATTTCTACATCACAATTATCCAAAAATAGTAGAAAACTAATTGCGAGGACACTCCATATTATATTTTTAATTATGTTCAAATGAAACAATGCCTCTCCACTTCTTGTAATATATTATAACAGAGTTTGCTGAAGAAACCAAGCTATGTGGCCAACCAGAGTACCCTCGCATGATTCTGGAGAGGAAAGAAAATTAGACGATAAATCTTTTTATCAATTTATTATGTCAAATATGGCTTATTTTCGAACACCCCATTATCATACTGCAGTGATTAAAAGGAAAATTAATTACCTCCTTGAGGAAACTTTCAAGAGCAGCATAGCCAGCTTTTTTCATATCAGCATTTGTATGGCCACACCATTTCGACATAGTTTCAAACAGTGTTTGGTAACTGTCCATGAGGTAGGTGCTGAATTGGCTGGAGTGCAATGTAAACAAGCGCAAGCCAGCTGTACAAAAAAATACAAAAAAAGTTGAACTCTAAGCATCCTTGTGTTATAAATGGATAGCCATGTGGTGAAGGATAGAATACTAGAGCCTGGTCTTTAGTTGTTTCCAAGCCTTTATTCATAGAGATTCCCCTTAAACACACAATCTGCATCCTAGATAAGCTCTCCGATATAAAAGGATACAAGAGAGTCCCCAATTGATACCCAACACTCATTGATATAAATCATACAATTAACACCCTACAGGGATTTTTATTAGATTTCCACTTCACAACCAGTTACAACTGTAGTGACTGCTTAATCCATAAATTAGTAAGCATGTCTCAAAACAACCTTAAATTGAATAGAGGGAGAAATTAATGGTTAGGTGGATAAATATACCCTGTGATGTGGTATTGAACCATACAGACCATGAATGTCCCAGATTCAATCCCTGGTATGTGCTAAGCTGGCAAACATCAGCCAGGGTCGTAGTTGGGATGCTAGAATCAGCTTCATATCCAGCACAAGATCACTATTGAGATACTCCTGCTGGAAGTGTATGCACGAATATCCAGTGAGGACAGGATCAGTTGTGATGGCCTCTACACTTTGAGAACTGGTCAACCTCACACATTAAGAATGGTCACCTGGGCAAGTTACCAAAAGGGCTACCAACTTCTTTAAATTTGTTCCCCAGCATGTATCAATAACATCAACGAAAAAACAGAAGAAGGAGAAGCGACAAATATCTTTGCAGATTTAAACAACGTTAATGACTGTATTTACAGTCATTAAAATTTCCTTCACTTTCCTAATGTGTCCTAATTACAGTCTTAGGTTCCTTGTGTCCATTTCCATAAATGGATGAATATTGAACCTTTTTACCTCTACAATCAAAATAGTTTGAATTTCAAATGGTTAAATTTCAATTTGGAACAGTGACGTAAAATAATCAAAAATATCTTACCCAAAGGAACAGCATATCTCTTTATGTCAATCTGTCAAAAGAAACAATATGTTATCAGAACATACCACCCTACATTGTTATTGACTGAAAACTGTCGTCATCTTCTTCTGTGCCTGGTGGCACGAAGCAGCCCATTTCTTCCACCACTTTTACATCCAACAGATCATATACAGAATTGTTTCCACAACAAAGACCACTTTTTATGTGGGCAGATTGTCAGCCTGACCAAGGAAACTGGCTAGATGCAATGGCGTGGGCAGGGGGGCCTCACCATTCCACTCCCATCAGACACAAGTACCCCGCTGGATGTCAACCCAGTATTCAAAGGCCAGAGCTCTGGTCTCCTGCACGCTGGAGCTACAGTGGTGGGGTGGGGGCCATTCTGCTCACATCGGATGCAGGTACCCCGCTGAATGTCAGCCCAGTACTCTGTGACCGTAACTCGCGCCACCTTTTGACTCAGGTGGGAATGCAACCAGTGAGCCAAGATTCACTCCAACTGGTAACAGTAAGTGAGGAAAACAAGTGACATGCTGCTATGCACGATATGTTTTACCAAGCCCAAGCTCATTTTAACATTCACCTTTGCCTCGTACCAAAACAATCACTAGCTTAGTGAAACTATAAATATATGTGCGTCTTATACTTATCGCTACCATCAGATCCCATATCATATCCCATTCATTAATCTGTAGGCAAAAATAATTACAGTAAGCCGAATCTTTAAGCAGAGAGAACATAATTAAATCTCTAAAATCAACATCCTGAATAACCATTCAAGAGGTATTGCAAAGTTGGGATAGCCAAATCACAGCACTGATGAGTCCACAGAGATCAAATTAAGGCAAGAGCACTAGATTAAGTGCTTTTAAAAAAAATCTTGTTGGTTAATGGATTGAAACAAAAGAGAAACATGACAGTAAAATATCAAATGTCCTGGACCATATTACATCAGCACATTTTGTGTCAAATCTCACTATTCTCAAATTTTTCTACGTATTATATTTTTAGACAGTAGATTACCTTGGATTATGCATCAGTCCTCTACCTGGTCTTTCATCAATTACCAATGAATGTACCAGAACAGTGTAGGCTGATTCAGACTTTATTTTTCTGACAACCCGGATGAGATCAGGAACTCACCCCAAATGAAAACATGAGGGGAAAATGTGGCATAACACAGGAGTGCACTAACATAGGGTACTCCCTTCATTTTTCAGTAAGTATTCCCCATTGGTTTCTGGATAAGAATCATGGATTACTTTTAAACCTTAACTACTTAAAACAAAAACATTAATTTTTCTAAAAATCTAACTAAACTTCTCAAGACCAAACTGTTGCATGCATGAGATACAACCTCAATGCATACTGAATATCTTGAAAATTAAATTATCCTACTGCTGTCACACAAATTTAAACACTATGGGCCAGATTTTGTTGTCAAAAGAACAGTGAGGCTAATGGCGCTCATCATTATGCGCAAATGGCACAGCAACTTCATGCGAGGGCAGATACGCGGTTAAACAAGGATATCCAAAAGTTGCTGTCTGAGTTGCGCTGATCTGCCGTTAGCTTCGCGAAAACAGCATTTCGTTGCCTGCCTCACCACTGAAATGCATTGAATGGCATGAAGTTGCTGTATTTGCTCAGTAGACAAACTAAACTTGCCACAGAAAGTTATGGCTTGTTATTTCAGGTATACTTTCAACAAAGTGTTGTGTTAATTACTGCCAATCAATCTCTCTGGCACTGAAAATTAACTATTACAAGTGTGGAGTCTCATTCCTTCAGGTATTAATTGTTGTTGGAGATTTTAAAAATGTCAAATTTAACATTTTTAATTTTTTTACTTTTCCTTTGATTCTTTTTTCTCTCCTTTAATCCAATCTTTCTTTCCCTCTCTATTTCTCTTTCTGTACCTGATTTAACATTGGATTCACCCACTCTAATTTACACTTCCTTCTCAGTAACCTTGTGTTGCTTATTTCCCAATCCTTCAATCTGATTGGTTAAGGAGATACACAGTTGGTTGCTCTGTTAACTCAGGTCCCAGATGCCGTTTCCCTCGCTGCGACATTATCAGCTCGCGCTTTCAGCAACTTGCCACGCAAAAAATTTTAAAACCACAACGTGCATGGGCATTTCTAACTAAAAACAGATGCCGTTAGATGCCCTTCTCCAGCAAAATTTGGCCCGTTATTTTATTTTGTCCATCACTGAAATCATATATAACTGTTCATACTATGTTTGAAATTACACTTTGATGAAGTAATATCTTCAAAACAGATGTCACTTACTCTGTTACATTGTGGTCTCCGCCTAATGTCACACAACCACCTCTGCAACTCCTAAACTTCATAGGACCTTGGGTCAAATTATGTCTGAATCGATATTGATATTTCTGCTCCAAGGTTGCTCAATTCCCCCCCAAGGAAATATTTGACTTTTAATCAGTTATCATTCCAGTTAACAGACATTTTTCTACACACAACGTCCAGCAATTGAGAACTAACCTGCAGATTTATGGCTTTCACTGCATAGTCAAAAATATCCCTTGATGTCCTTGGATCTAAAAAGCACATTTGCAAATAGTTATTTTTTTTTCTTATGGCTGGAGTGTATTAGCATTTATATCTCAATATAATTTAAAAAAGAAACCCACCTTCCTCTACAGACTTAGTGAAGTTTACCATAAGTGCTATTAACCCTCTAAGGCATCCTGATACCACTAGAAGTTTCGGTTCTCTTGTTGCAGAGGTCATCTGAGGAATTAGAAATTGTAAACGCAATTTTACAACAAAAAGGGAACCAAGAACATCTTCTCAATTGAGCTACTGTCTTAACATACTTGTTTACCAGAACACTGCCACAATTCCTCCCACCTTAGCAGCAGATTGACTGTGAACTACATATCACTCCTGTCCTTATAAAGCAATGTCTCCTCCAACTTAACTTGGGAAAAACCATAGGAGATTGGCAGTGCATTGAAAAAAGTGAGTAAACATAACACTTTCAACATTTGTTTTTCCATAAGATAACCAGCAAAAAGGCAACTTTCTATCAGCACCAAGAAAGAAGAGGGTAGGCAATTACTGCAGAGGGCAAGGAAAACCACAGAACAAATCACAGACCACTTTCACACTCTTGTTTTTATAATTGAGAAATTTAGGTTAAGAACTAATGTCCAAAGTGCAGAACACCTCCAAATCAGATGCCAAGCCTGGGTTTTTAAAAAGTCTTAAAAGTTGTAAAAGGAAGGAAAGACCAAGTTTCACAGTTTTGAAGCCATTGGAAAGAACGGAGGAATGGTGTGATGAGTCATGATTTACATAGTGAAGATGCAAGAAGGAAGAGCAAGTCGTCCATTGTATTTGGAGCTTAATAGCTCATCTTATTGGACAGAATGGAAAAAGCCTGAAAGCATGCTGCCTGCCCACCCTCTTGGACAGAGAATGGTTCTGGTGTATTCAAGATTTTAAAGGGTGGAGACAAGATAGTTGACAATATTAACATAGTCACAGATCCTACAATAGACCACAGCATCAAAGATAGAAGAGGAAGGGTGAAAAGGCAGTTTAGATTTAACCAGATTATGCAGAGTGGTGAAGGTATAGAATGGACTGGCAAGGGAAGGAGTAGCAATTGAATGCTCAATAAGCACCTGGAGAAAAAAAAATGATAAAGGAGTTTGAAAGATATTGGAACCAGTCAGATGGACTGCAATGGTCTTTTCCAATTCTGTAAATTCTTATATCTGTTGCAAAGGCGACTTAGCGGAGAGGTAAAAACAATAAACTAAGCAATGGTTGAAAACAAAATCTTACATAAAACAAAGAGGAGGATTTCAAACTCACCTGTGTTCTCAACTCACTTAAGTAAGCACGAAAGAGTTTTTCTGAATTATCAAGCATCTCATTAGGCTGAACTTCTGCTAGAACCCCCAACAGCTCATATACCTTTTCCAACACTATGAAGACAAGTCATTTAAAACAAATATTAATGCAATTACCTGTAATTTTACATAAATGTTTTGTATAAATAATGTGACTGTTAGGTATCTTAAACAGTATTAAGTAAACAGATAAAGTACCTATGCCCACTTGAGCCCAAAAAGATTGCTGTCCCATCAAATCTTGCACATCAAGATGAGGGATGTTTCAGTGCTGGGAGAATGGAATGCTTTCCAATGCACCACTGTGGCGGCATCTTTTCATTTTCCATGCCAAACATCCCATTCCCTCTCTGAGTGACATTGCCAATTTCTGACAGCAATTAACATTCCTAAATCAACTAAGGATACTAATGAATTAAAACACACAACTCCACTACAATATCCTAGATATATTAACAAAACTGCTGCATGCCACTCCATCTTCCCCCACTGCACTGGCATGTCACCTCCTTTTCCCATAGTCTGTCTTTATTGGTCTCTAAGAGGAAGTCTTGATAGTTTTCACTGTTCTTGTCAAGGAATTGTGACCACCATATATCGCTTAAAGTGCCAGTTACACTGCATTCCACTTTGCAGTGCTGAGACCGAGGGGGAGGTTTCCACTGATTAATGGCTGCGGTGGCAGAAGCGGACACAAACTGTCACAAAACAGGACATAAGCTGAATCTGCCAGATTTTTTTTCTTTTCTCCATACCTCTTGTTTTCTCAAAATAAAAAAGGGGAATGAAACTGGCATAAAACATTTTTTAAATCTGCTGTTGCTTGCTAAGGCCTCATTAACATGGTTGATCACAGTTTGAGAAAAACGGTATATGTATCAGAAATTTGTTTCCATTTAAACATTTTCCCTGTGAAGCACAAAAGGTAACAAAAACAAACTCACCTGTGTCTGGAAGTTTGCTCTTCTGTGCCAAATCCCCATAGAATTTGTTGAACATTTCTCCAATTTTAAATTCTTGAAGACAGATTTTACTGTGCAACAACTGAAATTTCATCATAATGTTAATTTACATTTTTTTTAAAAAAGCAAATTATACTACATTCAGTTGTTAAAAGTGCTACATTTATATTTCATGTTAGTTTTTGGCATTATTAGACATAGCTTAAAAAAAACAAGATTGCAACATCACTTCAGTGGTACAGCATAATCATAATGTCTTTGCACTGGAGCTGAATCGCACTGCCAGAACACAGTGCCAGTAAAGTGTTTTTCACCTAACGTTACATGACAGGCATTTAACAATGAAAACGCTCATCACAGCACCATCTACAGGGGTAACAGGTACTGCAGGTAAACGCAGACGCTTTTAAAATGGGTTTTCCCATTAATGATGCCTGACATAGTTTTCTTTGCATTTTGAGAGGGACTATTACAACCCACTCGACACTTAATAATAGGTCATTTATTTCTAACTAATTTATTACATTTTATACTTCCAAGTTTAAGATATTTTTTCCCTGTCCATTTTTCTTTTGTCTTCCACTGTCCATTTTACAGGTGGGATCTATATTAATAAAAATTAACCTGTCAGACCATGTTTAAAACATACAAAAAAACACAAACACCTTATCATGTTTCAAAATGCTATGCAGGCAATTATGAAGTGCACTCACTGTGGTTATGTTGGCAAATTTGATAGACACCTTGCCCTCCCTTTAGTTTTGCACTCAAAGTGAGAGATGTTTGCGCTGATGAATGCAATAAATTTTTATTTCAGGCATCCATTAAAAATGCTCCAAGGTCAGGTACAGTAAAGCCAAATGCAGGGTAAAGCTCTCTGCTCAGCCCCAACTTTCATCAGCTACGATGAGATGAATGAGAAGTTGATCTGTTTAAGTGGTATTGTTAAAGGGGAGAATATGAGGTCGGAAACGGAGAGAACTCCCTGCTCTTCTCTGAATACTGCTGTGGGAACTTTACTGTACAACTGAAATATTGGAACAGGCAGACAAGGTCTTGATTTAACATTTTAGCCTAAGGACAGCACCTCAAACAATGTGGCATTCCTCGAGTACAGAACTGAAGTGTCAGCCTAGATTACATACTCAAACCTTAGAGTGGGAATTGAATGCACAACCTTTTGACCCAGAAGCAAAACAGCCACCAACTTAACCAAATTGACACTAGTATTAGAAGTTCATTTATCTCACCCTCATCGCACAGGCATGTGTAGCATCCAAAGGATTAACATTCATTCCTTAATTGAAATTCATAAATATTTCAAAAAAACTGTCTTTTTTTTAAAAACCACAGTGACTGTACTTCAAGATAATTCATTGCCTGTAAAGCACTCCCACAATGAATGGAATGAGGCAAAAAAATCCTACCACAAGAAGAAGGTCTAAGGCAGCAACCTTACATTTTGCAGCCCTTTCTTTGGTGTACACTACAAGACACATGTCCTAAGAAAATAAAGAAAGACATTATACCTACATATTGTTCTCCTTCACACAATCAGATCGTCATAATACTTCAGTAAATTTATTCAAGAGTATGACAGCAGCTCAAAACTTCGCTGCAGTTTTTCCTTCGATGAAGAAATTTCAAGTGTACGTTTGTAAGATAATTGCATTTTTGATGTGGGAAAAACACTTTTTCTTTGCCACCAAGATAGAGACCATCTATGCAGGTGTACAGTAAAGTTCCCATTGCAGTATTCAAAGAGTCTCTGAAAACTGCCATGGGAACTTCACTCTTCACCAAAATGGATGCCGCTGCTGTTTCCCCTTGTTCCCCTTGCCCACCAAGCCAAACCGAGACTCCCTCTACCCTATCCCTGAATCCCAGTCTCTCTAGTTTCTCAACTATCTCCCTTGTGCCCTTTCCAAGTTCATGTCATCTGTAAGACCCACATCCTGCTCCCTTCATCTCATTACCAATAAATGGCTCTCCACCTAACTTCCCTTCCTGGCCCCGAGGCCAGGTAATATTGTAAATTGTTCCCTCTCCTCAGGGATTGCCCCCTCCTTTTCAGAACCACCATCATCACTTGCCTCCTCAAAAAAAACCTCAACCCCTCTTTCCTTGTGAACTATTGCTTTGTCTCCAACCACTCATTCCTTTCCAAAGTCCTTGAATATGTTGTCACCTCCCAAATCCATGCCCATTTCTCCAGAATTTCCGTTTGAACCTCTTCAATCAGATTTCTGCCCCTCCCATAACACCAGAGACATAAACTACATTCTCTGTGACTGTGACCATGGCACATTATTCCTTGTCGTCCTCTCTGCAACCTTCGACATGGTTGACCACACCATCCTCCTCTAATGCCGCTCCACCATTGTCCACTTCAGTGGAACTGCCCTTGCTTGGTTCCATTCATACCTATCTGATCGTAGCCAAAGCACATCCAGCAATTGCTTCTTTTCCAGCCCTTGCACCGTTACCTCTGGAATCCCCCGAAAATCTAACCTTGATCACCTCCCCTTCCTCATTTGCATGCTCCCCCCTGACAATATCATCCACAGATGTGGGGTCAGTGTCCACATGTATGCTGATGACACCCAGATCTACCTCTCCAACACTTCTCTCAAACCCTCTACTGCCTCTGTGGTATCAAACCGTTTAACATTCGGTCTTGAATGAGCCGCAATTTCCTCCAGCTAAACATTGAAGCCATCATCTTCGGCCCCACCACAAACCCTTGCCAACAACCCCTTCCACGGCAATTGACTCAGGTTGAACCAGACTGTCCGCAACTTAAGCATCCTATTCAATCCTAAGCTGAGCTTCCAACCCCATATCCTCTCCATCACAAAGACCGCCTACTTCCACCTCTGCAATACTGCATGTCTTATCCACCCCCCCACCTCATTCCATCTGCCACTGAAACCATCATCCTGCTTATGTGACCTTCAGACTTGACTATTCCAATGCTCTCCTGGCCAACCTCCCATTCTGCATCCTCCATAAAATTCAGCTCATCCAAAATTCAGCTAGCCCATCACCTCTGTTCTCATTGACCGACATTGGCTCCCGGTCCCCCAATGCCTCAAATTTAAAATTCTCAACATCTTGTTTAAACCCCAGGATTGTCTCGCCCCTCCCTATATATGTGACCACCGACCACCACCTCCCCCCACCACCCCTTCAAGGACTCTCTGCTCCTCTGACTATGGCCTGTTCTGCAGCCCCCTCTCCCTTTATCCTGCCAAGCAAAAAGGTTTGGTTGTAAAATAATAACATTTACTTCCTTTTGTAGTTGCTGCAATTTAATTTAGCTCAGGGCACAGCCTATAGATCCAGCATAAGCTTCACACTCTGAGATGGTACATTTTGGTAGGAAGAATAAGGAGGCCACATACTGCTTGGATAATAAGAGTCTAAATGGGGTAGAGGAGCAAAGGGATCTAGGGGTACAGATACACAAATCACTAAAAGTAGCAACGCAGGTTAATGAGGCCATAAAAAAGGCAAACCAAGCACTAGGGTTCATTTCTAGAGGGATAGAATTGAAAAGCAGGGACGTTATGTTAAACTTGTATAGAACCATGGTTATATCACACTTGCAGTACTGTGCACAGTTCTGGTCTCCACATTATAAAAAAGGATATAAATGCATTGGAGAAGGTGCAAAAAAGATTCACAAGGATGATACCAGATCTGAGGGGATATCCCTATTAGGAAAGGCCAAACTGGCTGGGGCTCTGTTCTCTAGAAAAAAGACTGAGGGGTGACCTGATAGAGGTCTTCAAGATAATGAAAGGGTTTGATAGGGTAGACAGGGAAAATGTTTCCACTTGTTAGGAGTCCAATACTAGGGGTCATAAATGTAAACAATTTTACAACACCAAGTTATAGTCCAGCAATTTTATTTTAAATTCACAAGCTTTCGGAGGCTACCTCCTTCCTCAGGTGAACGATGTGGAAATGAAATCCTCGAAATGAAGTCGCATTTATAATTCACAGAACAATGCTTGGTGATAACAGACAGTTTTTTCAACTGCCTGTTGCCAAGGCAATCAGTGTGCAGACAGACAGACAGGTGTTACCTGCCAGGTCTCAGAATATACAAATCACCAAAAAAAACAACAAACAAAAAAAAAGAGATAGAGAGGTAGAAACATAGAAAAGACAGCAACTGACCCGTTATATTAAAAACAGATAACATTTGTTCGCTGGTGGGGTAACGTGTAGCGTGACATGAACCCAAGATCCCGGTTGAGGCCGTCCTCATGGGTGCGGAACTTGGCTATCAATTTCTGCTCGACGATTTTGCGTTGTCGTGTGTCTCGAAGGCCGCCTTGGAGTACGCTTACCCGAAGGTCGGTGGCTGAATGTCCTTGACTGCTGAAGTGTTCCCCGACTGGGAGGGAACCCTCCTGTTTGGCGATTGTTGCGCGGTGTCCGTTCATCCGTTGTTCGCAGTGTCTGCATGTTCTCGCCAATGTACCATGCTCTGGGGCATCCTTTCCTGCAACGTATGAGATAGACAACGTTGGCCGAGTCACAGGAGTATGAACCATGCACCTGGTGGGTGGTGTCCTCTCGTGTGATGGTGGTATCTGTGTCGATGATCTGGCATGTCTTGCAGAGGTTACCGCGGCAGGGTTGTGTGGTGTCGTGGACGCTGTTCTCTTGAAAGCTAGGTAATTTGCTGCGAACGATGGTCTGTTTGAGGTTGGGTGGCTGTTTAAAGGCGAGTAGTGGAGGTGTGGGGATGGCCATAGCGAGGTGTTCGTCGTCATTGATGACGTTGAAGGCTGCGGAGAACATGGCGTAGTTTCTCCGCTCCGGGGAAGTACTGGACGACAAAGGGTACTCTGTTGGTTGCGTCCCGTGTTAGTCTCCTGAGGAGGTCTATGCGATTTTTTGCTGTGGCCCGTCGGAACTGTCGATCGAATAGTCGAGCGTCATATCCCGTTCTTACTAGGGTGTCTTTCAGCGTCTGTAGGTGTCCATCGCGTTCCTCCTCGTCTGAGCAGACCCTGTGTATTCGCAGGGCCTGTCCATAGGGGATGGCCTCTTTGACGTGGTTAGGGTGGAAGCTGGAAAAGTGGAGCATCGTGAGGTTGTCCGTGGGCTTGCGGTAGAGTGAGGTGCTGAGGTGCCCGTCTTTGATGGAGATTCGTGTGTCCAAGAAAGAAACTGATTCTGAGGAGTAGTCCATGGTGAGCTTGATGGTGGGATGGAACTTGTTGATGTTATCGTGTAGTCTCTTCAGTGATTCTTCGCCGTGGGTCCATAGAAAGAAAATGTCGTCGATGTATCTGGTGTATAGTGTTGGTTGGAGGTCTTGTGCAGTGAAGAAGTCCTGCTCGAACTTGTGCATGAAAATGTTGGCGTATTGGGGTGCGAATTTGGTCCCCATGGCTGTTCCATGTGTTTGGGTAAAGAACTGGTTATCGAAGGTGAAGACAAGATAGAGTCCATACTCTCAACCTGTACTCAGGACACAGCAGACCAGCTACGATATACCGCCAAACAGACGAGGCAACGGAACTATGCTACCTACATGAAAACCAAGAGCAGGAAGCTTGAGGAACTCTGCATCACCACCAGCATCGACCAAGCTTCCCCTGGTACCACGGTTGCAACCACAGGGAAGTCTATCGTCAATTTGTCCGACCACACCCTTCAACCAGACGAAATCGAAGTTCTCAGCCGAGGGCTCAATTTCTGTCCCACTACCAAAATGGACCCCACTAGTCTCGCGGCAGACACAGAGGAATTCATCAGGAGAATGAGGCTCCGGGAATTCTACCACAAACCACAAAATTTCAGCAGCGAACCCAATGAGACAATCGACGATCCGGAACAGCAGACAGAGGGATCCGCGGTACAGCAACCGAAGAGGAAAGAGTCAAACTGGACTCCTCCAGAGGGTCGCTGCCCTCAGCTGGACATGTATGCTCAAGCTGTCAGGAAATGCGTCAATGCCAGATTCATCAGCCGCACTCAAGACAGTCCAGAATGTCACCCGAGCACAACGCAACGCCATCAACGCTCTCAAGACCAACCGCAACATCGTCATCAAACCAGCGGACAAAGGAGGAGCCATAGTCATACAGAACAGAACGGAACGGACTATTGCAAAGAAGCATACCGACAACTGGACAACCAGGAACACTACAGACGGTTACCCGCAGACCCGACCAAAGAACACACCCACCAGCTCAACAAACTGATCAAGACCTTCGATCCAGACCTTCAAAGCATCCTACGCACTCTCATCCCACGTACTCCCCGCATGGGAGACTTCTGCTGCCTCCCAAAGATACACAAAGCCAACACACCCGGACGTCCTATCGTATCAGGCAACGGAACCCTGTGTGAGAACCTCTCTGGATACATCGAGGGCATCCTGAAACCCATCGTACAGGGAACCCCCAGCTTCTGTCGCGACACTACAGACTTCCTACAAAAACTCAGTACCCACGGACCAGTTGAACCAGGAACACTTCTCACCACGATGGACGTCTCGGCACTATACACCAGTATCCCCCACGATGACGGCATCGCTGCGACAGCATCAATACTCAACACCAACAACAGCCAATCTCCGGACGCCATCCTACAACTCATCCGCTTCATCCTGGATCACAATGTCTTCACCTTCGATAACCAGTTCTTTACCCAAACACATGGAACAGCCATGGGGACCAAATTCGCACCCCAATACGCCAACATTTTCATGCACAAGTTCGAGCGGGACTTCTTCACTGCACAAGACCTCCAACCAACACTATACACCAGATACATCGACGACATTTTCTTTCTATGGACCCACGGCGAAGAATCACTGAAGAGACTACACGATAACATCAACAAGTTCCATCCCACCATCAAGCTCACCATGGACTACTCCTCAGAATCAGTTTCTTTCTTGGACACACGAATCTCCATCAAAGACGGGCACCTCAGCACCTCACTCTACCGCAAGCCCACGGACAACATCACGATGCTCCACTTTTCCAGCTTCCACCCTAACCACGTCAAAGAGGCCATCCCCTATGGACAGGCCCTGCGAATACACAGGGTCTGCTCAGACGAGGAGGAACGCGATGGACACCTACAGACGCTGAAAGACGCCCTAGTAAGAACGGGATATGACGCTCGACTATTCGATCGACAGTTCCGACGGGCCACAGCAAAAAATCGCATAGACCTCCTCAGGAGACTAACACGGGACGCAACCAACAGAGTACCCTTTGTCGTCCAGTACTTCCCTGGAGCGGAGAAACTACGCCATGTTCTCCGCAGCCTTCAACGTCATCAATGACGACGAACACCTCGCTATGGCCATCCCCACACCTCCACTACTCGCCTTTAAACAGCCACCCAACCTCAAACAGACCATCGTTCGCAGCAAATTACCTAGCTTTCAAGAGAACAGCGTCCACGACACCACACAACCCTGCCGCGGTAACCTCTGCAAGACATGCCAGATCATCGACACAGATACCACCATCACACGAGAGGACACCACCCACCAGGTGCATGGTTCATACTCCTGTGACTCGGCCAACGTTGTCTACCTCATACGTTGCAGGAAAGGATGCCCCAGAGCATGGTGCATTGGCGAGACCATGCAGACACTGCGACAACGGATGAACGGACACCGCGCAACAATCGCCAAACAGGAGGGTTCCCTCCCAGTCGGGGAACACTTCAGCAGTCAAGGACATTCAGCCACCGACCTTCGGGTAAGCGTACTCCAAGGCGGCCTTCGAGACACACGACAACGCAAAATCGTCGAGCAGAAATTGATAGCCAAGTTCCGCATCCATGAGGACGGCCTCAACCGGGATCTTGGGTTCATGTCACGCTACACGTTACCCCACCAGCGAACAAATGTTATCTGTTTTTAATATAACGGGTCAGTTGCTGTCTTTTCTATGTTTCTACCTCTCTCTCTCTTTTTTTTTGTTTGTTGTTTTTTTTGGTGATTTGTATATTCTGAGACCTGGCAGGTAACACCTGTCTGTCTGTCTGCACACTGATTGCCTTGGCAACAGGCAGTTGAAAAAACTGTCTGTTATCACCAAGCATTGTTCTGTGAATTATAAATGCGACTTCATTTCGAGGATTTCATTTCCACATCGTTCACCTGAGGAAGGAGGTAGCCTCCGAAAGCTTGTGAATTTAAAATAAAATTGCTGGACTATAACTTGGTGTTGTAAAATTGTTTACAATTGTCAACCCCAGTCCATCACCGGCATCTCCACATCATAAATGTAAGATAGTCACTAAGAAATCCAATGGGGAATTCAGGAGAAACTTCTTTACCCAAAGAGTGGTAAGAATGTGGAACGTGCTATCACAAGGAGTAGTTGAGGCAAATAGCATAGATGCATTTAAAGGGAAGCTAGATAAACACGAGGGAGAAAGGAATAGAAGGGCGCGCTGATAGGGTTAGATGAAGTAGGGAGGGAGGAGACTCATGTGGAGCATAAATGTCAGCATAGACCAATTGGGCTGAATGGCCTGTTCCTATGCTTATAGACTTGATGTAACTCTGGTATTCCCCTTCCTATGCCCTCTGCCTTACTCTCCTCCGTTAAGGCCCTCCTTGAAATCTACCTCTTTGACCAAGTTTTTGGTCACCCCTCCTCATCCCTTCTTTGGGTCAGCAACTATTTTGTTTTGATTATGCCTGTCTGATGTGCATTAAGGGCACTATATAAATGCAAGCTGCTGTTGTAGAATTCCTTGAGGCGAAAAATGCATTTTGGTTTTAGCATTTTTTAAACATTCGTTCATGGGATGTGGGCGTCGCTGGCAAGGCCAGCATTTATTGCCCATCCCTAATTGCTCGAGAAGGTGGTGGTGAGCCGCCTTCTTGAACCGCTGCAGTCCGTGTGGTGAAGGTTCTCCCACAATGCTGTTAGGAAGGGAGTTCCAGGATTTTGACCCAGCGACGATGAAGGAACGGCGATATATTTCCAAGTCGGGATGGTGTGAGACTTGGAGGGGAACGGGCGGGTGGTGTTGTTCCTACGTACCTGCTGCTCTTGTCCTTCTAGGTGGCAGAGGTCGCGGAGGTGCTGTCGAAGAAGCCTTGGCGAGTTGCTGCAGTGCATCCTGTGGATGGTACACACTGCCGCCACTGTGCGCCGGTGGTGAAGGGAGTGAATGTTTAGGGTGGTGGATGGGGTGCCAATCAAGCGGGCTGCTTTGTCATGGATGGTGTCGAGCTTCTTGAGTGTTGTTGGAGCTGCACTCATCCAGGCAAATGGAGAGTATTCCATCACACTCCTGACTTGTGCCTTGTAGATGGTGGAAAGGCTTTGGGGAGTCAGGAGGTGAGTCGCCGCAGAATACTCAGCCTCTGACCTGCTCTTGTAGCCACAGTATTTATATGGCTGGTCCAGTTAAGTTTCTGGTCAATGGTGACCCCCAGGATGTTGATGGTGGGGGATTCGGCGATGGTCATGCCGTTGAATGGCATGGGGAGGTATTTAGACTCTTTCTTGTTGGAGATGGTCATTGCCTGGCACGAATGTTACTTGCCACTTACAAGCCCAAGGCTGGATGTTGTTCAGGTCTTGCTGCATGCGGACTCGGACTGCTTCATTATCTGAGGGGTTGCAAATGGAACTGAACACTGTGCAATCATCAGCGAACATCCCCATTTCTGACTTTATGATGAAGGGAAGGTCATTGATGAAGCAGCTGAAGATGGTTGGGCCCAGGACACTGCCTTGAGGAACTCCTGCAGCAATGTCCTGGGACTGAGATAATTGGCCTCCAACAACCACTACCATCTTCCTTTGTGCTAAGTATGGAGAGTTTTTCCCCTAATTCCCCATTGACTTCAATTTTATTAGGGCTCCTTGGTGCCACACTCGGTCAGATGCTGCCTTGATGTCAAGGGCAGTCACTCTCACCTCACCTCGGGAATTCAGCTCTTTTGTCCATGTTTGGACCAAGGCTGTAATGAGGTCTGGAGCCGAGTGGTCCTGGCGGAACCCAAACTAGGCATCGGTGGGCAGATTATTGGTGAGTAAGTGCCGCTTGATAGCACTGTCGACGACACCTTCCATCACTTTGCTGATGATTGAGTGTAGACTGATGGGGCAGTAATTGGCCGGATTGGATTTGTCCTGCTTCTTGTGGACAGGACATCCCTGAGCAATTTTCCACATTGTCGGGGAGATGCCAGTGTTGTAGCTGTACTGGAACAGCTTGGCTACAGGCGCACCTAGTTCTGGAGCACAAGTCTTCAGCACTACAGCCGGGATGTTGTCGGGGCCCATAGCCTTTGCTGTATCCAGTGCACTCAGCCGTTTCATGATATCACGTGGAGTGAATCGAATTGGCTGAAGACTGGCTTTTGTGATGGTGGGGATATCGGGAGGAGGCCGAGATGGATCATCCACTTGGCACTTCTGGCTGAAGATGGTTGCAAAAACTTCAGCCTTGTCTTTTGCACTCACGTGCTGGACTCCGCCATCATTGAGGATGGGGAGCCTCCTCCTCCCGTTAGTTGTCTAATTGACCACCACCATTCACGACTGGATTGAGAGGACTGCAGAGCTTTGATCGGATCCGTCGGTTGTGGAATCGCTTCGCTCTGTCTATAGCACATTGCTTCCGCTGTTTAGCATGCATGTCATCCTGAGTTGCAGCTTCACCAGGTTAGCACCTCATTTTTAGGTACGCCTGGTGCTGCTCCAGGCATGCTCTTCTACACTCCTCATTGAACCAGGGTTGATCCCCTGGCTTATTGGTAACGGTAGAGTGAGGAATATGCTGGGCCATGAGATTAGATTGTGCTGGAATACAATTCTGGGGCTGATGGCCCAAAGCGCCTCATGGATGCCCAGTTTTGAGCTGCTAGATCTGTTGAATCTATCCCATTTAGCACGGTGGTAGTGCCACACAACACGTTGGATGGTGTCCTCGGTGCGAAGACGGGACTTCATCTCCACGAGGACTGTGCGGTGGTCACTCCTACCAATACTGTCATGGACAGATGCATTTGCGACAGGTAGATTAGTTAGGTCGAGGTCAAGTAAGTTTTTCCCTCGTGTTGGTTCGCTCACCACCTGCCGCAGGCCCAGTCTGGCAGCTATGTCCTTTAGGACTCGACCAGCTCGGTCAGCAGTGGTGCGACCGAGCCACTCTTGGTGATGGACATTGAAGTCCCCGACCCAGAGTACATTCTGTGCCCTTGCTACCCTCAGTGCTTCCTCCAAGTGGTGTTCAACATGGAGGAGGACTGATTCATCACCTGAGCAGGAGGTTTCCTTGCCCATGTTTGACCCGATGCCATGAGATTTCATGGGGTCCAGAGTCAATGTTGAGGACTCCCAGGGCCACGTCCTCCTGACTATATATCACTGTACCGCCACCTCTCGTTGGTCTGTCCTACCGGTGGGACAGGACATAGCCAGGGATGGTGATGGAAGAGTCTGGGACATTGGCTGAAAGGTATTATTCTGTGAGTATGGCTATGTCAGGCTGTTGCTCAACTAGTCTGTGGGACAGCTCTCCCAATTCTGGCACAAGTCCCCAGATGTGCGTGAGGGGGACTTTGCAGGGTCGACTGGGCTTGGTTTGCCTTTGTCGTGTCCGGTGCCTAGTGGTCTGATGCCGGGTGGTCCATCCGGTTTTATTCTTTGTGACTTTTTTTAGCGAGATTTTACAACTGAGTGGCTTGCTAGGCCATTTCAGAGGGCAATTAAGAATCAACCACATTGCTGTGGGTCTGGAGTCACATATAGGCCAGACCGAGTAAAGACGGCAGGTTTCCTTCCCTAAAGGACATTAGTGAACCAGATGGGTTTTTACGACAATCCGGTAGTTTCATGGCCACTATTACTGATACTCGTATTTTAATTCCAGATTTTATTTAATTAATTGAATTTAAATTCCCCAGCTGCCGTGGCGGGATTTGAACTCATGACTCTGGATTATTAGTCCAGGCCTCTGGATTACCAGTCCAGTAACATAACCACTATGCTACTGTACCCTTGGTTTTAGCATGAAGAAGCTCAAACAAAATTATTAATTCCTGTCACCTATTTAAAATCTAACACCATTCAGAAGGTATTTGACAAGGTGCCACATCAAAGACTACTATACAAAATAAGAGCTCATGGTGAAGGGGGTAACATATTAGCATGGATAAAGGATTGGTTAGCTAACAGTAAACAGAGAGTAGGTATAAATGGGTCATTTTCAGGTTGGCAAGGTGTAACAAGTGGAGTGCCACAGGGATCAGTGCTGGGGCCTCAACTATTTACAATCTATATCAATGACTTGGATGAAGGGACCAAATGTATGGTTGTTAAATTTGCTGACGACACAAAGGTAGGTAGGAAAGTAAGTTGTGTAGAGGACATAAGGAGTTTGCACGGATATAGATAGATAGATGAGTGGGCAAAAATTTGGCAGATGGAGTATAATGTGGGAAAATGTGAACTTGTCCACTTTGGCAGGAGGAATAGAAAAGCAGTAAATTATTTAAATGAAGAGACTGCAGATCTGAGGTACAGAGGGATCTGGGTGTCCTAGTACATGAATCACAAAAAGTGAGTATGCAGGTACAGCAAGTGATTAGGAAGGCAAATGGAATGTTGTCATTTATTGCAAGGGGAATGGAATATAAAAGTAGAGATTTTTTTTGCAGTTGTAAAGGGCATTGGTGCAATTTTGGTCTCCTTATTTAAGAAAGGACATAATTGCTTTGGAGCAGTTCAGAGAAGGTTCACTCGACTGATTCCTGGGATGAGGGGATTAAATGATGGAAGAAAGGTTGGACAAGTCGGGCCTTTATACACTGAAGTTTAGAAGAATGAGAGGCGATCTTATTGAAACATATAAGATCCTGAGGGGATGTTTCCCCTTGTGGGAGAGACTAGAACTAGGGGCCACAGTTTAAAAATAAGGGGTCTCCCATTTAAGACGCAGATGAGGAGAAATTTTTTCTCTCCGAGGGTCGTAGGTCTGTGGAACTCCCTTCCCCAGAGACTGGTGGAGGCAGGGTCATTGAATATTTTTAAGGCCGAGTTATTAATTCCTGATTAACAAGGGAGTCAAAGGTTATAGTAGATGGACGGGAAAGTAGGGTTGAGGTCACAATCAGATCAGCCATGATCATATCAAATGGCAGAGCAGGCTCGAGGGGCCAAATGGCCTACTCCTGCTCTTCATTCGTGTGTTCGTATGTATCACTCAAGACATTTTCACAGCAACTGCACAAAATATTATCAGAAGACCTAAACATTTTAATGAGGGGTGTTGAACCCATTAAAGCACAGATACAGCAGATCAAGAGGCACATTGCACTCTTAAAACAGCAAGCCGGGAGGAAACAAATACAAGAAGAAAAAAATGAAACAAAGGCGATATATGAGCCAAACCATTTCATTAAGAGTAGAAATACTTATAATTTACAAAATCTAATTATCTAGGAAAAAGTAGTTTGATCCAATTCAAAATCTATAATTTTACAGATACAAATTAAATTTCCAGAACAAGAAATCTGAGTCATTTCACAATCAACTAAATTGATGCTTCCCATGTCAGAAATGAGGTATTCCAATAGGCGTTGATGCATTTACACATTAACACTGGATAGTAGGACATGACTACGCCTCACAATTCACCAGAAAGTGACACTTTGTGCATTACAATGTAACTTATCCTTAAGGTCATCGGTACAATCTAAACCCTGCTTATAGTTACACCATTAGAGCTCTCCCACAGCAAATTCCCATAGTTGAAATAAGGGGCCTTTGACCAGAAGGAGGGACGAGAGAATCAGTAGCTGAGCGGGCTGCTGAACTGCAGATATTATGTTTAATTTTGAGTGTATTTGCCCAGGTTTATTTAGAAATTGCAACACAAAATCCCTTACCTTGATTTCACAGGCATAAGGTCCAACTGCCTCTTTAATCTTTTCAACAAATGCAGTGACTAACTTCAAAATTTCTTCCCTACAGTCCCGAAACTGGAAATCAAAATATGACCGATTTTTTTAATGAGGTACATTACATAATAAAGCTTCAAAATAAGAAGAACTTCAAAACACAATCAAAGGAACATAGGAAGAGGAGTAGGCCATTCAGCCCCTCGAGCCTGTTTAGCCATTCAATTAGATCATGGCTAATCAGCTGTTGAATGCCAGCCTTGGCTCAGTGGTAGAATGCTCGCCTATGAGTCAGGAGGTAGGTAGTGGGTTCAAGTCCCACTCCAGAGACTGGAGCACAAAATCTAGGCTGACGCTCCAGTGCAGTACTGAGGGAGTGCTGCACTGTCGGAGGTGCCATCTTTCAGATAAGACATTAAACAGAGGCCCTCTCAGATGGACTTAAAAGATCGATGGCACTTTGGCACTATTTCCAAGAAGAGCAGGGGAGCGCTCCCTGGTGTCCTGACCAATATTTATCAAACATCACTAAAACAGGTTATCTGGTCAATATCACATTGCTGTTTCTGGAACCTTGCTGTTTGCAAATTGGCTGCCACATTTCCTAAATTACAATAGTGACTACACTTCAAAAGTACTTAACTGACTTTAAAAAGCTTTGGGGCATCCTGAGGTCGTGAAAAGTGCTATATAAATGCAAGTCTTTCTTTCTTTGATGGAGAACTTACATCTTCATTGTGGAGTGATTTTCGAAGGAAGATCAGTAACCCTTCATCCTTGGAGAACACCAATGAGCTGTGTAGAGCTGCATGTAAACAATAGAAATGTGATAATGAACTAACACAAGATACATAATTGAGGCCATAACAGACCAATACAAAAACACTTCAATGAATTTGAAAAAATGAAACAAGTTACTGGAGAAAAATGCAAAAGCAATATAGAGGGGTACTTACTGTAATTTTATTTGATAAATTCAATCAAGTTGCCCAATACTCAACTCAGCGAGTTAGGGTTTAAGAAAAATCTTAAACTGTCTGTGTAACTATAAATAGGTCAGCCAGGCATAGTGAACAACTTTATGTGCACCCCATACTATTGTAGTCTTTTGCTGTAATGTTTGTGGGGTATCAAATCTTTACTTTTCTTCAGCCACTTCAATTGTCCCAGGCTACACATCACCTGTGACCAAGACCTGCTCCCAGATATTTGGTGACGTTTCTTTGAACCAGCCATTACCAGAAACACAACAGCAACTGAGGACAACAGGCCACCCTCTGGGAACATATTTAAATCAAAAACTCGATGGCGTAGGGATCAAACTTAGATCGCCTGTTTTTACTTCAAAGTCCCACCACACTCCTACCCGCTAACATCACATCGGCATATCTTACATTCCCCATTTTTGTTTCACTTCAATAACTGATACTTAACTGTACTAGGAATATAAACTGACTGTTAGTTCACTCACTACCTGAAATGAATGTAATGACTTTATTGAACACGACACTGCTGCAGAAAAAGACAGATGCCACAAATGCACACACTACCTGAACCAATAGCCTCTGCCATGCAACAAAATAACACAGGTTAGTACCCATAATTCCCTACAGACTGAGTTTCTGATTTCAGACGGTGAGCGGAATATACTGAGTCGGAGACTTTCCCAGCAGAAAGGAGGGAAAATCAGTGTGGCGTAATGCCATACTCACATATCTCCCAAAGTCCTGTTTCAGAGTAAGACAGGCGTGGGACAGGGGGGGGACCAAAGAGAGGAAATACATTGTGTATTTATATAGAACTTTTAATGAAGTAAACCTCTCATGCATGATGAAACAATGGGCTTTGAAGGGGTTTTTAAAAAGGAGAGAAGTAGCAAGGTGGAGAGATTTAGGGAGTGGGTTCCAGAGGGTAGGACTGAAACAGCTGTAGGCTTTGCCACAGATGAAGGAATGAACAACTGTGGAGGAGGATGGTGTCAGGAGTAAGGGTAGAGAGTTTCCAGTGGAACCAAACAAGATTGATTCAGTCTTGGCAACATTATGTTGGAGAAAGTGCTGGCTCATCCACAACTTGATGTCCACAAGCCGTATGACAATCCAGAAGTGGTGGTGAAAGTGAGGGTGGTAATGAAGATCTGGGCTGGGCATCATCAGCATACAAATGCAAACTGAGGAAAAGAGGAGGCAAAGGATTAAATCTTAGGGTAGTCCAGTAATCATGTGGAAGCAGGAAAAGGAGAAAGGATATTGCTGGCAAAACACTGTTACCTTAGGGCAGGTAAGAATCAAACATGTGAGGGTGGTCGTGTGGAGGTGAACCATGGAGGAGAATGGAGTGGTTAACCGAGTCTGCAGAGTTCGAGGAGGACAGTGAAGGATACTTCACTATGGTCACAACCACAGAGGATGTCATTGGTAACTTTGATCAGGCCAGTCTCGATTCTGTGAGCACAGTGAATGCCAGACTGAAGGAATTCAAACAGGGAACTGTTGGAGAGATGAATAGAATTAGGTGATGATAAAGCATTCAATATCTTAGAGAAAAAAAAAAGGCTGGCTCCACACAGGCTGACTGTTAAAAAGATGGAGGAGTCAAAGACAGGTTTTTGAGTGATGAAGGCAATTTTGAAGTGGAGGGGAACACTGCCTGTGTAAAAGGAATTATTTACAATGTTACTGAGCATTACGACAAGGAAGAGTAGTTCAGTGGTCATGGGTTGAGTGAGAAGGGGATCAACGATCCAGAAAGTGGGTCTCAGATGTGCATGGTGAGGGCTGGGGAAGATGCTACAGAGCAGTATGGAATCAGGTCTGGGGTGAAGGAAACACTGAAGGATCAGGGATGTGTTGTGAAAAGGAAGAGTTGCTGAGGCAGCAACGTGGATAGTTTCCATCCTTGAGATGAAGTAGTCTATAAGCTCCTCACACTTTTGTTGGGAGCTCAAGATCAAAAGGAGGCAGTTGGTCATTAAATCTGGGATGGCCTTTACCCTCAAGGATAATTGTGGAGTGGAAGTTGGCTGCAGAAAGTGAGATGTGGTATTGCTTGAGATAGTCAAAACAGAGCAAACGGACAATTGAGCCAGTTGTGAATCAGGTGGTGGTTGGCACACTAAGAATTCACTCCCTTCACCACTGGCACACCATGGCTGCAGTGTGTACCAGCTACAAGATGCACTGCAGCAACTTGCCCAGGCTTCTTCGACAGCACCTCCCAAACCCGTGACCTCTACCACCTAGAAGGACAAGGGCAACAGGCACGTGGGAACAACACTACCTGCACGTTACCCTCCACACACCATCCTTACTTGGAAATATATCGCTGTTCCTTCATCGTCGCTGGGTCAAAATCTTGGAACTCCCTTCCTAACAGCACTGTGGGAGAACTTTCATCACACGGACTGCAGCAGTTCAAGGTGGCAGCTCATCACCACCTTCTCAAGGGCAATTAAGGATGGCCAATAAATGCTGGCCTTGCCAGCAACACCCACATCCCATGAACAAATTTTTTAAAAGGTGCACTGAAGCCTGTGGCTTCTAGGCTTGAGAATGTGAAGATGAAAACTGTACCAGGGGAACGGAGAGGGTCAGAGGTTGTGAGCAACTCGGTGTGGATAAGGTCATCAAAGTCAGAACCAGGGAGTTGTTGAGTAGATAGACAATGGCAGCCCTGTCAAAGTACGAGTGCAGAGAAAGAGGACTTGGGCGTTAGAGAATGTGTTGGCCAGTGAGCTAGGTTTAGGGATCATTGTGGGTAAGTGGAGGGCAGAAAGGCAAGGAAGTGATCATTGATGGCCTTGTGAATGATCTACTAAGAGATAAGATGAAATCAAATTTAAAGAACACCGTGGACACAATAAACTATTACTATTATTATAATCCTTTATTTTCAAAATTGAAATGAAAATGGTCAAATCATACACATCTTTTCTTTCCAGATTTCCCCCAACCCCCAGCTGAAATTCTTGTTAAAATCCACAATTTACCCTTCAACACCACACATCACCTACTTCCTGGCCCCCACATTAGGAACATGAAAGTAGCCTGGGAACAACATGCCTTTGAATTTCCATCTCCACTTTGTGGAGGTGTCTGGTTTCCACTCGGCATGGCTGAGATCAAGATTACGGGGACTCAAACCTAGTTATCTCACTGCGTTGGCCCAACATGATGGTGCTCCAAAACTGTACATCTATTTACATAGAATTGCAACATGGAAACAGGTCGTTCGGCCCAACCGGTCCATAGTGGTGTTTATCTGCCACATGTTCTTTCACATAGCATATGTGAAATAATCTTAGCGGGCAGGATTAAAGAAATACACAAAACTACATGCAATTTCTTAATCTTTGAAAACAAAAAAGGTAAAAAATGTTTATTATTTTGGTTTAGCAATCTCAATCAAGTCCTCACCAGGTTAATATACAAGAACACCAACTAATGCAAGATTACCACAACAACCCATTGGTATAGCCCTGGCCCAATCTCCCAAACGGACTCATGAAGGATGTGATATGAAAAACTTCCCTTCCTCTTATGACAGGTACTCCTCTTAATTCAGGTACTCCTCTTAATTCAGGTTTTTAACACTAAGTTCCCTCTTTGCTGCTATTTATGTTACTTAATTCAAAATCATTGGATAATTTAAATGTTATTACCCCAAAATAACTGAATTATCAGGAGTAAACTATAATATATATGCTTTTAATAAGATGCCTCAGACATTAATTGCATTTTTTTTGTTTAGTCAACATATTACAATTGCAAAACATTTAATATATAAAGATGCAGTTGTGTGCTATAGAGTGGAAGGACAAAAGGTCATGTCCATAATTTCAACTACACACATGGAACCAAGAGAGATGCTAAAGATTAGGTACTCTCTTAACAAGAAAGTAAAGAAAGTCACTACTCTCACACACCTAGTGACTGGTTACAGAACTGTTTGGGTAGTGGCCAGGAAATAGTTGGGGTCAGTATAATGCATTGTGTGGACAGAACCTAAGAGCAGAAACATACTGTAAAGCTTGCATTCAGAAAAATCCAACAGCTCTATGATTTGGCAAAACCTTCAAAGAACAAAGTTTGAGTGCCAGAGCTTTAGATGGTTAGTTTGGTTCCATCAGTTCTAAGCCAGATTTCATTAGATGCAGCATCACACAATATTAAAGCACTTAATCTCCAGGAGGAGAAAGAAAGTGAGAACTATGACTGGTAGAACGTATCATGCTGTTTTCATATCACACCTGTTAGCTGCCTCAGATACATCAAGAGCCAAGGCTATTACATATTCCTTGTTTGAAGTATTTTTGTTAATATGGTGGTTGGGGGGAACCCTGAAGCAGGAGAAGAAACAAAGCGAAATATAAATAAAATCCAGTTAAGACTATAAACCTTGGTGTTATAACTTGAGGGGGAGGGGGGCACACATTAAAGTGTTGTTGGATAGATGGTAAAATGCTTATATTACTAAGGTATTGTTTTCAATGTAAGTGTTTGTTGAGCATGGGAACCACTGTAAATATTGTTTGTTCAGGTCAACAGAATTATCTTAAGACTGTGCCACATTACCTATTAACTAGGTTATGATGATAAAAGGTAATCCTCAAGTTTACTGCTAATATGAATCAATCAATAACTGGTAATATAATGGAATCAATCATCAAGAATTAACTTAGATAACTTGTATAATAACTTGGTTAATGGCAAGCAACTTGACCTTAGAAGGGAAAAATCCTCCTTGGCTTGTTTAAGGAATTGACATCCCAGTTGAACTGTCAAAAGCTTTACAACCAAACACCCAAAAAGCCTTTGACAAAATGCTACTACTTAATCTTAAAGTGACAGGACTTCAATGTAAAACCAGAGAATGAATAAGAAACTGACGGAAGGGTAGAAAGCAACAGACACTGGGGAGTGAAGGAAGGGAAGAAGAAAAGAGCCAAGTATGCCAGGGATTGGTATGAGGCTCTTGCTCATTCTAAATGACATTGCCAACTTGGATTGAGAAGCTCAATGCAAAGTGGTCACCTAAACAAAAAGGGATGGGGAGGAAAGAGGTCAATCAATCTAATAATGGCTGCCAGAGACCTACAAAACAAGTTAAACATAATGGGTCAATCAGTGGCAGATGAAATTCTTTGCAGATTAAAGCATTGCATAGGGAAGGACGATTGGATGATATACATACTACTATGACTGTTGACAAGCTAGTTAAGAGTGAAAATGAAAAATGTGGGGGTATTAATAGATTTGGTACTCAATATGTTCAATCACTGCAGAATAACAAAGAAAACAGAATGTTGAATTATACAGCCAAAACAAAAAAAGTACAATTTGGAGGATGTCATACTTTAACTGAAGTATGTGTCCAGTTTTAGTCACCAAGACTTGGGTGGCATCCAAGCTTTGCAGGCAGGGCTTGCAGCGATGAGGCTGATTGATAGCAACCAAGTACTGAAGTAGAAAAAGACTGGAAAAACTTGAGCTATTCGGCCTTGAAACAATTAAGAGAGGACCATACAATACTAAATAGGATAGAAGTGGTAAATCCGGAACATTACTTCAATCAAAACAGTGACAATAGGACAAAGGGACATAGTCTGAACTAGTGCAAGGTGAATAGGGGACTGATGTTCTTCAAAGAGTAATCATCATGTGGAATGGTCATCCAGATATGGCGGCCTTCTCCATCGGTATCAATCTTAAGATCTATTCTTATGCCAATTAAAATAATCATTTGTTTTAAAAAATTCTCACGCAATTTTCTGAGAAAGACGCTATTGCTTTGCCTATTTACCAGTCGTTATGGGGCTTTATGCAAGACTTCTCTTTCAAAATCCCTAGAAATCTAATCTTGCCTCCCCAACTGCCATACCGCGAACCTACCAACTTACTAGAAAAACATAATTCAAGCATCATACTCAGCTAGTTTGCTAAACTTTAATTTGGCAGCTATACCAAGGTTTCCGGTTTTCAGCTGACTCAAAGCTTTGAAGCAGCTGTGGGGAATTGAAATCGGTGTTTATGTAACACAACACCGATAAACTATCTAATACCTTAGCAGCAGCTGCTACTTGTACCTTTCTTGATAAGAACAGGATCAATATTCTCAGAAACCTTCGGATCCCCACTATCTGGTGCAACATAAGGCTGTTTTTCCCCTTCTGTTTTACTCCAAATTATCTACAACGAAAGCATTAGCAAACTTTCAAAAACTGATCCGGTTCTACATTTTTTATAACGTCATAAAAACGGAAAGGAACAAAAAAAACCTAGGATTTTAGTACAATCAAAAATAGCTAAAAGAAATACCGGAGGCCCCAAGGACAACTTAAATAGGTAAACTTGGTCACAATCACTGCTTTTTATTCTGTCAGCATCTATGGATTCCAATATATAAAGTTTACAAAGTCGACATTTTGCTTCTCAGATATTCAATGCTCTTATATGCAAGTTTCTTAACGATATAAACAGGCTTTTCTGCATCTAGACCGGTGGCATAGGATATTTTAAAAAAATATTCTAGAACCTGATCACTTATTTTACGATTACCGGGATATAAAACTGAACACATCGCATGGAGTGACCCCTTATTGCCGGAAGTGCAGCAGTATCCTAGCGCTTACGACAGGTCATTAAGGTGTCGATGCTTTCACAACAGAGGCAGCTTTATTTTCTCCTCTAATCGTGTGGGGTTTTCTGCAGACCTGGCCCGGGAATTGAAGTTCAAATCTTAACTCTTCAACCAAATATATACAATTCAACTTTCGTTCCTCTATCAGCGGCCTTATTGCATATACCCACCCAGCCGGCTTTCATTACTGGTATCCAGAAAGTCGTGGCTTAGGTTGGCGATAACATTGTGAGACTCCGCGGCCGCGCTTTTACTGTCTTGAGCTGACAGCAAACGGTACAATTTGCCGAGCAGTCGCTGGGTCCCACCCGCCGCGGCCATTGTCCCCGCTCGAGCCCGGATTCAAACCTCCAGCCCCGCGTTCTCAATTCTGTCTGTCTCAGGCCGCGAGAGAGGGGGGTGTGGGGGCGTTCACTCCTCAAATTACGCAATATTGTTTTTAATCGTTATTTTCTTCCAAACACTGATAGAAGGAAATAATATATTTCTACTAGGATTAGAATATTCATTGAAAACAAATTCAGGCGATGTGATTGATTTATAAACATAAATTACACATAAATCCTCCCCCCCCCCCCCGCAAGGAATAGATTCTCCCCTGTTATTAGAACGTGAGCGGTGATTGGCGGGGAAAGCGCGCGGAGTGGAGATCAGCTGACCAATTCCGCGCGAAAACTAGTCTGCAGTGTGGGTGAAATCAATAAGGTAGGGATCAGTGAATTAGACAATGTTGTAACGGGTTAGAGGTAAATAAGATGCACTACATTTAGAGTAATGTGGAGTTTGTATTTGTTGTGTCATCTTTGCACCCATAGTCGTGTAAATAAATTGAAATAGTAAACAAAATAGGAAATTGACAGCGGTCCAGTCGTCATTGTGTAATCGGCAGTTGATTAGTTACATAGTTTAGTGAACGTTACCAGACTTTTTTTTTAGGCTATCAGATTAGTGGTAAATCCGAACGGATTTGATTCTGTTCTTTTAAAAATCAAATTTTGTTTTTCATACTTTATTTCAAACACGTTTTTAAAGTGTCAAGTTTTGGCAGGAAACCAAATGAGGATCCCAAATGCAGCAAAAGCGATGTTGCTTTGATATGTTTATGGGGCGAGATTCAATTTAAAATATCGTTTTAAATTTCTGGTAAATTTATTGCGTCTGACAGATTTTTATTTGCCGTGTACCCCCTTCCCCCCCCCCCCCCCCAACGCGAAATTGAGTAGGACGTTCACACAAGATGGTTACAGATGAAGGCGGCCAATCGGCCCATCTTCCTTCATCCATCCAGAAAGACCCTACAGACCGTGTCTACTTGTTAAATGATTCCACTGTTTTTTCCTCCGCTGCACTGTCCAGGAATTCGTTACACAAGTGATCACTCTTTGTGTAAAGAGTCTCCTGAGAATAGTCATAAAGTTGCCTTTTACTAGTTTGCACCTGTGCCCCCTTATCCTTTTCTTATGGTTTAATTTAAATGAGTATTCAGAATTAACATTTTCTAAAGCCTAACTATGCCTATAAGATCACTGCTAAGATGCCACCTTTCCACTCTGAAGAGCCCAAGTTTCTCCACTCCTCAGAATTCTAGCACTGGGAATCAGCCTTGTGGGACTTCTCTCAAGTGCTTCAATGTCTTCCTTGTTTCTCAAGCACCAAGAGGGGAAGAGTTGAGCAGTGGGTTTAAAGGGGCAAACCAATTGATAAAGAGGAGGTACTAGAAAGGCCAATTGTACTTAAAGTAGATAAGTAACCCGGTCCGGATGGGATGCATCCTAGGATGCTGAGGGAAATAAAGGGAGGAAATTGCGGAGTTACTGGCCATAATCTTCCAAACATTCGTAGGTACGGGGGTGGTGCCAGAGGACTGGAGAATTGCAAATGTAACATCCTTGTTCAAAAAAGGGTGTAAGGATAAACCCAGCAACTATAGGCCAGTCAGTTTAATCTCAGTGGTGGGAAACCTTTAGAAACAATAATCCGGGACAGATTTAACAGTCACTTGAACGAGGGTGGATTGATTAGGGAAAGCCAGCATGGATTTGTTAAAGGCAAATCGTGTTTAACTAACTTGGTAGAATTTTTTGATGAGGTAACAGAGAGGGTAGATGAGGGCAATGCAGTTGATGTGGTGTATATGGACATTCAAAAGACATTCGATAAAGTGCCGCATCGTAGGCTTATCATCAAGATTGCGGCCCATGGAATAAAGGGGGCAGTAGCAACATGGATACAGAATTAGCTAGGTGACAGGAAACAGAGAATAGTGGTGAACGGTTGTTTTTCGGACTGGAAGGAGGTGTACAATGGTGTTCCCCAGGGGTCGGTGCTGGGACCATTGCTTTTCTTGATATATATTAATGACTTGGACTTGGGTGTACAGGGCACAATTTCCAAATTTGCAGATGACATAAAACTTGGAAGGGTAGTGAACAGTGAGGCAGATAGTAATAGACTTCAAGAGGATATAGACAGGCTGGGGGAATGAGCAGACATGAGACTGATGAAATTTAACCCAGAAAAATGCGAAGTGATACATTTCGGTAGGAAGAACGACGCGAGACAATATAAACTAGAGGGCACAATTCTAAAAGGGGTACAGGAACAGAGCGATCTGGGGTATATGTGCACAAATTGTTGAAGATTGTAGGACAGGTTGAGAAAGCAGTTTAAAAAAAGCATATGGGGTCCTGGGCTTTAAGTAGAAGCATAGAGTACAAAAGCAAGGAAGTCGTGATGAACCTTTATAGATCACTGGTTCGACCACAACTGGAGTATTGTGTCCAGTTCTGGGCACCACACTTGAGGAAAGATGTGAAGGCCTTAGACATGGTGCAGAAAAGAATTACTAGAATGATTCCAGGGATGAGGGACTTTAGTTACGTGGATAGACTGGAGAAGCTGGGATTGTTCTCCATGGAACAGAGAAAGTTAAGAGGCGATTTGATAGAGGTATTTAAAATCATGAAGGGTCCATACAGGGTAGATAGAGAGATACTGTTCCCATTGGCGGAAGGGTCAAGAACCAAAAGACATAGATTTAAGGTGATTGGCAAAAGAACCTAAGGTGATTGGCAAAAGAACCAAAGGTGACATGAGGAAAAACGTTCACGCAGCAAGTGGTCAGGATCTGGAATGCACTGCCCAAGAGAGTGGTGGAGGCAGATTCAATCGTGGCTTTCAAAAGGGAACGGGATAAGTACTTGAAAGGAAAAAAAATGCAAGGCTATGGGGAAAGGGCGGGAAAGTGGGACTACCTGGATTGCTCTTGCGTAGAGCCGGCACAGACTCGATGGGCTGAATGGCCTCTTTCCGTGCTGTAACCTTTCTATGATTCTAACCGTATTAGCATTTTAACATCACAACTCCAGATTACCTATGAGCAACACTACGAGTGAGCAGCTATTTTTTAAAAAAATTACTACTCAATGATTTTAATCTAAGTGAGTTAAGCAGCCTACAAATCACCAATAATCAGGCATGCTCCTTGAGCAAAATCTCAGGGTGGTGAAAAAATATAGGCCTACTATTAAGGCTTGATCGTCTTGGAGAACAGAATAATGGGTGTGCTGGAGTAACTGAAAACATATTATATTTGATATTCTGCTCTTGAAATTATAATTTGAGAGTTGGAGTACCAGCAGTGAATAACATAAGAAATGTGAAGTGTTGAAAGTTGCACATTCCTTCTTGTGGATATATAACTTCATTTTTTGCTATAAATATCAAATTATTTAAATGATTTAAGGCAAGGAATTTGTGTTATGTATTAGTAAAGTGATACTGGTGGTGGACTCTTCCGCACACTAAAATCTGTCAAACATGATTAAATGCACAGCTAATGTTTTTTTTTCCCATCTTAGTGTTAAAGATGTCGTCACCAACATCTACACCTAGTCGTAAAGGAAGCAAACGTGGAAGAGGCAGTAACCCTCCCACACGTAAGTCTTATTGTTCACCGCAGCATCCATATACATCAGGAGCTATTAAAGACTAGAAATTTGCTTTAAAGCCATTCTAGTCCATTGGGTACAAAATATTTTTCTGAAATATTCACATTTTCGGTCATTGTTTCTGTACTAAAATAGTTTGTTGAATATTTTAGTTCTAATTAGATAAATACATGAGACCATTGAGAATTTCTTGATTTTAAATGTCACCTAAAGAACTGAAATGCTATCAGCTAAATATCCAGCCAGTACACCACAAGATCCCAGCCCTGCTGTGCCCTTCTCCCTCAAGATTGTAATATCATAGTAGGTACAGCACAGGAGGAGGCCATTCGGCCTATTGTGCCTGTGCCTGTGCCGGCTGTTTGAAAGAGCTATCCAATTAGTCTCATCCCCCCGCTCTTTCCCCATAGCCCTGTAAAAAATTTTCCCTTCAAGTATTTATCCAATTCCCTTTTGAAAGTTACTACTGAATCTGCTTCCACCACCCTTTCAGGTAGCGCAATCCAGATCATTACAACTCGCTGCATTAAAAAAATGTCTCTTCTGGCTATTTTGCCAATCACCTTAAATCTGTGTCCTCTGGTTACTGACACTTCTACCACTGGAAACAGTTTGTCCTTATTTACTCTATCAAAACCATTCATGATTTTGAACACCTCTATCAAATCTCCCCTTAACCTTCTCTGTTCTAAGGAGAACAACCCCAGCTTCTCCAGTCTCTCCACATAACTGATGTCCCTCATCCCTAGTACCATTCTAGTAAATCTCTTCTGCACCCTCTCTAAGGCCTTGACATCTTTCCGAAAGTGTGGTGCCCAGAATTGAACACAATACATCAGCTGAGGCCTAACCAGTGTTTTATAAAGATTTAGCATAACTTCCTTGCTTTTGTACTCTATGCCTCTATTAATAAAGCTCAGGATCCCATATGCTTTTTTAACAGCCTTCTCAACTTGTCCTGCCACCTTCAGAGATTTGTGTATGTGCACGCCCAGGTCTCTCTCTTCTTGCACCCCCTTTAAAATTGTACCAATTAGTTTATATTACCTTTAATCCCATGGTCCCATGGGCTTTAATTTTGCTAACACGTCCATTATGTGGTACTTTATCAAATGGCTTTTGAAAGCCCATATACACAACATCAATCGCACAGCAAGAAATTAGGAAGGCAAATGGTATGTTGGTCTTTATTGCAAGGGGGTTAGAGTACAAGAGTAAGGATATCTTGCTACAATTGTACAGGGCCATATCTGAAGTATTGTGTACAGTTTTGTTCTCCTTACCTAAGGAAAGATATACTTGCCTTAGAGGCGGTACAATGAAGGTTCACTAGATTGACTCCTGGGCTGAAAGGGTTGTCCTATGAGGAGAGGTTGAGTAGAATGGGCCTATATTCTCGAGTTTAGAAGAATGAGAGGTGGTCTCATTGAAACATATAAAATTCTTGGCGGGCTTGACCGGGTAGATGCGGAGAGGCTGTTTCCCCTGGCTGGAGAGTCTAGAAGTACGGGACATAATCTCAGGATAAAGGGTCGGCCATTTAGGACTGAGGTGAGGAGAAATTTCTTCACTCAGAGGGTGGTGAATCTTTTGGAATTCTCTACCCCAAAGGGCTGTGGCTGCTCAGTCGTTGAGTATATTCAGGGCTGAGATCGATAGATTTTTGGATTCTAAGGGAATCAAGGGATATGGGGATCGGGTGGGAAAGTGAAGTTGAGGTCGAAAATCAGCCATGATCTTATTAAATGGCTGTGCAGGCTCGAGGGGCCGTATTGCTTACTCCTGCTCCTATTTCTTATGTATTACACTCATCAACCCTCTCCACTACTTTATCGAAGAACTTAGTCAAGTTAGTCAAACACAATTTTCCTTTAATTTTCCATCCTGACTTTCATTTATTAGCCCATACTTTTTCAAGTGCCAATTAATTTTGTCCCGGATTATTGTCTGTAAAAGTTTCCCCACCATCGACATTAGGCTGACTGGCCTCTGATTGCCGGGTTTATCCCTCTCCCCTTTTTTGAACAGGGGTGCAATGTTTGCAATCCTCCAGTCCTCTGGCACCATCCCCATATCTAAGGAGGATTGGAAGATTGTGGCCAGAGCCTCCGCAATTTCTACCCTTACTTCCCTCAGTAACCTAGGATGCATCCCGCCTGGACCGGGTGACTTTTCTACTTTGAGTACTGCCAATCTTTTAAGTACCTCCTCTTTATCTATTTTTATCCTATCCAATATCGCTACTACCTCTTCCTTTTACTGCTACAATGGCAGCATCCTCTTCTCTAGTGAAGACGGATACGAAGTATTCATTTAGTACTTCATCCATGCCCTCTGCCTCCATAAGAAGAATTTTTTTGTCCCTGATCAATCCACACTTCCTTTGACTACTCTTTTACTGTTTATGTGTTTATGAAAGACTTTTGCGTTCCTTTTATGTTAGCCGCTAATCTATTCTCATACTCTCTCTTTGCCCCTCTCATTCCCTTTTTTAGATCTCCTCTGTACTTTCTGTATTCAGCCTGGTTCTCTACTGTAAGATGTTACACAAAATACTTGATTCTCTTCCATACAGATAATCATTTTAGTGGCAGTGCTGCAAATGCTACATCAAGTTACCAACTGGACAAGAGGGAAGAAGTTATTTGTTTCCAATAACTGACTGCTCGAATTCTAACATTTTAAGAGATTCAACTTGATAAACTATTCATCTGGTATTTACATTACACCTGTATAAAAAGTTTACAGATCCTAAAGGGAGCTGTCCAATAAGTGTCAAGTTATGTCACTGCTGATTTGAATTTAGAGCAGCTTGCCAAATTTTTGTTGTTCATATCCATGTGAGGCCAGAATTATGTTGTTACTTGCATTTAAAGAAACACTTAACTGTGAAGACCAGAAAATGTGGTGACATGTTACTAATAATAAGTCAACATCTTGCAGCTCGTAGTGATGGAGTACAGTCTCCACCTTCACAAAGGCAGCGGATAGATGATTCAACATCCACTGGGGAGCTGCAGCCGATGCCAACTTCTCCAGCAGCAGATGTCCGGAGCCCACATGTGCAGGAGTCATCCTTCTTATCCAGCCCAGCACGGTCACGCCGTTCAGGTTTGCTGTTTGTCATTTTAAGTGAACTCTGCAGCAA
Source organism: Heptranchias perlo (assembly GCF_035084215.1). NCBI lineage: Eukaryota > Metazoa > Chordata > Chondrichthyes > Hexanchiformes > Hexanchidae > Heptranchias > Heptranchias perlo. The sequence goes on from NC_090327.1 coordinate 60,783,378, forward strand.
TTCGGACATTTGCAAGCAGTGTAGACCACGTGCACAACAGCGCTGACAGATAATTTACTCTCCCTCTAAATGGCTGTAAGGAGTAGAGGACTATGTGAAGTGTAGCAGGAAAAGCAAACAGCTGTTGCTGTATTTTTCTACACTGGTACAATCTTGCTTTGAACTGCTTTTCTGTTAAATGAGCAGTACTATATTGAGAGGCCTAGTACTAATCTTTTTTTTATTGCATTAGCTCCAGTTTCTTGGTGCTTATCTTTAACTTTTCAGAATTTTTTTTAGCCTTTGAGCCAGTTGCACCTAACTTGTTAGAACTTCACCTGGAATCATAGAATGGTTACAGCACAGAAGGAGGCTATTCGGCCCATCAAGCCTATGCCGGCTCTTTGTGAAAGCAATTGAGTTAGTCCCATTCCCCTGCTCTTTCCCTTATACCAGAATGTTTGATATTTAAAAGTTTAAAAATATATATATATGTATTTAGTCAAATTTTCTTTTTTGAAGTAACTTTCAATATATTTTAATGTTCCACAGCTGCCAGTGAATTTGACATAAGCTCTCCTTTGACCTATGGCACCCCCAGCTCTCGAGTGGAAGGTACACCTCGCAGCGGTGTGCGTGGTACACCTATACGTCAGCGTCCTGACCTTGGATCTGCACGTAAGGCCCGCCAGGTTGACTTGCATGCAGACCAGGTAGGTATCTAATAGAAAATATGTAGCATAACCAGGATTTATGTGAATTCATTTATCTATATATATATTTTTTAAAGAAGTAAGTTTATTGTTATTGGCTAGTTTCTCTTAAGAGTCTGATCTCTTATTTTCAGCCTTCAGCAGATGACGTTGTGACCAGTGAGCAATCCCTTGGACAGAAGCTAGTAATCTGGGGAACAGACGTCAATGTGGCTGCATGCAAAGAAAAGTTTCAGGTAGATTTAATAGAACTGTTCATTTATTTTTGCTGATGTATGTGGATCAAATTTTGCAAGTTAAAATGCTGCTTAGATTTTCTCTTCTAAATATCTGTTCAGTTCTTCCCTGGTATATATTAGGAGCCAATTCTTAGTTATCCTCCATTTGCTGCAAAATGCCATTACCAAGATACAGCAACAACTGTCAAACAAACCACGCATGCACACAAGAGAAAAAATCTTTTGGAGTTTGTAGATCACACTAACTAAGAATGCTAGTTATTTTTCTGGACCACACAACTGTACAGGTCAAATGATAAATCAGCCACAGCTGCCAGAGGACTTAGCCCTGTTGTGATAAAGTAAAGCTGTTGACAATATGGACCCATATTTTTTGTGGTATCTAATGCTTAAACTTTGGATGTATTGTTATAAAATTGTAAATTAGGCCAGAGTAAGCTAGCAATATTAAGTGAGCATTGAGAAATGTGGTTTCTGTAACATACTAGAAGAGAAAGTAATCCTTGTACCATTTTCATTCAGAGGTTCCTTCAGCGCTTCGTTGACCCTTCTGCTAAAGAAGAGGAAATTACAGGCCTTGACCTCAATGAACCATTTTACATGCAACGACTTGAAGAGGTAATGCACATCTTGATGACGCCCCCCCCACCCTCCCCCGTACTTTTGTTAATTGTCTCTCTTTTCTTGTGGAAGCATTCCAGCGCTGAAGGAAATTTGATCAAGTGCTTTTATTGTAGATGAATTTGGTGGGAGAGCCGTTTCTAAATGTGAACTCTTCTCATTTGAGAACATTTGACCCTGAATTGTACAGACAGCTGATTTGTTACCCACAGGTAATGTATGTTATACAATAAATAATTCCTTCATAATTACAAATGTTTTGAAATAAAATTGAAATTAAAAAATGTTAAACAGTGCTTTGAAGCTAAACAAATCCTTTTTTAATGTATAGGAAGTGATTCCTACTTTTGACATGGCTGTCAATGAACTTTTTTTTGAGCGTTTCCCTGACTCTATATTGGAGCATCAGATCCAAGTTCGGCCATTCAATGCTTTGAGAACCAAAAATATGAGAAGTCTGAATCCAGAAGGTAGGGTATTGGTGCTAGAAAAAAGGAAGCTGGTTTTAGTTGGTAAATACGTTTTATGGTATTTTACATGCAAGTGCTTTAAGATTTCTCATATAAGCCACCCATAGTAATGCTATGTTTATTAGTTCAGAATATTTTTTCCATTTTAAAAGTAATTTTGCATTCTTCCTTACAGATATTGATCAGTTGATCACAGTCAGTGGCATGGTGATCAGGTCTTCTCAACTGATTCCTGAAATGCAAGAGGCATTTTTCCGCTGTCAAGTGTGTGCTTTTTGCACAAGGGTGGAGGTTGACCGTGGCCGGATCGCTGAACCATCTGTGTGCAAGAACTGCAACACCACACACAGCATGGCTCTAATCCACAACCGTTCAATATTCTCAGACAAACAGATGGTAAGTTTTTCTTCAGGAATACAATCATCTCTCAATACATTTGTACAGTTAATGCTAAATAACTGTGGATTGCAACAAAATAATTTCCTCCTAACCACAAAGCAATGCTTTAATAATCAATTATCTAATACTTGATACAGTTTTAACACTTTACAAGGGTCATCACAATACGATGGAAATAATTGAGCTGACCCTTTCCCCTGTGCTTTACCATAGAGCCATCAAAACAGTTCACCATGACACCCCATGTGTTAAGTGCCCAAACTTGACTCCCATCAGGGGAGGTGCTGAACAAGAGGCCGCATACTTCCCCACAGAGCTAGGGCTGCTCATGGTATACTTAGCAAATGACTCAAGATTGGGGGTAATCTGGGAGCAGTCTTAGAGCGGAGGAGCCCATAATGGGGAAGTAAAGTAAACTTTAAAAGTGGGATCAATCTAGGGAGGAACGGTGAGCTAAAACCAGGGAAATTTTTTTTAAGATTGAAACTAAAATCTGAAAAATTTGCATTTATCTAATGTCTTATCATTTTACTCAAATTCCACTTGCTTCGCATAGAATGAATTATTTTGGAATATGTTGGAAGCAGATTCAATAGTAACTTTTAAATATGAATTGGATATATACTTGAAACGGAAAAATTTGCAGGGCTATGGGGAAAGAGCAGGGGAGTGGGACTAATCGGCTAGCTCTTTGAAAGAGCTGACACAGGCACGATGGGCCAAATGGCCTCCTGTGCTGTATAATTCTATGATGACTTTTGTTCCTTAGGCAAATGTCACAGCCATATTTTGTGCAATGGGATCCCACAAACAACAATCAGATGAATGACCAGGTATTTTGTTTTTAGTGGTATTGATTAAGGGAGAAATGTTGATTATGGCACCAGGAGAGTTCCCTGCTTGTTCTCCAAATAATGCTATTGTATCTTAAACCTCCATCAGAACAGGCAGAAGGGACCTCAATTTAACAGCTTGTTCGAAGGATGGCACTGCTGACAATGCAACAGTGGTTATTGTCAAAGCTTCATTATTACAAACTAAAATGGTTTGGTTTTGTGTTTGTTTTTGTTTTTTTGTAATTGGGGATTTTCCCTTACTGAAATTTGAGCTGCTCAATCAGGACCAAGGTAAGAGTTTGTTCAAATGAAGGGTCATCTCTGTACAGAATACAAAGTATGTTTTCTGCTTTTAGATATTTGAAGCCAGGAAGTTATCATAGTACTTTATTGGGTGAGGGGGAGAGAAGAGAGATAAGATACTAAAGGTTTTGATCTTTTAAAAAAAAAAATTTGATTGCATTTAAAGTGCCCTTGTGTAATTCAAATGCATCACGTGCATTTACTCAGGAATAAACAATCACAATATACTATGCATCTGCACTTGCTGGTCTAATAATGAACTGAATAGTAATTAGTTTAACCGTTCTTTTCTAATCTTGCAGGTTAAGTTGCAGGAGTCCCCCGAAGATATGCCTGCAGGACAGACACCACATACAGTTATACTGTTCGCTCACAATGATCTGGTGGATAAAGTACAGCCTGGTGATAGAGTGAATGTCACAGGTAAATCCTACACTGTTTAAAGCATATGGGATACTTGGCTTTGTAAATAGGGGCATTGAATACAAAAACAATGAATTATGCTAAACCTTTACATATCACTAGTTAGGCCTCAGCTTTTTTTTTACGCATTCATGGGATGTGGGTGTCACTGGCTAGGCCAGCATTTATTGCCCATCCCTAATTGCCCTTGAGAAGGTGGTGGTGAGCCGCCTTCTTGAACTGCTGCAGTCCATGTGGTGAAGGTTCTCCCACAGTGCTGTTAGGAAGGGAGTTCCAGGATTTTGACCCAGCAACGATGAAGGAACGGCGATATATTTCCAAGCCGGGATGGTGTGTGACTTGGAGGGTAACGTGCAGGTGGTGTTGTTCCCATGTGCCTGCTACCCTTGTCCTTCTAGGTGGTAGAGGTCGCGGTTTTGGAAGTGCTGTCGAAGAAGCCATGGCGGGTTGCCGCAGTGCATCCTGTGAATGGTACACACTGCAGCCACGGTGCACCGGTGGTGAAGGGAGTGAATGTTTAGGGTGGTGAATGGGGTGCCAATCAAGCAGGCTGCTTTGTCCTGGATGGTGTTGAGCTTCTTGAGTGTTGTTGGAGTTGCACTCATCCAGGCAAGTGGAGAGTATTCCATCACACTCCTGACTTGTGCCTTATAGATGATGCAAAGGCTTTGGGGAGTCAGGAGATGAGTCACTCGCCGCAGAATACCCAGCCTCTGACCTGCTCTTGTAGCCACAGTATTTATATGGCTGGTCCAGTTAAGTTTCTGGTCAATGGTGACCCCCCAGGATGTTGATGGTAGGGGATTCGGCGATGGTAATGCCGTTGAATGTCTTGGGGAGGTGGTTAGACTCTCTTGTTGGAGCTGGTCATAGCCTGGCACTTGTCTGGGGCGAATGTTACTTGCCACTTATGAGCCCAAGCCTGGATGTTGTCCAGGTCTTGCTGCATGCGGGCTCGGACTGCTTCATTATCTGGTTGCGAATGCAACTGAACACTGTGCAATCTTCAGCGAATATCCCCATTTCTGACCTTATGATGGAGGGAAGGTCATTGATGAAGCAGCTGAAGATGGTTGGGCCTAGGACACTGCCCTGAGGAACTCCTGCAGCAATGTCCTGGGGCTGAGATGATTGGCCTCCAACAACCACTATCATCTTCCTTTGTGCTCGGTATGACTCCAGCCACTGGAGAGTTTTCCCCCTGATTCCCATTGACTTAAATTTTACTAGGGCTCCTTGGTGCCACACTCGGTCAAATGCTGCCTTGATGTCAAGGTCAGTCATTCTCACTTCACCTCTGGAATCCAGCTCTTTTGTCCATGTTTGGACCAAGGCTGTAATGAGGTCTGGAGCCGAGTGGTTCTGGATGGAGTACTGTGTACAAATCTGGGCGCCAAACGTTAGGAAGGATGTCAAGGCCTTGGAGAAGGTACAGAGGAGGTTTACCAGGATGGTATCAGGGATGGGGGACTTCAGTTATGTGGAGAGATTGGAGAAGCTGGGATTGTTCTCCTTAGAGAAAAGAAGGTTAAAGGGAGACCTAATAGAGGTATTCAAAATTATGAAGGGTTTTGATAGAGCAAGTCAGGAGAAACTGTTTCCACTGGCAGTGGATCAGTCACCAGAGGTCATAGATTTCAAATAATTGGCAAAAGAACTAGAGGGGAAATGAGGAGAATTTTTTTCACGCACAGTTGTTAAGATCTGGAACGTACTACCTGAAAGGGTGGAGGAATCCGATTCCATAGGAACTTTCAAAAGGCTATTGGACATGTACTTGAAGAGGACTAATTTGCTCGGTTATGGGTAAAAAGCTGGGGTTTGTGACTGAATTGGACAGCTTTCAAAGAGCCGGGACAGGCACAACTGGCCGCGTGGTCACCTTCTGTGCAGTAAGATTCTGTGATTCTTTTCGATGATTCTATAACTTAATGTCATGGGATCTTTTGTTTTAAGGAGGTAAAAGGCAATGGTAAATTAATTTTAAGATTTAAAAGTACATTCTCAAACTCAGTACAGCTACAACACTGGCATCTACCCGACAATGTGGAAAATTGCTCAGGTATGTCCTGTCCACAAAAAGCAGGACAAATCCAATCTGGCCAATTACCGCCCCATCAGTCTACTCTCAATCATCAGCAAAGTGATGGAAGGTGTCGTCGACAGTGCTATCAAGCGGCACTTACTCACCAATAACTTGCTCACCGATGCTCAGTTTGGGTTCCACCAGGACCACTCGGCTCCAGACCACCTCCCCTTGACATTCAACGGCATTACCATCGCCGAATCCCCCACCATCAACATCCTGGGGGTCACCATTGACCAGAAATTTAACTGGACCAGCCATATAAATACTGTGGCCACAAGAGCAGGTCAGAGGCTGGGTATTCTGCGGCGAGTGACTCACCTCCTGACTCCCCAAAGCCTTTCCACCATCTACAAGGCACAAGTCAGGAGTGTGATGGAATACTCTCCACTTGCCTGGATGAGTGCAGCTCCAACAACACTCAAGAAGCTCGACACCTTCCAAGATAAAGCAGCCCGCTTGATTGGCACCCCATCCACCACCCTAAACATTCACTCCCTTCACCACCGGCGCACTGTGGCTGCAGTGTGCACCATCCACAGGATGCACTGCAGCAACTCGCCAAGGCTTCTTCGACAGCACCTCCCAAACCCGCGACCTCTACCACCTAGAAGGACAAGAGCAGCAGGCGCATGGGAACAACACCACCTGCACGTTCCCCTCCAAGTCACACACCATCCCGACTTGGAAATATATCGCCGTTCCTTCATTGTCGCTGGGTCAAAATCCTGGAACTCCCTTCCTAACAGCACTGTGGGAGAACCGTCACCACACGGACTGCAGCGGTTCAAGAAGGCGGCTCACCACCACCTTCTCAAGGGCAATTAGGGATGGGCAATAAATGCCGGCCTCGCCAGCGACGCCCACATCCCGTGAACAAATTTTTAAAAAGTCTATTTTCAGATGGTTAATGTCTGGTTTTTGGAGGAGGTGGAGGATTGTTTATGTGTAGAGTTTTTTTTTGTCTAGGCATCTATAGAGCTGTTCCTATCCGAGTAAATCCAAGAGCAAGCAACGTGAAATCAGTGTACAAGACTCACATTGATGTCATTCACTTTCGCAAAACTGATGAGAAACGGCTTCACGGTCTTGATGATGAAAAGGAACAGAAATTGTTCACAGAGCAACGTGCTGACATGCTGAAAGACCTCTCTAAGAAGCCTGATATTTATGAACGACTTTCTGCTGCTTTGGCTCCTAGTATTTATGAACATGAAGATATCAAAAAGGTATAAGATGTTCTCTGAACACATCTTTGCAATATCCTGTACGTGACATCGTGTGTGGGTGTGTGTGTGTAAATCTTCTCTGTGGAATCGTCTCGGGTATACTTTCCAAAAGTGCATGTTTAATGTGCATGTGGTCACTTCAGGAAAAAGTTGTTTGTCTCTGCTCTGAACAAGATATTTATTTCCTTTAATGAGCTGAGAAAAGTTTCCATGCTACATTTCCATCTTTTTTTTCACGCTTTGCCCTTTTCCCACATGTGCGCACACAACACTCTGAACCTGAAAGACAGGTGGACAAACTGTTCCAGCACTTGTTCAACTCATAGAGCCATGTTATAAATATTGGCAAACAGCAACTCTGGGCTAGTCTTTTTTTATATAGAGACTAATACCTCCTTTTTGAATGAAATATTTAAAACCTCCAATTCTATCTCCCAGTAAGGCTGAGATTAGGAAATTGCCATATTGGGAATCATGTCATGTACGTTTCCTATTGTTCGATGGCACAATGCACCAGTATACCAACAGGTTCCAGAATTGTTCCACCACCTGATTGCATGTTACATCTGTGGACACGCCCATTACTGATGAAACATGTATCAGCATATAAGGTCAGTTAAATTATGGGGAGGGAGACATTGCGTAGCATTTCCTTGTAAACAGCAATATGTATCTAGTAATAGCTTTATGCTAAAATTAAATTTTGTGACAGTTTTTCTTTGTATTTTGTATCAGGGTATCTTGCTGCAGTTGTTTGGTGGCACACGTAAAGACTTCAGTCACACTGGCCGTGGCAATTTCCGTGCAGAGGTCAACATCCTTCTTTGTGGTGATCCTGGTACCAGTAAATCTCAATTGCTGCAGTATGTGTACAACCTAGTGCCCAGAGGTCAGTACACTTCTGGTAAAGGCTCCAGCGCTGTGGGTCTTACTGCTTATGTGACAAAGGATCCAGAGACGAGGCAACTTGTCTTGCAGACTGGTGCCCTTGTTCTTAGTGATAATGGCATCTGTTGCATTGATGAGTTTGACAAAATGAACGATAGCACAAGATCTGTGTTGCATGAAGTTATGGAGCAGCAAACTCTATCCATTGCTAAGGTAGGAATTGCATAAAACTCCTCCAATGTTTTTACAATATTGTTTAAAATTAGTATTCAGAATTGGAAGTAAATACATAAATAGCATGCTAATCCTACGATCTACAAGATCACAAGATTTTTATATTTTTCTGGATTGCTTGCACCTTATTTCTGTTGCTTTATATACTAAAAATGTAAATGATGCTGTTTTTTTTCTTCTGGGTGACTGCTGCTGTCAACCTCCGTACAGAAAAGTTTGGAAACCATTGTACACAGTTCCTTTCTTTTGACAAATTTTGCATCAAGTTATGCCACAAACAAACTTTTGAGGGGGAGCTGAAATTTTTTTTTAATAATCAAGGCAGACACGTCGCAGATGAAATTTAACGCAGAGAAGTGTGAAGTGATGCATTTTGGTAGGAAGAATGAAGAGAGGCAATATAAACTAAATGGTACAATTTTAAAGAGGGTGCAGGAACAGAGAGACCTGGGGGTGCACATACACAAATCTTTGAAGGTGGCAGGACAAGTTAATAGAGGCATAGAATACAAACACAGAGATGTTACGCTAAATCTTTATATAAACACTGGTTAGGCCTCAACTGGAGTATTGTGTTCAATTCTGGGCACCACACTTTAGGAAGGATGTCAAGGCCTTAGAGGGGGTGCAGAAGAGAATTACTAGAATGATGCCAGGGTTGAGGGACTTCAGTTATGTGGAGAGACTGGAGAAGCTGGGGTTGTTCTCCTTAGAACAGAGAAGGTTAAGGGGAGATTTGATCGAGGTGTTCAAAATCATGAATGGTTTTGACAGAGTAAATAAGGAGAAACTGTTTCCAGTGGTAGACTGGTCGGTAATCAGGGCACAGATTTAAGGTGATTGGCAAAAGAGCCAGAGGCGACATGAGGTTAACATTTTTTTACGCAGCGAGTTATGATCTGGAATTCACAGCCTGAAAGTGTGGTGGAAGCAGATTCAGTAGTAACTTTCAAAAGGGAATTGGATAAATACATGATGGGAAAACATTTACAAAGCTATGGGGAAAGAGCAGGGGGATGGGACTAATTGGATAGCTCTTTCAAAGAGCCAGCACAAGCACAATGCTCTGAAAGGCCTCCTCCTGTGCTGTATCTACTATGATTCTGTATATTTTAGGCTGGAATTATCTGTCAGCTGAATGCCCGCACATCTGTCCTGGCAGCTGCAAACCCAGTGGAGTCGCAGTGGAACCCCAAAAAGACAACTATAGAAAACATCCAGCTTCCACATACACTACTATCCAGGTAGGCAAAACTATTCAAATACTCCCATAATCAGGATCTAAACCCCATTTACCTGTAGTGTTCCCAGAAGTCTGTCCTGGAATAATCTCACTCATTCTGTGATGTTGACTGACTGTTGGATAACTATTGAGCACACTTGTTGTAATCTCATAAATTGGTCATCTTTTGTAGGTTTGACTTGATCTTCCTTATGTTGGACCCTCAAGATGAAGCTTATGATCGACGTCTTGCCCACCACTTGGTTTCACTTTATTATCAAAGTGAAGAGGAAATGGAAGAAGAATACCTGGACATGGCAGTGCTGAGGGATTACATTGCTTATGGCCGCACTTATGTCCACCCTAAGCTGAGTGAAGAAGCCAGTCAATCACTGATTGAGGTGAGAACTGAGTACTTGGTGTGATATTTTATAGTATTTCTAACAGAGGTTCTTACAAAATATACAACCTCACTAAATACTGCTTGTGTTTTTTTTCTTCATGCTAAAGGCTTATGTAGACATGAGGAAAATTGGCAGTGGCAGAGGTATGGTGTCCGCATACCCCCGACAACTGGAATCACTGATACGTCTGGCAGAAGCATATGCCAAAGTGCGTTTTTCTGAAAAAGTGGAAAATATAGATGTAGAAGAGGCGAAGCGCCTTCACCGTGAAGCTCTGAAACAATCTGCCACTGATCCAAGGACTGGAATTGTAGATATATCTATCCTTACTACAGGTAATGAGTTAAATGAATGTTGCTTTCATTTTAGGTGTCAAGTCTAGAAAAAGTGAATTTTGGGAAGTTAGGAATGGTATAATGTTGCCAAGTGAATGGTATAAAAATTTGGAGGTTTTAGTCATACAAGTAAATCCGTGTTCATGACTGCATTCCACAATTTACTGCAAATATATATGTAGTAGCACTATTTTTGCAAAGGACATGATGTGCGATTGGATGGTGCAGTACTGTTCATTCACCTCGATACTTAGGTTTTATTCCAATCCAGACTGATGGGCTGAACCATTTCTCACTGCTGATTGTAAGGTGATAAGTGAAATGGGTTTGGATAAAAAGAAAAAAAGACTTGCATTTATATTGTGCCTTTCACAACCTCAGGATGTCCCAAAGCACTTTACAGCAATGGAGTACTTTTGAAGTGTGGTCACTGTTGTAATGTAGGAAACACGGCAGCCAAATTTTCGCACAGCAAAGTCCTATAAACAGCAATGTGATAATGACCAGATAACCTGTATTAGTGGTTGGTTGAGGGATAAATATTGTCCAGGACACCTGGGAGAACTCCCCTGCTCTTCTTTGAAATAGTGCCATAGGATCTTTCACGTCCACCTGAGAGGGCAGATGGGACCACAGTTTAACGTCTCAACTGAAAGTCAGCACGTCCGACAGTGCAGCACCCCCTCAGAATTGCACTGGTGTGTTGGCCTAGATTGGGATAGTCTCACCATTTCCTTGTGGATATTTTTTTTAATAATTCATAATTCCCAACGAATGTACATACACTTGAGGAATAAAAACTCCACAGGAAAGGTGATCCAACTGTGGCTAACTAGGGAAGTTAAGGGTAGTATTAGATTAAAAGAAGAGGCTTTCAATATTGCTAAAAAAATGTAGTAAACCTGAGGATTGGGAGGGTTTTAGAAATCAGCAAAGGATAACCAAGAAATTGATTAAAAGAGGGAGAAAATTGAATATGAGAGTAAACTAGCAAGAAATATAAAAACAGATTGCAAGAGCTTCTACAAGTATATAAAAAGGAAGAGATTAGTGAAAGTAAAAGTGGGTCCCTTCGAGGCAGAGACAGGAGAAATTATGGGGAATAAGGAAATGGCAGAGACGTTTAACATATATTTTGTATCTGTCTTCAGAATAGAAAGCACAAAAAACATACCAGAAATAATGGGGAACCAAGGATCTAATGAGAGGAAGGAACATAAAGTAATTAAGATTAGTAAAGAAGAAGTATTAGAAAAATTAACGGGACTAAAAGCCAACAAATCTCTGGACCTGATGGCCTACATCCTAGGGTTTTAAAAGAGATAGTTGATGCATTGGTTTGATCTTCCAGAATTCCCTAGATTCTAGAATGGTCCCCATGAATTGGAAAGTAGCAAATGTAACCCTGCTATTCAAGAAAAGAGGGAAGAGAGAAAACAGGAAAAAATAGGCCAGTTAGCCTGACATCAGTAGTAGGGAAAATGCTAGAATCTATTAAAGATGTAGTAACAGGGCACTTAGAAAATCATAATATGATTAGTCAGCCAACACGGTTTTATGAAAGGGAAATCTTGTTTGACCAATCTATTACAGTTTTGAGGGTGTAACTAGCAGGGTAGATAAGGGGGAGCCAGTGGATGTAGTATATTTGGATTTTCAAAAGGCATTCGATAAAGTGCTTCATAAGAGGTTGTTACACAAGATTAGGACTCATGAGATTGAGGGCAATATATTAGCATGGATTGGTTAACGGACAGAAAACAGAGAGTAGGAATAAACGGATCATTTTCGGGTTGGCAGGTTGTAACTGGTGAGGTGCTGCAGGGATCGGTGCTTGGACCTCAGCTTTTTACAGTCGATAATAATGTCTTAGATGAAGGGACCGAGTGTAATGTATCTAAGTTTGCTGACGATACAATGCTAGGTGGGAAAGTAAGCTGTGAGGAGGACACAGGCTGCAAGGGACATAGACAGGTTAAGTGAGTGGGCAAGAAGGTGGCAGATGGAGTATAATGTGGGGAAATGTGAGATTATTCACTTTGGTAGAAAGAATTAAAAAAAAGAACATTTTTTAAATGTTCAGCCATGATCTTATTGAATGGCGGAGCAGGCTCGAGGGGCCGTATTGCCTATTCCTGCTCCTATTTCTTATGTTCTTATGTGCACCGTGCAAAACCTCTGCAAATTAGGCACTAAATTGACAGTCTCATTTGGAGAAGCCATGGGGATGTTCGGTGTGTAAAATTCAAGTATTACACTGATCCATAGGGGTTGTTTTTCTGAGATTGAGGTTCCAGTGCATTATTGGTACAAAATGGAGGGATCTTTACAGCTGTTTGTGCTACACTGAACCTTGGATTGTGTATAATGCTGACACTGAATCGTGGAAACATTTCATTTCCCAGTACTAACATTCTCACCTTGGTAAGCAGCACAGACTAGGCAGAACTACATGTTCAGCTTCAAAGGATAGAGTTATTACATTGTATCTAATAGTGAATTTGAAAATCTTGTGGTTTAATTTATTTCAGGAATGAGTGCCACTGCTCGTAAACGCAAGGAGGAATTAGCTCAAGCCTTGAAGAAGCTCATACAGTCTAAAGGCAAAACTCCAGCTATGAAATACCAGCAGCTTTTTGATGATCTGAGATGTCAATCTGATGCTGTAAGTTACTTTTTATCTTGAGTATAAAAGTTTGAAATTTTGGAATATCTTTTGATGTGTGAAATGAGAGATCTGGGGGTTCTCAGTGTGTTCTTCTCTCTTTATTCTTTCTCTTTCTACTCTATGGCATTGTTTGACCCCATTCTAATAACATTGGAAGTAGGATGCATGTTTACACCTATTATTCCCCAGAGGCTGGATTCCTATTATTGGCTGTGACCTTTTGTGGAAATACAGGAGTCTCCCTAATTAAAAGGGAAAACAATTGGCAGAGGCATAGTGATGTCTAAAATCATAGAACAGGAATAGCTTGTGAACATTTGAACCCCGCGATGCCCTTCTAGCCTTACTGTATGGCCCAACACTACTTTTTTTTAAAATAGTGGTTATTTTTTGTAATTACCAGTACTTATGGTACTGCAAAGTCCACATGAATTGTATCTTTCATGTTTTCTGCCCTAACATTCTCCTGTGGATTGTGTGTTGTACAAGTTGGGGGCGGAAGGGGTAACAATAGCAGTCATGATAAACTTGGGGTATGTCATGTCACGTCACGTCACGTCACAGGACAGGAACAGCCAATGATGCAGTGGGAAATAATTCTTGCTATTCTGTTACTGAAAGAATACACCAAGCAGACCAATTATATTTGCACTAAAAGACTTATTTTTGTTCATCTACATTTGCAAATTAGGATTTTGTTTTTAATCTTCTTAGGCTATTACCAAGGATATGTTCGAAGAGGCACTCCGAGCTCTTGCAGATGAAGACTTCTTAACTGTGACTGGGAAAACTGTTCGACTGCTTTAAATACATAAGTACTAAGAACTTAAAATCAGTAATGTTTACTTCTGATCTTGGCTTACTGAAACTGTTTGACAGATGTATTTTACATTATTTTGCTTAATTATATCTCATAGCCATTTTTAAAGCTATTTTTTCGCTTTTGTATTGCCAAGCTTACAGTAATGTCTCTTAATAGCATATTCAAAATCAAAACCAAGGCAATCAGCTAACACCACTGCCAGAGTTGTAAATAACTGATTAAAATTATACACTTTTCATGTATGGTAATAAGCAGTTGCCATTTTAGAGACTGAGGAAATGAAATAATTTGGATGAAGATGTTGATGAAGTAGTGTAAAATGTTTGATTTGTACCATCAATAAAAGTTTGCATTAACTGCTTTTTCTGAGAAGTTTGTTTGAAATGGAGATGGAACCTCTCTACTTTTCAGAATGGAAGTCAAAAAATTTCAAGTAATTTTGACTTGTACCAATGCTAGATTTTAAGCTTGAGCCTAATACACAAGATGGAACATTAAAATACCAAACCTTTACTATTGTGGCACGTAGATTTGACGTTCCTGCCACCTGATGGAGTTGAGAGACAGAACACAGACAATTCATCGAACTTGATTTTTGGCTGTTGATGAATGCAGCAAAGCCTGTTGTAGGCAGAAGAGATGAGTAACACTAGTAAAATGGATTGAAGCCAGCAGACACGCCCTGTTGCATTCGAGATATGAGTAAGCTTTATAAACTGAAAGCCTGGATTTTCTGATATTAGCAGGTTTTAGACCAACTCAAATGAACTTGTGTTCTTTGCACCAGTTTTTCCTGAGGAGCTCATTAGCATAGCTTCCTATGCAGCTTCAGACATGTGTAGGGATTACACTAATGGAGAGCATGGAAAATTGCAAGCGAATGATATTTAAAGGGAATGGGACAATTAAAGGAAAGTGAGTGACAACATTCTGCAGATCCTCAAAAGACATCTCAACCCATTAGTTGCTTTCTGCCAAGGCAGGAAGGGCAGAGAACTATGCAGTCACTGGCAAAAACAAAGGGAACAGAATCTATAGGTAGGTACGAGTCTGCAGGACCATAATGGTGCAGCCCAGCACCTACCCTCTATTTGATGACTGCCCTGAATTGGAGGTAGTGATGCCAAAGATGGTGGTCTTCTGGGCCATTCCACAGCACCACTCCTGTACGCTAGTATCGCAGCATGCCTGCAGTGCAGTGGAAACAGATTAGAGGATACAGCTAAGTGTTACCTTTACTGAATGTACCAGCCCTGTGCTGCATGGTAGCCTTGCAGCTGATATACCGATCTGCTTATACCATCCTAGAGCTCCAGCAGAAAGTTCTCCACGGTCACTGCAAGATCGATGTGCCAGAGCCCCCAGAAATAGTTGCCCACACCCTCCAAGATGCTACCAATCAGGATACATTGGTTGCTCCTCCTGGGATGGCTTCCTCCAGACAATGCCACTGAAAGTTAGATTTACTGTGTTAGGGGTGCTTCCAAGGAAGTATCTAACAGTATTGTTAGGCATTACATATCTTTGGGTCTACTGTCCCAGCATTCATGCCAACTGGCATAAAGGCTCATGACAGCCTAAGCAGCAGGCAGCAACAACTTGCATTTAAATAGTGTCTTTAACGTAGAAAAATTTCCCAAGGTGTTTCACAATTGTGTAATTAAACAAAAAGGAAAAAATAAAAAAAGTTAACAAATGATTAAAATAGACTTGCCTGTGATTTACTTTTTATTAGTGTTTTTTCCATTTGTAACCCAGGATGCCCATTTCGAATGGGTGTGATTTAGGTTGGACAAGATGCATTCCTGAACGGTGGAAATGATGTGCAGGATGGACATGTTCTAAATTAATACGAAATGAAGTGCCTGTCTAGTTGAGGCAGGCACTGCTGCTGGTCCCACCCACTGGAAAATGTGTCAGCATATAATCTGGGCAGAGTTCCTGCAGGGCAGGACTGCTGCCCAATTTACTTCACAACAATTAGCGAATGGCATAAGAAAATCCACACTGAACAGTGTTCTCAAACTGGTGACACTTACACAATTGGTTTAATGAAATTAAGAAAAACTGTATCGAAGCTCTTTATTATCTTCAAACCAGCCATTTTGGTATAGTCATATTTGCTTATAATACTACACAATCAAGTTTTATCGGCTGGGTACATACACATTTTAACCAGGAGACCACATTTTAAATCCCACCCTTGACAATTGCCACAGCTGACTTTCTATCACTTTCTCTGGAGTTGGTATAATAATGATCCTTTCCCCAACCTTCAGGTGTGACTATCTTGATCAGCTTAGATGGTGTCTGGAAATGTACCTTTTAGGTTTTACATTCACAAACTTCACATGTGTTGAATCTCAAAATGGGCAGAACAATGGATTAACACACTGACCTTTCACCCTAGGACCTGGATTTAAATCAGGTTGATGGGATGAAATTCTCTTTCCGCCAGCAGGAAGGATCCAATGTGTAATGAGTTTGGATAGTCTCAATATGGTGTACATAGAAAAAACTGCTCACAATATGCACTAAATTGGCAATTTTAAATAGAAAGCCTGTAATGATGGCCGGAGCAAGAAATGGAAATCTCGCACTGGACGCAGTTGAACTCTGAGGTTTGAGATGTTGAGATACCTTTTCAAGATAAATACTTAACATTAAAATAATTAACAACAGTTAAGGCTGAATTACATAGAATTTACAGCAGAGAAAAAGGCCATTCGGCCCAACTGGTCTGTGCCAGTGTTTATGCTCCACACGAGCCTCCTCCCACCCTACTTCATCTAACCCAATCTACATATCCTTCTTTTCCTTTCTCCCTCGTACTTATCTAGCTTCCCCTTAAAGGCATCTATACTATTCACCTCAACTATTCCATGTGGTAGCGAGTTCCACATTCTAACCACTCTCTGGGTAAAGAATGTTCTGAATTCTTTATTAGATTTATTAGTGACTATCTTATATTTATAGCCCCTAGTTTTAGACTTCCCCATAAGTGGAAACACCTCTACAACTACCCTAAACCTCTTCAGAACTTTAAAGACTTCTATTAGGTCACCCCTCAGCCTTCCCTTTTCTAGAGAAAAGAGCCCCAAGCTAGTCAGTCCTTTCTGATAGTTATTACCTCTCAGTTCTGGTATTCTTGTAAATCTTTTTTGCCAGTGCCTCTATATCCTTTTTGTAATATGGAGACCAGAATTGTACACAGTACTCCAAGTGTGGTCTAACCAAGGTTCAATACAAGTTTAACATAGCTTCCCTGCTTTTCAATTCTTTACATCTAGAAAAGAACGCCAGGGCTTTGCATTTTTTAATGGCCTTGTTAACTTGTGTTGCTACTTTTAATGATTTGTGAATATGTACCCCTAGATCCCTTTGCTCCACTACCCCATTTAGACTCTTATTTTCCAAGAACTATGCAGCCTCCTTATTCTTCCTACCAAAATGCACCACCTCACACTTATCTATATTGAAATTCATTTGCACTTACACGCCCTTCTGCAAGTTTTGAATGTCTTCCTGTATTTTGTCGCAGTCCTCCTCCGTATTAACTACATCCCCCAATTTGGTATTGTCTGCAAATTTTGAAATTGTACTTCCAATTCCCAAATCCAAATTGTTTATGTAAATTGTGAACAACAATGGTCCCAGCACCGATCCTTGTGGAACACCACTTCCCACCTTTTGCCAGTCTGAGTAGCTACCCTTAATCCCTACTCTCTGTTTTCTGTATTGTAGTCAGCTTGCTATCCATTCAGCTACTTGTCCCCTGACTCCACATGCTCTGACCTTAATCATGAGTCTACAACATTATCAAAGGCCTTTTGAAAATCCAAGTATATTACATCTACTACATCACCCTTATCTACTCTCCCTGATACTTCAAAGAATTTAATAAGGTTGGTCAAGCATGACCTTTTTTGAAATCCATGTTGACTTTTTTATTATATTTTCTGTTTCTAGATGTTTTTCTATTATATCTTTGAGTAAAGATGCCATTACCTTTCCTACCACAGACATTAAATTCCCTGGACTTGTTCCATCTCCATTTTTAAATATAGGAATAACATTAGCTGTCCTCCGGTTCTCTGGCACGATACCGTTTTCTAATGATAGTGCCTCTACTATCTCTTCCCTAGTTTCTTTTAATATGCGTGGTTTTATCCTCTCTAAGATTAACTAGTTTATCAATTATCTCCTCCCTTTCTATCTTAAATGTCTTGGTATCTTTTTTTGATCTCTCCTTCTAATGTCATGTCCACCCCATTAGACTCCCTGGTAAATTACTTTATGTTTGAGATCCCTAATACTTATAGCAGAAACATATGGGTTAAAGAGGTTGAATTTCACTTTTCATGTAAACCCCAAAGAAACAGCGTTAATGGCTATTTACGATGCGTCTCCGGGGTTCCGGCTGAAGTTATGGTGGGAGATTAGAGAACCCCTACAGAAATTCTACCCCAAAGACACCAATCATAGCTATATATTTCATTAGATTTCTAAATGGCAACAAAATCCTCGTGAAAGTGCTAATTGCAATTTTAAAAAAAAATATCGACTATGGTGGCAATTGCATCTGCCACAACATTTAGTACCAATTGAGAAAGATCTAAAAGTCATAGAAATAGAACTATGATTAAGAAGGTACTTGAAGAGGCATTTTGCTTTTCTCCTAGATACCACACCCCAAAACGTGATGAAATTCTAAGTACCACACTTTGGGCATCTTTCTAATTACAAGCCCGCACTGCCCATAAACCGAAACTTAATCTTATGCGTGAAGTATATGGGATAGCGTACTGCAGGGTAAACAATTCACCCTTATACTGATGGATTACACACTGGAAATAGATTACCATCATATAGACTCCTGGAGGAGGTTATGATAGAGGCAATGTTAAAGGAACAGGTTAAGCTGGAAGGTCTGATTTTAAATGTTGAACTCCATTTTTCATTGCCTTCTCCATCCCTTGATAAGGAGGATTTAGAGTCTAAGATTTGCAATGAATTTATCATCGACAAAGCAAATTGGCACCCCAGGGTTTGTTCCTGGGTGGCATATGGCATTTGTGAAATCATAAAAGATGACACTAAAATGACTCCACAGATCAAACAATATTCTGTGCAAATGTGATTCCAACTTTCTGTATCTCTTCATCCTCCTATGCCACTTTTGACAATATTGACCACTCCATCCTCCTCCAACTGGACACAGTACTCAAGCTTTGGTCTCAACTATACAGTTTTAGTATGACATTTTCTGATTTGTATGCTACTGTTTTGTTTATATAGTTTAGTATTCTATTTGCTTTTTAAATTTCTGCTCCATAGTGAATGTAAAGCGCCACGTCAATTAACACCCCCACATCTCTTTCAACTTCACTGTTAGCTATTTGAACACCATTCACAGAGTACATATCCATTTTTCTTCCAGTGTGCGATACTTTACACCCATTCACATTGAATTTCATCTGCCATTGGTCTGCCCACTTACAAAGTTTATCTACCTCATTTTGTAGGTCCTTGGTTGCCTCTTCTGATTCAGCTGCCTCCTCTAGTTTAGTATGCACTGCGGATTTGACCAGTTGCATTGAATTTCTGAATGCAGGTCACTAATAGATATTACAAATAGTAGGGGTCATAACTTCAAAGCCTGGGGGACTCCACCCAGTACTTCCGCATCCAAGCATCTCTTCCCTAACAATTATCCAGTGACTGCTTTGTACCCTTAAGCCAATTTCTTTTCCATTTCCAGGTTTTACTTTGAAGTCCCCTTCATTTTAGCCTTTTGTGACTGGTGGACACAGAATCATAGAAAGTTACAGCACAGAAGGACACCATTCGACCCATCGAGTCCATGCCGGCTCTATGCAAGAGCAATCCAGCCAGTCCCACTCGCCCGCCCTTTCCCCGTAGCCCTGCAATTTTTTTCCTTTCAAGTACGTATCCAGTTCCGTTTTGAAAGCCATGATTGAATCTGCCTCCACCACCTCCCCTGGCAGTGCATTCCAGATCATAACCACTCGCTGCGTAAAAAAGTTTTTCCTCATATCACCTTTGGTTCTTTTGCCAATCGCCCTAAATCTATGTCCTCTGGTTCTCGACCCTTCCATCAACGGGAACAGTTTCTCTCCATCTTCTCTGTCTAGACTTTTCATGATTTCCCGGATTATTGAAAAGAGACTGATCATAATCCATTTAAATAAGGAACTATGTCGATTATTTTTTTTAAGTAGGTGACGATTAAAACCCAAGAAATAAGTGGAAAGTTGGCAGGTGTGCAAGAATAACACAGATCCGGTATTGGGAAGGGGAAGGTCAGCGGAGGCACAAGCTGCAAACTGGAGAGCAGCAAAACATGCGCACATCCGTCCGATCCCCCCGGCCCGGAAGTGACACACGCGGGCTTATGTGCGCGCTTGTGATCGTCACGTGAGGGCGGCGGTGGCGGCGCCGGCTTTTCCTTGGGCTCCGACAAAGATGACAGGCTGCCGAGGTCCGAGGGGAGACCGGGGTGGGGAGGAGGAGGAGGGAACGCGCGGCCCGGGACACTCGCAGTGATATCAGCACCCGTGTAACATGTCAGGAGTAGCCTCCATTCTGAAGTGTGCGGGCTTGGGGCTCCGAGCGGGGCTGGGTCGGGTCGGGCCGGGCCGGGCCGGGCCCAGCTCGGCTGCGCCGCGGGTGTTTAGTTCCCGCCGGGGGGCGGGGAGGAGCGAGTAAGGTCTGGAGGGAGGGTCGATGAGAGTCTGTATGTAACCCGAGAGCCGTGGCTCTCGCTCACCTTTTCAAGCGCTGCCCGGCCTCGACACTCCGCCGAGGGCCTGGGCCGCCCCGTGTGGGACTGGTAGCGGGGAGGAGGCCGAGTTGAGCCCCGCGGCCCCGAGCTCGATGCCACTGTTGCCTTTTAGAAACCGGAAGTTGCATGCTGTGTGCTTGGTTCCTGTGGCGGTGTCTCTTTGTACCTGATTTTATCAGACTCCGCTTTTTAACATGTGTACTTTATGGGGACGGGAGCAGTTTCCTTGCTACACGTGTTTGTAATAAATACTCTCACGGGCCTATAATACCGAGTCGAAAGCCCTGCATTTTTTTTGGCCTTCGCGTGTTTGGCCTACACGTCTTTCGGGCCACCGAAATATGAGAAATTGTTCTCCGTGTTGGGTTTCAGGTTCCGTTGGGTGCTGCGAACTCTCGTTTGATGCAGTTTTCGTGGTTTCCTGTAAGGTGTCTAATGCTGAAATTAGTGTTTGGCGATAGTTTATTTACAAACTCTCCTGCGACGTATATCATTTGCAAATACAGCTGTGGTAAAGAGGAAGTAGTTACACTATATTTAGCAGCTAAAACCTTTTTGGGGGCAACATTTGTAACTTTGCTGTTTTTTTGTTTTTAAAGGATACGAGTTTCATGTCTTACAGACGAGCATTTGACGCTCTAGTTTCATCGTAGTCTTTCTCCTTTTCTGCATATTTTTGGTGGGCTATGTATAGTTACGAGCGTGTTGAGATTTATGATGGACATAAGGAAATCAAATTCATGAAAAATGTGAACGTTAGAATTAACGTTCCAACTCATTGGTCAGAGAATAACGAATTTAACATGAAATTATGTTAAATTTGGTTTTGTAAATATTTTTGATAAAGCACATCTTAAAAAGGATAGTTATCGTTTACTAGGGGTACTTTACATTAGCATCTTTTCAGTCTAACAGCTCGTTCATGTAGTTTCCTGTTTCTGCCTCCTGAAGTATTCTCTCCCTGCAGTCTTCCCTATAGCAGCTTGATAGTGGCAGGCAAGCGTCACCGTCGGTCTTGGACAGCAATTGTGATTTCTGTGACTTCATTTTATATAAAAATGCACTAAGGTGGATGCAAAATATTACTTTCAGTAAGTAATTGAAAATATTGCAGTCTAAATTCTAAATGTATTCTGCCTCTGTTCAATGTAAGATTTTTTTCTATCAAGGGGTCATGAAATAATTGTTGCTGGGCTGTGATCTGCAGTCTTTATTCATGGAGAATTCAGATGGAATGTTAACTAGTTTGCAGTAAAATAGTGTGTTGGGTTTCAAAACTCATTTAAATATTTAGCCTTTCAGTGATGTAGTGTTTAGATTGTGTGGTTGTAGGTTTTGTCCTAGCAGTGGCTGATACTTGAACCAATGGTATGTGCTGCCAGGTAGTATGCAGTATGTTGGGCAGAGATGCTTTTCATTGTTTTGCTTTGTTAAAAGCATACTTCATTGGCTGAGCTGCAAAGCAATAGTAATGGCCATTTGTGGAGAATTGAGGTATGTGTACATGTATTGTAAGGAAAAAGGACAAAGTAACTCAAGATTCTGTTTTCTTTATTGCCTTTGGAGCCCAGTGTTCTTTATGGGTATTGATAAACCAAGCAATAAAAGTGATAACAATAGTGTTCAGGCTAGCTTATCAAATGTTAGACTGTTTCCTCATTAAGTTGTCCTCATGGTTGTATTTAGTGTTATGTACTGGAAAAATGCATGGAACTGGGAAGATATAGTTTATTGTGTTGCCTCCCAGGTGCTAGGATAAGAAACTTAATGTAAGGTGGGGAAAAAAAGTTCATATGGGACCCAATGACAGATTTTGAAAAGGGAGTTTGAGGATTTGGGTGCTATATTATACAGCAAGGGTAGTAAGGTGCTTAAACTTCTGCTCTCATTTAAACAGTTCTAATCTTGAAATTGCTCCTGGTGTTAGGCCAGTTATAGAGAAGCATAGATATATCAGAGTGGCTTCAGATATAGTATCATGGTCAAGTGCACTGGGCCAAGTTCTGGGCAGGTGTAATGGACAGTCCTGAACCAAACCATCTTGCAAGGAGGATAAATAGAGTAGTGGGGAGGATTTAAACCAGTAAAGCACAGGGAAGGACAAATCAAAACTGCAGAATAGTTAACATAGGGAGAAAGGAAAAATATTGGTAGCGGAGGTAGGTAATGAGGTTAAGTAAGATAAATTAAGAGGAAAAGTAGGTGGCAGAAAGCAATCACTCCAGCAATGTCATTAACTATGAAAGACTGGGGGAACTTTGGCCATATTCCCTACAATGAGGTTAAAGGGTGATCCAATTTGAGATATTAAAACATTGAAGGGAATTGACAGTGACTTGTGGAACTGTTATTCCTCCATTCAGAGAATCCAGATCAAGAGGGCACAGTTTGAAATTGGCTTGTTAAATGTAAATTTCTTCCATAGTGTCGCATGTGGAATGCACTGTCCACAAGACCATAGATGCAGAATTAATTAAGGTTCTTAAAAGTAAGATAGATACTTAGAAAGTGAGTATTAAGGGATTTTGAGAGTGCAGGAAATTGGGATTAAAAAGTTAAAGAGCTGCTGGATTATGCGAGAGTTTACAGAAATGGTTTAGGGTGTCTCGTTTGTGACTTCAGATGTAAATGGATGTCCATTGTGCTATGTTGCATTGCCGTAAGAATATTTTCATGTAACCTATTCTATTTGAAAAAGGGTGTATTGGGTAAATCTTTTCATAGAATCATAGAAAGTTACGGCACAGAAGGAGGCCATTTGGTCATCGTGTCCATGCCGGCCGAAAAAGAGCTATCCAGCTTAAGGTTATGGCACTTCAAATGCTCATCCAAGTACTTTTTAAATGAGTTGAAGTTTCTGCCTCTACCACCCTTTCAGGCAGTGAGTTCCAGACCCCCTGGGTGAAAACATTTCTCCTCAGCTCCACTCTAATCCTTATACCAATTATTTTAAATCTATGCCCCCTGGTCACTGATCCATCTGCTAAGGGAGCTAGGTCCTCCCTATCCACTCTATCTAATCCCAACATAATTTTATATACCGCAATTAAATCTCCCCTCAGCCTCCTTTGTTCTAAAGAAAACAAACCCAGCCTATCCAATCTTTTCTCATAGTTAAAATTCTCCAGCCCTGGCAACATCCTTGTAAATCTCCTCTGTACTCTCTCTAGTGTAATCACATCTTTCCTGTAATGCGGTGACCAGAACTGTACACAGTACTCAAGCTGTGGCCTAACCAATGTTTTATACATTTGTAGCATAACGTCCCTTGTCTTATATGCCTTGGCTAATAAAGGAAAGTATGCCTTTTTAACCACCTTATATATCTGGCCTGCTACCTTCAGGGATCTATGGATCTATCTATCTTTGTTCCTCTACACCCCTCGGTATCTTCCCATTTATTGTGTACTCCCTTGCCTTGTTTGCCCTCCCCAAATGCATTACCTCACACTTCTCTGGATTGAATTCCATTTGCCACTTTTCTGCCCAACTGACCATTCCATTGATATCTTCCTGCAGTCTACAGCTTTCCTCCTCACTATCAACCACTTGGCCAATTTTTGTATCATCTGCAAACTCCTCGATCAAGCCCCGGACATTTAAGTCCAAATAGTTAATATATACCACAAAAAGCAAGAGACCTAGTACTGAGCCTTGTGGGACAACACTGGAAACAACCTTCCAGTCGCAAAAACACCAGTCAACCATTACCCTTTGCTTGCTGCCACTGAGCCAATTTTGGATCCAACTAACCACTTTCCCTTGGATCCATAGGAACAGGAGTAGGCCATTCAGTCCCTCGTGCCTGCTCCGCCATTTGATAAGATCATGGCTGATCTGTGATCTAACTCCATATACCTGCCTTTGGCCCATAGCCCTTAATACCTTTGGTTGCCAAAAAGCTATCTATCTCAGATTTAAATTTAGCAATTGAGCTAGTATCAATTGCTGTTTGCGGAAGAGAGTTCCAACTTCTACCACCCTTTGTGTGTAGAAATGTTTTCTAATCTCATGGGCTTTTACTTTTTTGACCAGTCTGCCATATAGGACCTTGTCAAAAGCCTTGCTAAAATCCAGGTACACTACATCAAACGCATTACCCTCATCGACCCTCCTTGTTACCTGCTCAAAAAATTCAATCAAGTTCGTCAGACACAACCTTCCCTTAACAAATCCATGCTGACTGTCCTTGATTAACCTGTGCCTTTCTAAATGACGATTTATGCTTTTGTCTTTGGGGCTCTTAAGAAAATTATCAAATGGCACAGGTTAATTGTTCATAAAGTTTGAAGCTCTGATAGTTGAAGTATTGAGGCACTAATAGTTTTGGCACGTGGATGGTATTTCTGAAGCCTGTGAGGTGATTTAATGTAGTGGCAGCATCCGTTCTAATTTTATCAGGCTCTGTTTCCTCTTTGCAGTCTGCCTGCACCATACACCTCCATGCTTGTGACCTTCTCAAAGACTTCGATGAATGTTGCTCTTTGACTATTTGTTAGGGGAATGAGAACATTTGGATATAAGACTCTTATTTTGCTAAATTGATAAGCACCTCTGCACAGCAGTGCAGCTGAGGTTGAGAACTCGGAGTGGGAATGAAACCGCCTATTAGTGCCGTCACAAAATTATATTTTGACGTACCTTTCTAACATCTGAGACTAAGTCAGTTACGGAGGAAACCTTCAGCAGACGCTGTTGTTTCTGGAGACAACTCACAAGCTCCCTTATTGTATCTAGACCAGTTAATTTTTTAAAATTCCATAATATTTCCAATTCATAGTAACATTTGTGCATCATATTTTCTTGCATTTTAGCATTCCATGACTACCTATTGTGCTTATTATAGAATGAAAAGAGTTGGGCTTTTACCCTTGTTCACTTTTCTAGTTGGGCAAACCTGATATTGAAAGTTCCTAATTAACATGTCGACAGTGCTATCAAGCGGCATTTACTCACTAATAACATGCTCTCCGATGCTCAGTTTGGGTTTCGCCAGGACCGCTCTACTCCAGACCTCATTACAGCCTTGGTCCAAACATGGACAAAAGAGCTGAATTCCAGAGGTGAGGTGAGAGTGACTGCCCTTGACATCAAGGCAGCATTTGACCGTGTGTGGCACCAAGGAGCCCTAGTAAAATTGAAGTCAGTGGGAATCGGGGAAAACACTCCAGTGGCTGGAGTCATAGCTAGCCCAAAGGAAGATGGGTATGGTTTTTGGAGGCCAATCATCTCAGCCCCAGGGCATTGCTGCAGGAGTTCCTCAGGGCAGTGTCCTAGGCCCGACCATCTTCAGCTGCTTCAATCACTGACCTTCCCTCCATCATAAGGTCAGAAATGGGGATGTTCGCTGATGATTGCACAGTGTTCAGTTCCATTTGCAACCCTTCAAATAATGAAGCAGTCCGTGCCTGAATGCAGCAAGACCTGGACAACATCCAGGCTTGGGTTCATAAGTGGCAAGTGACATTCGTGCCAGGCAATGACTATCTCCGACAAGAGAGCCTAACCACCTCCCCTTGACATTCAACGGCATTACCATCGCCGAATCCCCCACCATCAACGTCCTGGGGGTCACCATTGACCAGAAACTTAACTGGACCAGCCATATAAATAGTATGGCTACAAGAGCAGGTCAGAGGCTGGGTTTTCTGTGGCGACTGACTCACCTCCTGACTCCCCAAAGCCTTTCCACCATCTACAATGTAGAAGTCAGGAGTGTGATGAAATACTCCACTTGCCTGGATGAGCGCAGCTCCAACAACACTCAAGCTCGACACTATCCAGGACAGAGCAGCCCACTTGATTGGCACCCCATCCACCACCCTAAACATTCACTACCGGCGCACAGTGGCTGCAGTGTGTACCATCCACAGGATGCACTGCAGCAACTGGCCAAGGCTTCTTTGACAGTACCTCCGAAACCCGCGACCTCTACCACTTAGAAGGACAAGAGCAGCAAGTACATGGGAACAACACCACCTGCACGTTCCTCTCCAAGTCACACACCATCCCAACTTGGAAATATATCGCCGTTCCTTCATCGTCGCTGGGTCAAAATCCAGGAACTCCCTTCCTAACAGCACTGTGGGAGAACCTTCACCACACAAACTGCAGCGGTTCAAGAAGGTGGCTCACCACCACCTTCTCGAGCAATTAGGGATGGGCAATAAATGCCAGCCTCGCCAGCGACGCCCACATCCCAAGAACGAATAAATAAAAAAATATATGGGGTTCCCCCCGCCCCCGGTATTGGCTTTTTGGGTGCTGGTATCTAGCCCAAGTTACCATTCTTCACGTGAGCCTAGCCAGTACATTTGTCATGTCAATGTAAAGTGGTCTTTTCTCCTCAATCGGCCTCTAACTTTATTAGGATGCCTCTCCCCACTTTTGTGGTCTCTGACTGACAATGCCAACAGAAGTATGTAGGTAGCTTCCTTGATTCATATGTTGGAACAATGAACGAAGTGCAAGTTTTTCTAGCACCTTATCACATAAATGCGGTAACTGTTACATAGGCAATGGCAGCCATTTTGTGTACAACAAAATCCCACAAATAGTAATGGAGATCAATAACCAGTGCCACATTTTTGGATTTCTGACTTCACCATGAAAAAACCTTGTGATTTTTATATTAAAATATTTCTTTAAATTTTGCTGCGAAGTTTGCAGGGCAGCCAAATGCTGGGAATGCAGATTAGACTCCAGATGAAGCATCCTTCAAGCAATGTCATTTAAAAAAAAACACACATTCCAGTAAATATCCACACATTAGATGGATGTCCTATTCGTTCGAGCTCAGCAGCAATTAGCTTCAAGGAGCGCTCACCTGTGGGGAGGGGATGGAAGCTGGTTCTGGACAGTAGGGGGTCAGAGGTTAAGCTATTGGCTTCCTGTCCAGCTATGGAACACAAGAATTGGGGAATATGTGGTTCAGTTTGGTAAAGCCTAGCAAAAGAAAGCTTTGTCTTCAGATTGTGCTGGTCAGATTGAGAAGGCTGACCAGGAAAAGTGAATAGTTAGCCTGCTGAAGGGGACGGTGTAGCATGTTTTGTTTTTCTATACTTCAAGGTTTAATGAATTGCGTTAGTTGGGTAAGATTTGCTGTAAGTGTTAGTCTATATATTTTCATTTCATTGTAAAATAAACCAGTTTGATTTACATTCAACCTAGTCTTACTAAGCCCTTTTGGAAGATTGAGGAAGTGCACATGAGAATGTAATATCCAGTTCACATAACAAACAGGGTTTCATTGTTACATCCTTTGGTCATGCTCTTATGACTAGATTTTGAGCAGTGAAGGTAAATACTTAATCATAAGGGATGTGAAATCTGCTTGCGAGGGAATATCTAGTAGGGTCTGGAAATTTCTAACAACCAGTTAACTTTTTTAAAATGGGATTGATTGAGGGAAGAATGTGGGCCAGGACAGTGGGTGAATTTCCAGCTCTTCAGATGGTGGCCTGAGGTTTTTTTATATCCACCTGAACAAGCAGACTGAGCCTTTGTTTAACATCAGATCCCTCAGAACTGCACTAGATATTAATCTTAAATTAGGTGCCCAAGTCCTGGTGTGGAGTCCTAGATATGACTGTGCTAGAGACTGAGCCAAGCTGACGTGCAATGAGCCTCTTCCACTGACAGCTTTGACAGTTATTCTGTGTTTTAATAGTAGTCCCAACAAGTATATCTTAAGGTCCTTATCAATGGCTATCTTATGTGGCTTGGGTATGGTACTCACTAATGCTTCCCACAAGTGAAGGGTGCCACCTTCTGAGTGTCAATGTCTACTTTGGGCAATCCAGTTTACCAGTCAATGAAGGGTGTAATAGAATCTGGAAGATTTTCAATTGATTTAAGCTTATTAGTATACTGTCAGAGGCCATATACACATTTTAACTAATTTGTAGGTGAATTGGAAAGGAGATTTTTCATTGCATTGCTTTTGTCTGAAACCTTGGTCCCTTGGTGAAGGAACCAGTGAAGAAAAGTTGCTTCTACTCTACCCCAACAATGCTTCTTAACTCCAACTTCAAGGAGTACCCCTGTTGCACCAATTTGCTTTCACAGCCATGTAGCCTCTGAGTTTGTCTTTTTGGTACCAAACAGGGTGTGAGAAATGTGTATGTACAAGAGAAATCACCAGCTTTAAAGGAGTTGCTGTTTGCTTAGTTTCTCATTGTGGAGTTATATCATGAATCATAAACTCTTGGCATATTTTAATTCTAACAGAAGTATTGAACAATTAGAGCTGTCCTTATTGGCACTGAATACAGGCACTGCAAACCACATCTCTTTTTAAAGCTGGCAACCTTGAGCAGAGGCTACATAAATGATTGAGGTAGGAAATGGGGGTGAGCAAAATGGCTACTGTCCTTGGAATTGTACCCTTTCAGGAGAGAGGGGGTTTTAGGATGGAGTAACATTTTATTTCTTAATACTGGGTGGACTGAAATGAATATTAAAAACAATGTAAGGGAGGTTAAGAAACAATCATAAGAGCTTAAAATAAGGTAGAATAGCACGGAATATTAAAAAATATCGATCATTTCTACAATATATATATCCAGTAAGCAGATAAAAATGGGAATGGTGAGGCATTGAAAGATGACATATCAAGGAATAACAAATATATTAAATGAATTGTTTTCTGTGTTCACGGAGGAGACTAGGTAGTGTCTCCAGCATAGAATTCCTGGGAGATGGGGTTGCAGAGGCATTACTAAAAGAAATAAAGTTTCAGGTCTGGCAGTCAGGGTGATAGGTTGAGGAAGTTAAAGGAAGGCAAGGTTTCAGGCCCAGCTTGAGTTTTACTCTGGAGCAGAGAAGGCTTAGGGGAGATTTTCAAGATTTAAAAGGATAAATCAAACCCCAATAAACAAGTTTGCCCCAAACTCTAGAACCAAGGGACTTGGGTTCAAGCATAGATATTGGAAGATGTACAGACATTTAGATTTAACAACTTTATTCAGAGTGTGGTGTATGTGTGGAATGGACTGCCTGAGGAGGTACTGGAGGCAGATAGTGTGGAAAAATCTCGGCATATTGAGTAGATATGAAGGAGTAGGCAATTGAGAGGGACCAGACTGATGGATGAAAACCACCTCTAATTGCAAAGGTCCTAAAAGAGGTATGTAGGTAGTGTCACTCTAGTTCTTCGAATAAGTTCATAGCACAGTTTTACCTAATTTAGTGCTAATTGATATTTAAGAGGCAACAAAAATGTTGATGCATGTTTGGGTATGAGTGAGCTTTCCTCTTTATCAAACTCATTCTGTATCAGACCAGTGAGTTTCTATTTCTGGTATGAGGTATAAATAAAATGTTCCATTTCCCACAATTTTGTCTCGTTATCTGACCAGCAATGTGGCAATAATTGGATGTTATTTCTTTAAAAGCTGAGTGCGAGCAGAAACTGAAATATTTTGGATTTCGTTTAGTTTGATTAGTAACGGACTTGAGTTCTACATTGGAATGAACTGCACATTTCACAGAATAACTGACATGTAATGGTTGAGGGTAGTTTCTTAATTTCTCTGATATGCTTCTACAGCATTGGTTTACTAAATTGTACATAGAAACTAGGAGCAGGAGCAGGACCTTCGAGCCTGCTCCGCCATTCACTATGATCATTGCTGATCCCCCTATCTCAATACCATATTCCTGCTCTCTCTCCATACTCCTTGATGCCTTCTGTGTCTAGAAATCTATCTGTCTCCAATATATACAGTGACTTGGCCTCCACAGCCTTCTGTGGTAGAGAATTCCACCCCGAGTGAAGAAATTTCTCCTCATCTCAGTCCTAAATGTCCTACCCCGTATCCCGAGACTGTGACCCCACCCCCCCCCCCCCCCCCCCTCCAAAGCCAAGGGAAACATCCTCCCTGCATCCAGTCTGTCCAGCCCTGTTAGAATTTTATACGTTTCAATGAGATCTCCTCTCATTCTTCTAAACTCGAGTGAATACAGGCCAAGTCGACTCAATCTCTCCTCGTATGACAGTCCTGCCATCCCAGGGATCAGTTTGGTGAACCTTTGCTGCACTCCCTTTATGGCAAGTATATCCTTAGGTAAGGAGACCAAAACTGCATACAATACTCCAGGTGTGGTCTCACCAAGGCGCTGTACAACTGCAGTAAGACATCCTTGCTCCTGTACTCAAATCTTCTTGCAATGAAGGCCAACGTACCATTTGCCTTCCTGACTGCTTGCTGCACCTGCATGTTTGCTTTCAGTGACTGGTGTACAAGGGCACCCAGGTCCCTTTGTACATCAACATTTCCCGATCTATCACTATTTAAATAATACTCTGCCTTTCTGTTTTTCCTTCCGAAGTGGATAACTTCACATTTATCCACATTATACTGCATCTGCCATGTATTTGCCCACTCACTCAACTTGTCTAAATCGCTTTGAAGCCTCTTTGCATCTTCCTCACAACTCATGATCCCACCTAGTATCGTCAGCAAACTTGGAAATAACACATTTGGCTCCTCATCCAAATCATTGATATATACTGTGAATAGCTGGGGCCCAAGCACCGATCCCTGAGGTACCCCACTAATCACCACCTGCCACCTTGAAAAAGTCCCATTTATTCCTACCGTTTCTTGTCTGTTAACCAATTTTCAATCCATGCTGGTATATTGCCCCCATCCTGTGTGCTTTAATTTTGCATGCTAACCTCTTGCGTGGGACTTTATCAAAGGCCGCCTGAAAATCCAAATACACCACATCCACTGGTTCTCCCTTATCTATTCTACCAGTTACATCCTCAAAAAAAAAAACTCCAGTAGGTTTGTAAAACATGATTTCCCTTTCATAAATCCATGTTGACTTTGTCTAATCCCGTTGATATTTTCTAAGTGTCCTGTTATCACATCCTTTATAATAGACTCTAGAATTTTCCCCACTACTGATGTTAGGCTAACCGGTCTATAGTTCCCTGTTTTCTTTCCCTTTTTTAAATAGTGGGGTTACATTTGCCACCCTCCAATCTGCAGGAACTGTTCCATAATCTATAGAATTTTGGAAGATGACAACTAATGCATCCACTATTTCCATGGCGACCTCTTTTAATACTCTGGGATGTAGATTATCAGACCCTGGGGATTTATCGGCTTTCACTCCCATTAATTTCTCCAGCACTTTATTTTTTACTAATAATTTCCTTTAATTCCTCCTTCTCACTAGACCCTTGGTTCCCCAGCATTTCTGGGAAGTCATCCTCTTCCATGAAGGCAAAACCAAAGTATTTGTTTAGTTGCTCTGCCATTTCCTTGTTCCCCATTATAAATTCTCCCGTTTCTGACTGTAAGGGACCTACGTTTGTCTTCACTAATCTTTTTCTTTTTACATACTTGTAGAAGCTTTCAGTCTGCTTTTATGTTCCTTGCAAGTTTACTCTCGTACTCTATTTTTCCCCTCTTCATCAATCTCTTGGTCCTTTTTTGCTGAATTCTAAACTGCTCCCGATCTTCAGGCTTGCTACTTTTTCTGGCAACTTTATATGACTCCTCTTTGAATCTAATACTATCCTTAATTTCTTTTGTTAGCCATGGTTGGGTCATTTTTCCTTTTGTTTTTGTGCCAGAAAGGAATGTATAATTGTTGCAATTCATACATTCATTCCTTAAGTGTTAGCCATTGCCTATCCACCGTTATGCCTTTTTAATGAAGCTCCCCAATCTATCATAACCAATTCACTCCTCTTACCTTTGTTTAGATTTAGGACCCTAGTTTTGGATTGGACTACTTCACTTTCCATCTCAATGAAGAATTCTATCATGTTATGGTCACTCTTCCCTTAAGGATCCTGCACAACAAGATTATTAATTAACCCCTTCTCATTGCACAATACCCAATCTAGGATAGCCTGTGCTAAACTATTACAATCATAATGGGCAGCTATTCAGGAAAATAAAAATTTAAATAAAAATGTTTTAAGAATTTTTAGTTTGTATGTATAATCCAAAAGTTGTTGCTCAGCATTGTTTAAGTTTCATGCAAAGTGGAGTGCTCCTTGACTGGATATTTGTTATCTTGTCAAATGAATTCTATAGTTGTTACTATACACATGGGGTGCAACCACCACAAATTAGAAACTGTAATTATGCATCTATTGTAGAAATTGAGCATGATTTACTAGTTTAAATATTTACTTTGGTGTACAGCAAGTGCATTATGCAATTGTATAAAAAATTATAAATGGCCTCCAAGGATGAACTGAACTATATCTGAACTGATTTGATTGAATCCTGTAGGGCCAGTGTGGTTGAGCAACTTAGCACCAGTTCACTTCAGAGCTGGGACGTTGGATTGACTGTGCTGTTGGGATGATGCAAGTGAAGGTCAGCTGCTTCCTTGCTGGGAGGGAAAAGGCGAGGGAGAGTCACGTTGAGCATTGTTTGCACTTCATAGTGGTAATTGCAGCATAATACTGGCAGATACCTATGAGCAGGTCAGTGATACTTTTGTGAAAAAATATTGCACGACTCCGAGACCAAGGAGGATGGAGAGAACATTGAATTTAAGTCAGTATAAACTCATGGAATACAGTCTATGGAGGTTATGTATTTCAGGTTTCTGTAAGCTGTGAAAATACACAATTGCAGGAACTTTCTGGGATTGTGTGAAATCCACCTGAAATTTTTGTCCCATGTAGGCATGTGATTACTACGTATTACACTTGGCACATTGAAATGTGAATTCATTACTAGTATGAATTAACAGGATGTAATTAAGAAACTGCTGGATTTGCTAGTTGTATAAGATTTGTTACAAATTTTAATTGCATATCTCAATACCATATGTATTTGTATATTTTATGTAACAAAATGCAATTGCCTTAAGTGCAAATCAAGAATGACATATTTAATGTAATTAGGGTGCAATTTCTGTTGAAGCAAGTTGTAAATACTTTTTTAGTAACAAATGTAAAATTTGCAGGCATAACTTGGGGAATTGCATATTCTATATTGTGTTGCATTTGAAAGAATGTATAGGTAATTTTAACTTTTGGAGATGAGATAAAGGTAGTTCTGGTCTTTATCATTTTTTTGTTTACAACATATTTCCGACCTGGATGTTGGCTCATGGCGTAACAACTAATTAATTGTTTTATGTTGAACAGTTCCTCGCAATTTTTGTTTGTTGGAAGAGCTTGAAGAAGGCCAGAAAGGTGTAGGTGATGGAACTGTGAGCTGGGGCCTCGAGGATGATGAGGATATGACACTCTCGCGATGGACAGGAATGATTATTGGGCCGCCCAGGGTCAGTAAACTTACTATGTAATGTAGAGTTAAAATGCTGTTTTTTTTCAGTTGGTCTCTCCTTGTGCTAGACCTTGTAGAGAAAATTGTGCTCACTTCCCTGTAAAAGGGTTGATTTGCACCAATTTTGATGTAATCAGTACTGTTAGGGCCCTTTCAAAAATATCAATGCCAAAAAAATGGCTGTACTGTTGTCATGCTATGTAATATCTTACTGTTTAGTACTGTATTGATACCTTAAGCCAATGGGTAGAAGGTTCAGAGGTAGATGGTTAGTGCTTTGTAGAAGTCTTTGGGGCATCGGTGGCCCTCGTCTTGCTGTAACTAAGGCCCCCAGAACAACCTGCTGTGAAGGTATTGTGTCCTCAGCCATGGCAAAATAATCCTCTTCACACTGGCTGCCTTCGCTAATGTACTCTAGCATTTGAGGGGGCTGGTTGTAGGGCATGCACATTGAACTGTCCTGAGACAGCTCCCTTGCGTATGTATGCATCTGCTGGACCATTAATGCTGAGCAAGGGCTCTGACTGGCCACTGATCAGGAAAGCAGACCAAATTGCTTCAGTCTGTGAGGCCCTCAGTTGTCTGGAATCTAGCTTCAATAGATTGGAGTCCATAATAGAGAGCCTGGGGAAATCATGGCAGTTTGCAAATTTGGGTTGCCCTTTCCTGTTTTTTGCCCCTTCCACAGGGAATGCATAGATTCTCTCAGTTCATTATGAAGCTGCCATTTGCTCTATGTTCAACTACAGACCCATGCATACATCTATCCTGGTGTCTCAGGTGCAGCTAGTGGATTCCTCCATCAGAGCCACCATCTGACACATTCCTGGACACCTCATTGGCACC
The DNA here is from genome assembly GCF_035084215.1 of Heptranchias perlo. NCBI lineage: Eukaryota > Metazoa > Chordata > Chondrichthyes > Hexanchiformes > Hexanchidae > Heptranchias > Heptranchias perlo. Next base: position 60,818,172 of record NC_090327.1, read on the forward strand.
TTGACATAGGATTAGATACTGTGCAAGCATCATTCTTTTAATTGGCAGACCTCAGAACTGGGTTCTGTGGCTTCTCAGTCAAGGGCAGGAATCTTCTCCAGACAGCTACAGTTGAGTACCCATCAACAACCTTGCCGTCCTTACGACTCATGCTATGTGTCTCAACAAGTGGTTCCCACTAATGCTAAGCAGTTCATTGTAGGCAGGTGTCACTGAGCTGATGCTTGGTCAAGGGGAAGTGGGTGAGCTAATTACAGGAGGGAGGATGAGGGCCCTTGGTCCTGTGGATGCTGCTCCTTTTTGGTGTTGCTCAGGTTGCAATTGAGTGGCAGAGTCTAGTGAGACTTAATGCAAAAGACTTCCATGATGATACTTGGTATGTCTACTGGACTGCTGCTTTTGCATTTGCTCTTTTTTTTTTAAAGTGCAGATTCTAATGTTTTTCTTTCAGACTTGCTTTGAAAACAGAATATACAGCCTGAAAATAGAGTGTGGAAATACATATCCAGATGTAGCTCCAATTGTTAGATTTGTAACAAAAATAAATATGAATGGAATAAATAATTCCAATGGAATGGTGAGTAAACTATTACCTAATCTTTGTTTTGAAAACATTTGTTTAATGGCATATTGGCAGTGTTAGATATCTTAACTTTTTGCCTTTTGACCTTTGTTCATTTCTCCTGCCTTCTGACTCTCCCTTTGTATGAAAGAAACTTTATTTTCTCCCTTAATTGACTCTCGCTATATGTTGGCACACCATCCTTGACTAAGAACCTGGGTAGGTGATCAGCACCTACGTTGTTGTCAATGCTGCTTTGAAAACCAGCTGTTAAGAATGCACAAGGGAAGGTGAGGATAACTTCCTTCCTGTGTTTTTCCCTATCAATATGAGAAAATGCATGCTATGTATTTGGCAATGCCTAGAGATGCAGCTTTAATCTAGTAGGATAACTGTTAGGATCAACATCTATGGCTCTATATGCTGGATGATAGTACTCCATAACTCTTGGCTTTCCTTATAGTTCTTTTGTTCCCCTGCCAACCCCCGCCCCCCCCCCCCCCCCCCCCAAATCAAATATCAGCTTGGCTCAATTGGTAGCATTCTCTTCTGATTTTGAAGGATGTGGATTCAACCCTCCAGACCAGGACTTGAACAAATAATTAGGCTGGCATTCCATTGCAGTACAGAGGAAGTGCTGCAATGTTGGAGCTGCCATCCTTCATATGAAATGTCAAACCAAGGATTCGGGTAGGTAATGAAGATCCCACTAAAAGAAGAGCAGGGTGTTGTCCCAGGGTCATGGCTAACATTCCTCCCTTAACCAATACCAAAAACAGCTTAATTTGTAATTCAATTTATTGGTGCTTGTGGGTTATTGCTGTGCACAAGCATTTGCCTACGTAAATCACTGCACCTCAAAAGTGATTCATTGTATGTGAAGTGGTTTGAGATTTTAAGATGTGATAGAATCTGCATTTATGCAGCACCTTTTCACTGGAGTACTGCCATTGATATATGATGTGGAGATGCCGGTGATGGACTGGGGTTGACAATTTTACAACACCAAGTTATAGTCCAACAATTTTATTTTAAAATCCACAAGCTTTCGGAGGCTTCCTCCTTCCTCAGGTGAATGTGGAAATGAAATCCTCGAGGTTCGAGGATTTCATTTCCACATCTGCATATGGAAAGGGTGATCAGTTATGAAGAAGGGAAGAGCTTAGCTGATTCCTGGAATGCTGCTTTCATGGAATCCTCTGCTAAAGAGAATCAGGTAAGGACAATAAAATAATGAAGTAGTTGAGGTGCTTGAAGCAGTGTTGGTGTTTAAACTAAATGGTGTCTCTGTGCTTATGTTAAGATCATGAAAGCTGTTGCCGCTGTGCCTTTCACAACCTTTAGGCCATCCAAAAGTGCTTCATAACCAATTAAGTACTTTCGAAGTGCAGTCATTGTTATAAGGTAGGGAAATGTAGCAGCCAATTTGTGCACAGCATGTTCCCACAAACAGCAATGAGATAAGTGACCAGATGCAACGGGATCTTGAAAAATTGGGCCAGTGGGCCGATGAATGGCAGATGGAGTTTAATTTAGATAAATGTGAGGTGATGCATTTTGGTAGATCGAATCGGGCCAGGACCTACTCCGTTAATGGTAGGGCGTTGGGGAGAGTTATAGAACAAAGAGATCTAGGAGTACAGGTTCATAGCTCCTTGAAAGTGGAGTCACAGGTGGATAGGGTGGTGAAGAAGGCATTCAGCATGCTTGGTTTCATTGGTCAGAACATTGAATACAGGAGTTGGGATGTCTTGTTGAAGTTGTACAAGACATTAGTAAGGCCACACTTGGAATACTGTGTACAGTTCTGGTCACCCTATTATAGAAAGGATATTATTAAACTAGAAAGAGTGCAGAAAAGATTTACTAGGATGCTACCGGGACTTGATGGTTTGACTTATAGGGAGAGGTTGGATAGGCTGAGACTTTTTTCCCTGGAGAGTAGGAGGTTTCGGGGTGATCTTATAGAAGTCTATAAAATAATGAGGGGCATAGATAAGGTCGATAGTCAAGATCTTTTCCCAAAGGTAGGGGAGTCTATAACGAGGGGGCATAGATTTAAGGTGAGAGGGGAGAGATACAAAAGGGTCCAGAGGGGCAATTTTTTCACTCAAAGGGTGGTGAGTGTCTGGAACGAGCTGCCAGAGGCAGAAGTAGAGGCGGGTATAATTTTGTCTTTTAAAAGGCATTTGGACAGTCACATGGGTAAGATGGGTATAGAGGGATATGCGCCAAGTGCAGGCAATTGGGACTAGCTTAGTGGTATAAACTGGGCGACATGGACATGTTAGGCCGAAGGGCCTATTTTCATGTTGTAAACTTCTATGATTCTATGATTCACCTGAGGAAGGAGGAAGCCTCTGAAAGCTTGTGGATTTTACAATAAAATTGTTGGACTATAACTTGGTGTTGTAAAATTGTCTACAATTGATATATGAAGAATGGCAAGGTCCTTTGTAATTCATCTGAAAGAACCCAGTATTCTAAGAGATTCTGTCTTTGCACCATTACTTCACTCAAGGTTGGGGTGATGTACACAATCAATTGTAGAAGTTATTTTTTTATATCAGGAAGTAGTCTAGTTTTGGATAACTAATTAATTTATAATTCATTCCCTGCTATCTGCTGTCCTATATATTCATGGGTAATAGGTAGTGAAAATGGGAATGATCAATGAGAACTAGTGCAGTGTCATAGAGGAAGTCATGTGAGGAAGCTGACTTGCTTTTCTCATTGATATAATTGCAATCAGCGCATTATGTTGGGAATTGAGGGCAAACTCATATCCTCCCATGGTGTAGCCCATTGGGACTCGTGCTGCTGCATCATTGTGATTTCTCCATTCTTCCCAAAATCTCATGACTGCCGAGGAAACGTGACTGCAGTGTGAACCTAATACTGTTTAGGATTTAAAATTTGGTCCAAAACAATAGATATTATTGGTTTTATGCCTTTTATAGAATGTGAATAAAATGCAAATCCTTGGTTAAGCCAAATTATATTAATCTATGTGATCAGGTTTTGGCTGTTAAAGGTAAGTAGAATCCTTTTCATGCTACAGAAATTCACAAATTGTAGATCTACATTAAGCTAAGAAGGATTTGAAATGATTTACAGAACAATTATCTGACTAGGTCCCAGCAGGCAGAAAGTAGTGGACAGTAATCTTGTGTAGTGAGGTTAATTCTGGGGAGCTTTGATGGAGTTCAGCAAACTAAAATAGAATAGTAGTTTTACACAATCATGAGAATATATTTTGAATGGAAATTGAAATTCATTTTGGCACTATCTGATCAGAAGGTTCCACTACCCTTTTTAGAATCCTAATTCAGGAAAAAAATTCAAGCAAGATCTTAAAACACTGAGGTATTTTTGTGTGTTCCATATAAAATTTGTCTTTTCTCTTTCCCTCTTTCCCCCCCCCCCCCCACGCCCCCTTCCATTGGTTGACCTGGCTAAAAAAAAATTCTCTGGCAAGCTTTCATTCTTGAACTATTAAATTTGAGAATCCCCTGATAGCTGTAAAGGATAAATTTAAATGTGCTGACCCTAGGTTACGATACCTCAAACTGTGATCTTGTGACTGAGTAGTAATAGTTTGCTTAAAAAACCATTTAGTTTATTGTACATGTGTGCATTTTACACAACCTTCAAATTTTTTCTTACAGGTGGATTCACGAAGCATACCAATTCTAGCAAAGTGGCAAAATTCCTATAGTATTAAGGCTATACTTCAAGATCTACGGCGTATGATGACATGCAAAGAGAATGTGAAGATTTCACAGCCCCCTGAAGGACAAACTTACAGCAATTAATTTTAATGGATCCAAAATCTTCTCTCTCAAACCTCACTTCCTATTCATGTCTTGTCAATTTTCCACAATACTAAACACCCACAAACAAAACTGAGACCTGGATATCTGTAAATCTTGAAATGTATGCCCACAATAATGTTCCCAGGCACAAATAAATTTAATAGTGGTGCAGAGTAACTTATTTTCTCATCACGGCAATGATGATATCAGTGATATAAAAGCCATTTGGAATCTTGGCTTTTACTTGCGTGGGGGGGGGGGGAGATGTGAAGACGAGGGAGTAAAACAAAGACATTTATTGCCTGATCATAGCAGAAATGTATGTTACACAAGATTATTGGTTAATAAAGGCAGTAGTTGGTGTATATAATGGCATGCTCTGGATCTTCTTGAAAAAGAGCTGTATTAAAAAATTTAGGTTGTCGTGTATGTTATGCAAACAAAACTCATTCAATAAGAATTGTTGGAAGTTTTTGCTCATTATTTTGCTGCATTGTGGTGCAGTTTAATTGTAATGTCTGTTGAGGATTGTTTTAATATTTGTATTTATGAAAATGACTTTGTTAAGCAGCTCTTGTGTATCAAGTAATATTGCGTTTGTTTACAGTCTGGTTCTACCAAAACACGCATTTGAATTTGCGAGAAAAGAATATTGGTGTATAGTTATGACTTTCTAAGATTAAAGTTAGTCTTGAAGATGTGAATAAGATGCAGTGAGATGCTTTTCGTTTCAGTCTCTGAATTGGGTAATAAGTAATTTTTGACCAAATGTTTTTTTTAAATGATCATTCAGATGGTTAGTTTGTAAGAATTTTTTTTATTGATTTTGGGTTTAAAAAAAATTAAGATTCATCTTAACCCTTTCAAAACAATTTTGTTCCCAAAGGGCAAAATGACCTGGCGAGCTAAAATGCTAGGCTGTCAGATTTTCCCTTTAGAATCCCATAGAAAAGTGATAAATTTCTCAGACTAAAAGCTGCTAATGATCCTGTCAAAAGAAAATCAGGTAGTAATGTAACTGTCTGAAGTTTACTTTCTCTTGTGAGGGTATCTCACCAACTTGCTGTAATTAATAAGACTGTTTCCCATTCAAGTTTGTGAGAAAACTTAAGGTGGGTGTATTCATTTAATAAACAGTAAAGTTTAAAACCTTGCTAAATCTTTTACATTTTTTGTTAAACAGACCATGGTGTTTTATGATTCTGCAGTTTAATATATTGACCAGCATACTACTTTCTACATAATTAGAAAAGTTGAATGTTTTACCCATATACTTGTACATTTTTTTTTAGATTTTCCACTAAGATAGTGTACTTCAGGACTTGGCTTTTTTTTCCAAATTTTTCTTCTCTTGCCCCATTGCCATTCTGACTGAGATGAGCTAGCCAATCACTGACCAGGTATTGAAACTGACCTGGCATAGTACTATATCATGCAATGTATTTACACAATGATCCATCAAGAGTGGCTTCCAGAACGGACTAATACTTGCATTCTGGCTACTTCAGGCCAGGGAGACCAAAAGCTTGGTCAAAGGTAGGTTTTAAGGAGTGTCTTAGGGAGGGAATGCAAGAACTTGGGACTGGACAGCTGCCAGCATAGCTGCAAATGGTGGGGCGAAGGAAATCGGGGATGCACGAGACCAGAATTGGGGAAATGCAGAGTTTTTCGAAGGTTACAGGGCTGGAGGAAGTTCCAGCGATTGGGAGGGTTGAGGCCATGGAGGGAATTGAACACAAGGATGAGAATTTTAAATATAAGGCTTTGCTGGCCCGGGAACCAATGTAGGTCAGCACCCACAGGGATGATGGGCGAACAGGACATGGATTTATATCTCCCCTTTCACAGCCAATGAATTATTTTAGAAGTATAATTGCTGTTGTTTAGGCAAACACCACAACCAACTTGCATACAGCAAGGTGCCATGAACAATAATGAGATCAATGACCAGTCAATCTGTTTTTGGTGGTTGAGGAATAAAGTGCCAGTTTTCCCATTTCAATTTGTAATCTGGTGTTTAGTTTCTTGAGGCATGGAAGCAGAAAAAAAGGTTTAAAATTAACCAGCATACACCACTTAACATTCAAAATTTTCCATAGAAGCATTACTCCAGACCCCTACCCCCGAGAAAGAGTGGTGTGGTCTGCTTTAAGTGTATACAATTATAAATTTGCTGCCTATAGACCTGATTAGTGCACTGGGTATTATTTATAGTGCATATTTGACTTTTAATGGGTCATTCAGCATATTGTTGAGGTTTTTTGCTTAATTATGCATGAGCAACAAATGCTGGCCTCGCCAGCAATGCCCACATCCCATGAATGCATAAAGAAAAAAGCTGTAACCCAATCCCAAGAATGTACACTGAAAGGGCACTCCTACAAATACGTTTTTTTTTAAAAAGGGGGAGAAATAATGAACTTATTTAGTGCACAACTAGTACAGAAGAGTTAATTAAATCCCCCAAAGGCTTAAATGGCACAATCCAGGTTACAGCACTTTTTAATCAGAGTTGAAAGTCATAGTTCAGCATGAATTGGAAACACTTTGGCTGAAACAGATTTTGTGCATTTCTTCCAATAAGAACAGTGCAGTAAGTATGTATAAAAATTAAAGTTCAGCTGTTTGTTATTTTCATTGTACAGTAATGTTTGTGGTCATACCAAAAAGCCAGTGTTGTGGGTACAATACTTTGACTAGCAGTATTGGAGGAGGGTGAGATTTTTTTTTTACTACGTTCAGCACGAAGGTGTAATGAAATTAATCTAATGGATGCAGCACTTAGAGCATGCTAAGTAAACTAAAGTATGTGAAATTCAGTTTCGTTCAGAACAGTAGAAAATGCATTTTAAATATAATGCTCCATTTTGCTGTAATGTGCATGATACGAAGTTTAATCTCGAACAGGTCTGCTATTTCCTTTTTTGGATTTTTGAAATACAATTTCATTTATAAATTTTTTTTTGGTGAAACTTGACCCTGAAATTCTATGTGGTTTGCACTGCTGTTACACCAATCAAAAAAAATTGTGTTTGGAGAGTTCCTTGGGTCAGCTCATTTGCATACCCATTGGTGTAAATCCTGTGTAACATGGGTGTAATCTGCTGGACTGCATGGAAATTTAACTGCAGTCTTTTGAAAAGATAGGTCAGTCTGTATATTTCAGCAGCAAAGTGGGGGACAACCAGGTAAGAAAAGATCAATGCTTGGTTCAATCGTTTGAGTCTTAGGTAACTTTATTGCATGTCTCATCAATCTTTTAAATCATACTTTGCAAGACTTATGACAGCATCAATACCAACAGTAAAGAACAGTGCAGAACTTCACTGACTCGGACCTCTAAGTCCTCCTGGAGCAGATTGGGTACTGGTGCCACTAAGCCAACCAGAAACAGCTCATGCCACCTGCAGTGAGGAGGCACTGTTGTTGAGTGCCAACTCCCTCAGCCATAGGACACCAGACCAGTGCCAGAAAAAAGTTTAAAGACCTCACCGGGATAGGCAAGATAATACACTGGCCACAAGCACACTCTTCACCTTATAACACTTGCGCAAATGACCCTTTAGAATGCACTCTGATTAAGCACATTATAACTTGGCATCTTGCACCATAGCCACCCAACTCCCCTAACAGCAATCACTTGCATGCACAACACTAAAATCCTGTCCTCTTTAAAGGGCCTATTTTAACCTCCCAACTGGCAGGAATGGGACGGGCAGGAGTTTTAAGATAGCGAAGTGGCGTTTGCGAGGCCTTCATCCTGCAATACCATTTTTATGCCTGAATTTAGGCACAGAAAGGCTGCCCGTCCCAGAGAAGCTGGAGCCTAATTTAAATGGTAGTGTCCCGTCCTACTGATGTCAACAAGATGCGCATACCATTTTAACCGCCGGCCCGAGTAAGACCTAAACAGTGCAATCAGCAGAAATTCTGGCCATGGGAGGCTAAGCTATATATTTTTATTAATTTTTAATGGTTCCCTGTGGGCCAGGAGAAGAAGGAGTGCTCTCAGCCCTACAAGGTTACCTTGCGGCTCTCCTGCCCTGGGCTTCCCTCGATCCCTAGATCGTGGACTTGCCAATTCCCATCTCTCCCTGCCCCCACAAATCTCACCTTGAGGACCGTTTCTGTGGGTTCCCAGTGGTGGCCTGACCCTACCACCAATTTTGACTCACCTCCAAGCAGTGAAGTCATTCCCACCGGCTTTGAACGGGAGTCAGAGTTGTGGCATATAAATGCCTGGAAGTTAAAATCTCAGGTCTCAAGCTCTGAGGGGCCAAATGGTTTGATGCCTGCTTCAACCCCTGATTCGCACCCTGAGTTAAAATCGGCCCTTAATAGTCTCAAATCCTCACATCTCTTCTACTCTTCCATGCCACTTGGCACACCCCTTAACTTCCAGCCTTGCCCTCATTAATTCTATCTTAGGAGAAATTGGTGCATAATGCTTGCCAGAGACAAGTCAATAGAGGGACATGCCATTCCCACCCTTAAATACCTCAGCCCCTTTGAGAGCAGGCCATGGATCTCATAGGGAGGTAATCAACTTTTATGGTGGGAGATGGCGAGGTTGGCGGCATATTGCAGGACCAGGTTAGTGACTCAGCACCTGCACTGTCACCCTGGCATCGCTGTGAAACACCACACAGCTACAATCTTCCACCCCCTTCTCTATCTTTAGTTCCAAGGAGGTGATGCTCACCCTCCTACCCTCTTTCCTGCAGATCCACCACAGCAACGGGGGGCTCAGGACGAGGAAGATGATGAGCAGCCAGAAAGAGATTTCTTCCTGGTGTATTATGAGGATGATGATGAGGAAGAGCATGATGAGGACCAGGCCACCCAAAAGTCCCAGCTACATGATACTGCCATCTCTCATGACAGCAGTACATGCCAACCCTCTTGCTTTCCCCTTCAAAGCATCACATCAGTGGAATGTGGGAGTAGAGACCAGGCTGCTCAGGATCAAGCTCCAGGGATGCAACTAGAATAGTAGCACTTTAAAGACTGTAACGCCCCGTTGACTGGATATCACAGTGTGTTAGCACATTTTCTTGTGACCTTCAAGGGCCTAGGTTTGAATCCAGCTGAAACCGATCAGATAAAAACTTTCCCCCTCTGATAGATTTAGAGATCCTATGTAAAATGGGTTCCTTGTAGATATGAGCCCACAATATAAAAATTAGCCACGGTCTCCTTTGCTAGCACAATGGGTAATTGTGTTGTACAACACTGAGCCATGACACCGGGAAACTCCCAAGTCATAAAGAAAGACTCACATTTATATAGCACCTTTCAGGACGTCCCAAAGCGCTTTACAGCAAATGAAGTACTTTTGAAGTGCATTCACTGTTGTAATGTAGGAAACACAGTAGCCAATTTGTGCACAGCAGGTTCCACAAACAGCAATGAAATAAATGACCAGATCATGCGTTTTAGGTGTTGGTTGAGGGATAGGTGTTGGCCAGATCACCAGGAGAACTGCCTTGCTCTTCTTCAAATAGTGCCATGGGATCTTTTACATCCATCTGAGGGGGCAATCGTGGCCTCAGTTTAACATCCCATCCAAATGACGGCACCTCCAATCATGCCGCACTCCCTCATTATTGCATTGGAGTGTCAACCTGGATTTTGTGCTCAAGTCTCTGGAGTGGGGCTTATCCTTCTGACTCAAAAGCGAGAGTGCTACTGCTGAGCCAAGACTGACATCCCTGGCCTGTGGCGTTAGTGACTGTGTTAAAATTTGCCTCAACTGGGATTTGACATTTCCATACTGGTGCAGAAGAGATGGTCTTCTGAAGTTAGAACTAAGGTTTATATTGTAGGAAAACTTGATTTTGCTTGTGGCTGTGCTCTCATCTGGGTTCTTGAAATGAAAAAAGTGTTCCATTCCCCAGCAATAACATGCCTCACCTTAATAAATATAAAAGGTGTCAATTTCTTCACTGTTTGCAGTGTATTAGTGGTGTATTAACAGCATGAGAAGTTTTTGTCGATTGGAAAGTCAGGTGGAAGCCATTTCCACCATTAGAACACTTTTCCTGAGTTCTCTCGCACTTTTTGAACCCACCATCATTGGGGTGGAAATTTGACCTAGTCATGAATGGACGCCTAACAATTAACATATTGTTAGGTGTCCATAGTGGCCGCCTAACAATATGTTAATGAGGGGACTATTAAATGGAAAGAAAATAATGTGGATGGAAAATGAAAGAGATCTGGGGGTCCTGATTGACAATAAATTGAAGCTATAGCAACAATGCTCAGTGGCAGTAAAGCAAATCAGATTTTTTTTTACATTAAAGCAAATCAGACGTTAGGATGTATTCAAACGTCAATATTGAGTTGAAATAGTGAGGTATTCCTGCCACTTTATAAGTCATTGGTGCAACCACACTTAGAACACCAGTTTTCCTTGAGTCATGTCTGGGTCTGTTGTAGACTAATTGATTGAGATTGATCACTATGTTAGTCAACGACTCCATTATGGGTATATCATGCAACTACATGGATGGTAGAAGGTGAATTAGATGGACCATGGTCTTTTTTTCATCTAGCAATTCCTATGTTACTAAATTACTAGGAGGGCTGTACCTCTGTTGACTCATCATCTCCTGACAATAAACAAACCTGGATGAAACAGGTTAATAGAAGCCATCGCCAGCCAGCTCTATTCATCTCAAGAATTAACCAAAACACATGATCCAGTCCCAAAACCATCTGCCTTTTTCTCCTTTAGAACCTTTGTGGTGGTGAGCATTCAGTGCTCTTTGCTGTTTCAATCAGGATCTTTTTGAACTTTTGAAGCTTCTGATTGCTTGGCTGAAGCTCTGAAAGTTCTTGTAGCTAAATGACTTCTCTGTTCAAGTCTACCAAGAAATGGAGGGACTCTGAGGAAGATCCCTTGTTACAAGAAAGCAGAACTGTGATAGATAAACAGAATGTTCAAAGAAGAAATGGTGGAGATAATTTAATTAGTGTTAAGTACACTCGGAAAGATCGAGAGAGTCTGGCATCACATGAGAGTCTGGATTATCTACCTTCTCACAGTGAGATTTATAAAAAATGGCTGCGAGAAATGCCTTACAGGTAATGAGCACAGTTATATTAATTTATTTTCACTTCAAGATTGGCAGATTTATTTTTTAAGCATGTAAATATATTAAAAAAGAATCTATTCCAGGGCTTATGTTAGGGTGCGACCTTTGGCCTCAGTGTCTTGGACGAGGAGCACATAAATCAGCGTGTGTTCTTGCACCTGACTGCTGTCCTGTGAGTCTGTTGGAAAATATGTGTGTGTCTTGTGTGGACATTGGCTGAGGACAGGACTGGGTTCAGAAAGGATGTTCTTCATGGTGGCATAACCTGCCAACGTTTATGCCTAGTTTCACGCATGAAGATTGGGCACTTGGGCAAGGTTCTGGAGGGTGCCCACTGTCCATAGGGCTGTATCCCAGCAGAAGTCAGTGCCTTTAGGAGAGGAAGGGAAAATAAGTTTGGGGGGGGGGGAGATTTTTTTCCCCAAAGATGTATAATTTTATTCTGAATATAATGACTTTAAGTACAAATGTTTACAAAAAGAATAATGTGGGGATATGGTGGTTGTAGTTTGTAATCAATCAGTCCCAATAAGCAAGGATTTTTCCTATAGTTATTTGGCTGCCTCGGGAAACTACTGGAGGGAATTCATACGACAGATTTATCAGATATTGTTAGGCACTGGTACAAAGGTTTACATTCAGCCACTTTGGAGGCAGTATGTATGCGGGGTGAGGGGGGGTGGTGGTGGGTAGAGGGGCTTTGGAGGAGGGGGCAGGGCTTATGGAGTTGATGTGTCTTTATTGGCTGGTTTACCATCATGTACTGTAGCATCACAATTAAACTGCTAACATACTGACAGGTAGGGAATCATTTTTATTTTAAAATAATTTTTCTTTTAGTTTATTACATATGAAATATATATATATATATACACATATATAATTCAAAGGTTTTTTGCTGACTGACGATAGTAGCTGCATTATACAGTACAACTTGTACAGTATGATAACAACCAGATATCTTTCAAGCTGCCAAATCTGTTGGATTGTTAATTCTAGGAAGTAGTTAGTTCTGATTTTTTAAATTGCTGTTTCTCCCTATGGATCAGTGGCTGTTTCTGGTTCTCTTTGCATGTGGGCAAAGCTGCTGCAAATCTCTTTGGATTTAAGCAGAACTGGCTGTAACTTTAATGTGCCCATCGTACTGTTCGCCAGATAGTAATGAAGTGCTTTTTGAATGGCCAACCTTATTGTCAATCATTAAAGCAGCTGCCAACTATTTTATTATCACATAATCATAGAATGGTTACAACGCAGAAGGAGGCCATTCGGCCTGTCGAGTCCGTGCCAGCTCTCTGCAAGAGTAATCCAGCTAGTCCCAATCCCCCGCCCTGTCCCCGTAGCCCTGCAAATTTTTTCCCTTCAAGGACTTATCCAATTTCCTTTTGAAAGCGACGATTGAATCTGCCTCCATCACCACCTCAGGCAGTGCACTGCAGATCATAACCACTCTCGCTGTGTAAAAAAGATTTTCCCTCATGTCGCCTTTGGTTCTTTTGCCAATCATCTTAAATCTGTGTCCTCTGGTTCTTGACCCTTCCGCCAATGGGAACAGTTTCTCTCTATCTACTCTGTCTAAAACCTTCATGATTTTGAATACCTCCATCAAATCTCCTCTCAACCTTCTCTGCTCTAAGGGGAGCAACCCCAGCTTCTCCAGTCTATCCAGGAAAATGAAGTCATTCATCCCTGGAACCATTCTAGTAAACATCTTCTGCACCCTCTTTAAGGCCTTCACATCCTTCCTAAAGTGCAGTGACCAGAACTGAACACAATACTCCAGTTGTGGCCGAACCAATGTTTTATAAAGGTTTATCATGACTTCCTTGCATTTGTACTCTATGACTCTATTTTTTTTTATTCGTTCATGGGATGTGGACGTCGCTGGCAAGGCCAGCATTTATTGTCCATCCCTGATTGCCCTTGAGAAGGTGGTGATGAGCCATCTTCTTGAACCGCTGCAGTCCGTGTGGTGAAGGTTCTCCCACAGTAGGGAGTTCCAGGATCTTGACCCAGCGACAATGAAGGAATGGTGATATAGTTCCAAGTTGGGATGGTGTGTGATTTGGAGGGAACATGCAGGTGGTGTTGTTCCCATGCGCCTGCTACCCTTGTCCTTCTAGGTGGTAGAGGTCGCTGGTTTGGGAGGTGCTGTCGAAGAAGCCTTGGCGAGTTGCTGCAGTGCATCCTGTAGATGGTACACACTGCAGCCACTGTGCGCTGGTGGTGAAGGGAGTGAATGTTTAGGGTGGTGGATGGGATGCCAATCAAGTGGGCTGCTTTGTCCTGGATGGTGTCGAGCTTCTTGAATGTTGATGGAACTGCACTCATCCAGGCAAGTGGAGAGTATTCCATCACACTCCTGACTTGTGCCTTGTAGATGGTGGAAAGGCTTTGGGGAGTCTGGAGGTGAGTCACTCACCGCAGGATACCCAGCCTCTGACCTGCTCTTGTAGCCACAGTATTTATGTGGCTGGTCCAGTTAAGTTTCTGGTCAAAGGTGAACCCCAGGATATTGATGGTGGGGGATTTGGCGATGGTAATGCCGTTGAATGTCAAGGGGAGGTGGTTAGACTCTCTCTTGTTGGAGATGGTCATTGCCTGGCACTTGTCTGGCGCGGATGTTACTTGCCACTTATGAGCCCAAGCCTGGATGTTGTCCAGGTCTTGCTGCATGCGGGCTCGGACTGCTTCATTATTTGAGGGGTTGCGAATGGAACTGAACACTGTGCAATCATCAGCGAACATCCCTATTTCTGACCTTATGATGGAGGGAAGGTCATCGATGAAGCAGCTGAAGACAGTTGGGCCAAGACACTGCCCTGAGGAACTCCTGCAGCAATGTCCTGGGGCTGAGATGCTTGGCCTCCAACAACCACTACCATCTTCCTTTGTGCTAGGTATGACTCCAGCCACTGGAGAGTTTTCCCCCTGATTCCCATTGACTTCAATTTTACTAGGGCTCCTTGGTGCCACACTCGGTCAAATGCTGCCTTGATGTCAAGGGCAGTCACTCTCACCTCACCTCTGGAATTCAGTTCTTTTGTCCATTTTTGGACCAAGGCTGTAATGAGGTCTGGAGCCGAGTGGTCCTGGCGGAACCCAAACTGAGCATCGGTGAGCAGGTTATTGGTGAGTAAGTGCCGCTTGATAGAACTGTCGGCGACACTTTCCATCACTTTGCTGATGATTGAGAGTAGACTGTTGGGGCGGTAATTGGTCGGATTGGATTTTTCCTGCTTTTTGTGGACAGGATATACCTGGGCAATTTTCCACATTGTCGGGTGGATGCCAGTGTTGTAGCTGTACTGGCACAGTTTGGCTAGAGACGCGACTAGTTTTGGAGCGCAAGTCTTTAGACTGTAGCCAGGATGTTGTCGGGGCCCATTGCCTTTACTGTATCCAGTGCACTCAGCCGTTTCTTGATATCACATGGATTGAATCGAATTGGCTGAAGATTGGCTTCTGTGATGGTGGGGATATCGGGAGGAGGCCGAGATGGATCATCCACTCGGCACTTTCGGTTGAAGATGGTTGCAAATGCTTCAGCCTTGTCTTTTGCACTCCCATGCTGGACTCTGCCATCGTTGTGTATTGGGATGTTCACAGAGTCTCCTCCTCCCGTAAGTTGTTTAATTGTCCACCACCACTCACGATTGGATGTGGCAGGACTGCAGTGCTTTAATCTGATCTGTTAGTTGTGGAATCGTTTAGCTCTGTCTATAGCATGTTGCTTCCGCTGTTTAGCATGCATTTAGTCCTGTGTTGTAGCTTCAACAGGTTGGCACCTCATTTTTAGGTACACTTGGTGCTGCTCTTGGCATGCTCTTCTACGCCCCTCATTGAACCAGGGTTGATCCCCTGGCTTGTTGGTAATGGTAGAGTGAGGAATATGCCGGGCCATGAGGTTATAGATTGTGCTGGAATACAATTCTGCTGCTGCTGATGGCCCACAGCGCCTCATGGATGCCCAGTTTTGAGCTGCTAGCTCTGTTCTGAATCTATCCCATTTAGCACAGTGGTTGTGCCACACAACACGTTGGATGGTGTCCTCAGTGTGAAGACGGGACTTCGTCTCCACGAGGACTGTGCGGTGGTCACTCCTACCAATACTGTCATTGCCAGATGCATCTGCAACAGGTAGATTGGTGAGGACGAAATCAAGTAGGTTTTTCCCTCGTGTTGGTTCGTTCACCACCTGCCGCAATCCCAGCCTGGCAGCTATGTCCTTCAGGACTCGGCCAGCTCGGTCAGTAGTAGTGCTACCGAGCCACTCTTGGTGATGGACATTGAAGTCCCCCACCCAGAGTACATTCTGTGCCCTTGCTACCCTCAGTGTTTCCTCCAAGTGGTGTTCAACATGGAGGAGGACTGATTCATCAGCTGTGGGAGGGCGGTAAGTGGTAATCAGCAGGAGGTTTCCTTGCCCATGTTTGACCTGATGCCATGAGATGTCATGGGCCAGGACAATACCCAGGGATGGTGATAGAATACTCTGGGACATTGGCTGAAAGGTATGATTCTGTGAGTATGGCCATGTCAGGCTGTTGCTTGACTAGTCTGTGGGACAGCTCTCCCAATTTTGGCACAAGTCCCCAGATGTTAGTGAGGAGTGAGACTGTTATTTTCAGCAAATAACTCGTACCGGCTACTTTTAAGAGATTTTAAGAGAAATCCTCCCTTTAAGAGATATGGGCTCCCCCTGCTGGTGGAAAGTGCATATTTCCTTGAATCCTCGTGTCAGGCCTGGTTTTTAACGCTGCTGTCAGGGAAGTACTCAGGCCAGATGAATGTCTCGTCGTGCCTGCGCAGGAAGCTCTGGGCGCGGATTAGTCGCGGACCGCGCTACCCGTGCCCGATTATTTGCCTTGTCCAATTTAACCACTATTTATCTTGTACTTGCATTCATATGTAAGAACATAAGAAATAGGAGCAGGAGTGGTCCATATGGCCCCACCATTCAATAAGATCATGACTGATCTTCTACCTCAACTCCACTTTCCCACCCTATCCCCGTATCCCTTGATTCCTTTAGTGTCCAAAAATCTATCGATCTCAGTTTTGAATATACTCAACCACTGAACACCCACAGCACTCTGGGGTAGAGAATTCCAAAGATTCAAAACCGTCTGAATGAAGACATTTTTCCTCATCTCAGTCCTAAACTGTCTACCTCTTATCCTGAAACTATGACCCCTAGACCCTCCAGCCAGGGGAAACATCCTCCCAGCAGCTACCCTGTCAAGCTCTCTAAGAATTTTATATATTTCAATGAGATCACCTCTCATTCTTCTAAACTCCAGAGAATATAGGCCCATTCTACTCAATCTCTCCTCATAGCGCAGGAATCAATCTAATGAACCTTCGTTGTACCCCCTTCTAAGCCAATTATACCCTTCCTTAGGTAAGGAGACCAAAATTGTACACAGTACTCCAGGTGTAGTCTCACCAAAGCCCTATATAATTGCAGCAAGACTTCCTTACTTTTATTCTCCAATCCCCTTGCAATAAAGGGTAACATACCATTTGCTTTCCTAATTGCTTGCTGTACCTGCAAGTTAACTGTTTATGTTTAATGTACAAGGACACCCAAATCCCTCTGAATACCAAAATTTACTAGTTTCTCACCTTTTAAAAAATATTCTGCTTTTCTATTCTTCCTACCAAAGTGGATAATTTCATATTTCTCCAAATTATACTCCATTTGCCACCTTCTTACACAATCACTTAACCTGTCCATATCCCTTTGCAGCCTCTTTGCGTCCTCCTCACAGCTTAGTTTCCCACCTAGCTTTGTATCGTCAGCAAACTTGGATACATTATGCTCAGTCCCCTCATCTAAGCCATTGATATAGATTGTAGATAGCTGAGGTTCAAGCACTGATCCTTGCAGCACCCCACTAGTTACAACCTGCCAACCTGAAAATGACCCGTTTATTCCTACTCTCTGTTTTCTGTCCGTTAACCAATCCTCTATTCATGCTAATATATTGCCCCCAATCCCATGAGCCCTAATTTTGTGTAACAATCTTTTATTTGGCACCTTATCGAATGCCTTTTGAAAATCGAAATATACTACATCTACTGGTTCCCTCTTATCTATCTTGCTTGTTACAACCTCAAAAAACTCTAATAAATTTGTCAAACACGATTTCCCTTTCATAAAACCATGTCGACTCTGCCTAATCATATTATGATTTTCTAAGTGCCCTGTTACCATGTCCCCAGTAATAGATTCTAGCATTTTCGCTACTATTGATGTCACCCTAACTGGCCTGTAGTTCCTTGTTTACTCTCTCCCTCCTTTCTTGAATAACGGGGTTATATTTGCTATTTTCCAAACCACGGGGACCGGTCTAGAACCTAGGAAATTCTGGAAGATCAAAACCAATGCATCAACTATCTCTGCAGCCACCTCTTTTAAAACCCTAGGATGTAGGCCATCGGGATTTGTCGGCTTTTAGTCCCATTAATTTCTCCTGTACTTTTTCTTTACTAATATTAATTACCTTAAGTTCCTCACTCTCATTAGACCCTTGGTTCCCCACTATTTCTGGTATGTTTTTTGTGTCTTCTACTGTGAAGACAGATACAAAATATTTGTTTAATGTCTCTGCCATTTCCTTATTCCCCTTGATAATTTCTCTTGTTTCTGCCTCTAAGGGACCCACATTTACTTTCGCTAATCTCTTCCTTTCTACATACTTATAGAAGCTCTTACAATCTGTTTTCATATTTCTTTCTAGTTTACTCTCATATTCAATTTTCTTCCTCTTTATCAATTTCTTGGTTATCCTTTGCTGATTTCTAAAACCCTCCCAATCCTCAGATTTATTACTTTTTTTTGGCATCATCGTAAGCCTTTTCTTTTAATTTAATACTATCCTTAATTTCTCTAGTTAGGCTCGGTTGGATCACTTTTCCCGTGATGTTTTTATTCCTCAAGGTAATGTATATTTGTTGAGAATTATGATTTATTTCTTTAAATGTTCACCATTGCTTATCTACTGCCATATCTTTTAATCTAATTTCCCAATCTACCTTAGCCAACTAGCCCTTCATACCTACATAATTGACGATGGGTGAATTGACCTGTACCACAGTGCCATGGTCAATTCGCCCATCCTCCCTGCAGTCTTTGTTCCTGTCTACACAGGTAGCAATTACCTCGTACCTGTTGGACATGGGCAAAGGCTGAGGCTCCTCCATTACTGCATCTGGGGTCCCCTTACCTGCCTGACTCGCAGATACATCCTCCTGTCCCTGACAGCTAACCAAATCTAAACCACTACCTAACCTAAGGGGTGTGACTGCCTCCTGGGTCAAAGTGTCCAGATAACTCTCCCCCTCCCTGATGCACCACAATGTCTGCACCTCGAACTCCAGCTTAACAACTCAGAGCCAAAGTTCCTTGAGTTGCAGACATTTACTGCAGATGTGGTTGCTTGGGATCACACTGCTCTCCACTAACTCCCACATGCTGCAGTTATGGCACATCAGCTGTACTACCATCTCTATCTAACCTTGTTTTATTTATTTAATTAATCAAAGTTTTTATGTAATTTATTCACTTGGTTTATTTTTAGTTTCTTTTAAAACAAATTAATTTATCTAGTTTAAATTATTAATTTAATAAAGTATTGTTAAGTTATAGGTTCCTATTTCCTAGTTTAAACCACTCCCCTAGCTTAGAGAGCAAAAAAATGTATTACTCATCAACTAATCAACAACCTCCTGTCCTGTGACATCACTGGATCCGGGAATTGTTTACCCAGCCCAATGGACACTACTGGAAAATCTCACGCTTTTTAAGCCCGGTTTAATTATTCTAGTTCTTTATCGTAGATCCTTACCTCAATATTTATCTTCGATACGTATCTTGGTTGCCTCCGGTTCTGCCGCTCCTTCCTCTCTGCGCTGATTCTGACTTCACTCTGACAAATTTCTGCCTGTGTTTGAGTTGGTCTTAGCTCCTACTGCTTCTAGTGTTGGGCCTTTGCTGCCGCCGCGCTTTATATCCCCGCTCCGCTCTCGCTCATCTCCCACTCCTATGTTTTGTAAGAGTTTTAAGCAAGAAGTTTATTAAATCTGTAATCTAAGCTTTCTGTAAGAAACTGATAACTTGGACCAGGGTGTAAAGGGCACAATTTCCACATTTGCAGATGATACATTACTTGGAAGTATAGTGAACAGTGAGGAGAATAGTGATAGACTTCAGGAGGATATAGACAGGCTGGTGGCATGGGCGGACACGTGGCAGATGAAATTTAACGCAGAAAAATGCGAAGTGATACATTTCGGTAGGAAGAATGAGGAGAGGCAAAATAAACTAGAAGACACAACTCTAAAAGCGGTACAGGAACAGAGAGATCTTGGGTTATAAGTACATAAATTGTTGAAGGTGGTAGGGCTGGTTGAGAAAGTGGTTAAAAAAGCATACGGGGTTCTGGACTTTATAAATAGAGGCATAGAGCACAAAAGCAAGGAAGTCGTGATGAACCTTTATAAAACACTGGTTTGACCACAACTGGAGTATTGTGTCCAGTTCTGGGCACCGCACTTTAAGAAAGATGTGAAGGCCTTAGAGAGGGTGCAGAAAAGATTTACTAGAATGATTCCAGGGATGAGGGACTTTAGTTACGTGGATAGACTGGAGAAGCTGGGGTTGTTCTCCCAGGAACAGAGAAGGTTGAGAGGTGATTTGATAGAGGTATTTAAAATCATGAAGGGTCTAGACAGAGTAGATAGAGAGAAATTGTTCCCATTGGTGGAAGGATCAAGAACCAGTGGACATAGATTTAAGGTGATTGGCAAAAGAACCAAAGGTGACATGAGGAAAAACCTTTTTGCATAGCATGTGGTTAGGATCTGGAATACACTGCCCGAGGGAGAGGTGGAGGCAGATTCAATCATGGCCTTCTAAAGGGAACTGGATAAGTACTTGAAAGGAAAAAAATTTGCAGGGCTACGGGGATATGGCGGGGGAGTGGGTCTATTGGATAGCTCTTGCATAGAGCCAGCACGGACTCGATGGACCAAATGGCCTTCCTCTGTGCTGTAACCTTTCTATGATTCTGTAATTCTATAAAGCCTCAGTGGTCTACAGGTTTATAGTCATCTTGGTTCCTGGGAAGCAAAAATTGAACCCTTTCAAATCTAAACTGCTATGATTGTAAGAGTTAATAAAAGGAGTGACAGTTTTTATTGCAAGATAAATTGCGAATATTTAATTAATTCATGTGTGAATATGTGGTCCAGAGACAATTCTCAGTAACTAATTATGCTTAACATGTATCATTGTTTAATCTCAGAAATACTGTTTAGTATCCTGTATCTGTCTTCAGGTGCCGATTGCACTCTTTAGGTGCAATTTTAAGCCAGCCCAGCCAATGGAAACAGGGCAGGCGGGGTTAAAATTATGTCTGTTGGCTCCAGGACCCCCACCCCCCACAATTTTAACTCACCAGTTTTTGCATTTGGGACAGGTGTCCTCCTCATCCTACTGTTGGCCAGAAAGTAATGAAGTGCTTTTTGAATGGCCAATCTTATTGTCAATCATTAAAGCAGCTGCTAACTATTTTATTATGAGACATGTATCTTGTACTTGCATTCATATAAGTTTTGTAAGCGTTTTATGCAAGAAGTTTATTAAATCTGCAATCTAAGCTTTCTGTAAAGAACTGATAAAGTCTCAAAATCTCAAAGTAATGCTCCAATACCTGCCCCCGCTGCATTTTAACTCCATATTGCGGATGCTCCACCCAGTCTCAGACCTGTTAGCAAAACCTAGCGGGATTGGTGTCTGTGGGGCCCTGAATCAGTATAGAAGGGGCTCTCAGCTGTTGCTCACTGGATCACAGGATATTTTGCTGCCAGGGTTGCCAGAAGAGCTTCCAGCTTCCAGATTGCTACCTCTATACTTGTTTTCCCTTACAACCCTTAGTCAGCTTTCTCTACTTATTATGTTTGCCATTATTACTACCTTATTCTGGATGGAGCAAGACTTGGAGGAGGAGGAGGAGCAGCAGCAGCAGCCTCAGCAAAAGACACCAGAGCAGGAGGCCATACCCAGCTCACAGGAAGTACAGGCTAAGAGACATCTTCTTGGTCCTATCTGAGGAGCAGTGCAGGAGAAGACTGCACTTCTCCAGGCAGGCTGTCGCTGAACTCTGTAGCACTCTAGGACAGGATCTGCTGCTGTTGGACTAAAGGGTCGTGCTTTGCCAATGGCCCTCAAAGTCACCACAGTTCTGAATTTCTTCGCCACTGGATTCTTCCAGGCTGCTACAGGAGACATCTGTTGCTTCTTGCGGTCTACAGTCCATAGCTAAATTAAACAGGTGACCAACGCCCTCTTTGCCAGGGAGAAGCAGTACGTCACCTTCCCCACTGACCTCAGCAGTCAACAGGAAAGAGCTTAAGGCTTTGCAGCAGTGGCTGGCTTCCCTCGTGTACAGAGTGTCACTGACTGCACACATGTTACCAACAGGACACCGTAGCAAGAGCCAGCAACATTTATCAATAGAAAAGGATCCCACTCCATCAATGTCCAGCTAGTAGCCAATCACAGGAACAGCATCATGCAGGTCTGTGCAAGGTAGGGAGTTGCCACGATGCTTTTATCCTGAGACAGTCTACCATCCCCCCAATATTCCACCCTGTGAGGAACGTGACAGGATGGTTCCTGGGGACAATGGATACTCCCTGCAGAGCTGGCTGATGACACCCCTCCACAATCCCATCATGCCCGAGCAGCACAGATACAATCGAAGTCAGAATGCAATCAGAATCCTTATAGAGCACACAATAGGAATGCTGATGCTGGGGTTCAAATGTCTGGACCGGTCAGAGGGATAGCTGCAATTTGCTCCAGATAGAGCGTCACTCATCATCATGGCCTGCTGCATATTGCACAGCATTGCATTGCAGAGAGGTCTGTATTTGGAGGAGGAAGTGCAGCACCATCAGACAAAGAAGACTTGGGGGAAGGAGAAGAAGCAGCAGAGGGAGAATGGCCAGCTCAACACTTTGCAGCCAGAGATGCCAGGAATCTGCTCATAGCTCAGCGATTCTGCTGAGCTGCTCACACCCCTCCCCTGAGAACTTAGACTGATTCCCTCTGCATAACAGTCCTTGTTACATTCTTCCTCACTCCCTTCATCCTGCATTGAAGAACATTCAAACCATTCATGAGACTTAAATATCAATGACATATTGACAATGCTGACTCAGAATCTGCTTTTAAAACACACTGAAGACCAAATTGCCAAATGTGATAAAGGTGATTAATTTAACGCAAAATATAATAAATGCCTTCCATTCATATCTCACCCAAGTGATCAACCCATAGTGCATTTCTTTAAAGAAGGTTTCCTAACTCTACTACTCTTATGAAGTGCTCCTGTCTTGGCCTGAGCACAGATGGTGGAAAGCTTCTGATGCTCATATGGGGACCCTTGAGTTGCTCGTGGCCATTGACTTATGGGTGCTCAAGTTTGTGAGGACCCAGCTGCAGATTGCTGCACCTCGGCTGCTGCCGGGGCAGTCTGGTCCGGCTGACTTGCTGGCACTATGGTGGGTATTAGTTGAGGAGGGACGAATGTGTGGACATCCTGAGAGAGGCCAACGCATCCCATTTCCATCGCCACAGTGCCACTCCATGATCTGCGGGAGAGCAGACAGCAGATGATGACTGACCCCTTAAAGCCCCTATCAATTCGATCCACCAATCTCTCCATGTGGAGCCTAGAGTCTGTATAGCAACCTCTTGAGCTTCCATCAAAGCTGCAAAGTGTGCGAACATGGACTCCTGTTGTGAGATCTTGGCTGCAGCATCCCTGGAGATGGCCACATTCTGCAAGGTGAATGCAGAGTAGTGATGCTACGTGAGATGACACCACACAGGCTAGAAGTGGACTCCTCCACAAGCTGTCATAGTGGTGAAACTGCGTGGCATAGCTTCCAATACCTTGTAAAGCTGTACATGTGAGGCCAGCAATTTTCTTCTCAAGTTTGAGCCCATGAAGTCCTCTTCTTTGTCCTCCTCAGTAGAGCTGGGAGAGAGCTGCAAGCTCTTCGGCAAGCTCTCTCCTGGACTGCACCTGTACCTGCTGCTGCCCACTGCTGCTGGATGTTTCACCACGTGCAAACCCCTCTAGCTCACCATGTACCCCACGCAGAATACCAATAAGGGGAAAAGAGTGGTAAAGGGAAATGTGGGCCCATTAAAGATGGCAAGACTAAAATGGATAATAAGGAAATGGCAGCCTTGTTAAGTGAATACTTTGTATCTGTTTTCACAGTGCAGGAAAAGGACATAATACCAATGGTACAAGGGAACCTTAAAATACATCAAGTGGAGGAACTTAATGGATTTAATATAAGTAAAAAAATGGTAATGGAGAAAATAATGGGACTTAAGATAGACAAATCTCCAAGCCAATGGTTTCCAACCCAGATTATTAAAAGATATAGGTGAGGAAATTGAATATGCGTTAGTCATAATTTTTCAAAGCTCTCTAATTTCAGTAATCGTGCCTTTGGATTGGAAAATTGCAAATGTCACTCCATTATTTAAGAAGGAAGGGAGGGAGAAGCCAGGTATCTATGGACCTGTCAGTTTAACATCAATTGTGAGAAAGTTACTGGAATCTATCATCAAAGACACGGGTAAATTTTAACAATGAGGTGGGATCTCAGCGGAGGGCCAATAATCTGGTGGGACACTGGAAAGATATTTTCATGTGTGTTCTCAAGTGATCACGACTCAGTTGAAGGCACTTAATTCTACTTCCGGGTTTCACGTCTCCAAGCTGCGCAGTGGGCGTACTGTGCAACCATGTGACACAATTTAAAGCCCACTATTTAAAAGGCCAATGCAACAATAGATTTTGATGGAGAAAGGAGTAAAAAGCAGAATGGAAGGACATAGAGGAAAGGCAGCACCCAGGTTTGGGGACCAGGCAGGAAAGTGGAGTTGAGGTCGAAGATCAGCCATGATCTTATTGAATAGTGTAGCTGTCTTGAGGAGCCGCATGGCCTATTCCTGCTCCTATTTCATATGTTCTTATGTTCTTGGACGCTGCTCTGGAGATACTACTGGCTGCTGTGAGAAGCAGGAGGGAGTAGTTGTACCCAGATGACAGGAGGAAGAAACCTGCTTCTGCCACCAAGAAGGAGTGGCTGGAAGTGGCAGAACAGGTCAGCAGCAGGAGCACGGTGCCCAGGTCTTGAGTGCAGTGCAAGGAGCAATTTAATGACATTATCAGGTCAGGAAAAGTGAGCACAGTTAGTGATTCACCTACATCCTGTGGTGCACATCACCCCCCACCTCACTCTGTCTCACTCCATCACATCACTCCTCACACCCACTTATGTCTCATTACCTACTTACCTTCACTTTCTGTTCACTTCCTCACCTCCCCATTTGTGAACCCACCACTCCCCCTCACCCCAATCCTGATGCAACATGATGAATCTGTCTGATAATCACCCTCTGATGCATCACGTTCATGGGCAACCCTCATCCAAAGCAATGCATCCATCGGGTGACCCCGACACCCTCACTCACTCACATGCCTGTTCTTTCTCCCCTTGTAGGAAAAGAGAGCACAGAATGCACGGGAGAGGAGTAGGACTGGAGGGGGCCACCACAAATAATGGCCCTGACAGAGGCAGATGAGGAGGCGTTGGAACTCAGCCTGACCCAGGAATGCCTGGAATGCCTGGCTGTCGGAGATGCCGAGACTGGCACCCCGCAAACATCTGGTGACAGAACTTTAACACCCCTCACACACAACATGAATTGATGTTATCAATGATTGGCCTGTTGCAAACCTCAGGATGCTCAGCGCAACATCACTTCTGTGATGATTCTTAATATTGCTGTATATTCTCTTCCAGGGTTTTCATGGAGTGCTGAAGGACCACACGACCTGGACGAGGGCGATTCCTCAGAGGAGCTCAATGCCTCTGAGGGCGCACTGTCACATTATAGTGAGCCATGCAACTGTGCAGATACTTGCACCTCAGTGGGTCCTAATAGAGAGTTACTTGGGTTGTCACCTGGTGATTCACCACTCACAAGTGAGCACGAGCAGACACTGGTGACAGGGGAAGCTATGGAGAGTCCGTGTCGGTAGGCGCACTCCTCTCCAAGCTCTGCTCAGCTGGACACAGATGCTGAACCCAGGGACCATCCTTGAGAATGATCAAGGTACAGATGTACCTTTGTGATGTACTGGAAGACATGTCACGCTCACTCTCCACAATAGCGGAGAGGATGGAGGAGTCCACCTACAGCTTTGGGTGAATTGGTGGCACAGGTAAGTGCGGGAATGTCTGCAATGGAGAGAATGGCAGCCTCTATGGTGCTTCATGCACGGCTCACAGATGAGTCCATTCAGGCTCTGACAATGGCTGTGCGGACTCAGGGTGACCAACATTCTGCCGCTTAAACAGGCAGACAGATATATTAACAGTGGCCTTACAAGGCATCACACATGGCCTCCAAGCTGTTGCCCAGTAGAATGGTAGGAGTGATGTGGCCCTAGCCCAGGAGAAGGATGATGGCGAAAGGGGACATGGAAGTGGGGACTCCACGTCTCACCCGTAGCCCCCCCCCCTCAACAGGTACCCACAATGCTGCCTCCACCCCAGATGACCGAGTCTACCCCTACACAGGCGCGGGTGGAGCAGTCTTTGGTGGGGCCCTCACAGGCTCCAAAACCGAGAGGGTGTAGACCTAGAGCATCTCAGCAGTCAGGGCTGGGACCTGAGCAACCTACCACTACCTCTGCTGAAGCCACAAGGAATGCACCCCGTAGAAGTAGTAGGAAGAAGAAGGTGAAGGCTTTGTGATCACCAAGGGTATGCACAAGGGTGTCTGACTAAATGTCATGTTTTTCATTTAAATTATTTTTTCTTACCTGTACATTAAATGTTATAATTTGCACCACGACTGCCACCTCTTGACCATTCTTGAGTCCCTTTCGTGAAAGCACCCTTGCATGTTCCTCATCATGAACGGCGAGACTTGATGCCACCCATTGGCCGCGTTTACAATCGGTGCATGTGTAGTTGTAGGACTGTTTTGTGCAAACTGAGTGGGGTTGCGGGGGGGCGGGGGGATTGCAGGCACTGGTGTTGGTGGTGGTCGTTCCAGGTGGTCTGAGTATTTGACTATCTTCACTTTGCAGATCTCCTTATGAGGATGTATCAAATATGGGTGACTTCCTGGTATCACGAGTAGGCAAGTCAGCCGCTGCTCGGCCGATGGGTTGCTCATCATCCACCTCCGCCTCCTCCTCCACCTTGTCTTCTTCAATGTCAATGGCAGGTGTGGATGCTTCATGAGTGCATGGGACCTCATCCACCTGTAACCCTCTCTGTTAAGCGATGTTGTACAGGAAACAACACATGACTATTATTCTGTACACCGTCGCCAGTGAGTACTGAAGGGATCCTCCAGATCGATCCAGGCACCTGATGCGGATCTTGAGCATTCCAATGGCTTGTTCAATGACAAACCTGGTGGTGATGTGACTGTTGTTGTACCGCTGCTGTGCCTCACTGGTGGAGTTACTCACAGGTGTCATGAGCCACATTTTCAGGGGGTATCACTTGTCTCCAAGGATCCAGCCCCATAGTCTGTTTTATGCGTAGAAGAGGGCCGGGATGTTGGATTCGCACAAAATGAAGGAATCATGGTAGCTGCCAGGGAATTTGGCACACACCTGCGGAAATCTCTTCCGGTGGTCTCAAACCACCTGTGCATTGATGGAGTGACATCCTTTTCGGTTGATGAACAGTCCTGGCTCATGTGCAGGTCCTTGGATTGCTACGTGTGTGCAATCAATTGCGTCCTGTACCCGTGGGAAGCCAGCCAGAGAGTGGAAACCCATTGCCCTCTCAGTCTGGCTGATGTTGTAGATGGGGAAGCTGACTTAGTCGGATGCTCTGGCAAACAAGCCATCCGTGACCCTGCCGTATACACTTATGTACAGACAACGGAGAGATCCTGGTGATGTCGCCGGTGCTGCCCTGGAAGGATCTGGAAGTGAAGAAATTGAGGGCAGTGGTGACTTGAACTGTGATGGTCAATGCAGGCCCAGCCAGGAGCCGTTCCACATGAAGGAGCCCACAGATGTCTGTGACCACCTGGCGACTCAATCTGAGCCTTCGTAGGCACTGTTCCTCAGAGAGGTCCAAGAAGCTCAGTCTCTGCCTATACACCCTCTCACGTGGGTAGTGCCTCCAGTGACGTCGGCCTCTCCGTTGTTCCCCTCTCTGCAATTCTGCAGGTCCGGGTGGTGCACCTCTGTCTTGTGGAGCTGCAACTCCCAGAACTGCACGCCGTGCCTGCCGCGGATGGTGATGTGCCTCCTCCTCAGATGTACTGTAGAATAAATCCATTGCACCACCCCCCCCCCCATCCTGATGGTGTCAGTTTGAGGGGGTCCAAAATGTAGGTAAATATGTGTGAACATAAAAATTCTGAGTGTGAACCAAGAAATCTCAGACTAAACACAATGAACTCGCAGCCAAAGATTTGTCTGAGAGAACTGATGCAAAAACTTACCTTTTCTTAACATGTGTCAATCACTAGTTTAAAGGACTAAATGGGTGCCGGCTGCAACTCGCCTCCGTTTCCATGGCGTCTTTCAGAGGCCATGGGAGACACGTTAAGGGAAAGTTAAAATCATTTGTCTGGCTGAATGCACAAAAATTTAATCCCCTTAAATGCTTGAATGGCGTTAATTGGACCTTTGAATATCGGACAGCGGGATTTCTGGGTTTCAGAAGCGCGCGCGCACCCAGATGCGTCTGGGTCAAACCTGGAAGTCGGCGGGTTGGAGCCCGGATTCGGTCCCGCTCTCAAAACCAACAATTTTCACTGCCCACCTGTCACAATTCACCCGTTCTTGGGGGTTAAAATTTACTCCAGAGTGACTGAGCATTTGAACAAGTATGAGCTGATCAGAGAGAGTCAGCATGAATTTTTTTTTATTCGTTCATGGGATGTGGGCGTCGCTGGCGAGGCCAGCATTTATTGCCCATCCCTAATTGCCCTTGAGAAGGTGGTGGTGAGCCGCCTTCTTGAACCTCTGCAGTCCGTGTGGTGGAGGTTCTCCCACAGTGCTGTTAGGAAGGGAGTTCCAGGATTTTGACCCAGAAACAATGAAGGAACGGCGATATATTTCCAAGTCGGGATGGTGTGTGACTTGGAGGGGAATGTGCAGGTGGTGTTGTTCCCATGTGCCTGCTGCTCTTGTCCTTCTAGGTGGTAGAGGTCGCGGGTTTGGGAGGTGCTGTCGAAGATGCCTTGGCGAGTTGCTGTAGTGCATCCTGTGGATGGTACACACTGCAGCCACTGTGCGCCAGTGGTGAAGGGAGTGAATGTTTAGGGTGGTGGATGGGGTGCCAATCAAGCGGGCTGCTTTGTCCTGGATGGTGTCAAGCTTGAGTGTTGTTGGAGCTGCACTCATCCAGGCAAGTGGAGAGTATTCCATCACACTCCTGACCTGTGCCTTGTAGGTGGTGGAAAGGCTTTGTGGAGTCAGGAGGTGAGTCACTCGCTGCAGAATACCCAGCCTCTGACCTGCTCTTGTAGCCACAGTATTTATGTGGCTGGTCCAGTTAAGTTTCTGGTCAATGGTGACCCCCAGGATGTTGATGGTGGTGGATTTGGCGAAGGTAATGCCGTTGAATGTCAAGGGGAGGTGGTTAGACTCTCTCTTGTTGGAGATGGTCATTGCCTGGCATTTGTCTGGCGCGAATGTTACTTGCCACTTATGAGCCCAAGCCTGGATGTTGTCCAGGTCTTGCTGCATGCAGGTTCGGACTGCTTCATTATTACAGACTAGTTAGCCTAATATCAGTAGTGGGGAAAATGCTCGAATCTATTATAAAAGATGTGATAACAGAACACTTGGAGAGCATTAACGGGATTGGACAAAATCAGTATGGGTTTATGAAAGGGAAATCATGCTTAACAAATCTACTGGAATTTTTTGAGGATGTAATTAGTAGAATAGATAGGGGAGAACCAGTGGATGTGGTGTATTTGGATTTGCAGAAGGCTTTTGATAAGGTCCCACACAAGAGGATAGTGTGCAAAATTAAAGCACATGGGATTGGGGGGAATATACTGGCATGGATTGAGAATTGGTTGACAGACAGGAAACAGAGAGTAGGAATAAATGGGTCTTTTTCCAGGTGCAGGCAGTGACTAGTGGGGTACCGCAGGGGTCAGTGCTTGGGCCCCAGCTATTCACAATATATATCAATGATTTGGGTGAAGGAACTAAATGTAACATTTCCAAGTTTGCAGACAACACAAAGCTGGGGTAGAATGTGAGCTGTGAGGAGGATGCAAAGAGACTCCAGTGTGATTTAGACAAGTTGAGTGAGTGGGCAAGAATATGGCAGATGCAGTATAACGTGGATAAATGTGAGGTTATCCACTTTGGTTGTAAAAACAGAAAGGCAGATTATTATCTGAATGGTGATAGATTGGGAAAAGGGGAGGTGCAACGAGACCAGGATGTCCTTGTACACCAGTCGCTGAAAGCAAGCATTCAGGTGCAGCAAGCAGTTAGGGAGGCGAGTGGTATGTTGGCCTTCATTACAAGAGGATTTGAGTACAGGAGCAGGGATGTCTTACTGCAGTTGTACAGGGCCTTGGTGAGACCACATCTGGAGTATTGTGTGCAGTTTTGGTCTCCTTATCTGAGGAAGGATGTCCTTGCCATGGAGGGAGTGCAACGAAGGTTTACCAGACTGATTCCTGGGATGGCAGGACTGACGTATGAGGAAAGATTGGGTCGACTAGGCCTTTATTCACTAGAGTTTAGAAGAATTAGAGGTGATCTCATTGAAACATGTAAAATTCTAACAGGACTAGACAGATGAGATGCAGGGAGGATGTTCCCGATGGCTGGGGAGTCCAGAACCAGGGGTCACAGTCTCAGGATACGGGGTATGCCATTTAGAACCGAGATTAGGAGAAATTTCTTCATTCAGCGTGTGGTGAACCTGTGGAATTCTCTACCACAGAAGGCAGTGGAGGTCGATTCATTAGCTGTATTCAAGAAGGAGATAGATATATTTCTTAATGCTAAAGGGATCAAGGGATATGGGGAAAAAGCAGGAACAGGGTACTGAGTTAGACAATCAGCCATGATCATTTTGAATGGCGGAGCAGGGCCTGAAGGGCTGAATGGCTTACTCTTGCTCCTATTTTCTATGTTTCTATGTTTCTATTAGAGATTACTAGCAAAAATGAAAGTGCATCGAGGTAATCTTGTGACTTGGATGTAGGAGATAGTGAGTAGGTATAAAGAGAATGTTCTCTAATTGGCGGAATGTGACAAGAGATATTCCCCAGAGATCTGTACTGGGGCTTCAGCCTTTCACCATATATATTAATGACTTGGTTTAAGGAATAGAGAGTTGTATATTCAAGATTGCAGATGACTCTAAGTTAGGAGGCACAGTAAGTTGTGTAGATGGGAGCCAAAAGTTAAAAAAGGACAAGGACAGATTAATTGAGTGAGCAAAAATATGGCAGATGGAGTTCAAAGTGGGAAAGTGTCAGGTTATCCACTTTGGATCTTTTAGTAATCTTGAGAGGCCAGGAACTGTGGAGGGGCAAAGGGATTTGGATGTCCATGTATACCAATCACTTAAAGCTAATGTACAGGTACAAAAGGTGACTAAAAAGGCTAATGGAATGTTGTCATTTATCTTAAGGGGCTTGGAATTCAAAAGTGAGGAATTGATGCTTCAGTTTTACAGAGCCTTGGTCAGACCCCATCTGGAGGACTGCATTCAGTTTTGGGCAGTGAACCTCAGGAAAGATATATTGGCCTTGGAGCAAGAACAGTGCAAATTCACCAGAATGATACCAGGGCTTCAGGAATTAAATTATGAGGATAGGTTGCATAAACTTAGCGTGTATTCCCTTGAGTTTAAAAGATTGAGGGGTGATCTAATCGAGGTGTTTAAAATAATAAAGAGAAACTATTTCCTTTGATGCGGGAACACTCAAGAAGATCGACACCATCCAGGACAAAGCAGCCTGCTTGATTGGCACCCCATCCACCAACCTAAACATTCACTCCCTTCACCACTGGCGCATTGTGGCTGCAGTGTGTACCATCTACTGAATGCACTGCAGCAACTCGCCAAAGCTTCTTCGACAGCACCTCCCAAATCCGTGACCTCTACCACCTAGAAGGACAAGGGCAGCAGGCACATGGGAACAACACCACCTGCACGTTCCCCTCCAAGTCACGCACCATCCGGACTTGGAAATATATCGCTGTTGCTTCATCATCGCTGGGTCAAAATCCTGGAACTCCCTTCCTAACAGCACTGTGGGAGAACCTTTACCACACGGACTGCAGTGGTTCAAGAAGCTGGCTCACCACCACCTTCTCATGGGCAATTAGGGATAGGCAATAAATGCTGGCCTCGCCAGCGACGCCCACATACCATGAATGAATAAAAAAAAAATCCAGAACAAGAGGGCATAATCTTAAAATTAGAGCTAGACAATTTAGGAGTGAAATCAAAAAGTACTTTTTCCACACAAAGGATAGTGGAAATGTGGAACTTGCTCCCCCAAAAGGCTGTGGATGTTGGGTCAATTGAAATTTTCAAGATTGGGATTGATAGATTTTTGTTAGATATCAAGGAGTATGGAGCAAAAGCGGGTAAATGAAGTTGAGGTACAGATCAGTAACAATCTAATTGAATGTTGAAACAACTTCAAGATGCTGAATGGACTCCTGTTCCTATGTTCCCATTTGAGTT
The DNA here is from genome assembly GCF_035084215.1 of Heptranchias perlo. Taxonomy (NCBI): domain Eukaryota; kingdom Metazoa; phylum Chordata; class Chondrichthyes; order Hexanchiformes; family Hexanchidae; genus Heptranchias; species Heptranchias perlo. The sequence continues at coordinate 60,850,466 of NC_090327.1, forward strand.
ATTAGGAGTGGCACTCATGCTGCCTGCTTTCTTTCAGGTCAGACTGGGACTCTTGGCTTATGATGGGACTCATTGGAATAGCAGTCGGGATCCTGGGCTTTTTTATACATCAGGCTATTGACACTCTTACCAAATTGAAATGGAAGCTTGTCCTGCATTATATACAGGTAAGGAACAGAAACAAAATAATTGATGTATGTGAACTTGTTTCAGAATTTCTTCTCATTTTTCTGTTAATTGAAATTGGTTTCAAGTCCTTAAATTATTTAACTATAAAAATGGAAAATGCATTTGAATTAAATTTTTTAGTTAAAGTAACTTTCCTGTTTATAAACTTTTCCTCCTTAAAATATCACATTTTTGTTTCTATATATAAGGGATGTATTTATTGTTTCCCTTCTGTACTCTTTTCATTTCATACACCATTTCTGGTCGAGGACAGATAGATGGGCTGTTGCCAGTTGGTGGGAGTTGTGTAGTGGCTGGGGTGTCTCTTGCTCTAATTCTCCCTCCCTGCGGAGACACCCCTATCCTCTGTTTAGTGCTATGATGAAATAGCAGTGACTGGTAAGTCACGGTGGAGAGTTGTCAGCGTACCTGCATTCTTGATGATGCATTGAGTTGGAGCTCCTACATATATATTTCCTACTGTGCCAGCCCTTTCCACAAGATCACTAAAACAAAAAGTGAATGACTGATATCTAATAGAATAACATCAAATTTGTGTTTTTTTCCTACCATATACAGAATAGTCAGTTTTTCCTCACCTGGATCTGTACGGTTGGAATTGGAGTGGCGATGGTCATACTGTCATCTGGAGTGGTGCTGGTAAGAAGCCCTGCTATGTAATCCTTTCACAAACAGCCAAAAGGTCTTTAATAATTTGAACCATTCAATTATGAAACATGAACAAGCTGTATATTGTATGATGATTGGTCAAATGTTGTGCCTCTGGTGACTGATAATTCTATTCAAGTTATCTCTTGCTTTGGCACAAAAGAAGGAAGGGGATGGGGACAGACTGTGGATGGTGGCACATGAAGCAGCACATTCACCAGGGTCACAAATGAGGGGATGGCCGACAGCAAGTGGCCTGTATAATGGGCTACACTGAAGTAAGCACTCAAATAAGTAAACTTTTAAACGCATGAGTGGGCTTTCACTTATCTAGTTACTTTGCCTTTGTCAGGGCTAGAAAATAATTATCGATCCATGACAAGGTCAGTCTGTCTACTTGTCATCAAAGGATTATGATGGTGAGCTTTAGTTTCTGCAAATTTTTAACAGTTCGTTTATAAAATGACCACTGCAAGGATTTAAAAAAGTTCTGGGGAAAGTTGCAGTACAAAAGAGATAGTATAGTAATTTAACCAACGTTATTTTATATTTCTTTTCATGCCAGCACTGCCTCCCAAAATATTTAATAATCAGAATGATTAGCTAACATCGCAGTTGGGCAGCATTGAAGGATTATTTTCTATTTCTTACTAACGTTATTTGTTTGGTATTCCCAGTTTTTCTGTCCGTCAGGTATGCCAAGTGGCCTGCCAGAGGTGATTGGATTTCTGAATGGTGCCTCAGTCCAATATATCTTTCACATAAAAACACTGATTGGGACCTTCGTGTCTTGTGTGTTAGCTGTAGCCTCCGGACTCTTTTGTGGGCCAGAAGGACCAATGATTCATATGGGGTAAGCAGTTAATCGCTGAGATTAAAGTGCAGTGCTACTGAGTTGAAACAACAAAACTGTACAATTGGATCAGATTTAATGATTGATCTAATCACTATAATTAATTATTGTCAATATCACTTTCCAAAACGATTGAGGCAGTGAATGCCTCCTCTTTCTGACAGCTGAGAGAGAGCACAAAGAAGTCTAATTCCAGTTGCAATTTAATTTCCTGGAATCGACAGCATAAACTCTCACAAATGAAAACATTACCATCTGCTGAGAGAGACCAGAGGAGACAGTGAGGAAAATGGTACACTGGTTAAATGAGAGATACAGGAAATGTTTAGGAAGGCTGGGAATTCTATATACCTTTACTGAGAATAACTGGAGACTGTTTAATTCCTTACATTGATGACCTTGTTTCTATGTGTGTGTGCACAGGGATGGGGTAGGAAAGAGGGGGAGGAGAGGTGAGGCGGACACAAACACAGAGGTGATCATTGTTTGCTAGTAGACACAATTAACAACAAAACATTTTCCTAATGTAACCTGATAAGATAAAAATCTCTTTTCCCTGTCAACTACAAGAGGCCTACATTTGGGCAGTCTCTACTGGGTCCTACTGGACACAAGTCACCAGCACAGAAATGTCTGCAAATTATCACTAAATTTTCCATCTCATTGAGTCATGCACGTACTGCACCTACAACAGGTTACTGACCTCTTGGGTTGGTAGATAATGTGTTTATAAGTATATATAAACTGTGCTTATCCCAGTAGCAAACTAGACAGTCCAGTTTCCTCTGAAAGTTGCAGCACCACTGTGTAGGTCAATGCATGATCTAGCGAATCCATGCAAAGCACTGCTCTGAATTTCAGAGGAAGACAGAAAACCACAAATGTTTAGGAACTAGTACAACCTGGGCTTTGCAAGTGACAACACATTGTTTAAAGGGTTTCGCTCAATCAAGCAGGTCAGGACCTGAGCGTGGGATAGGTCATAAAGATGGCCAGTGTAGGAAATTTTAAAAAAATCACACAGGTACAAATGAGGTACTCTTCAGGTTGAAGCTAAAGAACATTGTTGGGACATTGTAAAGGGATCTTTACTCTGCATGTAGCGTATGCTATACTTAATCTGATAGTTTTTGATGTCCACGCTGGATGCCAAAAGTGGAAAAAATTGCATTTCCCATAACTGACATCTCTCACCTTGGTGTTCTTGTATTCAAAACAAATAATCTGAATCAATGAAACTATGCACACAACAAGGTAAGATATTTCCATGTCATGTGTTTTGAATAACAACAATAAAAGATACTTCTGCTTCTTACTCTTTGCTGATGCAGGCTATTCTGCACTTGAATGTGCAAGTCTGTACAAGGAAACTAAAATACAAGCCTAGTATATTGAGGTTTCTGCATAGTGATTGTGAATGCTACAGTCATAAGGCTCAAATGAAGCCCTTTCCAGCTGTGGAGACTTTGTGCTCTATGGAAACACTATGGGGGTGAATTTCCACAGGCGTTCTACCATTTGTCCACAGTAACTTCGGAGGAGGAGCTATGGAAACCCCAGAAATACATCATAACTGCCATTTACACCATTTTTCTGGGATTTCCACCACTCTTCCACTGAAGTTACAGCAGATGAGCAAGAGAACCTCCACGGAAATTCAACAAAGTTTTTTCTCCTCTTTCAAAAAAATTGCTCAGTTGTCTATAAAATTGTTTGTGTTCTAATACACTACAAGAATGGTTGTTGTAATTTTCCACCACTAGGCTGTAGTACCAAGGACTTCATTCAAAAATGCTTTGCTAAAGGGACATTACTTTTTAAAAGGCCATGGACCGTAATAGTGCATTCACTGTGCTGTGTATGTACACATATCGGTATGTGCAAATGCATACATATACCTGTGTCTACATATTGAAGTTTGGAGTTCAACAGAAGGTCTTTCAGGGAGGATCAACTTCAAATGTTCTTTCCTGTCTGCTGGGACACTATAACTGTGGTTTGAAGTCATAATTTGATATCGATTCAAATTTTGGAAAGTATTATGAGACCACCTTGAGGATGCAGTCTCATACTGTTTGAGCTTCACATCGACTACAGTATAACAGCAATCAGCGACAAAAATGTGACTGAAATAAACTTTGAAAGCAGGATCACTTATAAATTAAAGTTGTATAAAATAGTCAAAGTAATTTGTGGTATAAAAGGTAAAGTGCAGATTCCTCCAGTGCTGTGCGTGTTGCTTTCTGTCCATTTAAAAAAAAAATAAACTGGGCAGGTAAAGTCCATTCTTTGAGCATGTGACCCAGCTTCTGAGCTACACGCAACCTCGTAGATGCCAAGTCCGAGTGACAGTCACTCCCTTTGATCTCACGCACCAGTTTATTTGTAGGGACAACTTGCCGTCCAATTCTGCAACAGACACCACCTGAGCCTGCAGCAGGTACTTGCAGCCAGATTATTATGCTGTTGTTGTGTAAGAAGAACTGCCCCATATGCTTCATCTAGTGGCTTCCTCCAAGAGCAACATTGTTGGGTTTGGGAGGAGCAGGTCAGCTACCCACACTTTCATAGTACACATCGTGAGGGAGCACCTAACAAGGATAAGAAAATTATTGAGGAGGCAAAAATCTTCTTTGAAACCTCAGCTCAGAGTCTGCAATAATAATGTTGACTAGATTGAGAGGCTGCAATGTATATTTGACGCAGTGCAAACTCTTTTAATGTGTTTTGTTTTGCAGGTTGGGTGTTATGGGTTTTGTAAGTTTTAACTTAAAATGTGTTTTTAATCTAAACAATAAAAGTACATCAAGGGTTCAAACATTTTTCATGCTACTTTTTTTCTTTTAAGATCCTCTGAGTCATAAAGTAGTGGGTTTGCGTTCCAGTCCAAGGCTTGAGCGTGTACACTTCATTGCAGTACTGAAGGAGTGCTGCACTGTTTGAGGTGCTGTTCTTTGGATGAGACATTAAATCAAGACCATATCTGTTTAGGTGGGTGCAAAAGATCCCATGGCACTATTCAAAGATTTCAATTCTCGCACAACCAACATCACTAAAACAGATAATCTGGTCATTTATCTCATTGCTGTTTGTGGGACCTTGCTATGCACAAATTGGCTGGCACATTTGCTTAGATAACAACAGTGACTACTCTTTAAAAGTATTTAATTGACTGTAAAGCACGTTGGGATATCTTGAGGTAGCGAAAGGTGGTGTATAAATGCAAACTCTTTCTTTTGTGGAGATTGGTGACAATCTGTACCCCACTCTCCCTCATCTAAATTATAATTGTTCTTGGTGCTGGACTAGAAGAGATAAACAAAAACAAAATAATGGGCCAAAAATTGCGCACAGTGGCGTGGCAAAGCTTGCCGCACATCCTGCGAAAGAAAGGAACAAATGTATTTACTGCGAGGTCCGCGACGTTAACTTCCTCCATCTTGAAATTTTCTCAAGCTGTGTGTTGTCAAATCAACGTAAGTAAGGGACAAACTGTGGGAATGGAAGCCATGCCTACAGAATCTGTTAGGAAGAGAAGCCCCGCCCACAAGCAGGCAAGTAGAAATCATTCATTTAAAGTAAACTTCTGTATGTCAGTGTAACTAAAAAGTTAACATTTTTTTCATAAAAAGCCAAGCAAATAATTGAATTTAATTAAAGAGACAGAAGTTAAAAGTAAAAAAACATTTTTTTAACTTTTTAATTTAAATTTTTTTAATGAAATGATCAAAAAATCTTTCAATAAGAAGTAATGACATTCCACATTTAAAAAATTTGATTTTTAGTTGTTTCGCAGTCATTATTAGTCTTTTAAAAATTAGTGTAGACTGGTATTTTTCAGCATATCTTTTGGTGACATAAGTATTTTAATTCCAGCTGGGCAAATGGGTAAGTTTACGATTTTTGAATGATTTCAGCGATTGTAGCATATGTGAGATTTTACTCTCGGTTGCCGGTAATTGACCTGACTCCAAAAGAGGTGCTTTATTGAAATTCACAAAACATAAAAAAATAGAAAATAGAGCAAGAGTAGGCCATTCAGCCCTTCTGGCCTGGTCCGCCATTCAAAACGATCATGGCTGATCGTCTAACTCAGTACCCTGTGCCTGCTTTTTCCCCATATCCCTTGATCCCTTTAGCATTAAGAAATATATCTATCTCCTTCTTGAATACATCTAATGACTTGGCCTCCACTGCCTTCTGTGGTAGAGAATTCCACAGGTTCACTACCCTCTGAGTGAAGGAATTTCTCCTCATCTCAGTTCTAAATGGCATATCCCGTATCCTGAGACTGTGACCCCTGGTTCTGGACTCCCCAGCCAACATCCTCCCTGCATCTAATCTGTCTAGTCCTGTTAGAATTTTACATGTTTCAATGAGATCACTAGAGTTTAGAAGAATGAGAGATGAATATAGGCCTAGTCAACCCAATCCCTCCTCATACGTCAGTCCTGCCATCCCAGGAATCAGTCTGGTAAACCTTCGTTGCACTCCCTCCATGGCAAGGACATCCTTCCTCAGATAAGGAGACCAAAACTGCACACAATACTCCAGATGTGGTCTCACCAAGGCCCTGTATAACTGCAGTAAGACATCCCTGCTCCTGTACTCAAATCCTCTTGCAATGAAGGCCAACATACCATTCGCCTTCCTAACTGCTTGCTGTACTTGAATGCTCGCTTTCAGCGACTGGTGTACAAGGACATCCTGGTCCCGTTGCACCTCCCCTTTTCCCAATCTATCTTCATTCAGATAATAATCTGCCTTTCTGTTTTTACAACCAAAGTGGATAACCTCACATTTATCCACATTATACTGCATCTGCCATGTTCTTGCCCACTCATCCAACTTGTCTAAATCACATTGGAGCCTCTTTGCATCCTCCTCACAGCTCACATTCTACCCCAGCTTTGTGTCGTCTGCAAACTTGGAAATGTTACATTTAGTTCCCTCATCCAAATCATTGATATATATTGTGGCTAGCTGGGGCCCAAGCACTGATCCCTGCGATACCCCACCAGTCACTGCCTGCCACCCGGAAAAAGACCCGTTTATTCCTATTCTCTGTTTCCTGTCTGTCAACCAATTCTCAATCCATGCCAGTATATTCCCCCTAATCCCACGTGCTTTAATTTTGCACACTATCCTCTTGTGTGGGACCTTATCAAAAGCCTTCTGCAAATCCAAATACACCACATCCACTGGTTCTCCCCTATCTATTCTACCAGTTACATCCTCAAAAAAACTCCAGTAGATTTGTTAAGCATGATTTCCCTTTCATAAACTCATGCTGACTTTGTCCAATCCCGTAAATGCCTTCCAAGTGTTCTGTTATCATATCTTTTATAATAGACTCTAGCATTTTCCCCACTACTGATGTTAGGCTAACTGGTCTGTAATTCCCTGTTTTTTCTCTCCCTCCTTTTTTAAATAGTGGGGTTACATTTGCCACCCTCCAATCTGTAGGAAGTGTTCCAGAGTCTATAGAATTTTGGAAGATGATGACCAATGCATCCATTATTTCCAGGGCCACTTCCTTTAGTACTCTGGGATGTAGATTATCAGGCCCTGGGGATTTGTCAGCCTTTAGCCCCATTAATTTCCCTAGCACTATTTTTCTACTAATTCTGGTATCCTTCAGTTCCTGCCTCTCAAGGAAACCAAGGGTCAACACACAGTGTTGGGGCAGTGGTTTACAATGCAGAGCAAGAAATTATATCACCCGGTCCACACTGGGTAGAGTTGTGTCCACCTCAGGAGTCTTGAAGAAAGCGTGCTTTCCACCCAGCCTGGGGTATCCTCGTCGATTCACATGTCTTCTGCCCCGCCTTGGGTGACCTCTTGGACTCCTCGTCCTCAGTCCTGCTCCGCCTGAAGCCTCTTCTCGCTGTTTGGTGGACCTCCAAAGTCAGCCGTAGTTACTTTACTCCTGCTAAGTCTCTACAACCTGATATCAGTGTGAGGTGCTCTTTTTATGCCCCTTTTGGGGGTGGGCACAGGGCCAGCTATTGACAAGGGTCCTTGCCGTATTGGGATCTCCCAAAAGGCGAGATGTCCAATGGTGCCTCGAGTTCTTTGTCTCTTTGAGAAAAAGGGGTTAGCCTCCCTGTTACCTCCCACCTTTCAGGTCACTGCAAAAGCTGCTTGTGTCCCAACTCTGGTCTTAACCAATCATGACTCTACGCAGTAGCTTGAGACTGTTTTTGCCTCACCTTATCGGGTCTTTCCCGTGTCAAGGCTGGGAATCCATGGTGCCCCCGGCCTCCCTGACTCCCTCAGATTCCAGGCCAGGTTCTCTCTTGACTCCTTCAAATTCCAAGCCAGGTTTAATGGGCCTGCCTTGTAAGGCTCCATTATTTATGGTACCCAGTATCTGATAAGGGTCCCAGCTCCAACCGAATCAAGAATCTTTTAGCCTATACACATGAGCAAGCCAGAAGGTGGAGGCTGGATGCCTTTCTTGCAAGTTGCTGTAATCCGTGAGCCCCCTGCCCTGATATCAGTCCTGCTCGATTCATACATCCAGCACCAGAGTAGTTAATTACATGCAATCATATAAAAGAAAAATATACACGTACAGACACCATTATAGCTATTTCACTTGCCCACTGTACTATAAGCAAAGGTACAATCTTACACATAGCATGCCGCTTTAATTCGCAGCTGGCAAACCAATGGGAGCAGGTTCATGATTTCTGGGTTTTAATGCGCATATGCGCATTTGTGTACCTGTTTTATCGATTCACCAGCAGAAAGAGAGGACATCATTGAGGGACAGCGTCCCGAAGTGAATAATTTCTGCCCCAATAGAATCGTAGAATATTACAGCACAGAAACAGACCATTTGACCCATTGGCCTGGATTTTAACTTCACGCTGGGAACATAGCAGGTGGGTGGATTTGCGTGTGGGGAACCCGGAAGCAAAGTGAGCGCGTCTAAATCTGCGATCGCATCTCAATTGCAGTCAATTATCTTTGATTCCAGGGTTTGCGTTTCTAAGCTGAGCAGTGGGCACATCACGTACCCGATGACGCGATCGGAATGGCATTATTTAAAGGGCCAGTTCAACAATGGATTTTGAAGCAGAAAGTAGAAATGGAGTCCAGGAAAGCAAAGGCTGCCCCTAGATTTAATGATGCCTCCCTAGATGTACTGCTGGCTGCAGTGAGAGCCAGGAAAGAGGTTATTTTTCCAAGGGTTGGCAGGAAGGACCCTGGCTCTGTCACCAAAATGGCTTGGCTGGAGGTAGTACAAAAGGTAGCAAGCAGGAGCACCATGCCCAGGTCTTGGCTGCGGTGCAGAAAGTACTTCAATGACCTGAGCAGGGCTGGAAAAATGAGTACATTTGCATATTCACCTACAGCCTGTTATGTACAACACCCCTCTTCATCACTCTGTTATGGCAAGCCTACTGCATCACAATACACCTCACACCCACTTAAGTGTCACCAGCAACGATCCTTCACTTTCTATGCACTTGCTCACCTCCCCATTTATGAACCCAACACTGTCACTCACCCCAATCCTGATGCAATGTGATGCATCTATGTGACAGTTAACCGCTGATGCATCTTTATGATAGTCAACCTCATCCTAGCACTGCATCCATCGGGTAAATACGGCACCTTCAGTCACTCACAGGTATGTTCTGTTGCCCCTTGTAGGAGAAGAGAGTGCAAAACGCAAGAGAGAGGGCGAGGACTGATGGTGGACCTCCGCAGATTGTGGAATTAACTGAAGTGGAGGAGGATTCAATCGCGATAAGTGGCACAACTACAGTCTTCTCAATCGGAAATGGAGAGACTAGCAGCTCACAGATAGCTGGTGACAGACAAACATAGTTCACAAAGACGCTGACTTTACTTAATCGATGCTTTAAGTATGAGACGCCTGAGTATGGAGATTGGCAAGATTGTTATTGTGCCAAGACTAAGTCGTCTCACTTTATTTTGTCTTCCAGGGTCTTCACACCTACAAGAAGATTCTGCTAATATAGATGATATCAATTCCTCAGAGGACATCATTCCTTCTGAGGGTGCACCATCACAGGATGCGCAGCCAAGCACCAGTGCAGATACTCACACTTCGGCGGGCCCTGTTAGACAAATAATCGGGTTGTCACCTGGTGATTTACAAGTCACAAGTGAGCATGAGCAGACACTGGTGGCAGGGGCAGCTGTGGAGAGTTCGCGTCGGAGGGCGCACTCCTCTCCAGACTCTGCTCAGCTGGACACAGACGCTGAACCCAGGGGGCCATCATTGAGAGGGAGAATAATTGAGGTACAGTTGCACCTTTGCAAGGTACTGGAAAATGTGTCACGCACACTTTCCATAATAGTTGAGAGGATGGAGGAGTCCAACTCCAGCCTTAGTGGAGTGATGTCGCAGGTAATTGCAGGAATGTCTGCACTGGAGAGAGTGGCCATCTCCATTGAGCTTCAAGCATGGCTCACAAATGAATCTATGCAGGCCATGACCATGGCTGTACGGGAGATGTCTGCCACCTTCAACAGGATGACAGATACTTATCAGTGGCCTTACAACGTGTCACTGATCCTCATCAAGCTGCTCTCCAGCAGAGGGTAGGAGTGATGTGGCACTGGCCCAGGAGAGGGATGATGGCGAAGGGGGACATGGAAGTGGGAACTCCACTCAAAGCACCACCATATCTCACCCATTGCCCCCCGTCAACCAGTACCCCAAATAGTGCCTCCTCCCCCAATGGCCAAGTCTGCCCCTGCACAGGGCCCTCACAGGCTCCAAAACCCAGAGGTTGTAAGCCAAAAGGATCTCAGCAGTCAGGGCAGGGATCTGAACAGCTGGCCTCTACTTTGCTGAAGCCATAGGGGATGTACCACATTAAAGTGGTAGAAAGCGTAAGTTTAAGCAATTGTAGTTCATCAAGGGCATGTACAAAATGTATGAAGAAATGTGGTGTTGTAATTCATACTTCTTTTTATGTTGTCACATGAAATTTATTCATTATCACCACTTTCAAGTCTTCTACATTATTGCTTCCACACTTTCAAGTGGACCTATCATTTGCATCGTGATCAATGCCAATACATGGTGATACCCATTGGGTGGCTGAGAAATCGGTGTTTGTGTGGTTGAAAGACAGTTTTGTGCCATGGGAGGGGGGATTTTCGTGGTCGTGGTGATGTTTTTGCCAGGTGGCATGAGTTTGACAACGATCTTTATTTTTGGAATGTCATAATGAGAACCTCTGAGAGATGAGGGCATCCCTGGCATCCTGGGCAGCATTGTGCACAGTTGGTCTAGCGATGGGTGCATCATTGCCATATTCCTCCTCCCCGTCCTCCTCCTCATCCTCTTCCTCTTCCTCAATGTTGTCACCGACAGAGGATGATTGAGGAGCGCCTTCGTCCTCGACCACCTGTAAGCCTCTCTGCAATGCTATGTTGTGTAGGATGCAACACACCATGATGATCCTGGAGACCCTCACTGGCGAGTACTGAAGGAGTCACCCAGACCTGTCGAGGCATCTGAAGCGCATCATTAACATGCCTATGGCTTGCTCAATGACACACCTGGTGGTCATGTGGCTTTGGTTGTATTGTTCTTGTGCCTCATTGGTGGGTTCCTCACAGGCGTCATGATCCATGTTTGCAGGGGGTATCCCTTGTCCCCAACGAACCAGCCCTTAAGTCTGTCTCTTGCCTGGAAGAGATCTGGAACGCTTGACTGGCGCAAAATGAAGGCATCATGACAGCTACCAGGGAATCTGGCGCACACCTGCAGAAATCTCTTCTTGTGGTTGCAAGAAATCTCTTCTTGTGGTAGTGCGTTGATGGAGTGATAGCCTTTTCGGTTAATGAACACTGCTGGTTCATGTGGTGGCCCTTGGATTGCCACGTGTGTGCAATTGATTGCACCCTGCACCCGTGGGAAGCCAGCCAGAGAGGAAAAACCCATTGCCGCTCATTCTGGCCGTTGTTGTCATGGGGAAAGTTCACGTAATTGCCTTGACAAACAACACATCCGTCACCTGCCTTATTGGCAATTAGGGATGGGCAATAAATGCTGGCCTTGCCAGCGACGCCCACATCCCATGAACGAATAAAAAAAAAATTATACACTTGTGTGCTGATGATTGAGAGACCCTGCAGATATCATCGGTGGAGCACTGGAAGGAACCAGAGGCAAAGAAATTCAGGGCTGTGGTTACTTTCAGTGCGACGGGCAATGCATGGCCACCAGGTCCAGCAGGGAGCAGCTCTTCCTGAAGGAAGCTGCAGATGTCTGCGATCACCTGCCATGTCAATCTGAGCCTGTGTAGACACTGCTGTTTAGAGAGGTCTGGGAAGCTCAGCCTCTGCCTGTATACTCTCTCATAAGGATAGTGCCCCCTGCGATCTCTGCCCCTCTGTTGTTCCTCTCTCTGCTCTTCACCAGGTCCTGGTTGTGCACCTCTGTCTTGTACAGCTGCCACGGATGGTGATGTGCCTCCTCCTCAGATGTTCTGTGGAATAGATCCATTGTGACCCCCATCCTGATCTTGTCAGTTTGAGAAGCTCCAAAATGTTGATCAATATGTCTGAACACAAAAATCCTCGGTCTCACCGAAGAAATCTTAGTCTGAACACAAAGAACTCTCAGTCAAACAATTGCCTGAGATAACTGAGTGACCAACTGCAATACCTCACCTTTTATTGAGATGTCACTATCACAGGTTTAAAGGTCCAAATGAGCTTCTGCTGCATCTCTTTTTTTTATTCATTTGTGGGATGTGGACATTGCTGGCAAGGACAGTATTTATTACCCATCCCTAATTGTCCTTGAGAATCTTACCTCTGTTTCAATGGCACCCTTCAGAAGCCTTGGGAAACATGTGCAGGAGAAGTTAAATCCATTTCTGTTGCAGAATCCACAAAAAATTAAGTACCTCAACCACCTACATTGTCCCTTTAACAATCAGCCCACCAGCTTTAAGTTGGGATGGGACTTCCAGGTTTCGGTTGCGCACATGTATCCAAAATTGACTGGGATAAACCCGGAAATAGGTGCGTTGAAGCCGGGATGCGGTCCAGCTTCCAACTTCTATCATTTTGACCTCACACCCGCCCTCAACCCATCCGTTCTTGGGGGCTAAAATTCCCTCCATCAAGTCTTTGGCAGTGTTTTCCTCCACATAAACCACCTAGTCTAATCCCGCTCCTGCTTGATCCCAATACCTTTGAATATCCTTTTTCAAGCAACTATCTAATTTCCTTTTTAAATAATTAATTAACTCTGCTTCAACATGCTTTTTTGCAGAGAATTCCACATTATAACCATTCTGTACAGTTTTAGCCACTCCATAAAAGCAATGAAAAGCTTCAGCCTAGATTCACTAGGATTTTACTTGGGATTCACTAGGATTTTACGTGGCTTAATTCAGTATGAGTTCAACATAACCTCCTTGCTTGTTATTTTTCTATGCCTATAAATACACAACCAAGGATTTTGTTTAGCTTTTTGATGGCATTTTAAAAATCTTTATCCACTTGCACTGTCCCTCTGCGACTGTATTACATTTAAAATCTTACCATTTAAGTTGTGTTTCCTTCTCCAGTCTTACTTCCAAAATGGTTTACTTTATCTTTTTGTTACATCTGCCACCTCCTTGCCCATCTTACCACCTGATCTATGTTCTCCTGCAGTTTTTTACAATCTTTGTCACAATTTGCCATACTACCCCATTTGGCATCATCAGCAAATTTTGATATGGCTCCCTTAATTCCTAAGTCCAGGTGATTTATTTATAGTAAATAAAAGTGGTCCCAACACAACCCCTTGTGAAACACATCCTTTCCGAGAAATTTCTCTTTCATCCTTACCTTTTGCCATCTGCCCTCCAAACAGCTCTCTATCTGTGTGGCCACATTCCCCTTAATTCCATGTGTTATTATCTCTTATGTGGTCTCTTATTAAATGCTTTTTGAAAATTCAAATATACCACAATCGCTGCATTTCCTTCATTTATTTTTCCTGTTATTTCTTCAAAGAATTCTATACAGTCGGTTGAGAACCCGCTGCTTTGTAGAAATTCATGCTGGCTGACCTTGGTTAACTCATGTTCCTCCAAGTGTTTAGTAATTCCATCTTGTATTATAGATTGCAGTAGTTTACCAACAACTGAAGCCTAACTGCCCTTTAATTTCTTGACTTGACCAGATTGGCGCTCGCAGCTCACCAGAATGATGATGATGAGGCCCGAAGACTATTTTAGGATGGTCCATGAGTCTCTCCATTCTAGCACGCCTTGGCTGCACGCTGCACAAATCACGCCCGGTTTCAAATGCTAATGAATTTAGGCTCCGCATTGTCCACACACTGCTTTAAGGCAGGGGACGGAGAACTCTCTCTTTTTGAGAGACAGAGTGGGTGAGAGTGCCATTGCAGTCAGTTGTAAAAATTTTGGACCAACTTACTTCGCAATAGCTTAGCTTGAAAGTGGACCAACACCTAACAAAGGTTGCATCTTTATTATTTTTCATAACCTGAGGTGCATAGGAAATTGACTGTTCTCACCGTGAAAACTGTATTCTGTTCATTCATTTATTTTATGTTAAATAAACAAGTTTCTTGGTTTAAAACAGTGCTTTCTCTTGATTGAAATCTACCTTCCATAAAGAGGAGAAAACACATGGTGGCAAGGTGATATTTCAGTAGCTGGTATACCGAGCAAGGGGTCTATGTTACGAAGCCGGGGTCAAGCTATTGTTTAACTAGGTATTGGACATTAACAGGTGCATTCCGAATAGTAGGGACGCAAGGTCTGCATACAGGAGTGACTAGTGGGGCTGAACTCAAAGGAATATCTGGTGCAAAACTCAAAAATTGTAACAATACTCTTATTTTTAGTTAATGTTAAAATGTGAATAATTATGTTTATAATAACTGTGACTTTCTTTGTAGCTCAATTCTAGGAAATGGTCTGAGTCAATTTAAATCTGACACATTTGGAGTACAGTTTCCTTTCTTCACAAGATTTCGAAACTGTGCTGACAGGTAATTGTTTGATTTTGAAAATGTAAAAATAGATTCCACTGAATCACAAAAATAAATTTTATAGCGTATGGGAGTGGCACACTGCCGGTTTATCTGTGTGGCACATTTATAGTTTAGAATTATGAATTGCTTGGTGAAATTGATGAGTTTGGTCCCATCCCAATTTCTGCCTCGCCCGTCTAGATTTCACTGGTTTTACGGCCCAAGGGATGCAGAAATTCAGTCCTAACAATTTTTTCTTGATTTAAAATATTTTTCTTGTGAAATGTTAGTTCCTCTTCTACTTTCCTGAAGCCGCTGATTCTTCACTGGAGTATAGTTCCATGGGCACCAGTCGCCCCCTCAGGTTCGATCCCCTGTCTGTGCTTACTTAACTGATCACAATTAGGGTGCCAGTATGGGTGCTACAATTAGCTTCAGCACCTGGGGACTGAAGAGAAAATTGGGCAGGGTCCCTGCTTCTGATCCAATGACCTCTGCTGGAAGTGTATGTGTAAGGATGTCAGGCGAAGACAGAATTGGGTTTGACTGTGGTCAAATAGCTTGTTGACACTCACTGCCAAAGCTTGAATGTGGAGAATGGCCACTTTGGTTAAATATGAGATGGTGACTGATGGAACTATACCTCAGCAAGGAGTCAATGATTTCAGGAGAGCAGGGGAGGGGAAAACATTTACAATCAAAAATTTTTTTAAAAACAAGAAAAAATTGTTGGGGCCAAATTTTTGCATCCCTGGGGCCATGAAAGAAGTGGAATCTTTGTGGGCAGGGCAAAATATCAGACATGACCCAGTTACATCGGGTCCTCGCTCCTTTTTCCACAAATCAAAATTTCAGGATGATTTGTGGGCGGGCACATCATTTACTCACCCAAAAATGGGTGAGCAAATTATGACTCTATGCAAATGCAGGATTCCCGCTGTTTGTACCCTAGCAATGCTGAGAACTAGGGATGCCTGTGTGTCCTTGGACCCTTGTGTTACTTAGGCAATAGGGGATTTAACATTTAAAAGGCTGGGGTTTTCCTGCTTCGATTGATCACAGAAAATAGGCCTATTTAGAAATGGGCCAATTTTCTAAAAGTTTTTAAAGTCTTTGGCTGGTGCAGCGGGCCCTGTAAGCGGGCCCTGTAAGCTGCACCAAAGTCCCGCAGGGATTTTCCTCTCCTCACCTGAGGTGGATGCTCCAGCTGCACCACAAATGGAATCATGGAAAGCATGAAGGGGTCAGGAATGCAATTAGTGGGCAGGCAGGAGTTGCACCCTTCCCCACGTCTCTATACATACGAACATACGAATTAAGAGCAGGAGCAGGCCATTTGGCCCATCAAGCCTGCTCTGCCATTTGCTGAGATCATGGCTAATCTGATTGTGACCTCAATCCTACTTTCCCATCTACCTACTATAACCTTTGACTCCTTTGTTAATAATCAGGACTCTATCTAACTCAGCCTTAAAAATATTCAATGACCCTGCCTCCATCACTCTCTGGGAAAGGGAGTTCCACAGACTCACGACCCTCTGAGAGAAAAAAATTCTCCTCCTCTGCGTCTTAAATGGGAGACCCCTTATTTTTAAACTGTGGCCCCGAGTTCTAGTCTCTCCCACAAGGGGAAACATCCTCTTAGCATTTACCCCTTCAAGTCCCCTCGGGTTCTTATATGTTTCAATAAGATCACCTCTCATTCTTCTAAACTCCAATGTATACAGGTCCAACTTGTCCAACCTTTCCTCATAAGATAACCCCCTCACCCCAGGAATCAGTCGAGTGACCCTTCTCTGAACCGCCTCCAAAGCAATTATGTCCTTTCTTAAATAAAGAGACCAAAACTGCACAAAGTATTCCAGATGTGGTCTCACCAATGCCCTGTACAACTGTAGCAAAACATCTCTACTTTTATATTCCATCCCTCTTGCAATAAATGCCAACATTCCATTTGCCTTCCTAATCACTTGCTGTACCTGCGTACTAACTTTTTTGTGATTTCCTGTACTAGGACACCCAGATCCCTCTGTACCTCAGAGTTCTGCAATCTCTCTCCATTTAAACAATATACTGCTTTTCTATTCCTCCTGCCAAAGTGGACAAGTTCACATTTTCCCACATTATACTCCATCTGCTAAATTTTTGCCCATTAGGAACATAGGAACATAGGAACAGGAGTAGGCCATTCAGCCCCTCTTGCCTGCTCCGCCATTTGATAAGATCATGGCAGATCTGTGATCTAACTCCATATACCTGCCTTTGGCCCATATCCCTTAATAACTTTGGTTGCCAAAAAGCTATCTATCTCACATTTAAATTTAGCAATTGAGTTAGTATCAATTGCCATTTGCGGATGAGAGTTCCAAACTTCTACAACCCTTTGTGTGTAGAAATGTTTTCTAATCTCGCTCCTGAAAGGTCTGGCTCTAATTTTTAGACTGTGCCCCCTACTCCTAAAATCCCCAACCAGCGGAAATAGTTTCTCTCTATCCACCCTATCTGTTCCCCTTAATATCTTATAAACTTCGATCAGATCACCCCTTAACCTTCTAAACTCTAGAGAATACAACCCCAATTTGTGTGATCTCTCCTCGTAACTTAACCCTTGAAGTCGGGGTATCATTCTAGTAAACCTACGCTGCACTCCCTCCAAGGCCAATATGTTGTTCCGAAGGTGCGGTGCCCAGAACTGCTTACAGTACTCCAGGTGCGGTCTAACCAGGGTTTTGTATAGCTACAGCATAAATTCTGCCCCCTTGTACTTTAGTCCTCTAGATATAAAGGCCAACATTCCATTTGCCTTCTTGATTATTTTCTACACCTGTTCATGACACTTCAATGATTTATGTACCTGAATCCCTAAGTCCCTTTGGACATCCACTGTTTTTAACTTTTTACCATTTAGAAAGTACCCTGTTCTATCCTTTTTTGATCCAAAGTGGATGACCTCACATTTGTCTACATTGAATTCCATTTGCCACAGTTTTGCCCATTCACCTAATCTATCAACATCGCTTTGTAATTTTATGTTTTCATCTACACTGCTTACAATGCCACCAATCTTTGTGTCATTGGCAAAGTTAGATATGAGACTTTCTATGCCTTCATCTAAGTCGTTAATAAATATTGTGAATAATTGAGGCCCCAAGACAGATCCCTGCGGGACTCCACTAGTCACATCCTGCCAATGTGAGTACCTTCCCACTATCTCTACTCTCTGTCGCCTTTCGCTCAGCCAACTTCCTAACCAAGTCCGTACTTTTCCCTCGATTCCATGGGCTTCTATCTTAGCTAACTTAACCTATCTATATCCATCCAAACTCCTTATGTCCTCTTCACAACTTACTTTCCTACCTACCATTTATTTTCCTACCTATACTTACGCAGGATCAGAGGACCAGAGAAATTCGGGGGAATTTATTTTTTGTTTTAATTTTCCCAAAATATGATAAAAAAAGATTTGCTACATATGTTTGAATGTTTCTATAATGCTTACAACTGAATACAATTGATAAGAAACTATTTTGTTAGTTGCAATATTTATATTTCTTCTAGTACTTAAATGTATTTTTCTGAAATATAAGCTTAGCTTTTGAGTGAGCTCACCTGGATTAAAGCAGCAGCCAACTTGCCATCCAGCTCTGAATACTGGAGCTGAGATCGGGAACTCAACATCGGGAATTACAGATGCAAATTTATTCTACACTAGCATAATGGAGACCTGGACCATTCTGAATTTATTCTAATATGTGCACTTTTTCTGCCATTTATGAAAAATGCATTTGTAAATTTATTTTCCATTATGATCTGAAGCAGAATTAAAGCAATGTCATAAAGTATGAAACTTTCCTTTATTTGTAGACTTCTTTCAATAACAAAGGTAATGTTTTTGTTTTTTTAAATTCCTGTTCAGAAGTCCTCAAATGGTGTGTTAATCCGTTTCAGGAGAAACTTCATCACTGCAGGGGCAGGAGCAGGCATTGCCTCTGTGTTCCGAGCCCCTGTGGGTGGACTGCTGTTTACATTTGAAGAGGTGGCTTCTTTCTGGGATATCAAACTAGCCTGGCAGACCTTTTTTTGTTGTTTGATGGCTGCATTTACCACCGATCTCCTGTCCTCTTCCTTCCATGGATTTGTTTATAGGGGTCATTTTGGATTCTTCAAGGCTGAAGAAAGCATCTTGTTTGGGGTATGTTCTGCAGAGAACCATTTGACATTAATTTAATGTGAGCTGCTGGTTGCTGGAGGATCTTCCAGACAGTGAAACATGTATTCATTTTATGCCATATAGTAGTTACAGTAAATCAATATTTTATTTTTAATAATGTTAACAGAAGAACTGTGTTCACTTTGGAATCAAGGTGCATTCCACAGAATTATATATTTCACAAAGGATATTATTCCCTATTCACAGAACACCACTGAATTTTCTATTTATAAAGTTCTTGTTGAAGTGTAAAATTGCATTTTTTAAATCAGTTTTCATATGTTTTTAACAATAGTTGCTTGCTTTTTAAAAATCAGCAAAGTATTTACAAATTGAAGTTACTGATGCTGAGACTTTGCTGAATACTGAACATTTAAATTGAGACGAGAAGCTGTGAGTCAGTGCTGCTCACTCCATTGTCGAGAATCAAAGTACAGAATGTTTAACCTGATATTGAGCCACTGCCAATGTAAGTTACACATTGGATTGATAGTAATTACATTTCATACAATTTGAATTTTATTTTTAATAATACATAAGGGCAGGATCGGAGATCACAGCACCTGCTCTCATCTGTTTTCCATGACCATGAATATTGCAAGAGAATGTTTTAAGATTTTTATTGAGGATATGCTACCCTCTTTTCTCCCCTTTTATAATATCTGTGATAATTGGATGGGTTACTTCAAATCTGACACACAAGGCAGCATCTCTGAAAACCAACAACAACAAGGCTTTTATTATTGTGCAAACTTTGTTACGAGAACCCACCCTCTGACATATCCAAATCGAACCATGCTACCTCCCACAATACAAAATGCTATTTCTCTCTTGCCACCAGATGGCAAACGCTCCTACCCAGTTTTACATATCAAAAACCTTTGTGTTCACCAGTTATATACCTACTGCCAGCAGGAGGGGTGGGTAATTGGTCTGCTCTTCAGCAAGAACCATTGTACCAGGAATCATGCTCGAGTGGCTGTTGGACAGGGCCGTCAAATTTTTCCTACCCCCTCCGGGCAATACTTCTCATCTGATCATTTTCTTCCTGAGCAACATGGCTGAGATCCGAAATTTAGTAGAGTGAGTTAGAAATTAACCAGTGTCTCTCCACTCCATGCCTCAAGGCACAGCATCACCTGAATCATAGTAGTTTTCTTATATCTATTGGCATCTTGAAGAAAATCATCTTAAACTGTTAGGAGTTTGAAAGTACATTTGAAATGCATCCTAGAATAGAGAACAGAGAGCTATTTTCTTTAGTTATTGACTGAGAAGATCAATTTGTGCAGCATTTGTGTCACGCCTGTACAGTTCAGAGCAAACAATTGGCATAATCTTGCTATTAAAAAGACCAATGGACATTAAAACTGGGTTGTTTTAGACTTTTAAGTGCGAGGGTACATTCACAAATTCCTCCAGGGGTTATTCTTTGAGTGTTTCAGGCAGTTCTGCCTTGTTCAGTGATATTTCTATCATAGTTTATCAGTTGACACTTGAAAAGCTTTTTCTGCATTCAGTTCAATATCTCAGCTAATTGCAGTTTTTTTATGGCTGCCATAGAAGCAACCATGCTGATCTATTTAAAACCTCTTTTTTCTCTCAATTTTCTCTTCTCCTTTTCTGGAGGCTGTGCTTCTTGCTGAGATACAGTTCCATGACTGGCAGTCATTTACCAGCCCTTCACCCAAGTGATCATTCTTCATGTGTGCATCTAGATAGTGGGGGCAGGGGTGAGGAGGTGGGGGTGGGGGAGGGTGGGTCAATTTTTTGAGTATGTGATAGAGGTGCCAAATCAATGGGTGCGCCCGTGATTATCCAACATGCGCTGGTGGTGGGTGAGACTCCACACACTTTCCAGTTGGGGGCGCTGGGTTGGGGGGGGGGCGGCAAGCAACTGATTTTTTGCGCCTTAGCCCAGGGGGAACTGAGGATAATTACCCCACTGATTATTGACTGACTATGGGGTATAAATTGCCTTGGGCGGTAGTGCAGAATGGGCGATGGTGAATTGGCCACCTTTATTGCACTCTTTCCATCGCTGATCCGCTATCGCCCATTTTGCGTCACCACCTAAGACCGATTTATACTTTTGTGCATCCACAAAGGGGACACCACCACTGAGCCCAATCCTGTCCTTGTCAGATACCCAAAAGCACACACTTTCCAGTTGGGGGCGCTGGGTTGGGGGGGGGGCGGCAAGCAACTGATTTTTTGCGCCTTAGCCCAGGGGGAACTGAGGCCAATTGCAGTGCCTCTAGCAGTCGAATGCAGTTATGCATATTTTCTGTAACTTGGAAGTTTGTAAATTTATCCATTGTCTGTACATTTGCAATATTAGCAATTACAATGGCAGAATCTGTCTGCACCTGGATCCCAAGGAGTGATGACTCTCTCCTGCAGCTGTTAAAACTCAGAGATCCTTCTATCGTTTCATAAATTAAAAAGAAATATTATTTAAACTTAAAATGCTGAAGATTTTCAGTAGTATCATCACAGAATTTTCTTAAGGTGGTGGTGGTGGGTTGGGGGGGTTCTTCCGATTGGCTGTGGAATCTTGGCAGTAGATTGGCGGACACCCCGGATGGATGTGTGAACGGGTTTTCCGTCGAAGTTGCAGCAACCGATTGGGAGAACCCACAAAGAAATTCCCAGCGGTAGTTTTTTCTTCAAAACCTGACAATATGTCTTCTTGATTTGTTTTTATTATTTTTTTTCCTCTTTTGCCTCCTTCATCAAGGTGTTGATTCTTCCTTCTCCCACAGATGCTGGTCATCCTGTGAGATCTCATCCATGTACCCATTCTAAATGTGCGATCCTAGACAGTGAGTTTCAGCAGGACATTTGATCATGGGGGCCACACAGCTGTTCTCACCCAACATCCACACAAGTACACTTTTCAATAGGAGGTAGAGGACTGCACCCTTGGTTTAGTTTGCCCAGCCTAGGGGTGCTGAGGCCAATCACAGCATCTGCCACCCTGGTTGAGATCTGCTAATTCAGCACAGAGCAGGGACCAAATCTAAGATCTCCTGCTCCGCAACACCTAGTTGCATGTTTACTTTGCCAATGGAGTCATCCTCTTGATCTCTTCTATTTTTGTATTGAAATGCACCTGTGGTCCTGAAAGGGCTAAAGGTTCTTAAGTTTGAAATGCTATTGATACTAATGTGCTATTCTCTTTTTTAACTTCTGCTCATCTAGGTTAAATATTTACTCGACATGAATATTTTGGTCTTCATTCCGACCATTATCCTGGGAATCATAGGAGGTTTGTTGGGAGCATTGTTTGTCTCCATGAATATGAGAGTCAACAAATTTCGGACAGAATTTTTTAACTTAATTAAACATGCGCTAGTGCAAAAAATATGCAAGCTCATGGAGGCAGTTCTGATTCTGGTGAGTTTCTTGTGACTTTACTGCTGAATGCGGATTATTTTATTTGTTTTTTTCCCCAGCATTTTCAATTATGTCTTCATATTTGATTTCTGCTCTTTCACACAATCTTCAGGTGCACTGCTACACTTCAGTTTGCTGTTGATTTCTGTATCATAGGCTCTGATATACAATTACTCCTGTATTACTGCACTGTTCATTCATACTATTTGTAAGCAGAAATAGATCCACAGAGGATGTGTGTGTGTGTATATTAGGAAGGATTAAGGGCCTATGTAATTTGAACAACATAATGAAATTATGGTCTCGATTTTAACACTCCCCCCACAGACAGGGGAGGGTCGGAGGGTAAAATATTAGGATCGAGCAACCTGACCCCATTCCCGCCCTTTAAATTTTAACATACAGAAATCAGGCCATTGACAAAGCTCCCGCAAAAGGCAGGTGAGAACCTAATTAACATTCCAAAGTCACGGCTTGATGACATCATCTGAGCTGCGACAAATTTAACTGGAAGTGAGGGGGAGGCCCGAGCTGTTGGCTGCCCGGTAGCTGATCCGAGGCGGGAACTGCCGACTCCCTAAAGTAAATGCGACAGTTCTGATCTTTTAGCGCTCTTTGTGGGCCAGGAGGAGCAGTAATTAATATCAGTAGAGAAAAAGTACTGGAGAAACTAATGGGAGTAAAAACTGACAAATCCCCTGGACCTGATGGGCCTACATCTGAGGGTTCTAAAAGAGGTGGCTGCAGAAATGGTGGATGTATTGGTTGTGATCTTCCAAAATTCCCTAGATTCTAAAACGGTTCCAGTAGATTGGAAGGTAGCAAATGTAACCCTGCTATTCAAGAAAGGAGAGAGAGAGAGAGAAAAAAGGGAAATACAGGCCAGTTAGCCTGACATCAGTCATCAGGAAAATGCTGGAATCCATTATTAAGGAAGTGGTAACAGGGCACTTAGAAAACCATAATATGATTAGGCAGAGTCAACATGGTTTTATGAAAGGGAAATCGTGTTTGACAAATTTATTTGAGTTTTTTGAGGATGTAACTAGCAGGGTAGATAAACCAGTGGATGTATTATATTTGGATTTTCAAAAGGCATTCGATAAGGTGCCACATAAAAGGTTGTTACGCAAGATAAGGGCTCATGGGGTTGGGGGTAATATATTAGCATGGATAGAGGATTGGTTAATGGACAGAAAACAGAATGTAGGGATAAACGGGTCATTTTCAGGTTGGCAGGTAGTAACTAGTGGGGTACTGCAAGGATTGGTGCTTGGGCCTCAGCTATTTACAATCTACATTAATGACTTAGATGAAGAGACCGAGTGTAATGTGTCCAAGTTTGCTGACGATACAAAGCTAGGTGGGAAAGTAAGCTGTGAGGAGAATGCAAAGGGCTCAATTCTAGGGGGCAATTGCGGGTGTGTTGGGGGTGGAGGGGCTCCGAAAATCGGGGAAATCCCGTTCGGGTTCCGAGTTTCCCAGGGACCCACCTGTGTGCGTGCGGGTGACCCGAAAATGGAAGTCCCGCCTGCAATTAAAGCCAGCGGGATGACAGTTAAAGAGCCAAATGTACCTCATTGAGGTACTTAATCTGTCATAGGTAAAGTGCCTTAAGTAATTGTAACAATTTTTAACTTACCTGGGCTGCTTGCCCACCACTTCTGATTCACGCCTGTTGAAACCAGGCATGAAGGGCCAGATCAGGGAAAAAGAAACTAAATAAATTACATAAAATACCGTAGAAGGAAGTTAAAACACAAAATGAACCTACCTTTGTACCCTGCCCTGAAGTCCGATGTCTCCCTCTCTGATATCCCCCTCTTCACCCCCCCCGATGTCCTCCCGATGGCCCCCTCTTCACCCCACTCTCCCCCCAATCTTCCCCTCCCCCCCCGACCTTCCTCTCCCCCCGACCTTCCATTCCAGCGCCAGATGACGTCTCGCTCTCTCTCTTTCTCTTTCTCTCCCCCCCTCCTCGTGTTGCCCGTCTTATTTCCTTTTTCACTTCCCCTCTGAACTTTCTACATTCGACCTGGTTCTCACTTGTGTTATCAACCTGACATCTGTCATATGCCCCTTTTTTCCGTTTCATCTTACTCACTATCTCTTTTGTTATCCAAGGAGCTCTGGCTTTAGTTGACCTACCTTTCTGCCTCGCAGGAATGTGCCTAGACTGTACCTGAACCATCTCGTCTTTAAAGGCCACCCACTGTTCAATTGCAGTTTTGCCTGACAATCTTTGATTCCAATTTACCCGGGCCAGATCTGTTCTCATTCCATTGAAATTGGCCCTCCTCCAATTGAGTATTTTTACTTTAGAGTCATCCGTGTCCTTTTCCGTAGCTATTCTAAACCTTATAATACAATGATCGCTGCTCCCTAAATGCTCCCCCACTGACACTTGCTCCACTTTGGCCCGCCTCATTCCCCAGAACCAGGTCCAGCAATGCCTCTTTCCTCGTTGGGCCGGAAACGTACTGGTCAAGAAATTTATCCTGAACACATTTCAAAAATTCCTCCCCCTCTTTGCCCCTTATATTATTATTGTTATCTTAGTCTATGTTAAGATAGTTGAAGTCCCCAGTTATCACTACTCTATAGCTTTTGCACCTCTCTGTAATTTCCGTGCAAATTTGCCCCTCTATATTAAGTATTAAGGGGATTAGCATTTTTGAAAGTGGATTAATCACCAGGGCTGGACAAAATGTATCCCAGGCTGTTAAAAGAAGCCAGGGAGGAAATAGTGGAGGCTTTAACAATCATTTTCCAAACTTCACTGGATACAGGTGTAGTGCCAGAGGATTGGAGGACTGCTAACGTTGTACCATTGTTTAAAAAGGGAGCGAAGGATAGACCGAGTAATTATAGGCCAGTCAGCCTAACCTCAGTGGTGGACAAATTATTGGAATCAATTCTGAGGACAGGATAAACTGTCACTTAGAAAGGCACGGACTAATCAAAGACAGTCAGCATGGATTTGTTAAGGGGAGGTCGTGTCTGACTAACTTGATTGAATTTTTTAAGGAGGCAACAAGGAGGATTGATGAGGGTAGTGCTTTTAATGTAGTCTCCATGGATTTTAGCAAGGCTTTTGACAAGGTCCCACATGGCAGATTGGTCAAAAAAGTAAAGGCCCATGGGAATGTGGCAAATTGGATCCAAAATTGGCTCAGTGGCAGGAAGCAAAGGGTAATGGTCGACGGGTGTTTTTGCGACTGGAAGGCTGTTTCCAGTGGGGTTCTGCAGGGCTCGGCACTAGGTCCTTTGCTTTTTGTGGTATACATTAACGATTTGCACTTAAACGTAGGGGGCATGATTAAGAAATTTGCGGATGACACAAAGATAGGCTGTGTGGTTGATAGTGAGGAGGAAAGCTGTAGACTGCAGGAAGATATCAATGGACTGGTCAGATGGGCAGAAAAGTGGCAAATGGAGTTTAATCCGGAGAAGTGTGAGGTAATCCATTTGGGGAGAGCAAACAAGGCAAGGGAATACACAATAAATGGGAGGATTCTGAGAGGTGTAAACGAAGTGAGGGACCTTGGAGTGCATGTCCACAGATCCCTGAAGGTAGCAGGACAGGTAGATAAGGTGGTTAAGAAGGCATATGGAATGCTTTCCTTTATTAGCTGAGGCATAGAATATAAAAACAGGGATGTTATGCTGGAACTGTATAAAACACTAGTTAGGCCACAGCTTGAGTACAGCGCACAGTTCTGGTCACCGCGTTACTGGAAGGATATAATTGCACTAGAGAGGGTGCAGAGGAGATTTACGAGGATGTTGCCAGGACTGGAGAATTCCAGCTATGAGGAAAGATTGGATAGGCTGGGGTTGTATTCCTTGGAACAGAGAAGGCTGAGGGGTGATTTGATTGAGGTGTACAAAATTATGAGGAGCTTAGTTAGGGATCTAGTTAAAATTGACCCCTTAGCGGAGGGGTCAATAACCAGGGGGCATAGATTTAAAGTGATTGGTAGAAGGATTAGAGCGGAAATGAGGAAAAGTTTTTTCACCCAGAGGGTGGTGGGGGTCTGGAACTCACTGTCTGAGAGGGTGATAGAGGCAGAAACCCTCAACTCATTTAAAAAATACCTGGATGTGCACCTGAAGAGCCGTGACCTGCAGGGCTAGGGACCAAATGCAGGAAATTGGAATTAGGCTGGGTGGCTTGTTTCTTAGCCGGCGTGGACACAATGGGCCGAATGGCCTCCTTCTTTGCCGTAAATTTTCTATGATTCTATATCCTTCCCACTAGTTGGTGGCCTATAGAATACACCCAGTTGTTTAATGGCACCTCTTTTATTTCTTAACTCTAACCAAATAGATTCTGTCCTTGACCCCTCCAGGACATCCTTTCTCTCCAGCACTGTAATATTTTCCTTAAATCAATACTGCCAACCCCCTCCTTTCTTTCCTTCCTTATCTTTTCTGAACACCTTGTATCCAGGAATATTTAGTTCCCAACCCTGCCCTTTTTTGAGCCAGGTCTCCGTTATCGTCACAACATCGTATTCTCATGTGGCTATTTGCCCTGCAGCTCACCAACCTTGTTTTCCATGCTTCGTGCATTTACACACATGCACTGCAAGCCAGTCCTAGACTTTCTTGTTCTCTCTCTTAGTCTAATACTGTACTATTACTTGCACTAGTGCTACCTTTCTCTCCCGATCCTTTGTGCCCCTTGTTTCTCCTTTCCAATGCTACATCCTGGTGCCCATCCCTCTGCCAAATGAGTTTAAACCCCCCCCCCCAACAGTACTAGCGAACCTACCTGTGAAGATATTGGTCCCAGATCCGTTGAGGTGCAACCCATCTGGCCTGTACAGGTCCCACCTTCCCCAGAACTGGTCCCAATGCCCCAGGAATCTAAAGCCCTCCCTCCTGCACCATCTCTCCAGCTACGCATTCATCTGCTCTACACTCGCTAGCGCGTGGCACCGGGAGTAATCCGGATATTACTACCTTTGAGGTCCTGCTTCTTAATCTCTTTCCTAACTCCTTAAAATCTGCCAGTAGGACCTCATCCCTCTTTCTACCTATGTCGTTGGTACTGATACGGACCACAACCTCTGGCTGTTCACCCTCCCCCTGCAGAATGTTCTGAAGCCGCTCAGTGTCGTCCTTGAGCCTAGCATGTGAAAATGCTTGAAATTCTTTTCAATGCAAAGATTTATTATTCTCATGTAACTTTTATATTAATCTCTTTCCAGCAAAGTTAACTGTAATCAGAGGAAAAGATAAATCATTTATAAAGTTTGGTCTTTTGTGAACACTCTTTGTTTTTCAGGTAATCACAATTACGATCACTGTCTATGTGCCTTCCTTCTTCCCGTGCACACCTCTCTCTAGCAGTGCACACAGCAAACCAGAAAACAGGTAAGAACACGCTTTTTCCTTTCCAATTTTCTACCCTCCCTCCCCTGAGGGAAAGTAGAAAATCATTTCTGACTAACCTGATTGAGTTCTTTGATGAAATATCAGAGTTGATGAAGGTATGGACTTTCAAAAGGCATTTGATAAAGTACCACATAACAGACTTATTTGGAAAATAGAAGTTCATGGGATTAAAGGGACAGTGATAACTTGGGTACATAATCGTCTAAGGGACAGGAGGCAGAGAGTAGTGGTGAATGGATGTTTTACTGACTGGAGAGAAGTATGCAGTGGGGTCCCCCAAGGAACAGTATTAGGACCATTGCTTTTCTTTTTATATATAAATGACCTGGATTTCGGGATAGGGAGTACAACTTTGAAGTTAGCGGATGATACACAACTATCAACGTGTAAATAGTGAGCAGGATAGTAGCAGACTTCGGGAGGACAGAGACAGACTGGTGAAAGGGGCAGACAATTTGCAGATGTATTTTAATGTGGTAAGTGTGAAGTGATGCACTTTGGGAGGAACAACATGGAGAGGCAGTATAATCTAAATGGTACATTTTGAGGGGGGTGCATGAGCAGAGGGACCTGGGGGTGCATATTCACAAATCTTTGAAGGTGGCAGGGCAAGATGATAAGGCGGTTAAGAAAGCGTATGGGATACTTGACTTTGTAAATAGGGGAATTGAATACAAAAACAAGGAAGTCATGCTAAACCTTTACAAATCACTGTTTAGGCCTCAGCTGGAGTATTGCGTACAATTCTGGGCACCACACTTTAGGAAGGATTTCAAGTCCTTTAACAGAGGAGATTTACCAGGGTAATACCAGAGATGAGGCACTTCAGTTATGTGGAGAGATTGGAGAAGCTGGGATTGTTCTGCTTAGAGCAGAGAAGGTTAAGGGGAGATTAGATAGAGGTGTTTAAAATAATGAGGAGTTTTGATATAGTAAATAGGGAGAAACTGTTTCCACTGATTAGTGGGTTGGCAACCAAAGATCATAGATTTAAAATACTTGGCAAAAAAACTAGAGGGGAAATTAGGAGAAATTTTTTCAAACAGATAGTTGGAACGTACTATCTGAGGCAGGAAGGGTGGTGGAATCAGATTCCATAGGAACTTTCAAAAGGCAATTGGACAAGTACTTGAAGAGGACTAATTTGCAGGGTTATGGGGAAAAAGCTGGCATGTGGGACTAAATTGGACAGCCCTTTCAAAGAGCCAGCACAGGCATGATGGGTTGAATGGCTTCCTTCTGTGCTGTAAGGTTCTATAATTCTATGATTGTTCACACACATACATTTCCTTCAAGGACCACTGGTGTACAGTGACTGAATAAATCAAATTCAGTTTTTAATTACATGGAATTCCAGGATTCTTATTGGTGTTTTAGGGATTAAATTATGAATTCTGTGATTCTGTCCTATTTTCCATGAAACCTCTAAATCAGTGGCCTTGTTGATAAGAATGGGAATCATGATTGATTTTCCCTTCGCTATTCCAGGGTGTTGTTGATGATTGTAGTGCCCCTACTGTTGTCCTTAGCAACTAACTCAGTACTCATTGGGGATTGAACCTGTGACCTTCCTGAGCTGTATGGCTCAGAGGTGGTGCCTTTACATCTGAACCAACCAGGAGCCTCAGATAGTGCATTTTTGATGTACAACACCTTTTATCTGGATGTCATTGGCAAGACTGAAGCCATTTTGTCTGACTACCACCAACTCTATACCCCAGCCCCCTCTCTCCCTTGCTGCTCACGCAGGCTGAACTCAGTGGTGCCCTGTTTGATCCTTAGCTGAGCTTCAAACCCTACATCCTAGCCACCACCACACCAACTTGCATTTATATAGGGTCTTTAACATAGTAAAACGTCCCAAGGCACTTCACAGGAGGGTTATCAGAAAAATTTGACACCAAGCCACATAAGGAGATATCAGATTAGTCAGAGGTAGGTTTTAAGGAACGTCTTAAAGGAGGAGAGAGAGGTAGAGAGGTTTAGGGAGAGAATTACAGAGCTTAGGGCCTAGGCATGGCCGCCAATGGTGGAGTGATTAAAATCGGGGATGGGCAATAGGCCAGAATTGGAGGAACACAGAGATCTCAGAGGGTTGTAGGGCTGGAGCAAGTTACAGAAATAGGGTGGGGCAAGGTGATGGAGGGATATGAACACAAGTCAATAACCACCTACTTCCACCTCTGCAACTTTGTCTCCCTCACCCACACTGCTGCTGAAACTGTCATCTACAACTTTGTCACCTCCATGTTCAGCTTCTCCAGTGCTCTCATTGTTGGCCTCTGATCTCCACCCTACACAAATCTGAAGTCTGCTACTTGCACCCTATCCTGTACCAAGTCCCGCTCATCACCCCTGTCCTCACTGAACTCCACTGGACCTTTGTCCCCAGGGTATTGATCTGCCTTATCTACAAATCTCCCCATGGCCTCTTCCCACTCTGCTGCTGCAAGATCCCTCAGCCGAATGCCCCAGCTTGCATCCTCTAATCCCGCAACTCTGGTTTATTGTACACTCCATCTCTCTACTCCACTATTGGTGGCAGAGTCTTCAGTCGTCACACCTTGCACTCTGGAATTCTCTAGCTACACCCTTGCACTGCATTATACCTCTCTCAACTTCAAAAGCCTCCTCAAAATGTACCTCTTCAATCATTCTTCTCCAAACTCGTGCTCAGTGTCTATTCCCCTTTAGTTTGCTATGTTAAAGATGTAATTTAAGTTGAAGTTGTAGTTACATCAAGTTACATCAAAACTGCAGCACAGAAACAGGCCATTCGGCCCAACTAGTCTATGCCGACATTTATGCTTCACACGAACCTCCTCCCTCTCTATTTCATCTAACCCTATCAGGACACCCTTCTATTCCTTTCTCCCCCATGTATTTATCTAGCTTCCCCTTGATGTCAAGTGAGAAGAATGATTATATTAATAGTTCCACTATGTTTGTTGAATATTTAAACACTACAATATGATCTCAGCCACTGGAATGGTTTCCTGTGGACCAATATGCGGAGGCATATTTATGATATTTGTGGAGTCCAGTACCAGAGGAAATGAAACCCTTAAGTGTCACATGAGAGTTGAGTTCAAGCCTAGCTTACTAAAAGCTTAAAGCTACCACCTTGTAATGTTTTGATTGCAAAGGGTTGGAAGTGAATACATGGATCTATGGCAAAAACCATGCAGACCACTACAGAGCTAGAAAGTTGGATGCATTAGCTTGGACTTGGTTTGTCTTTTAAGGGACTTTGACAATTGATGGGGTTTTCTATAATTTCAAGCCAGTTTGAAAATGAATCTGTTGATAATGAACATGTGCTATTTTTCTGAATTTTTCTAACCTTGTGAAGAAAAGCAGGCCTTATCAATAGAGATATTGCTTGGAGGGGTGTGTTGGAAACATTAGGCAAAAGAGGGGCATGCCAAAAGCCACCAGTATAAATATCCAGAACCTTCACATCAACATAAATTAATTTAATCAAAGTATTCTTAATTAGAAAGTGAACCTTGAATACACTATGCTGAAATTTCATTTGGGTTTATGCAGCAAAGAATACATGTGTATTTTGTTGTAGGCTAAATTTGAGCTGTAGGACATTTTCTCATTTGCATTATTTGTTGAGGCACAGGAACAACGACTACATTTCAAACTGCCCCTGTGTAGTGAGGTACAAGGGTTTAGCAAGATAGTGGAGTAGAGGGATGGAGTGCATAATAAACCAGAGATGCGGGATTAGCGGATGCAGCCCCTGAAAATTTTGCACTTTAACCCTGTGGTAATAATATATTTAAATAATTTATTACAGGAATCATTTAAAATTTTTAGCTGTGGCCCACATGATACATACAGATGAGGAAGGACATTCTACCCATCTTAATTTAGTCACTCAAGGCAACCCTTCACTCCACCTATTGCTGCATCAAATTGTTTCTTAAATGATTCCAGCGGTTTTGTCACCACCACTCTTTCCAGAAGTCCATTCCAAGTGTTGATCACTCTGTTTTTTCATTTGTTCTTGGGATATGGCCATTTCTAGTTGCCCTGAGAGCATTAAATGTCAACCACCTAGTGTGGGACTGGAGTCTCACGTAGGCAAGACCAGGTAGGGACCAGTTGGATTTTTACAAAAATCCACCACCTGTCACGGTAATTTGATTTGGTCTTTGCCCATAAATCACCAGATTTATTGAAATTAATTTCACAACTTTCTATGTGTGGTATTTGAGCTTCTGATCTCTAGGTTGCTTGTCCAGTACCATAACAACCCTGTGTGTAGAAGAACTTACTGATAGCAGGCCTAAAATGACCTTTTACTAGTTTGTCCTACCCCCACACCTAAAAGTAGTATTTTGGATCAACTTTTTCATATCATTTTCTATATTATATACCTCGTTCCAGTATTTTCCTCATAATTGAGACCCTTGACACCCGGAATCAGCCTCATGGCCTTTCTCTGCACTATCTCTGGCGTTTGAATGGCTCCCTTGTTCCTTAGTAACCAGGACTCATTAGAACAAAATCTGTAGATTTTAACACTGTGGCCTTTCTGGTTACTGGAATGCGGTCCCTGTTTCAGTTCCAGTTCTCCATTTGGCAGGTCAATGTCTTGTGGTAATCCTCTGCTTCAAAATCTATATTTAAGGTTCATTTTTCATATAGAGCTAGAAACTTAAACTAAATCTGTAACTAGTGTTGAAGTAACATTTTGGAGGCTGTACCTGGCCTCTTATTTAAACTCAAGCCACATTTGTGGGCTGTTCAAGATGGCAGCCAAATTGCTCTGGACAGAGATGACTGACATAAATGAACAGGGAGCATACAAAGTCCTTTTCACATAATTGTTCTCATTAAAAATGTGCAAAATCTATATTTGTTCTATAATATTATAAATCATACATGCAACAGAGTTGTTGTCAATTAGATGCTGATTCAGAAATTCATGGCAGCATGAGGGGAATTTGTGTATCTTTCTCAGTCCCAATCATTTTTTGAATAAGTTCCATTTTCAACAACCATTTAGCAAATATTCTTCATTTCTCTTCGATCATTCTCATTTTATATCTTTTGTGAGAAACCTAATTGACATTTTTCTCTGAATGGTTAACTAGGTCATTTTGCTACAGCATCTCAACAGAAGTTACTCATGTACTGAGTGAGACAGAACATTTTTACTCCTACAACTGTCCACCAGGAACAACCTGGATCGGACCCGATGGTGTAAAACATTCAAATCACACTTACAATCAAGGTAATGCTGGAACAAACCCTCCCAGAATGTTGTTATTTCCTTCTCTAGGTAACAAATATGCCGGAAGAGTAATTTATTGCAAAATCACTGATTCTTTATTTAACCAGCCTTCATCCTACTACACTGTGCTCCATCAGTGTGTCTACTGTCTCACTTCATGCTCCAGGATTTTAAAAAGTTGTTAATACTGCAACATACTTTGCTAATACTTTGATAACACATCAAAATTATTGCTATCTGGCAGTGTCATGAAAACCTCCTGATTAGGAAGGGTTAAATCCTTGAACTTAAGGTGAGGGCGAGAAGGTGCCACCTTGGGTGTGGAGGAGGGGGTGAAGGGTGTCACCTTGGGTGTGGAGGAGGGGGTGAAGGGTGCCACCTTGAGTGTGGAGGTGGGGGTGAAGGGTGCCACCTTGAGTGTGGAGGTGGGGGTGAAGGGTGCCACCTTGAGTGTGGAGGTGGGGGTGAAGGGTGTCACCTTGAATGTGGAGGTGGGGGTGAAGGGTGTCACCTTGAATGTGGGGGTGGGGGAGAAGGGTGTCACCTTGAATGTGGAGGTGGGGGTGAAGGGTGTCACCTTGAATGTGGGGGTGGGGGAGAAGGGTGCCACCTTGGGTGTGGAGGTGGGGGTGAAGGGTGCCACCTTGAGTGTGGAGGTGGGGGTGAAGGGTGTCACCTTGAATGTGGGGGTGGGGGTGAAGGGTGCCACCTTGGGTGTGGAGGTGGGGGTGAAGGGTGCCACCTTGAGTGTGGAGGTGGGGGTGAAGGGTGTCACCTTGAATGTGGGGGTGGGGGAGAAGGGTGCCACCTTGGGTGTGGAGGAGGGGGTGAAGGGTGTCACCTTGAGTGTGGAGGTGGGGGTGAAGGGTGTCACCTTGAATGTGGAGGTGGGGGTGAAGGGTGTCACCTTGAGTGTGGAGGTGGGGGAGAAGGGTGCCACCTTGAGTGTGGAGGTGGGGGTGAAGGGTGTCACCTTGAGTGTGGAGGTGGGGGTGAAAGGCGCCACCTTGAATGTGGAGGTGAGGGTGAAGGGTGTCACCTTGAGTGTGGAGGTGGGGGAGAAGGGTGTCACCTTGAGTGTGGAGGTGGGGGTGAAGGGTGTCACCTTGAGTGTGGAGGTGGGGGAGAAGGGTGTCACCTTGAGTGTGGAGGTGGGGGTGAAGGGTGCCACCTTGAATGTGGAGGTGGGGGTGAAGGGTGTCACCTTGAATGTGGAGGTGGGGGTGAAGGGTGTCACCTTGAGTGTGGAGGTGGGGGTGAAGGGTGTCACCTTGAGTGTGGAGGGGGGTGAAGGGTGCCACCTTGAATGTGGAGGTGGGGGTGAAGGGTGTCACCTTGAGTGTGGAGGTGGGGGTGAAGGGTACCACCTTGAGTGTGGAGGTGGGGGAGAAGGGTGTCACCTTGAATGTGGAGGTGGGGGTGAAGGGTGTCACCTTGAATGTGGAGGTGGGGGTGAAGGTGCCACCTTGAGTGTGGAGGTGGGGGTGAAGGGTGTCACCTTGAGTGCGGAGGTGGGGGTGAAGGTGCCACCTTGAGTGTGGAGGTGGGGGTGAAGGGTGCCACCTTGAGTGTGGAGGTGGGGGTGAAGGTGCCACCTTGAGTGTGGAGGTGGGGGTGAAGGGTGCCACCTTGAGTGTGGAGGTGGGGGTGAAGGGTGTCACCTTGAATGTGGAGGTGGGGGTGAAGGGTGTCACCTTGAATGTGGGGGTGGGGGAGAAGGGTGTCACCTTGAATGTGGAGGTGGGGGTGAAGGGTGTCACCTTGAATGTGGGGGTGGGGGAGAAGGGTGCCACCTTGGGTGTGGAGGTGGGGGTGAAGGGTGCCACCTTGAGTGTGGAGGTGGGGGTGAAGGGTGTCACCTTGAATGTGGGGGTGGGGGTGAAGGGTGCCACCTTGGGTGTGGAGGTGGGGGTGAAGGGTGCCACCTTGAGTGTGGAGGTGGGGGTGAAGGGTGTCACCTTGAATGTGGGGGTGGGGGAGAAGGGTGCCACCTTGGGTGTGGAGGAGGGGGTGAAGGGTGTCACCTTGAGTGTGGAGGTGGGGGTGAAGGGTGTCACCTTGAATGTGGAGGTGGGGGTGAAGGGTGTCACCTTGAGTGTGGAGGTGGGGGAGAAGGGTGCCACCTTGAGTGTGGAGGTGGGGGTGAAGGGTGTCACCTTGAGTGTGGAGGTGGGGGTGAAAGGCGCCACCTTGAATGTGGAGGTGAGGGTGAAGGGTGTCACCTTGAGTGTGGAGGTGGGGGAGAAGGGTGTCACCTTGAGTGTGGAGGTGGGGGTGAAGGGTGTCACCTTGAGTGTGGAGGTGGGGGAGAAGGGTGTCACCTTGAGTGTGGAGGTGGGGGTGAAGGGTGCCACCTTGAATGTGGAGGTGGGGGTGAAGGGTGTCACCTTGAATGTGGAGGTGGGGGTGAAGGGTGTCACCTTGAGTGTGGAGGTGGGGGTGAAGGGTGTCACCTTGAGTGTGGAGGGGGGTGAAGGGTGCCACCTTGAATGTGGAGGTGGGGGTGAAGGGTGTCACCTTGAGTGTGGAGGTGGGGGTGAAGGGTACCACCTTGAGTGTGGAGGTGGGGGAGAAGGGTGTCACCTTGAATGTGGAGGTGGGGGTGAAGGGTGTCACCTTGAATGTGGAGGTGGGGGTGAAGGTGCCACCTTGAGTGTGGAGGTGGGGGTGAAGGGTGTCACCTTGAGTGCGGAGGTGGGGGTGAAGGTGCCACCTTGAGTGTGGAGGTGGGGGTGAAGGGTGCCACCTTGAGTGTGGAGGTGGGGGTGAAGGTGCCACCTTGAGTGTGGAGGTGGGGGTGAAGGGTGCCACCTTGAGTGTGGGGGTGGAGGTGAAGGTGCCACCTTGAGTGTGGAGGTGGGGGTGAAGGGTGCCACCTTGAGTGTGGAGGTGGGGGTGAAGGTGCCACCTTGAATGTGGAGGTGAGGGTGAAGGGTGTCACCTTGAGTGTGGAGGTGGGGGTGAAGGGTGTCACCTTGAATGTGGAGGTGGGGGTGAAGGGTGTCACCTTGAGTGTGGAGGGGGGGGGTGAAGGGTGCCACCTTGAATGTGGAGGT
The DNA here is from genome assembly GCF_035084215.1 of Heptranchias perlo. Taxonomy (NCBI): domain Eukaryota; kingdom Metazoa; phylum Chordata; class Chondrichthyes; order Hexanchiformes; family Hexanchidae; genus Heptranchias; species Heptranchias perlo. The sequence goes on from NC_090327.1 coordinate 60,886,472, forward strand.
GGGGGTGAAGGGTGTCACCTTGAATGTGGAGGTGGGGGTGAAGGGTGCCACCTTGAGTGTGGAGGTGGGGGTGAAGGTGCCACCTTGAATGTGGAGGTGAGGGTGAAGGGTGTCACCTTGAGTGTGGAGATGGGGGTGAAGGGTGTCACCTTGAGTGTGGAGGTGGGGGTGAAGGGTGCCACCTTGAATGTGGAGGGGGGGTGAAGGGTGCCACCTTGAGTGTGGAGGTGGGGGTGAAGGGTGCCACCTTGAATGTGGAGGTGGGGGTGAAGGGTGCCACCTTGAATGTGGAGGTGGGGGTGAAGGGTGCCACCTTGAGTGTGGAGGGGGGGTGAAGGGTGCCACATTGAATGTGGAGGTGGGGGTGAAGGGTGCCACCTTGAATGTGGAGGTGGGGGTGAAGGGTGCCACCTTGAATGTGGAGGTGGGGGAGAAGGGTGCCACCTTGAGTGTGGAGGGGGGGTGAAGGGTGTCACCTTGAATGTGGAGGGGGGGTGAAGGGTGCCACCTTGAGTGTGGAGGGGGGTGAAGGTGCCACCTTGAATGTGGAGGTGAGGGTGAAGGGTGTCACCTTGAGTGTGGAGGTGGGGGTGAAGGGTGCCACCTTGATTGGAGGTAGGGGTGCAGGGTGTCACCTTGAGGGTGGAGGTGGGGGTGAAGGGTGTCACCTTGATTGGAGGTGGGGGTGAAGGGTGTCACCTTGAATGTGGAGGTGGGGGTGAAGGGTGTCACCTTGAATGTGGAGGTGGGGGTGAAGGGTGTCACCTTGAATGTGGAGGTGGGGGTGAAGGGTGCCACCTTGAATGTGGAGGTGGGGGTGAAGGGTGCCACCTTGAATGTGGAGGTGGGGGTGAAGGGTGCCACCTTGAATGTGGAGGTGGGGGTGAAGGGTGTCACCTTGAATGTGGAGGTGGGGGTGAAGGGTGCCACCTTGAATGTGGAGGTGGGGGTGAAGGGTGTCACCTTGAATGTGGAGGTGGGGGTGAAGGGTGCCACCTTGAATGTGGAGGTGAGGGTGAAGGGTGCCACCTTGAATGTGGAGGTGGGGGTGAAGGGTGTCACCTTGAATGTGGAGGTGGGGGTGAAGGGTGCCACCTTGAATGTGGAGGTGGGGGTGAAGGGTGTCACCTTGATTGGAGGTGGGGGAGAAGGGTGCCACCTTGAATGTGGGGGTGGGGGTGAAGGGTGTCACCTTGAATGTGGAGGTGGGGGTGAAGGGTGTCACCTTGAATGTGGGGGTGGGGGTGAAGGGTGTCACCTTGAATGTGGAGGTGGGGGTGAAGGGTGCCACCTTGAATGTGGGGGTGTCGGGCACCATCTTGAATGTGGAGGTGGGGGTGAAGGGTGTCACCTTGAATGTGGAGGTGGGGGTGAAGGGTGTCACCTTGAATGTGGGGGTGGGGGTGAAGGGTGTCACCTTGAATGTGGAGGTGGGGGTGAAGGGTGCCACCTTGAATGTGGGGGTGAAGGTGCCACCTTGAATGTGGAGGTGGGGGTGAAGGGTGCCACCTTGAGTGTGGAGGTGGGGGTGAAGGGTGCCACCTTGAGTGTGGAGGTGGGGGTGAAGGGTGTCACCTTGAATGTGGAGGTGGGGGTGAAGGGTGTCACCTTGAATGTGGAGGTGGGGGTGAAGGGTGTCACCTTGAATGTGGAGGTGGGGGTGAAGGGTGCCACCTTGAGTGTGGAGGTGGGGGTGAAGGGTGTCACCTTGAATGTGGAGGTGGGGGTGAAGAGTGTCACCTTGAATGTGGGGGTGGGGGTGAAGGGTGTCACCTTGAATGTGGAGATGGGGGTGAAGGGTGTCACCTTGAGTGTGGAGGTGGGGGTGAAGGGTGCCACCTTGAGTGTGGAGGTGGGGGTGAAGGGTGTCACCTTGAATGTGGGGGTGGGGGTGAAGGGTGTCACCTTGAATGTGGAGGTGAGGGTGAAGGTGCCACCTTGAATGTGGAGGTGAGGGTGAAGGGTGCCACCTTGAACTGAAGGAGATGTGGAGAAGATTGCCTCCTTAAATTGGGGGAGGGGAATAAGAGTGCCACCTTGAACTGGGATCGGGGGAAGAAGATGACAAGAGTAGAACTTTAAACTGAAGAAGGGAGAAGTGTCCCACCTTAAATTGGAGGGAAGGGGATAATAATTTGAATTTGGGATGAGGAGGAGAAGAAAAGTGACAACTTAGGAGCTTAATTTTTTTTTCCATAGCATGTGGTTAAAATGTGGAATTCTCTACCACAAACCCTTATTCTATTATTTCCACAAAACCTTGTTGAAACAAACTCCATAAATTATTTTTAAAAATGAAATTAAATAGTTGCTTCAAAAAGAGTAATATTAAAAGGTGTGGGGAGCGTGCAGGTGGAAGTGATTAGACTAAATAGCTGACAGAGTAAAGTACGGAAGCAGACTTGATTAATTGAATGACCTGTTTCTCTTCTGTAACATTTTATGATTCTGTGCCTTCAAATTCTTGCATCGGGTGCACACTTCCTGTCTACAAATCTTACTTCCTGTTGTATGATTTTGGATTATACTATTGTGTGAACTTTTCCTGTTGTAAATTGGTATGACAAATATCTCTTTAAATTTTGCTATGTCAAATTTTTTTGTCATAATTTATGAATGGACTGATGGTGATGGTGTTCCCATGATCGTGCTACTCTTGTCCTACTTGGTGGTAGAAGTTGCAGGGCTTGATGAGTTGCTGCAGTGCATCCTGTAGGTAGTACATAATGGAGCCTAAGTGTGCCGGCGGTGGAGGGGGTGGATATTCAGTCCAGTGGCAGAGGCGCCGATCAAGTGAGTAGTGAATACTCCATCACACACCTGACGAGCCTTGTAGACGGTGGAGAGGCTTTGAGGGGTCAGGCAGTGATATACTCGTTGCGGAATACTCAGTCACTGCCTTGCTCCTGTAGCTATGTTGTTGATATTTCTGGTCCCATTAAGCCTCTGGACAATGGTGATCTTCAGGATGTTGATGGTGGGGGAATTTGATGACGGTACTGATGTTGAAAGTCAGCTGGAGGATACTACAAGCGGATGGAATTTTTTTTTGGCTGGTTGAATTAAGATGAGCCGAATGGCCTTCCTCATCCATAATTATCGTGATCTTGCGATGAGAACAGACATTCTTGGCTCAACAGTACCACCATTTGGTTCTTAGTGACACTGCAGCAGTTTGCACCATAATTTTAATAATGAAATATACTGAGTGCAAGATTTATAATAAATATAAGTCAAAAATAACCATAGAAATCAGGGACCTAGTATAGACTTAATTTGAGAACAATTATTCCAAATAATTTTTATTAAATTATTTGTTTTGTTCACTGCTATACCCCATTGATGACACTTCCATTGTTTTATTTCATTTATTAATGTAATTTCATATTTAATATTTTTCTTTTTTATTGCTATATTTTGCCATTACTTAATTCTCATTTTGTTCTTTCTCTATTTTGTCTTTTTCTTTGCTACTGATGTTTCCTCCTTTAATAGCATCTAACATCTTCAGTTTGTAATTTAATTTGTTTTTCTCTTCTTTATTTTTACTTTAATTTTCTTTCTTTTCATTCCCTCCAAGGTTAATTTTTCTAACTGTCTACGTTACCCTGTTTTTCAATTTAATAATTTTCTTTTCAAACTATTTTAGATTGTTTAAATGTTTTGGCTTTATTAATGATTTTACTTCTCATTCTTACATGTTTCCTCCTCCAATTCTTAGTATTTATTTTAAAATCTAGATTGACACTTCAGTGCAGTACTAAGGGAATGCTGCACTGTCAGTGGAGGCGTTAAACCGAGGCCCCACCTGCCCTTTTAGGTGGACATAAAAGATCTCACAACACTATTTGAAGAAGAGCAGGGGAGTTCTCCTGGTGTCCTGGCCATCATTTATCCTCAACCAACATCACCAAAAACAGATAATTTTGGTCATTTATCTCATAGATGTTTGTGGGACCTTGTTGTCTGCAGCATTTCCCCACATTACACCAGTGACTACACTTTAACAGTACTTCATTGGCTGTGAAACACTTTGGAATGTCCTGAGGTCATGAAAAGCGCTATATAGATTACTCAGAGAGTGGTTAGAATATGGAACTCGCGACCACAAGGAGTAGTTGAGGCGAATAGCTTAGATGCATTTAAGGGGAAGCCAGATAAACACACGAGGAAGAAAGGAATAGAAGGTTACGCTGATTGGGTTGGATGAAGAGGGGTGGGAGGAGGCTCATGTGGAGCATAAACCAGTTGGGCCGAATGGCACGTTTCTGTGCTGTACATTCTATGTAAACGTAAGTTCTTTCTTTTATAACAAAGTTGACTTTGCCTTTAATCATTTTATCTGGCTTGTCTTGCACAATCCCTATGTTCTTGGTAAGTTACCTGCTTGGACTCAGACATGTGTTGTTGAGCAGGTGCATTTCTCCAGACATCCACCATTTCCCCCTTTGATTGGCTGCTAATAGGTGTGATCAGGTAATCCCTGCTCCCTTGCATTAACAGCAATGTCTAACCTATCTCTCAGGTCCTTCCACCCTCAAATGAACAGCATCTGCCCAAACACCAACACAAATATTGATGTCAACCAAGACTGCAGTGTCATCAGCTTCTCTCTGCACACAAAGATTTCAAAAAGCATTATGATTTTATTTGCTTACAGACATGCCTATATAATAATTGTCACCCTGGTGTCATCCCCTAGTGCCTGCCTTAGTACTCTCCTACCTACCCTAGTGCTTCTACGAGACGCTCCCCCAGTGGCTGCAACATTGAAGATGAAAGGTTGTTATGGCTCATTCAAGGGCTCGTGAGATGTTCGTGGTCGATGACTCTAGGAACTCATGCCTAAGAGGGCCCAGTCACAGACTGCAGTAACTCAGCAGTTGCTGGGACAGTCTAGTAATTGACTAGTAGTAGACCAGTAGTTGGTCCCCTATCAGGTTCCCATCCTAATCACTATCAAATGATCCCTGTGAAAGTGTTTCCCTGTGGACTTCAGGTGTGGACAGGATCACACTCTGCCTACATTCCCTATCAAGGTTCACATGTTACTTGGGCGAGGATGCCCAGTTCCCATGGAACCATACCCCAGGAGGCAATCGGTGCTTCAGGAGGTAAGGAGAGGGAGAAAGCTGGTAAGAGAAAAAAGACTTTATAATACCTGTCAGTTTGCTAACAGAAATATACCTCATATATCCTTCCATGCTTTAATACATATATGTAAACATATTAGATCTGTCTTCCTAAACTGTTGTGTTTGTCTTCAGCTGCTGCACTTCTGGTTGAAAATGGGAAAAAAGGAATTGTGTATCTCTTCAGAAGAGGGACGCATGAAGAATTTGGATATGCTGCTCTCTTCACAGCCCTTATTATTTACTACCTATTTTCTTGTTGGACAGCTGGTACTGCTATGGCATGTGGACTTGTCATACCAATGCTGTAAGAAACCATTTTATTTCTGTAAACCTGTAATAGGGACTGGCTTTACCTGTGTAACTCTCTAATAAGGCCTTCATTAACTTGTGTATATCTCTGATGGAGCAACCTAAATTTTGAATTATTACTTTATTGCCAGTGGAAACCCAAAGTGTTGGTGTTAAAATAATGTTGATTGGTTAATCTGATACAGCTTGTCTATACCTGTGTCACTCTCCGATACAGCCTGTCTTTACCTGTGTCCCTCTTTGATACAGCCTGTCTTTACCTGTGTCACTCTCCGATACAGCCTATCTTTACCTGTGCCCCTCTCTGATACAGCCTGTCTTTACCTGTGTCGCTTTCTGATACAGCCTGTCTTTACCTGTGTCCCTCTCTGATACAGCCTGTCTTTACATGTGTCCCTCTCTGATACAGCCTGTCTTTACCTGTGTCCCTCTCTGATACAGCCTGTCTTTACATGTGTCCCTCTCCGATACAGCCTGTCTTTACCTGTGTCCCTCTCTGATACAGCCTGCCTTTACCTGTGTCACTCTCCGATACAGCCTGTCTTGACCTGTGTCACTCTCCGATACAGCCTGTCTTTACCTGTGCCCCTCTCTGATACAGCCTGTCTTTACCTGTGTCCCTTTCTGATACAGCCTGTCTTTACCTGTGTCCCTCTCTGATACAGCCTGTCTTTACCTGTGTCCCTCTCCGATACAGCCTGTCTTTACCTGTGTCCCTCTCTGATACAGCCTGTCTTTACCTGTGTCCCTCTCTGATACAGCCTGTCTTTACCTGTGTCCCTCTCGGATACAGCCTGTCTTTACCTGTGTCCCTCTCTGATACAGCCTGTCTTTAACTGTGTCCCTCTCCGATACAGCCTGTCTTTAACTGTGTCCCTCTCCGATAGAGCCTGTCTTTACCTGTGTCACTCTCCGATACAGCCTGTCTTTACCTGTGTCACTCTCCGATACAGCCTGTCTTTACCTGTGCCCCTCTCTGATACAGCCTGTCTTTACCTGTGTCCCTCTCTGATACAGCCTGTCTTTACCTGTGTCCCTCTCTGATACAGCCTGTCTTTACATGTGTCCCTCTCTGATACAGCCTGTCTTTACCTGTGTCCCTCTTTGATACAGCCTGTCTTTACCTGTGTCACTCTCCGATACAGCCTATCTTTACCTGTGCCCCTCTCTGATACAGCCTGTCTTTACCTGTGTCCCTTTCTGATACAGCCTGTCTTTACCTGTGTCCCTCTCTGATACAGCCTGTCTTTACATGTGTCCCTCTCTGATACAGCCTGTCTTTACCTGTGTCCCTCTTTGATACAGCCTGTCTTTACCTGTGTCACTCTCCGATACAGCCTATCTTTACCTGTGCCCCTCTCTGATACAGCCTGTCTTTACCTGTGTCCCTTTCTGATACAGCCTGTCTTTACCTGTGTCCCTCTCTGATACAGCCTGTCTTTACCTGTGTCCCTCTCTGATACAGCCTGTCTTTACCTGTGTCCCTCTCTGATACAGCCTGTCTTTACCTGTGTCCCTCTCTGATACAGCCTGTCTTTACATGTGTCCCTCTCCGATACAGCCTGTCTTTACCTGTGTCCCTCTCCGATACAGCCTGTCTTTACCTGTGTCCCTCTCTGATACAGCCTGTCTTTACATGTGTCCCTCTCCGATACAGCCTGTCTTTACCTGTGTCACTCTCCGATACAGCCTGTCTTTACCTGTGTCACTCTCCGATACAGCCTGTCTTTACCTGTGCCCCTCTCTGATACAGCCTGTCTTTACCTGTGTCCCTCTCTGATACAGCCTGTCTTTACCTGTGTCACTCTCTGATACAGCCTGTCTTTACATGTGTCCCTCTCTGATACAGCCTGTCTTTACCTGTGTCCCTCTCTGATACAGCCTGTCTTTACCTGTGTCCCTCTCCGATACAGCCTGTCTTTACCTGTGTCCCTCTCTGATACAGCCTGTCTTTACCTGTGTCCCTCTCTGATACAGCCTGTCTTTACCTGTGTCCCTCTCCGATACAGCCTGTCTTTACTTGTGTCTCTCTCTGATACAGCCTGTCTTTACATGTGTCCCTCTCTGATACAGCCTGTCTTTACCTGTGTCCCTCTCTGATACAGCCTGTCTTTACCTGTGTCCCTCTCCGATACAGCCTGTGTTTACTTGTGTCCCTCTATGATACAGCCGTCTTTACCTGTGTAAACCTCTGATACAGCCTGTCTTTACCTGTGTCCCTCCCTGATACAGCCTGTCTTTACCTGTGTCCCTCTCCGATACAGCCTGTCTTTACCTGTGTCACTCTCTGATACAGCCTGTGTTTACCTGTGTCCCTCTATGATACAGCCTGTCTTTACCTGTGTAAACCCCTGATACAGCCTGTCTTTACCTGTGAGGATGCATTTAAAGGCAATTCTTTGGGCATTTCTCCTACAGCCTACCCCCTGCTCCCTGTATAATGACCCCACTAAGAGTGGCCCAAACAGCAGCAGAGGAGCATTATAATGAAGCACATGCCTCTACAAGATTGGTCATCAAGAGGACCATTGGGGCCTTGTTCTCAGGGCTCTGCCAGTGTGACTCAGTAAACAACACATGGGCCATATTAGTTTCCTTCCTTTGGGGAAATACAATATTTAACATTTGGTCGCCCCTGTTTGTTCATCCAAAGTTAGTTTTCCTGTGAGGAATCAGGAGGACATTAGGTTTTTCACCATTTTTGTTCTCATTGTGTAATATTTGAAAATCTTTACCAGTAAAATGTAACTGGAGAACTATTTCAAAGTTGTGCTCTGAAATTAAATAGATTTCTTTAAATGATAATTATATATGTGAAGCATTCCAGGACTGATTAACTTCTCCTTTAGGTACACTGGAGCTTTATATGGCAGGATAATTGGTCTGATCATGGTGTCGATTTTTGGTGTCCAAACTGACAAGTATGGAGCCTGGATAGATCCTGGCCTTTTTGCAGTAATTGGAGCTGCCTCATATTTCTGTGGTGTTTCAAGACTGACAATCTCCCTCACTGCCATCATGGTAAGAAATTTTCATTAAAAAGTATCTTTAAATACAAAGGGGTAAATTTTAACCTAGCAGTGGGATCTCAGCGGGGTGGGGGGGGGGGTGGGTGTCAATAATCGGGTGAGAAACTGGGAAATAAATTTAGTGCGTTTTCTCAAACAATTGCGACTAAATGAAGGCCTTTAATATTACTTCTGGTTTCGCATCTCCAAGCTGGGCAGCGGGCGTACTGCACATCTGAATGATGTGTTGGGATCTGGAGTATTTAAAAGGCCATTGCAAACATGGATTTTGAGGGAGAAAGCAGGAATGTGCAGATGCAGCATCACAGGTGTAAGGCAGCACCCCGCTTTAGCGACTCATCTCTGGAGTTGTTACTGGTTGGTGTCAGGTGCAGGAGGGAGATACCAAACCCGGCTGATCGGAGGAAGCGCCCTGCTTCTGCCAGCAAGAAGGTGTGGCTGGAAGTGGCAGAGGAGCTGAGCAGCAGGAGCACCGTGGCAAGGTCGGGGGTACAATGTAGGAAGCGATTTAATGACCTAACTAGGTCAGGAAAAGTGAGTACAGTTAATGATTCACTTACATCCTGTGATGTACAACACCCCCCTCTCACTCTGTCTTGCCAAGCCTACTCCATCACATCACTCCTCACACCCATTTAAGTCTCATTATCAACTTACCTTCACTTTCTGTTCACTTCCTCACCTCCCTATTTATGAACCCACCACTCCCACTCACCCTAATCCTGATGCAATGCCATGAATCTGTCTGATAATCACCCTCTGGTGCATCTCTTTCATTGTCAGCCTCATCCAAAGCAATGCATCCATCAGGTGACCCCCTCACCCTCACTCACTCACACGCCTGTTCTTTCTCCCCTTGTAGGAGAAGAGAGCACAGAATGCACGGGAGAGGAGTAGGACAGGAGGGGGCCACCACAAATAACGGCCTTGACAGAGGCGGAGGAGGAGGCGTTGAAACTCAGCCGCACGGTTGAATGCCTGACTATCGGAGATGGGGAGACTGGCAACCCGCAAACAGGTGGTGAGAGAATTTTAACATCCTTCACACACATCATGAATTGATGAATTAATTGACCTGTTGCACACATCAGGATGCTCGTCGCAACATCACTCCTGTGATGCTTCTTAATATTGCACTTTGTTCTCTTCCAGGCCCTTCAAGGAGTGTTGAACAGGCCGACGACATGGATGAGGGCGATTCCTCAGAGGAGTTCCCTGCCTCTGAGAGCGCACCGTGACGACATCATAGTGAGCCATGCACCAGCGCAGATACTCACACCTCAGTGGGTCCTATTAGAGAGTTAGTTGGGTTGTCACCTGGTGAGTCACCACGCACAAGTGAGCACAAGCAGACACTGGTGGCAGGGGCAGCTGTAGAGAGTCTGCGCCGGTGGGCGCACTCCTCTCCAAGCTCTGCTCAACTGGACGCAGATGCTGAACCCCGGGAGACATCCTTGAGAAGGAGAATGATCGAGGTACAGATGTACCTTTGTGATGTACTGGAAGACATGTCACGCTCACTCTCCACAATAGCGGAGAAGATGGAGGAGTCCACCTCCAGCATTAGTGGAGTGGTGGCACAGGTAAGTGCGGGAATGTCTGCAATGGAGAGAATGGCAGCCTCTATGGTGCTTCATGCACGGCTCACAGATGAGTCCATTCAGGCCCTGACAATGGCCGTGCGGACTCAGGGTGACCAACATTCTGCCGCTTAAACAGGCAGACAGATATATTAACAGTGGCCTCACAAGGCATCACACATGGCCTCCAAGCTGTTGCCCAGTAGAATGGTAGGCGTGATGTGGCCCTAGCCCAGGAGAAGGATGATGGCGAAAGGGGACATGGAAGTGGGGACTCCACGTCTCACCCGTAGCTCCCCCCCCCCCTCAACTGGTACCCACAATGCTGCCTCCACCCCAGATGGCCGAGTCTGCTCCTACACAGGTGCGGGTGGAGCAGTCTTTGGTGGGGCCCTCACAGGCTCCAAAACCCAGAGGTTGTAGACCTAGAGCATCTTAGCAGTCAGGGCTGGGACCTGAGCAACCTACCAAGACCCCTGCTGAAGCCACAAGGGATGCACCCCGTAGAAGTAGTAGGAAGAAGAAGGTGAAGGCTTTGTGATCACCAAGGGTATGCACAAGGGTGTCTGACTAAATGTCATGGTTTTCATTTATAATTATTTTTTCTTACCTGTACATTAAATGTTATAATTTGCACCACGACTGCCACCTCTTGACCATTCTTGAGTCCCTTTCGTGAAAGCACCCTTGCATGTTCCTCATCATGAATGGCAAGACTTGATGCCACCCATGGGGGGTGGGGGGGTGCCGGTGTTAGTGGTGGTCTGAGTACTTCACTATCTTCACTTTGCAGATCTCCTTATGAGAATCCATCAAATATGAGTGACTCCCTGGCATCATGAGCAGCCATGTATGCTGCTCCTCCTCCTCCTCAATGTTGATGGCAGGTGCAGATGCTTCATGAGCGCATGGGACCTCATCCACCTGTAACCCTCTCTGTTAAGCGATGTTGTACAGGACACAACACACAACAATTATTCTATACACCCTTGCCGGTGATAACTGAAGTGATCCCCCGATCGATCCAGGCACCTGAAGCACATCTTGAACATTCCTGTAGCTTGTTCAATGATAGACCTGGTGGTGATGTGACTGTTGTTGTACCACTGCTGTGCCTCATTGGTGGAGTTACTCACAGTTGTCATGAGCCACGTCTGCAGGGGGTATCTCTTGTCTCCAAGGAGCCAGCCTTTAAGTCTGTTTTGTGCATGAAAGAGGGCCGGGATTTTGGATTCGCACAAAATGAAGGAATCATAACAGCTGCCAGGGAATTTGGTGCACACCTGCAGAAACCTCCTCCGGTGGGCTCAAACCAGCTGCGCATTGATGGAGCGATATCCTTTTCGGTTGATGAACAGTCCTGGCTGATGTGCAGGTCCTTGGATTGCTACATGTGGGCAATCAATTGCACCCTGTATCTGTGGGAAGCCAGCAAGAGATTGGAAACCCACTGACCTCTCAGTGTGGCTGATGTCACCGATGGGGAGGTTGACGTAGTCGGATGCTCTGGCAAACAAGCCATCCGTGACCCGACGTATACAACTTATGTGCAAACTACTTAGCGATCCTGGTGATGTCACCGGTGATGCCCTGGAAGGATTTGGAAGCGAAGAAATTGAAGGCAGTGGTGACTTTAACTGTGATGGGCAATGCCTGACCACCAGGCCCAGCCGGAAGCAGCTCTGCATGAAGGAGCCTGCAGATGTCTGCGACCACCCGGCGACTCAATCTGAGCCTTTGTAGTCACTGCTCCTCAGAGAGGTCCAGGAAGCTCAGTCTCTGCCTCTACACCCTCTCACGTGGGTAGTGCCTCCTGCGACCTCGGCCCCTCTGTTGGTCCCCTCTCTGCTCTTCTGCAGGTCCTTGTGGCACAGCTCTGTCTTGTGGAGTTGCAACTCCCAGAACTGCACGCCGTGCCTGCCGCGGATGGTGATGTGCCTCCTCCTCGGATGTACTGCTGAATAAATCCATTGCGCACCACCCCCTCCCCACATCCTGATGGTGTCAGTTTGAGGGGGTCCAAAATGTAGGTAAATATGTGTGAACACAAGTATTCTGAGTGTGAACCAAGAAATCTCAGTCTAAACACAAAGAACTCCCAACCAAAGGTTTGTCTGAGAGAACTGATTGCCTTGCTGCAAAAACTCACCTTTTCTTAACATGTGTCAATCACTGGTTTAATGTTCCATCTGGGTGCCAGTTGCAACTCACCTCCGTTTCCATGGTGTCTTTCAGAGGCCACGGGAGACATGTTTAGAAGCAGTTAAAATGGCTTGTGTAGTTCAAACCACAAAATTTAACTAGTTTAAGTATTTTAAGGCCCTTTAAATATTGTCCCACCAGCTTTAAGTGCCGGCAGGACTTCCAGTTTTCAGAAGCGCGCGCGCACCCAGATGCATCTGGGTCAAACCCGGATGTCAGCGGGTTGGAGCCGGGATGCAGTCCTGCTCCCAAAACCAACAATTTTCACTGCCCACCCACCCCCAACCCACCCGTTAAAATTTATCCCAATATGTTTCCAAATGGTTGCATTGTTTTTGACCTTTACACTGCTAGCCACGTATAGATACTTTAGACAACACCCACTACTTCTACGTACTTGTTTGGTACTGGCTCAGATTTCCCTCTATTTCTGCCTCTGATCTTTCTCTGATACCCTTGTTCTTGTGCCTAAGTTTCTTGATTTGCTGGTGTGTTTCATTCTGCTTCCCTGAAAAGACTTTGTAGCTTCTCTGCTCACTAGAGAATAGATCAGTTTCACAAAATACAGAATACTGGGACTGCCCCATCCCAAAGCCATTTGGGATTCTCTCTTATAAAATGGAGAGCAGGAAAGGGATAATCTCCTCAGGTTGCAGACCAGGAGTGACAAGAAATCAACAGTTAGAATCATAGAAAATTTATGACACAGAATGAGGCCATTCGGCCCATCGTGCCCACGCCGGCCGAGAAACGAGCCACCCAGCCTAATCCCATTTCCTGCATTTGGTCCGTAGCCCCGCAGGTCACGGCTCTTCAGGTGCACATCCAGGTATTTTTTAAATGAGTTGAGGGTTTCTGCCTCTACCACCCTCTCAGGCAGTGAGTTCCAGACCCCCACCACCCTCTGGGTGAAATTTTTTTTCCTCATTTCCACTCTAATCCTTCTATCAATCGCTTTAATCTATGCCTCCTGGTTATTGACCCCTCCGCTAAGGGAAATAGATCCTTCCCCCCCTTAATCATGCCCCCTACATTTAAGTCCAAATCGTTAACGTATACCACAAAAAGCAAAGGACCTAGTACCGAGCCCTACGGCACCCCACTGGAAACAGCCTTCCAGTCGCAAAAACACCCGTCGACCATTAGCCTTTGCTTCCTGCCACTGAGCCAATTTTGGATCCAGTTTGCCACGTTCCCTTGGATCCCATGGATCTTTACTTTTTTGACCAATCTGCCATGTGGTTGGAAGGGATGAATGGACAGATATAGATAGGGATAGAAAAGTGAGATTTGGAGAGGGATATAGAACCAGGTGCATGAAGGCAAAAAAAAGTGTATTTTTTTCCCTCTCATTATTCAAGTCTCATTTGGCCATCTGTGAACAGATGGACTGGCAACCTGTTGCCAACCTCTGACAATGTTGCTTTTGGGCAAACTGATAGGAAGTGCTTGAGAGGACTCTACTGCCACCTTGCCTTTTAATTCAACTAATTTGGCCACTGCTTAGCAAGTTCTTAAAGCAATGTGGATGAGGTGAGCAACTTAGCAGATTGTCAGAGTTCAGGCACAAAACTATGTCTCACCATCTGTGGCCTTGTACGCTGATGCTTGAACATGCTGCATTACAACACTGGTCAAGGTGGAAACAGTATTTGGGATACAATTGTTTTAATTTTTCCTCCTGATTCTGTGCCACCTGGGTATATACATCATAAACCTTAAACATTGTTATGATTGAAAACTAGAGTTTAATTCATTTGGAAAAATGAAAAATGGACAATGGTGTCCAGTTTCTTTTTATTAATGTGGGAATATTACTCTGCAACAATGACTTCTTGTCACTCCTGGTCTGCAACCTGAGAAGATTGTACCTTTCCTGTTCTCCATTCTACCCTCCAGTAATGGCGTACACCTTCTGTTTCTCCCATTCTTTTTCTCCTTTGAGGCCTCCCCAAACTATGCAACTCACACAGTTGTAGTGGCTTGCTTCTTATCCATTGTTGCTCCCAGCTAACTGCTAAAGCCAGGAATGTTTGGCTGAGGCACCCTATCCTCTGTAAGAGACATTTGATATCTGGTCACTGCCTCCTAGTGCAGTGTGGCTGAGAATTGGAACTCAGATGACTGGGTGTTTGAAACCTCATCCCTCCAGGGGCACTTCAATAGAGAAACCTAGAAAAAGGCATCGGGGATTGGCCTTGATCAGCATCCAAATGCTAGAAATGGCAATAGTCAGTACATCTGATAACTGCTGTGCACTCAGTGATGTTGATTTTTCCTTCAAATTGGCATCCGTGCAAGTCTGGGTACTGTTTTCTGGGTTTCTCTCTGTAGGATGAAGTGTCTGTAACCTACCTCATTGAATCAGCTCCCTGCTCCCAGAGAAGACTTTGAATGGCAGGGTTTTAGGGGCAGAGAATCAACAAGGAATATTACAATAGCTCTTAGGAGTAGGAGATTTTTATACAATTTTTGATTTATATAGTATAATCCCATAAACAGGTACATATATAAATGGAATTGTACTTTAAGATGAAAATAATCCCCAATCTATCTTGTTTAAAGAAGTGAAAGTAGATTTAGGGGACTGTGGCTGAAATTTCTTGTAGTTTGTTAAACACCAGAGATTTGCAAATTAACCAATTTGTCCCAATAGTTTTAAATTAAAAAGTATAGTTCTAATAATTATGGGCCTGTTAGCTTGACATCTACAATAAGAAAATACTGCAATTAATTATAAATGAAGAAATTAAAGTGCTTTTGACAAAGGTAAAGGCAATTCCATAAGGCAAGTCATGCCTAACTAAGAGTGGTTTATTGAATTGTTTGATCCAGAACTCATTTGTTAAGTTGTCTCACAAAAGACTTCTGGCTAAACTGAAAGCTATTGGGGTACATAAGCATGTTGTAAATTGGCTAATAAATTGGCCAAGTAATAGGAAATGATCAATAGTATTAATTCTAATTGGCCACTGACCAGTGGAGTAACATTCGATTAGATGACTTAAAATTAAACCAGGAACATTAAAATATATTGGAGTTAAAAATGGAATGCAACTCTACATGACCTGAACAGAAACACCATGGAACTACTTAAAATTACTTAATACCTAATAGCGTCAAAATTGTCCCCATTGCTCACCCTACTTATATAAATACATAGAGGCAGTGAAAAGAATTCAGGGAAGTTTAAGAAAGGTGATTGCTAGTTTTATATAATTGATCTAAAGGGAGGAATGATAAATTTACTTATTTTCATTAGAAAAAGCACATTTCAGCCTAGACCTCTTGGTGTGTTAAATCAGGGGTCAACTTGGGTTGTAAAGAGCCTGGTCTATTCCCAGTTTTGCTGTTTTTAAGTCTAAAGGTTAAAGTTTGGGCTTTCCCTCCCACACAGTGGGCCAGCCAAAGGAGAAGCACTAATCCTCTAAATCAGCTGTAAACTGCAACTAGGATGCAATTAAACACCTGAAATAGCAATGGAAAGGCAAAGCCAGCTGTTTACTTAGCAAAATTGCTGTAAAATTGAGCATTACAGTGTGGTGGAAAGCCAATTTTGTAGGCAGGAGCTCCAGGTACTACTGCAAGGACTCATTTTCATTAAATTTTCAAATTGAGCAGGCGGGAAGGACATCCACCGTCAAGTAACAGGGTCTTTCCTTAAATATGCAGATTGGCTCCGATGACATAATTGTCATGCAATTTTAATCCGAGTGAATGGAAAGTAAAATTGGGCAGGGTGTAAAACACACAGTTCCGTGTGATCCCGTCAGCTTCCCACCTACCGGTTTAGGTTAAAATGACCACTTTGGTGTCTGTCAGCAGTGAGGGGAGGGAGAAATGGTTCTGGGTGTGGCAACGCTGGTTTGTAAGTTTCTAATAGATCTCTGCAAACATTGAATTCAATGCTTTGTAATTGATTCCTGGATGTGCTTTTACCTCTCTTTCTGTTTCTTTGTCTTTCTTATTCTTGGTTTCTCCATCTCACAGCTGTCACGAATTAGCATGTTGACATTTTCTATGTATCAATAAAATACAGGTAATGATAATCAGAGCGTTTCTCTTTGCCTGAGAAGCTTTCAAACTTGGTTGTGATCTTCCAGAATTCCCCAGATTCTAGAATGGTTCCAGTGGATTGGAAGGTAGCAAATGTAACCCTGTTATTCAAGTAAGGAGGGAGAGAGGAAACAGGGAATTACAGGCCAGTTAGCCTGACATCAGTAGTAGGGAAAATGCTGCAATCTATTATTAAGGACGTGGTAACAGGGCACTTAGAAAATCATAATATGATTAGGCAGAGTCAACATGGTTTTATGAAAGGGAATTCATGTTTGACAAATTTATTAGAGTTTTTTGAGGATGTAACTAGCAGGGTAGATAAAGGGGGAACCAGTGGATGTCGTATATTTGGATTTTCAAAAGGCATTCGATAAGGTGCCACACAAAAGGTTGTTACACAAGATAAGGGCTCATGGGGTTGTGAGTAATATATTAGCACGGATCGAGGATTGGTTAACGAACAAAAAATAGAGAGTAGGAATAAATGGATCATTTTTAGGTTGGCGGACTGTAACTAGTGGGGTGGTGCAAGGATCGGTACTTAGGCCTCAGCTATGACCCGCATGACCTGCTGTCAGCTGGAGTGTCTATTTAAAGGGCCATTGCATCAATGGCTTTTGCTGGAGCAAGGAGCAAGTAGAATGGAGCAGCAGAGGGACAAGCCAGCTCCAAGATTCAGTGACGCCTCACTTGAGGTGCTGCTGGCTGGGGTGAGGAGGAGGAGGGAAATATATTACCCGGCCAACAGGAGGAAGCGCCCTGCCTCTGCCACCAAGAAAGCCTGGCTCAAGGTGGCAGAGGAGGTCACCAGCAGCAACATATCCCGCACATGGGTCCAGTGCAGGAAGCATTTCAATGACCTAACTAGGTCAGCAAAAGTGAGTACACTGACTGATTCTCCTGCATTCCATGGTGCACATCACCACCACCTCCCCACCCCCCCCCCCACACCCCTCAACTCATTCTGCATTGCCAAGACTACTCCATCACATCACTCCTCACACCCACTTAGGGATCATCCTCAACTTACCTGCACTTCCTCAGCACTTCCTCACCTCCCCATTAGTCACCCCACCACTACCACTCACCCCAATACTCATCCAATGTGATGTCTCTGTCTCATACTCACCCTCTGATGCACCTCTTTCACGGTCAGCCTCACCCAAAGCAATGCATTCATTGATTGGCCACTTCACCATCGCTCACTCACACGTCTGTACTTTCTCCCCATCTAGAAGAGAGAGCAAAATACACACGAGAGGGCGAGGACTGGAGGGGGGCCACAACAAATAGTGGTCCTCACAGACACGGCGGAGGAGGAGGCGTTGGAGATCAGCCGCACTCCTGAGTGCCTGTCCATCGGGGATGCCGAGATTGGCACCCTACAAACTCCTGGTGACACAGCTTTAACATTCATCACACACAACATGAATTGATGTTAACAATGCTTGGCATGTTGAACACCTCAGTATGCTCATCGCAACATTACACATCTGTGATGATGCTTAATATTGCCTTCTGTTCTCTTCCAGGTCATTCAACGAACGAAGTAATGGGAGAGGGCGATTCCTCAGAGGAGCTCCTGGCCTCTGAGGGCACACTGTCACATCTTAGTAAGCCATTCAACAGCACAGATACTCACACCTCGGTGGGTCCTATTAGTCAGTTAGTTGGGTTGTCACCTTGTGAGTCACCACACACAAGTGAGCACGAGCAGACACTTTTGGCAGGGGCAGGTGTGGAGAGTCCGTGTCGGTGGGTGCGCTCCTCTCTAGGCTCTGCTCAGCTGGACGCAGATGCTGAACCCCCGGGGGCCAACCTTTAAAAGGAGAATGATCGAGGGACAGCAGCACATTTGTGAGGTACTGGAACAAGTGCCACACGCACTCTCCACAATAGCGCAGAGGATGGAGGAGTCCAACTCTTGCATTAGTGGAATCTCTGAGATAGTGTCACAGGTAAATGCGGGAATATCTGCAATGGAGAGAAGGTTAGTCTCCATTGAGCTTCATGCACGGGTCACAAATGAGTCCATTCAGGCCCTGACAATGACTGTTTGGACTCAGGGTTAACAACATTCTGCTGCCCTAAACTAGCAGACAGAAACTTTGCAACTGGGCTTCCAAGGCATCGCACATGTCCTCCAAACTGTTGGCACCACGTAGAAGTGGTAGGAAGAGAAAGGCTAAGGTTTTGTGATCACGAAGGGTCTGCACAAGGGTGCTTGACAGACTGTCATGTTTTTCATTTATATTTGTTTTTTGTTAAATTCATATTAAATGTTATACTTCTCATCACTACTGCCATGTCTTGCCCATTTTTGACTGCCTTTTGTGATAGCACCCTTTCATGAGGTTCACCATGAACGGCAAGACTTGATGCCACCCAGTGGGTGAGTTTACAGTGGATGTGTGTGTAGTTGTTGGTCTGTTTTGTGCAGGGGGTTGGTGGGGGGAGGGAGCTGGTGTTGGTGTTGCTCTTTCCAGGTGGTCCGAGGACTGGACTATTCTCATTTTGCGATCTCATGAGAATCGTTCAAATATTAGTGACTCCCCGGCTTCACTAGCAATCAGGTGAGCTGCTGCTCTGCCGATGGGTTCCTCCTCCTCCTCCTCCCCCTCATGCTCGTTCTCGTCCTCCTCCTACTCCTCCTCAATGTTGATGGCAGATGGATAGGGGCATGGGGCCTCATCAACCAGTAACCCTCTCTGTAGCACCATGTTGTGCAGGACACAACACGCTACTATAATGCGACCAACTCTCACTGGTGCGTATTGAAGCGCTCCCCCAGAATGATCGAGGCATCGAAATCGCATCTTCAGCAGTCCTATCGCATGTTCAATTATAGACCTGGTGGCGATGTGACTGTCATTGTATCGACGCTGTTCCTTGCTGATGGGGTTCCTCAGAGGTGTCACGAGCCATGTGTGCATGGGGTAGCCCTTGTCTCCGAGGAGCCAGCCCTTAAGACTGTTTGGTGCGTGGAAGAGGTCTGGGATGTTGGATTCCCTCAGAATGAACGAATCATGGCAGTTGCCAGGGAATCTGGCACACACGTGAAGAAATCTTTTGCGGTGGTCACAAACGAGCTGAGCATTGATGGAGTGATAACCCTTTCTGTTGATGAACAGTCCTGGCTCATGTCAACGTGCTCGGATTGCACCCTGTGCCCATGGGAAGCCAGCCACAGAGTGGAGTCCTGCTGCCCTCTCCGTCTGGCTGTTGTCGTCCATGGAGAAGTTGACGTAGTGCGAGGCCCTGCGAAACAAACCATCAGTGACTTGCCTTGTGCACTTGTGGGCAGATGACTGAGAGACACTGGCGATGTCACCGGTGGCACCCTGGAATGATCTGGAGGCGCAGAAGTTGAGGGCAGTGGTCACTAACTGCAACGGACAATGAGATGCCACCAGGCCTAGCTGGGAGCAGCTCAGCATGAAGGATGCTGCAGATGTCTGCGACCACCTGGTGACTCACTCTCAGCTTCTGTAGGCACCGCTCCTCAGAGAGGTCCAGGAAGCTCAGCCTTGGTCTGTAGACCTTCTCACGAAGGCAGTGCCTCCTGTGACGTCGCTCCCTCAGTTGTTGCCCTCTGTGCTCTTGTGCAGGTCCCTGTGGTGCACCTCTGTGTTGTGGAGCTCCAAGTGGCTGAAGTGCACGCTGTGCCTGGCGAGGATGGTGATGTTCCTCATCCTCTGATGTACTGGTGAATGCAGCCATCGCATCCTCCATCCTGATTGTGTCAGTTTGAGGGGGTCCAAAAAGTAGGTAAATATGTATCAACAGAACAATTCTGAGTGTGAACCAAGAATTTTCAGTCTAAACACAAAGATCTCCCAGCCAAATGTTTGTCTGAGAGAACTGAGTGCCCTGCTGCAATAACTCACCTTTTATCCCCATCTACCAAACAGGGATTTAAATATCTAAATGGCTGCCGGCTGCAACCCGCCTAGTTTCCCATGGCGTGTTTCACATAGCACGGGAAACACGTTGAGGCAATGTTAAAATCGCTTGCCAGCATGATTAATTACATTAAGGCAGATTTCAAGTACTTTAAGTACTTCAGTCGTTGATTTAAATATCATCCCACCGGCTTTAATTGCTGGCGGGACTTCCGGGTTCGGGAACGGCGTGCGTACCCAGATTCTTCTGGGTTGTGCGCGTTTATTGGAGGGTTGGAGCCGGGATTCCTTCCCGCTCCATAAATGCCCGATTTTGTTTGCCCCCAGCCCCCAACCCACCCGGACTTCGGAAATAAATTTGTGCCCAAAGAGTTTGCAAAGGGATATAGACAGGTTAAGTAAGTGGGCAAAAAGGTGGCAGATGGAGTATAATGTGGAGAAATGTGGGGTTATTCACTTTGGTAGTAAGAATAGAAAAACAGAATTATTTTTTAAATGGTGAGAAATTTATAAATGTTGGTGTTCAGAGAGACTTTGGTGTCCTCGTACAAGAGACACAAAAAGTTAGCATGCAGGTACAGCAGGCAATTAGGAAAGCAAATGGCATGTTGGCTTTTATTGCAAGGGGGTTGGAGTATAAGAGTAAGTCTTACTACAGTTGTAAGGGCTTTGGTGAGACCTCACCTGGAGTATTGTGTGCAGTTTTGGTCTCCGTAGCTAAGGAAGGATATACTTGCCTTGGAGGCGGTGCAGTGATGGTTCACTAGATTAATTCTTGGGATGGAAGGGTTGTCCTATGAGTAGAATGGGCCTATACTCTCTGGAGTTTAGAAGAATGAGAGATGATCTAATTGAAACATATAAGATTCTGAGGGGGCTTGACAGGGTAGATGCTGAGATTTTGTTTTCCCCTGGCTGGAGAGTCTAGCACTAGAGGGCTTGGTTGCAGGATAAGGGGTCGGCCATTTAAGACTGAGATGAGGAGGAATTTTTTCACTCAGAGGGTTGTGAATCTTTGGAATTCTCTACCCAGAGGGCTGTGGATGCTGAGTCGTTGAGTATATTCAAGGCTGAGTTAGATAGATATTTGGACTCCAGGGGAAACAAGGGATATGGGGATCAGGCAGGAAAGTGGAGTTGAGGGCAAAGATCAGCCATGATCTGATTGAATGGCAGAGCAGGCTCGAGGGGCCGTAAGGGCTACTCCTGCTCCCATTTCTTATGTACTTAATTTAAAAAGAGCTTAAAATAGGATGAGGAAAGATTCCCTGGAGTAAATTTTCATCTTCTTCACCTTTTTTTTTATTCGTTCATGGGATGTGGGCGTCGCTGGCGAGGCCAGCATTTATTGCCCATCCCTAATTGCCCTTGAGAAGATGGTGGTGAGCCGCCTTCTTGAACCGCTGCAGTCCGTGTGGTGACGGTTCTCCCACAGTGCTGTTAGGAAGGGAGTTCCAGGATTTTGACCCAGCGACGATGAAGGAACAGCGATATATTTCCATGTCAGGATGGTGTGTGACTTGGAGGGGAACGTGCAGGTGGTGTTGTTCCCATGTACCTGCTGCTCTTGTCCTTCTAGGTGGTAGAGGTCGTGGGTTTGAGAGGTGCTGTCGAAGAAGCCTTGGTGAGTTGCTGCGGTGCATCCTGTGGGTGGTACACACTGCAGCCACTGTGCGCCGGTGGTGAAGGGAGTGAATGTTTAAGGTGGTGGATGGGGTGCCAATCAAGTGGGCTGCTTTGTCCTGGATGGTGTCGAGCTTCTTGAGCGTTGTTGGAGAGTATTCCATCACGCTCCTGATTTGTGCCTTGTAGATGGTGGAAAGGCTTTGGGGAGTCAGGAGGTGAGTCACTCGCTGCAGAATACCCAGCCTCTGACCTGCTCTTGTAGCCACAGTATTTATTTGGCTGGTCCAGTTAAGTTTCTGGTAAATGGTGACCCCCCAGGATGTTGATGTTGGGGGATTCGGCGATTGTAATGCCGTTGAATGTCAAAGGGAGGTAGTTAGACTCTCTCTTGTTGGAGATGGTCATTGCCTGGCACTTGTCTGGCGCAAATGTTACTTGCCCCTTATGAGCCCAAGCCTGGATGTTGTCCAGGTCTTGCTGCATGCGGGCTCGGACTGCTTCATTATCTGAGGAGTTGCGAATGGAACTGAACACTGTGCAATCATCAGCGAACATCCCCATTTCTGACCTTATGCTGGAGGGAAGGTCATTGATGAAGCAGCTGAAGATGGTTGGGCCTAGGACACTGCCTTGAGGAACTCCTGCAGCAATGTCCTGGGGCTGAGATGATTGGCCACCAACAACCACTACCATCTTCCTTTGTGCTAGGTATGACTCCAGCCACTGGAGAGTTTTCCCCCTGATTCCCATTGACTTCAATTTTACCTGGTAATCTGGCGGAGCATATTGCTCCTCTGTCATAGAACCCGCCTGATTTTCATTCCATTGATTTAATCGGAATGAATATTAGGCAGGTTCTATAATGGACAAGTGATCCGCTCCATCGGATAACTGCCCAAGCGGAGAAGACAAAAAAAAAATCCACTGTCCCTTTCTCCCTGCCTTGCTCGCTGTCTCTCTTTCAGTCTCTCTGAGCATGATATGTTTATAGAATGTTTACAATTTGAACACAAACAGAAACTACAAGAAGTATAGAGTTATCACAGCTTGGCATTTATTGAAATTGTTTTCTGTTTTCTCTCTCACAGACAACCTCTCTTTTAAAAAAAACTCAATATAAACCTTACCTGACTAAGATGTTGACGCGCTCTCCCTGTGTTTCCAACTCTTTCCCCCGCCCACACTGACGTTACTCTGATGTGGAGATGCCGGTGATGGACTGGGGTTGACAATTGTAAACAATTTTACAACACCAAGTTATAGTCCAGCAATTTTATTTTAAATTCACAAGCTTTCGGAGGCTACCTCCTTCCTCAGGTGAACGATGAGGAAGGAGGTAGCCTCCGAAAGCTTGTGAATTTAAAATAAAATTGCTGGACTATAACTTGGTGTTGTAAAATTGTTTACAATTGACGTTACTCTGTCACTGCTTGCAGAAAGTAGCAGAAGTCTTTCCTTATTGACTCACGAACCTCCTTATAATTGATTCATTAAATTGGAACATTACTGAGGTTTGTCCATTGATGTATTCAGCCTCACCACTAGGTGGCAGGATTTCCAAAGTTTTAGGATTTAGGCACACGGTTTAAAGAAGATCTGAATATGTTTCTAACAGTGAAATTATTGGCCCCTAAATTGCTCCAAGTGGCAAACCAGCAGTAGTTGCCGCTCATTAGATTTAAATTCACCCACTAGGTTACCATGTTCTTTTTGGCGGCAACTTCCTTGAAGTGCGAGTTCAAATAACATCTTTCCCAGGCTGTGTGGGTGGTGAAAGATTCGCTAATCAACCAATCAGCTTGAAGCAAGCCACGCTGTGAGAACCAGGAAGAGCAGTTCATTCACAAATAACGCAGACCAAAAACCCGTTTGTGCCCGATAAGGTATTATAAAATGACATAGAGAAAGCAAAATAGAGAGGATAAGATTAAAAGACTGAGATAAAAGAGACAGAAGGAAAAAGTTTAAAAATTAACATTTAAAAAAAATTTAAATTAAAAAAAGTCCAAAACTATTAAAATCGGAAGCTGTCAGATCGCTGGCGAACTGGGAGGAGCAAGTTCCAGGTTTCCACGTTTGACTGCGCATGTGCGGCTGCTGGGAACTTGTTCTTCAATTTCGCCACTAATAACAGTTGGACCCACTGCTATTTTGAAAGCAATTTCCGGCCCAATATCATGCACTGAATTGCCAAATTTTTGGGAGAATGAAATAATAACTATGTAGCAACAGTGTTTATGTTACTAACAATAACAATATTAGTAGCTTCTCTCCAACTTTTGAAAGCTCTGTGTCACGTTTGCAACAGCTGTGGAAGAACATTGCAAATATATAGTTGTAGTAAAATGCAAGGTTGGTTGCGTATTACAACTGTCCTGTATTAAGGGGGTACAATCCAGTGTACAGTGACATTTTAAAATAGAGGAAGCAGTATTGTCATGATTGACAATGTAATGACATTATTGTGACACTGATTGCTAAATATTCTAATCCTAGTTTTAATATTTGCAGCAGATGCTGGTTTTTCCAATGGCCAGTTCGTGGGATGTGAGCTGAGTGGTTAGAATAGCTGGTCCGGGAACTGAACTTTTCTGAGAACTTTCATTATGATCATTACATTTTTCCAACATATAAGTTAGAAGCTTACATTAGCTTTAAGTTTTCAGAGGAGATGTAATTTCAGGAAGCTGATGGGTCCTTCACTCATGTTTCAGACTCAGGGCTCTGACTCTAATTGGATTAACACACAGGTGAACAGTGGAGGTCAACAGTATTAGTCCACAAACTAAACATTCCTCAAACTGATTTCCTGTATGAACAAAAGGTACTAGATCTTTTTTTAAAACATATTTCACTAACTGCTGCCTACTAGGAAGATATAATAAGGGCAGGAGGGGGCACCACAGCTTCCAATAGTTGATTTGCTTGTTCGTCTATTACCAGGATCTCCCATCAATCCAAATACTGTATAAGAGAAAAATAAATCAGCAAAATTATTTAAAAATGAAAATGCAATAATTTGATACTAATTGTCACTAATTGTCATTAAGGCAACCTAGGCCTCAGTGAATATTTTGTGCACTGAAGTGAAGGATCTGTCAAAGTGAGCTTAGAAACAACATGGTTTCTCACAGTGATAACATTAATATTTTAACTGCATTGATTAAAGAAACAAGCCATATCAAAAGTCAAGAAACTTCCTGTTACAGTAAACTGAAGAGTAAATATTAATCTAGTTCAGTGTCTTGTTTAGGCATTTCACTTGCCAAAATTCTTAGTATAATCAATCCAAACTACTGCAGATTTTTTGAGAGATTTGATACTGTTCTTTTGTTCAAAGAAACCCACTCACCAAAAACTATTAAGATTTTTAGGTTATATTTCATGCACTAACCTAAAACTTTTGAAACACTAAAGGATTTTGAGCAGTTCTGCAAATGTTGTACACTTTGAACCAGAAACCAGACTAAGCATCATGTAGCGAGAAGTGAAGGGAATAAATTCAAGGACTAAACCACACTTGGGCAGGAACCCATTACTAGGATTAACTGGGATATCCTGTATAATTATATTGTTAATAAATATACACAAATAATATCCAGTCGAGTACCATTTAGAATAAGTGAACTCTTAAACAAGATGGGAAACTATTATTTAAAATTTCACTTTCTGATAAATAACATCAGTTTATAAACTTATTTAAAAAATAAAATTTTTGACAAAGCAGTCTTATACAGCCAAACATCTTTTGTATCCCACTGGTTATAACATTCTGCTACAGTCTAAGCGAATCCAGAACTGATCCAGTAAAGTATAGTGTCTAATACCCAAGCTGTAGTCAAGAATATTTTGGTCACTCTGATTGGGGGAGGGATGGCTTGTGTGGGAACACTACAAATGAGAACATATTCCTGATGTTTCATCCAAAATGATTGATCAGTAGATCTTAATGAATGCATGCCTGTTCTTTAAGGAAATAATTGAGGCACGTTTTCAAATAATTTCGACTTTGTTTTACTTTCTCGTAGTCTGAGAAATGGAAATGAAATGCACAATAGAGGTAATTTTATGAACTTATGCCTTTCTCCAATGTTCCATTGGTCTCCACCAAAGTTATGGCGAGAGATCGGGAGAGCCTGTGTGAAAAATCAATGCTTCTATGCCTTGAATTTTGCTCAGTCTGAATAGATAACATATTGCTTTCTTCTAATGCAAGATGAATTAAAAAGAAAACTTCTTTTAATACAATATAGACAAAAGGCAATCAAGTTAAATCTAGGGTATGACTTGTGTTGAGATATAAGCACTGATTTTATGAGGTTTCAATGGTGACTTGGAGACTTGCTGGTGTCAGGAGCGAGTTGCCTCACATACCTGATTTGTGGCACGTTGAATCTGGGTTGTGCGATTTTTGGGATCAAAGGAGCAAGCAGAACCCTAATCTAAATGCAAAAGTTATTTAAATAATGTTGAGTTACATGACCTTGTGCAAAGTTCTAATCCCAGAATGCTTCTCACCCATATAAATAGAAGCTTGACAGTTCAATGGACTTCACCTGGCTTAGCCTAAACTTTGAAGAAAGTTTTTTTTGTTACCGTTGGTTGTGAATTGTAGTTTTTTGCAGCAAGCATTTAGCTACTATTATATTTAACATCTTACATAGGATTTTTGCCCTATGCATGTCTGTATTTTTGCTATAGTCCACAGTTTGCAGCACTTTTCTACGGTCTTTGCCAGTCCTGCTGCATTACAAGTTGCAGCTAGAAGCTCCGATGTTGGAAAGATAGGGTCTCTTTGGATGCTCCCATGGAGCTGCATGAATTTCATGAGGTGGATGATTTGATAAGGGGACAAAAGGACTGATTCCGAGCCCTCATGTTTCCAGTGTAGAGCAGCATTTGCTGGGAATGCATTGTGGCAAATGGCAGGTGCACAGTCCTTGATTTTCTGTCCACTCACCTACTAATGCAAGAATTAAAATCACGGGCATTACACCCTTTGAGTGCCACTTCCTGCTAAAATTGCAGTGCATGGATTCAGCCATGTCTTCAAGTTTAATGACATCTCAGGTGGTACGCTCTGCTCTGTTAATAACCCTGTCTTTATAGATCACTCCTACCATAGTACATGAGAGGAGAGTTGTCTTTGCCGCCTCTGCTTCACTGCAGAGGCAGTGACTGAGCTATGCTGCCTGCCAAACTATGGACTACAGCAAAAATACAGACATGCATATGACAAAAATCCTATGTATAATATTAAATATAATATTAGCTAGGCTGACAGGAAGGAATACCACTCCATAAACTCACAGGTGGCTTCTAACTTCAGAAGTGTGATCCAGCATGTTAATGCCCATTATCCAGGGAGCACCCTTGATGCTTTTATTATGCAGCAGTCCATAGGGCTTGCATTATTTGAAGGTTCCAGGAGAGTGAAAGGACGGATTACTGTTGTGAGACCAGCACTGTACTTTTCACCCATTGCTGATGACCCTGACTAGAACTTCCTACACAGCGTCTGAAACCTATTGCAGCACCTGGAGTGCTCTGCAGCACACCATAGGGATGTTAAAACAATGATTCCCTTGCTTGGAGTGCTCGGGGGAGGTGGTGGGGGGGGGGGGTGGGGTTGCTCTAAGGTCCAGGCAAAGTCTCCAAAATCATTACTGTCTGCTGCAAGCTGCACAATTTTGCTGTTCAAAGAAGAGTCAGCATTCTCTTGGATGATATGTGGATCTACAGGGCTGTAGGCCCAGAGGAAGGGGATGAGGAAAAGAAGGAGATCAACGTGGAAGGAATTGATTTATAGGCAGGGAGACTGATGAATATCTGTATGATTGGGAACTACTTCCAGTAATGGACACTGCCTGCCATCGACAAACTTTGTTTTGTTCTGAAATTCCACATCTAAGAACATGCTGCTTATTGCCTGAACCGCCATTTTTCAACCCACTCACCTTTCCACGACTCTACCCAACAAACAGTGTCTACAGGAAGGAGAAATAAAAAGATCAATATCTGCTTATATTTCTATTGATTATGTCCTCTAAATCCTATACCCATGCTTCCCCTTTGTAACCCTATAAGGTGTGCTTGTCCGACTATGTAATCTAAGATGTCTAAGTGGTCCCTACATGGAAGGAGCAAATATGGTGGCCGGCTGCCATTAGGTGTTGTGGCCCTATGGGGATGCTGATGGCACTGACTTCAGGGTGCAGGGTCACGAGATGGCCTTGTAACAATTGGACTGATGTCTGACAATGCAGTGTATGCCACTCCTTGCCCACTCTCTGGTACTTCAATTCTTCTAGGGGCCTGAGTGGTATAGGAGGATGCAAAAAGGGATACCCACCTCAGCTTCCCCTTCTTCTGTCAAACCTCAGCTGCTGGGCATCCCAGCTGCATGAGCAGTAATCTGCATGAGAGCAACAACATGCATTTATATAGCATCTTTAATGTAGAAAAAGGCACGTCACAGAGATACAATCAAGAAAATGGACACTGAGCCAAAGAAGGAGATATTGAGAGGGGTGCCGAAAAGCTTGATCAAAGAAGTGGGTTTTAAGAAGGGTCTTAAAGGAGGTGGAGGGATTGAGAGAGGGAATTCCAGGGTGTGGGCCCAGGTGGCTGAAGGTCACTAATAGTGGAGCGAAGGGAGGGGGGAATGTACAAGAGGCAAGTTAGAAGAACAGGGAGCTTGGGGGGAGGGAGTTATGGGGTTTGAGGAGGTTACAGAGAAAGGGAGGGATGAGGCCATGAAGGGATTTAAACATGAGGATGAGAATTTTAAATTTGAGACTTTGGGAGACTGTGAGTCAATGTAGGTCAATAAGTACCCTATGGTACAAAAGACGTTGCACTCATCAATAAGGAGGGTATCAATGCAGGGGAATGGAAAACTTTGGAACGCCAAGGGGGAATTTTAACTGACACCGGGTTCTGGGCGGGTCAGGCAGCACGCCCAATGTCATTAGTGTCAGAACTGGTGGATTTGAACTTTCGCACCTCATCAGCATATGATTGGCGGGCTGCCCACCTGATCACGTTGGTGACGGGCAGCGTTCCCTACCAATCACAAGGGGAGCTGTACCACCTCTCATTCTTATTCCAAACACACACTCATCTGTTGCTCGCTGCTTTCATTGCTGGCACTAACGTTCTCACATGGTAGCAATTTCAAACCATGATAGGGAGGGGAGTGTGAAGGGATTTAAACATGAGGATGAGAATTTAAATTTGAGGCTTAAGGGGACCTTGAGCCAATGAAGGTCAGCAAGGACAGGGGTTCTGGGTATGCAGGGCTTGCTGCAGGATAGGATACGTGCAGCAGAATTTTGGATAAGCTGATGTTTATAGAGGGTGGGGATTAGGAGGCTGCCCAGGAGAGAATTGGAACAGTTGAGTCTTCAGGTGATAAAGGTATGGAGGAGGGTTTCAGTGGCAGATGGGCTGAGGCAGAGGTGGAGGCAGGTGATATTACAGAGGTTGAAGTAGGTGGTCTTTGCGATGGAGAGTATATGCGCTCGAAAGCTCAGCTTGGGATCAAATAGGACGCTGAGATTGCGAACTGTCTGATTCAGTCTGAGACAGTGGCTAAAGAGGCTTATGAAATTGATGGCAAGGATACGGAGTTTGTGGTTGGGGCCGAAGATGATTGCTTCAGTCTTCCCAATGTTTAACCAGAGGAAATTGCAGCTCATCCAAGATTAGATATTGGACAAGCAATGTGACAACATGGAGGCAGTAGAAGGGTTGAGAGATGTGGTGGAAAGGTAGAGCTGGGAGTCATCAGTGTACATGTGGAAGTTGACCCCATGTCTGTAGATGATATTGTGAAGGGGCAGCAAGAAAAGCTGGCCTAGGACAGATCCTTGGTGGACTCTGGAGGTAACTGTGCAAGAGTGGGATTTTGGCTCATCCTCCTGCATCTGCAGCAAATGTCCTGCTGCAGATTTTCCAGCATTGAAGCGGTGGGGATATCACTGGGAGCCTGCCTTGCATGTTTAATGATCTCCGACTCAGGAAAATTGCTCGTAATCACTGTTTGGCCAGGGCAGCAGGTGGAAGTCTCGCCCCAACCCACTTTCAGTGGTGAAACTACTTCAGAGGAAAATCTCACTCAAGTACTCAACTAATTTAAAATACATACCTATTATAATCTGACAAAATAGTGATGCTGTGTACAGCAGAAAGTATTATAGTAAAATTTCTGTTCTCTTATTCTGTTTGGTACTTAATTTTGAATTTGTGATTAATAAAAGTAAAAATTAAAAAATGGGGAAATGCTCCAAAATTGCTTTTAAGTTGGTCTTTGTGATTTGATTTCCAGAGAAGACACATCTTAATTTATTTATTAGCCAGCAGTCAAGGAAGCCAACAGTGTAACCCCTCCTTAAGGCTGTTAAAGCATAAAACTTACCTAACATAACTATCATTCAGATTTGTACCTGTGATAGGCTTTAGCTTGCTCAAATCTGATCTCATATTCTCAATGTTCTTGCAGGTGGAGCTAACCAATGATGTACAATCCTTACTGCCAACAATGGTAGCTGTTATGGTGGCCAGGATGACTGGAGACTTTTTCAACCGTTCGCTGTACAGTTCTTTACTGGAGCAAAAACGTATTCCATTCCTGGAGCCAGAGCCACATGTCTTCTACCAGAAGAAACCGTAAGTACCTTCTGAACCTTGCAACAGCCCCAGCACCTCACCTAGATATAAACGGGGCATCTATTTTATTGAGTTTGAATAATTGGTTTATTCAATTATTCAAACTCAAGCGTGTCAACGTTTGAGTTTGAATAATTGAATAAACCAAATTAAGAGAATTGCAATATACAGGGCTGATTAGAATGGGATTTTAAAGGATTATTTATACTGAATTCACAATTAGAAATCAGCTGGGATTTAACAATTCATTACAAAGGGTGAACATATAGGGGCTGATTTTCCTCTGCATTACGTCCTGTGAGCAACTATTTCTGGGGTGTAACACAGAGGAAAAAGGGGAGAGACTCCTTCATAGAATCATAGAAAGTTATGGCACAGAAGGAGGCCATTCGACCCATCGTATCCATGCAGGCTGATAAAGAGCTATCCAGCTTAATCCCGCTTTCCAGCACTTGGTCCATAGCCCTGTAGGTTACGGCACTTCAAGTGTACATCCAAGTACTTTTTAAATGAGTTAAGGGTTTCTGCCTCTATCACCCTTTCAGGCAGTGAGTTCCAGACCCCCACCACCCTCTGGGTGAAAAAATTTCTCCTCAGCTCCCCTCTAATCCTTCTACCAATTACTTTAAATCTATGCCCCCTGGACACTGACCCCTCTGCTAAGGGAAATAGGTGCTGCTTATCCACTCTATCTAGGCCCCTCATAATTTTATATACCTCAATTAAATCTCCCCTCAGCCTCCTCTGCTCCATTGAAAACAACCCCAGCATTTCCAATCTTTCCTCATAGCTAAAATTCTCCAGTCCTGGTAACAGCCTCGTAAATCTCCTCTGTACCCTCTTTAGTGCAATCACATCTTTCCTGTAATGTGGTGATCAGAACTGAATGCAGTACTCAAGCTGTGGCCTAACTAGTGTTTTATGCAGTTGTAGCATAACCTCCCTGCTCTTGTATTCTGTGCCTCGGCTAATAAATGAAAGTATCCTGTATGCCTCTTTAACCACCTTATCTACCTGTCCTGCTACCTTCAGGGATCTGTGGACATACACTCCAAGGTCCCTCTGTTCCTCTATACCTACAATGCATTACCTCACGCTTCTCCGGATTGAATTCCATTTGCCATTTTTCTGCCCACCTGACCAGTCCATTGATATCTTCCTGTAACCTACAGCTTTCCTCCTCACTATCAACCACACAGCCAATGTTTGTGTTATCTGCAAGCTTCTTAATCAGGCCTCTTACATTTAGGTCTAAATCATTTATATATACCACAAAAAGCAAGGGACCTAGTACTGAGCCCTGCGGAACACCACTGGAAACAGCCTTCCAGTCACAAAAACACCCGTCGACCATTACCCTTTGCTTCCTGCCACTGAGCCAATTTTGGATCCAACTTGCCACTTTCGCTTGGATCCCATGGGCTTTTACTTTTCTCACCAATCTGCCATGTGGAACCTTGTCAAAAGCCTTGCTAAAATCCATGTAGACTACATCAAACACGCTACTCTCATTGACCCTCCTTGTTAACTCCTCAAAAAATCAATCAAGTTAGTCAGACACGAACTTCCCTTAACAAATCCATGCTGACTGTCCTTGATTAATCCGTGCCTTTCTAAATGACGATTTATGATGTCGCTCAGAATTGTTTCCAATAATTTGACCACCATCGAGGTTAGACTGACTGGCTTGTAATTACTTGGTCTATCCTTTTCTCCCTTTTTAAACAACGGTACAACATTAGCAGTCCTCCAATCCTCCAGCACCACGCCTATAGCCAGAGAAGATTTGAAAATGATGGTCAGAGCCTCTGCTATTTCCTCCCTTGCTTCTCTGAAAAGCCTGGGATACATTTCATCCAGGCCTGGCGATTTATCTACTTTTAAAGATACTAATCCCCTTAATATTTCCTCCCTCATTAAGTTTATCCCATCCAATGGTTCACACTCTTCCTCCTTAACTACAATGTCTGCATCGTCCCCCTCTTTTGTGAAGACAGACGCAAAGTATTCATTAAGAACCATACCCACATCTTCCGCCTCCACACATAGGTTATCTTTTTGGTCTCTAATAGGCCCTACTCTTTCCTTAGTTATCCTCTTGCTCTTTATTATTTATAAAACATCTTTGGGTTTTCCTTGATTTTACTCGTCAATATTTTTTCATGCCCTCTCTTTGCTTTCCTAATCTCCTTTTTAATTTCAGCCCTGCACGTTCTATACTCCTCTAGGCTTTCTGCAGTATTAAGCTCTTGGTGTCTGAGATAAGCTTCCCTTTTTTGCCTTATCCTACCGTGTATGCTCCTTGATATCCAGGGGGTTCCAGATTTGGGAGTCCCACCCTTTTTCTTTGCAGGAACATATTTGCTCTGAACCCTCACTATCTCCTCCTTGAATGCCTCCCACTGCTCTGACACTGATTTACCTTCAAGTAGTCCTTGGGCTTGACTTTGTGTCGATGGAAATAAAAACCGGAGAGACCTAAAAGGGGCTGCCGATTTGCTATCAGCTGTTTTACACTACCATACAAAGTCAAAATGACTCCCCCCCCCCACATCCCCTGGCTGTGTCTGGTCTACATCCTGTTTACACAACACAGACACGCACACACTTCACAGGTTGTGTAGGGGTGTAATCACTGCACCTGAAGCCGGAGGAGGAAGAAGGAGGAATCCCTTTGTACCTATGCTACTTGGAGGAGGAAGAGGAAAAAGAAGAATTGATGTCAGGGATTTGAGAGCATTGTAGATGGAGGTCTCCTTTCAGCTATTACCCTGCCACCCAAATATATTGGTCAAGGGGAATCATCAGGACCTGATATGATTCATCAGGGAGGGAGGGAGGGACAGAGCTGCACAACATACTGCAGGAGGATCTTAGCCCAATTCTAGAGCAGACATGCCGCAGCCAATGGCAGCGAAAGTGACTGCAGCCCTGAACTTTTTGTCTTGGGCTCTTTCCAAGGGGCCAGGGGGTTATCAGTAGCAACAGTTAGTTTGCTGTGCATCACTGTATAAAGCAGGTTCATTGATGCCTCGTTTGCCCGAACAAGCTGCTTGCATGATGCAAGCATGCACAATAGGAAGTAACAGGAGAAAGCCCCAGGTCTTTATTTCATGGAACCCATATAATCCTACTCATTCCTGCTCAGTTACAATGCTGGATGCAGAAGTGCATCATGTTCCCAGTGATAACATTGGTAAGCCACAAATTGAATGTTGCATTCACATCATTTGCATCTCATTATAATACACCTGTCCATATTTGGGCAGACGTATTGTATGTTCAATGTCACTTCCAGTGGGAAATGGCAGAATTTGAGTCAGTTGCTGGGACCTGTTTGAACAGCTCACTGCCCCATCCAGTTTTCCTCACCTGCCTGCCCTAAAACCACCAGAATCCAACATAATGACAGAAGGAAATCTGTGCCAATGCTCTGACTATGGTCTAAATAGTGATTTGTATAAGTTTAGTATTACATATTTGCTTTTATACTCTGTGATCCTGGCTGGGTGACCAGAGGTCAGCATGAGAGCATTCTTTATGGTGTCTCGAATCTGGGCTTAATTTTCCAACAACATTTTATGAAGAAGTCTTTGGTGCCATCCTCATTGCACATGTAGAATCATAGAATCATAGAATGATATAGCACAGAAGGAGGCCATTCGGCCCACCATGCCTGTACTGGCTCTTTAAGAGAGCTATCCAATTAGTTCCACTCTCCTGCTCTTTCCCCATAGCCCTGCAAATTTTTCCTCTTCAAGTCTTTATCTAATTCCTTTTTGAAAGTTATTATTGAATTTGCTTCCATCACCCTTTCAGGCAGTGCATTTCAGATCATAACAGCTCGCTGCATAAATTCATTTTTCCTCTTGTCACCTCTGGTTCTTTTGCCAATCACCTTAAATCTGTGTCCTCTGGTTACCGACTCTTCTGCCACTGGAAACAGTTTCCCTTCATTTCCCCTATCAAAACCCTTCATGATTTTGAACATCTCTATCAAATCTCTCCTTAACCTTCTCTGCTCTACGAACAACCCCAGTCTCTCCAATTTCTCCACATAACTGAAGTCTTTCATCCCTGGTACCATTCTGGGAAATCTCTTTTGCACCCTTTCTAAGGTCTTGACATCCTTCCTAAAGTGCGGTGCCCAGAATTGGATACAATACATGATGCTGACAATTTTACTGCTCCCTTCAGCTGCCAGTAGGACAATTGCAGGCAACTCCCCTTTAAGGTTGAGCAACAGCTCTTTAAGAGCTGCTAGTTCACTCGATCCTGCAACTCTCAGGCCAATGTGCATTTTTCAGGGAACCTACTGAAATGAAGGGGAGGGGAATGACTCACTACACTGCAAACGAGTGCAGCCACAGTTGCTGGACTTAGGAAATCGGTGCTCTGAGCTCAGCTGGGCTATGGTAGAGTTGTATCTATTTCTAACGCAGCAATTATCAGTAATGGGAAACACTTCACTCATCTAGCAAACTGGAGAATGTGCCCGTGGCTTTGGGCAGATGAGTATTGAGAAAAGCATCAGTTGAAGTGAAAGAAAAGATCTAAAGGCAAAAGAGTGAGACAGAGCTGCCAATGGAAAAGAAAAAGACAAGGAAATCCATCTGCAATGTTTCCTTCAGAAACCTCTGTGGACTTCAAATCTACTATGAAACATAACAAACTTTCACGCCAGCTGGGCAGCTGCCTGGACAAACAAGGCAGCTGCAAATGGATACTGTAGCTACCAATCTGAAATCGCTCCCTGTCTGCACACTGCTCTATTTTGTTTCACACTGGATTCATACCAGTTGAATTATGAGTGGTGTGAATCCAAATCTAAATGTTTCTGGGAGCAAGTCCCTAGTAGCGCATCAATTAAATAATTGTCCATTGTTTGATTTAGGTGTTAGTGCAAATAGATTGAAAAAGCTAACCTTTTCCCAAAAGGCTTAAACAACCTTTTCATTGTTTAGGCTCAGATTGATATATGAGTATATTTTCTGAGTCCTTATCCACTTCCAGTTTGTATCAGAAAATTGCAGGTACACCGCTCATCAGCCTTGAATCAGTTGATGGCACTTTTGCCTCCAATGAGCCCGTGATCTAGGCTGAAACTTCAGTGCAATACTGAGGGAATACCACATTGTCGGAGGTTCTGTCTTTCAAGATGAGACGTTAAACTGAGGCCCTATCTGCCTGCCCAGATGGACATAAAAGATTCCATGGTAATATTCAAAGAACAGCAAAAGGGTTCCCCTCATGTCATGGTCGACGTTCACCTCTCATCCGACACCACCAACAAACAGATTAACTGGTCATTCATCTCAAGATTCAACAAGGTTTTTGTGGAACCTGGTTGTGCGCAAATTGGCTGCTACGTTTGCCTACAAAACAACAAAGTTCTCACTGTCTTGACTAGCTACTGATCTCTCCCCTCCCACCAAGTGCTCTTTCTACTCTGGGTGCTCACTGAATACTCACTGCCTCACCCCCAATTTCTCGCTAGTCCCAGTTCCCTTCTGAGTGCTCATAAGATCCAGATCTCCCTGCTTATTCCCTCCCTGTTCCCCTGCTTCAAGAGTTCACTGGCCCCAGCTCTCTTTCCCAAACACTCCAACCTCCAGCTCTAGTCCTCCCAAATTTCAGAGACTCTTTTTGAATGTTCCCACACTCCACAACCCTCAGAATCCTTTCAGGCACTTGCTCTATTAAATTATCACCCCATTTTGGGTACTTCCAGGCTCTACACCAGGTGCTTCAATCCCAAAGCCTAGCCCCAGGCCACCCACTCCTTCCCAGCTACCACTTCCTCCCAAGCAACAACCTTAGCCCTCTCTCCCACTCCATCCCTCCCTGAGCACTACCTTCTGCCATTTTCTTATCTGCATGTGTTATACCAGCTCCCAGACAGCCTGTCTCCATCTAATTCCAGTACCTATCTCCAATCTAGAACACATTGGTAGGCATCTTCCTGTATACCCTGTCACAACCGCATTCTAAAAAAGAGTGGGACTAGAAATCAAAAAAATACAGACTTACCAAAACAGGATTTGAAAGGAGCAGGACTGCGAATGGAAAAAAGATAAAAGAGCCAAAACATGGGCTTGAAAAAGAGCAGAACTACATAGAATTACATTGAATTTTACAGCACTGGAACAGGCCATTCGGCCCAACAGGCCTATGCTGGTGTTGATGCTCCACACGAAATCAGAGGGCTGGGGCTGTGTAAAGGGCATGAGTGAGGCCTGAGGCAGATTCAGGGAGGGTGATGGGAGGTGGGAAATCAAAGGTGGTGGGCGTAAAATGTGGTGAGCGGGTTGAAAACAGGACATAGGGCAGTAATGAATGAAAATGGAAGGAATATGGGTGGATTTTTCAGGAGGGAGTGATGACGGCAGTTTTGAATGACAGAGGGACTGTGCCTCAGGAAATGGAACCATTGATTTTGTTGGCTAGCTTGAAGGTCAGGAAGGGCAAATTGGGTGGTGGGAAGGGGGAATATGGAGAAGAAGCTGCAAAGAGATAGGGTTCTGTGATAGAATGGATGGGAGCCTAGGGGACTGGGCCTGAAAGCAAGAGGACTAGCTGTGCAGGGAAAGTCGCAGTCTCTGCTGCCCTGCACTCCACCCCCTTCCCTCCTGTGAGATCCTCCCGAATCCCCAACCCCGCCACTTACCTGGAAGCCGAGGGTGGCCAAGGGCTGTCCAATCTTCGCCTGCTGGTAACTGCTCTGTGCCCTCTTTCCGCCCATCCCGGGTGGGAAATGGACCGATGGCATTGAACTGAAGCCCAGTGGTTAAAATTGCTGTGGCCTCCTGCTGCCTCTGCCGGGTAGGAAATCAACTCACCAAAGCGGATTCCCGCCGGAATCCCGCTCCAAGTTAAATTCTGCCCTTGAGATTTTTCCAGACTGTGTTTGTGAGAATGGTCAGAGAATGGGCTGAATGCCACCAAATAGCCAGTATGTGTAATTACAGTGTGACAAGTTTATTTGGGGAAAACACATTATAATTGTGAACATACTAATTTATAATGAGAAAAAAATTGATACTAAAAATGTGACAAAAATGTTAACAACAGGAAGTCAAGTGGTGCAGATAGGAAGTGCATGCAGGTATAAGATTTTAAGAAGACATATAGAAAGATTGATTATAGATACATCTAAACCTTAATTAATTTTATGCTATTTTGCATTTTTAGCAGTCTAAAATGTTAAATAAAATCATTGCGTGTTTACTGCCCGTAATCTTTTGAGAAATAAGCTAATTCAACTTAGAGAACTCCTGCAGCCTGTGGGCTGGATTGTAATGGATGTATTGCATGAACACAGTGCTGTGACTCCCCTGGTCTACAGACTCATTTGATTTTTGTGGTGGTTGAATTTAGCCGTTCATACTAGCAATTGTCCTGGGATGGTGCAACACAGTTTTCACTCTAAATGTTATAAAAACACATTAATAACAAATGGCATATATATAGCATAATGGCAAAGAACATTAGAGCACTATGAAAGGATCTCTTGACAAATACAATGGAATAGTTGATTTCTGCACCGAATTAGTCAAAAGTACCAGACGTTTTTATTTTCCATTTTGGCTGCATTGGTCTCTAACCACTTGCCAGTATGTAATTATGGCCGCATCCCAAGTAATTATAGTTCTTCAATACAAATTGTTCAACACACAGATACAGTAGAAAAGTGTTGTCCGTGAATAGCAACTATTTAAACTTTTACAACTGCAAAAGTTAGCATGGGAAATGCTTCTGGCCACATTGATGTCTATATTGCCTTGAAATAGTAATAGTAATTGAGGCCATGCAGTATGTCAAGGCTCTGGCAGTTTAGGGTACTTTGCAATAATGGCGGGAGCTGCACCCACTGGAATTACATATCAGAAATTTTGATACATGATTTTCCAACAATTTAAAATTAATAGTCGGAAAATGGTATGTCGGACGCCCGGATTTCCAATATGTGGTCCCAGTGGATGAGGCTCTCTGCCAGAAGTGTGAAGTCGGATCATTACTCCTTATTTATCACTGGCACTCCCAATCTCTCCTTTTGCTGTCACATAGGTTAGGATCACTCTAGTTCAAGTCAATTAATACCATCACTGGAACCTGCCTTCATGGAATTTATGATTCAACTTTGCTACTGATTTTCATAAACTGTCTATGTTTTATGTAGAATAAATAATGTCATACATCTCAGGGTGCAGATGATCTGTTAAAACACTCAACGGTTATCTTGGGGTTGGATTATATAGTGACATTGTAAATGCATTTGAGAAGTTCTCTGTTTAGTATTTCCAGTAAAACCGTAAATGTGTTTTTAAAAGAATGTGTTTATGATTTTGCTAGAAACAGCAAACAGGAAAATCCTTAGGAAGACATTTACAATATCATTATGGGTAGGAATCAGAGAAATTTATTTTTGTCAATTCTTTAGCCCCGATTTTAACCCCTTGCATCCGAAGAGAATAGGACTGTGCTGGGTGGGGGGGTGGGGTGGGAGGTTAAAATTGCGGCAGCGTGATGCTCATCGTGTTCGAGCTAACTTCACGCCCCTCACTAATCAGCACGTTTCAGGCAACGTGTCAAGCCCTCGCCCCAGACAGGCTTAGGGCAATGATGTTGGGTGTTCCTCTCCTTTGTGTTATGTGCTGCAGAAAGACAGGGTGAGAGTTAGTGAGTGTCAGTTGAGGCGGTCAGTGAAGATGTGTGGGTTTTGGGCTTAGTGGGTTTAGTGAGAGGTGTAGAAGAAGCAAAATGGAATGAGGATGGGGAGATGATGAATGTAAAGGGAAGTGTGTGCAGTATGAAGTGAGGAAGGAGTGATGTGAGAAGTTGGTGGTTGTGCAAGTGGTAGTATGTGAGAAGTGAATGGTGTTTGTGTGTGGTGTGAGGAGAGGGAAGGAAGAGGTGAATATGCTTGTAATGAGGAAGAGAGGTGTAACAGTGTGTCTTTGTGAAAGGACGTTAAAGGGTGTGATGGAGGGGAGGAAATTGTTGAGAGAGTTGGGGGAGAGGGTGAAAGGAGTGCTGTGAAGTGCTACTGAGAGAGGTGGAGAGATGAAGTGGTGTACTCACCCTTGCTGCTCTCGTGAGGTCATAGAACTTCTTTTGGAATCGCAGTCATGTCTGGGGGTGATGCTGGTGCCATTCACCCTGTCCACAACTTCTGTCCGGGCCTGGACCCCTGTTGTCCTTGGGATGCTCCTGCAGGTGGTGGAAAGAGGAGGACCTCCCTCCTTGCACTCACTACCTCAAATAAAACCTCCAGGGAGGCATCTGAAAATTAGGGTGCAACTCTTTACTCTCTCTCTCTCTCCCTCTGTCAGGTGCTGCAGTTTAGGAAAAGGATTGCTCAAGACCAGTCAAATGAAGTTACGCAGCAGTAACAGCAAGCAGGGATGTAATCTCATTTCAAACACTGTTCAAAGAGTGGAACCAGAGGTGGCATGTGAGAGTCCGGCAAGCTGCCCGATTTGTGCCTGAATCGGGAGGGCACCCCGCCATGCCTATTTAAATGAGGCCTAGGAGATAAAATGGCCCAGGCCTCATGTCGGTGAGCCAGGGCGATTGTCAAGCTCGCCCCGCCAGCTCCACGCTCGCCTGGAGTTAAAATAGTGGCTTTTGATTAATTACTGGAGCTAATTTTCAAGTCACTACCACATTTTATCAGAATAATAATATGCTAATTGCAGTCAATTTTCTAGGATCAGCCTTTTACATAATTATTCACAGCTCCAAGTACAGATTTGGATAAGTGCAGGGAGGTAGCCTTCTAGTCAGACCAGAAAATGATGTGTCGGTTAAATGTAAAGAGATGCGAACAATTAAAAAAGAAATGACAGGATAGGGGGACAAAAAAATCCTTGAAGCCTTAGAAGATGCTTAAAAGGCATTTCAATCCATTGGCAGCCATTGCCAAGGCTGAAGGGGGAGTGGGTTAAGAAAAGACGGGCAAAAGTGAGGAGAAAGGAAACCCAATGTGCAGGTGTGATTCTGCAGTGTTTGGAGCAGCCCAGTGCCCGACTTCCTGTTTGATGGCTGCTGAAGTGAAGATGGTGCTTCATGAAGTGTTTGCAAGAAGGGTGGTCCTGTTTCCCAGTCCATGGCACAATCCTTTACGTCAACATTGCAGCAGATAGATGAATGCAGGAGGGAGGCTGCAGCTGACCGATTGTGTCACTGGCTATGCCAGCCCTGCGCTGTGTGTTAGCTGCAGATGACACAACTCTGCCTCTGCCTCTCTGCTGACCCAGATACAGTGATGATAGTTCCACATGGCTGTTGCCAGATATGTGCACCAATGCCTGCAGAAATTATTGCTGACATCTTGATGGGTGCAATCAATCAGG
The DNA here is from genome assembly GCF_035084215.1 of Heptranchias perlo. Taxonomy (NCBI): domain Eukaryota; kingdom Metazoa; phylum Chordata; class Chondrichthyes; order Hexanchiformes; family Hexanchidae; genus Heptranchias; species Heptranchias perlo. The sequence goes on from NC_090327.1 coordinate 60,927,339, forward strand.
CTAAGCTGGCATGCCTTCTTTTCATGTATTACTACTGAAAGCATGACATACTGTGATTGCGGTGCTTCCAAAGAACCATCCAGCATTATGGTTAGTCAGACCTTGCCATATCGATGTCATCAGGTCCAATGCCAGCACCTACTATGGGAATAGCAGCCTCTGCTTGCACTAACCTTCAGTGTAAGTGAGATATATGCACCTGCGTCTGATTTTGCAGGTGTGGACCCAGAACACTTCTAACGCAGCCTGACCTGTCTGTCATCCCTCCTTTGGTCCTCCTTCTTCCTCGAAATAAAGGATTCCCATTGACAGACCCATTATTGACACTAATGGTACAGGTGGGATAAAAAGGAACCTCAGAACAATTGGCCCAAAGGCTCATTTGTCAGCAGAACAACAACAAAAAAAATTGCAGAAATGGCCTTAAAACTGTTGAATGTATCTGCTTACTAAGTCCTTCAAACCTACTTCCGTATACAACTGGGTGGGTGTTCTGTGGACACTTTCAATGCAATGTGGGTACCGTTGATTGCACTCTGCCCTTGGGGAAGCTCATAAAACTGTATGGCCCTATCTCGCTGCTGCCTTACTGTAATTCCAAAGGTCATGAGTTATGCTGCTCATGTAAAGGCCACCAGTGACCTGATGAATGCATTGCCTGTACTGTTCCCTGGCTGAATGTACAGCGATCCACTGTGGATGCCTGAAATGATCGTGTGCTGTAGAAGTTGAGGGCGTTGGTTACCTTCGTAGTCACTAAGAGAGCAGTGTGGGCTGATGAGTGTGGTTTCAAGTTTTCCCGCAGCAGGACACAGAAATGCCCTATTGCCCAATTTTCCTCACTTAGAAAATTTCCTAAGCCATTTACACACCACTAATGTGCTGAAAGCAGCAAGGAAATTCACCCCTCTATTTACCTTTTCCACTAAAATTGTCAACAGGAGGAATTTTATCCCTGTAGTTTTTAAACTAGAAATTCAGTGATAGTGATGAGAAAGAATATTAAGAGGAATTTTAACTCCTGGGAAGGAAACTCAGGCCATACTCCCGGGAGCTACAGTGGGAGACCTGGTCCATTTTAACAGCCGGGCCTCAATAATATCCCGCTGGCTAGCTGCCTGCCCGACACAGGAGTACAGAAGTGGCTCATTGGCTTTGGCTCTATAAAGATCGAGCAGTCCGAAGGCTGCCAGGCTGGAGGTCAGGTACGTTGCGGGAGGATTCGGGAGGGTTTTGTGAGCAGGGTGGGGAGCCCGGGGCAGCAGCAGACTGTGGGGTACAGAAGAGCACAGAAATGGGGTGAGGGCGCTGTGGTGGTGGAAATTTTAACGGGCAAAGTTTTCCCAGGCTGCTAGCAGCATGCCTCATTCCAGGAGATATCCGGGCAATCTGGGAATGTTGGCAAACCTAGCCGAAAGCCTGGCAGAAATGAGTTGCACCTCAAGTTCCTACTCCTCTGCTCATATTGTGCCAGATTTCTGCCCCTCAAAGCCTCGGAATTTCTAGGCTCATGTTCTTAAGTCAAAATATGCAGATATTTTTGGGCAGCTTTTCAGTCTATTGTGCTGTTGCTTCTGTCCCATCACACACCAACGATTCTATGTGACTGTAAGCTTCAGTGTACAGTGATTAAATGTAAGAGGACAGAGATTAGGAGAAGCTCTTTAACACAGAGGATTGTGAGGCTGTGGAATTCACCACAGGAGTTAGTGATTGAAGTGGAGACAATGGCCGGGAATTTCCTCAAAGCCATGGCGCGTACGGCAACCTCCTGGTGATGGAGAGGGAGCAGCTCCGAGGAAGTTCTTGGCCCATGTCAACATTTAAGACTGATTTGATAGGTGTTTGAAGGAAAGGGGAATAAAAGGATATGGGAACAGGGTGGGCATGGGGGATTCGGTCTACTGGTTGTGGGGAGGATAAATTCAGACAAGGACAGGTTGGGTCAAATGGCCTGTTTTCATGTTGTAACAACATACTGGTGAATTTTCGTGGAGGTTCTCTTGCTCAGATGCCCTAATTTCAGCGGAAGAGCCACGGAAATCCTGAAAAAACGGACTGCTGCTCCTTGGATGCCTATAGTGCAGGAGGTTGCCTTTGTTAAGTCAGCTCATTTAAACAAATCTATGGCGCTTCATTTGCACAGGGCCAAAAAATGGGTTATTTTGTGCCATCAGAACTTAAAGTGCTGCTGGTCATCCTTAAAGCTGTGCTGTTCCTGAAGAGAGAAAGAAATGGCTGCAGCAAGTGCATGTGCTAGAATGGCTGCATTTAATGAGACAGCTTTGGAGGTGTTGCTGGAAGAGGTTCTGCAAAGAAAGATTTTTTAGAGCTGAGGGCCATCCTCTAGTGAACAGCAACATCAGGGCAGCCTGGATGGAAGTGGCTGAACAAGCAATGCTGTCTCAACAATGCACTGAAGCTGGGAACAGGTGGAGAAGAAATTTGTTGGGATGGGGAGAAATGTTGTTGTGCACATGAGTGGGAGGGTCTTACCAGATTGTCTTATGTGGAACGGGTCCCTCCTCTGACCCCACTTCTCCTTCCAACCTGAATATAGCGAGGAATGACCAGAGAAATACCCAACGCTCCTACATAGACCGTTCCCTGGGAAAACAGGCACAGATAGCAGATGGGATGTAGTTTTAAGAATCTCTGATTAAATTCAGATTTGGAAACATAACAAAACAGCCAAGCAATACTTAAATGAAAGAAATAGAGCAGTCTTTGGCAACAGTTACAAAAATATGAGTTCGCTTTTAGAGAGAGGAACAAACATGGTGACCATACCCCCCATGCAGCACCCATTTGAAATGGCACTGAGAGTTTGGAGCACCGTTCAGACACGCTGACCCCATTATGGGGCTCATTCACATGAATCCATTTTTTTGGGTCCTTAATGAGCCGAGTGCACAACTAGTGCATTTCCAACTCATCGGGAATGAATTTTCACGGGAGGGGTGATTCTGCTGATCATCTTCTGTAGCTTTGGCAGAAACCCCAGAAAAAGGGCGTTAACATTGTTTACGTCATTTTTCTGGGATTTCCGCCAAAGTTGTGGCAGACAATGGGGAAACCACCCACCCCCCCTACCCCGAAAATTCACCTTTATACAGTGTTATGCACAATGGGTACTGAACAGGTGTCAGTACCTAATGATTCGAGGTGCCACTGCATCATGTGTAGCAGCATTACAGTGCTGAACATTGCATTCCTGACATCTGAGTTATAGATGTGTAGGAATCCTTGTTTTTGGATCTATATACATGTGCAACAAGAACGGGCATTTAGGTGCTATGTTTTTTATATTTTTCAGTAGCTGGGTAGCTGGGCTTTAAAATGGAGGCTCCTCTCTTTGTTAGGTACAAAGTGGTGGACCAGACATGCCATCTGAACCAGGCTGGGTTGTGTCAATGAATAAGCTGATAAAGAAAATTTTCTTTGCTGGTGGCATGTTTAAAATGCCAACAATATAGCATTTTGTCAGCACCCATGGAACTGGACCTCAGCATGACAACACATTCAGGAAGGTTGGAAAGAATATTGGAAAAAAAATTCTATGTGCAGAATGTCCTAGGAGAAGAGAACCTCCCAAATTAATGGGCAAGCACATCTGAACTTTATTCAGAAACTTAAACAGTTGATGACATTCATATGCAACCACATCTGCAGTAAGTGCCTGCAGCTCGAGGAACTTCAGCTCAGAGTTGCTGAGCTGGAATCCGAGCTGCAGACATTCCGATGCATCTGGGGGGGGGGGGGTGGGGAGAGTTATCTGGACACTTTGATCCAGGAGGCAGTCACACCCCTTAGATTAGGTAGTAGTTTAGATTCGTTCAGCGTTCAGGGAGAGGAGGGTGTGACTGCGAGTCAGGCAGATGAGGGGATGCAGGATCTAGTGATGGAGGAGCCTCAGCCCTTGACCTTCTCCAACAGGTATGAAGTACTTGCTGCCTGTATGGATGAGAGCAAGGACTGCAGGGAGGATGGGCAAACTGACCACGGCATTATGGTACAGGAGGCCATTCAAGTGGGTGGAGTAAAAAGGAATGTGGTAGTGTTAGGGGATAGTATAGTCAGGGGACAGACACTGTTCTCTGTAGCCGCGACCGAAAGTCCCGAAGGCTGTGTTGCCTGCCTGGTGCCAGGGTTAAGGACATCTCCTCGCGGCTAGGAAAGAACTTGGAGCATGAGGGGGAGGATCTAGTGGTCGTAGTCTATGTAGGAACCAATGACATAGGTAGAACTAAGAATGGAGTTCTGCTGAGACAGTTTCAGGAGCTAGGGTCTAAATTAATAAGCAGAACCTCAAAGGTAATAATCTCTGGATTACTACCTGAGCCACGTGCAAATTAGCATAGGGACAAACAGATCAGAGAGTTAAATGCGTGGCTCAAAGAGTGGTGTGGGAGACAGGGGTTTTCGATTCATGGGGTACTAGCACCGGTACTGCGGAAAGAGGGAGCTATTTTGACGGGATGAGCTCCACTTAAACTGGGCTGGGACCAGCGTCTTGGCGAATTGAATAACTAGGACTGTAGATAGGGCTTTAAACTAAAAAGGGGGGTTGGGGATGGGTCAGGTGAGGGGAAATTTAGAAATCTAATCAGAAAAGTTAAGACCCTAGAACAGTGTAGTGATTTAGGTAAAGATAAGCAGCGTGTGGCAGGAAGGGACAGAGAGTTTACCAATAATAGTGCAACAACAAGTAAGGTCAAAGCAGGAAAAAATGGTAAAAGTCAAAATTAAAGGCTCTTTATCTGAATGCACGGAGCATTCGTAACAAGATAGATGAATTAATTGCACAAATAACGATAAATGGGTTTGAACTAATAGCCATTACAGAGACATGGTTGCAAAGTGACCAATGTTGGGATCTAAATATTCCAGGGTACATAACATTTAGAAAAGACAGGCAGAATGGAAAAGGAGGGGGTGTAGCCCTAATAATAAAGGATGACATAAGGACAGTGGTGTGAAAGGATCTTGGCTTAGAGGATCAGGAAGTAGAATCAATGTGGGTGGAAATTAGAAATAACAAGGGGCAGAAAACATTGGTGGGAGTAGTTTATAGGCCCCCTAATAGTAGCAATACCGTCGGACAGAGTATTAATCATGAAATAATAAGAGCTTGTAACAAAGGAATGCAGTCATCATGGGGGACTTTAATCTACATATAGATGGAGCAAGTAAAATTGGCAAAGATAGTTTGGAGGACGAGTTCATGGATGAGTGCAGTTCATGGACAAGTGCTTGGATGAGTGGAGCTCCAACAACACTCAAGAAGCTCGACACCATCCAAGACAAAGCAGCCCGCTGGATTGGCACCCCATCCACCACCCTAAATATTCACTCCCTTCACCACCGGCGCACTGTGGCTGCAGTGTGTATCATCCACAGGATGCACTGCAGCAACTCGCCATGGCTTCTTCGACAGCACCTCCCAAACCCGTGACCTCTACCACCTAGAAGGACAAGAGCAGCAGGCACATGGGAACAACACCACCTGCACGTTCCCCTCCAAGTCACACACCATCCCGACTTGGAAATATATCGCCGTTCCTTCATCGTCGCTGGGTCAAAATCCTGGAACTCCCTTCCTAACAGCACTGCAGGAGAACTGTCACCACACGGACTGCAGCGGTTCAAGAAGGCGGCTCACCACCACCTTCTCAAGGGCAATTAGGGATGGGCAATAAATGCCGGCCTTGCCAGTGACGCCCACATCCCATGAACGAATAAAAAAAAAGACGGTTTCCTAGAACAATGCGTCATGGGACCAACCAAGGAACAGGCTATTTTGGATCTTCTATTATGTAATGAGATAGGGTTAATTAGTAATCTCGCAGCAAAAGAACCTTTAGGGAAGAGTGATCATAATATGATAGAATTTCACATTGAGTTTGAAAGTAACACACTTAAGTCAGAAATTAGAGTCTTAAACTTAAATAAAGCCAATTAAATAGGGATGAGGGGCGAGTTGTCAAAGGTAGATAGGGAAATTAAATTAAAGGGTTTGACAGTTGAAAAGTAATGGCAAACATTTAAAGAAATATTTCAATATTCTGAACAAATATACATTCCATTGAGAAATAAAAACGCCACGGGAAAAATGATCCACCCGTGGCTAAATAAAGAAGTTAAGGAGAGTATTAGATTGAAAGAAGAAGCCTATAATGATGTCAAGAAGAGTAATAAGCTTGGGGATTGGGAGAGTTTTAGAAACCTACGAAGGACGACCAAAAAATTGATAAAAAGGGAGAAAATAGAATATGAAAGTAAACTAGCAAGAAATATATACACGGATTGTAAAATCTCCTACAAATATGTAAAAAGGAAGAGAGTAGCAAAAGTAAACGTTGGGCCCTTAGAGGCTGAGACAGAAGAAATTATAATGGGGAATCAGGAAATGGCAGATGCGTTAAACAAATATTTAGTATCTGTCTTCACAGCAGAAGACACAAAAAGCATACCAAAAATAGTGGGGAACCAAGGGGTAAATGAGTGTGAGGAACTTAAACAATTAATATCACTAGAGAAAAAGTAATGGACAAACCAATGGGGCTAAAAGCCGACAAATCCCCTGGACCTGATGGCCTACATCCTAGGTTTCTACAAGAGCTGGCTGCAGGGATAGTGGATGCATTGGTTTTGATCTTGCAAAATTCTCTAGATTCTGGAATGGTCCCAGTGGACTGGAAGGTAGCAAATGTTAGCCTGCTATTCGAGAAGGGAGGAAGAGAGAAAAAAGGGAACTACAGGCCAGTTAGCCTGACATCGGTCGTCGGGAAAATGCTGGAATCCATTATTAAGGAAGTGGTAACAGGGCACTTTGAAAATCACAATATGATTAGGCAGAGTCGCCATGGTTTTATGAAAGGCAAATTGTGTTTGACAAGTTTATTTGAGTTTTTTGAGGATGTAACTAGCAGGCTAGATAGTGGGGAACCAGTGGATATGGTATATTTGGATTTTCAAAAGGCATTCGATAAGGTGCCACATAAAAGGTTGTTATAGAAGGTAAGGGCTCATGAGGTTGGGGGTGATATATTAGCATGGATAGAGGATTGGTTAAAACAGAAAACAGAGAGTAGGGATAAATGGGTCATTCTCAGGTGGCAGGCTGTAGCTAGTGGGGTGCCGCAAGGATCAGTACTTGGGCCTCAGCTATTTACAATGCATATTAATGACTTGGATGAAGGGACCAAGTGTAATGTATCCAAGTTTGCTGACAATACAAAGCTATGTGGGAAAGTAAGCTGTGAGGAGGACACAAAAAGTCTGAAAAGGAATATAGACAGATTAAGTGAGTGGGCAAAAAGATGGCAGTTGGAGTATAATGTGGGGAGTTGTGAGGTTATTCACTTTGGTAGTAAGAATAGAAAAACAGAATATTTTTTAAATGGTGAGAAACTATTAAATGTTGGTGTCCAGAGAGACTTGGGTGTCCTCGTACAAGAAACATAAAAAGATAGTATGCAGGTACGACTTTTTTTTATTCGTTCATGGGATGTGGGCGTCGCTGGCGAGGCCGGCATTCATTGCCCATCCCTAATTGCCCTTGAGAAGGTGGTGGTGAGCCGCCTTCTTGAACCGCTGCAGTCCGTGTGGTGAAGGTTCTCCCACAGTTTTTCCCTCGTGTTGGTTCGCTCACCACCTGCCGCAGGCCCAGTCTAGCAGCTATGTCCTTCAGGACTCGGCCAACTCGGTCAGTAGTGGTGCTACCAAGCCACTTTTGGTGATGGGCATTGAAGTCCCCCACCCAGAGTACATTCTGTGCCCTTGCTACCCTCAGTGCTTCCTCCAAGTGGTGTTCAACATGGAGGAGGACTGATTCATCAGCTGAGGGAGGGCGGTAGGTGGTAATCAGCAGGAGGTTTCCTTGCCCATGTTTGACCTGATGCCATGAGATTTCATGGGGTCCAGAGTCAATGTTGAGGGCTCTCAGGGCCACTCCCTCCTGACTGTATATCACTGTACCGCCACCTCTGGTGGGTCTGTCCTGCCAGTGGGACAGGACATACCCAGGGATGGTGATGGAAGAATCTGGGACGTTGGCTGAAAGGTATGATTCTGTGAGTGTGGCTCAGTCAGGCTGTTGCTTGACTGGTCTGTGGGACAGCTCTCCCAATTTTGGCACAAGTCTCCAAATGTTAGTGAGGAGGACTTTGCAGGGTCGACTGGGCTTGGTTTGCCTTTGTCGTGTCCGGTGCCTAGTGATCTGTGGTTTTATTCTTATTGTGACTTTTTCTAGCGAGATTTTACAACTGAGTGGCTTGCTAGGCCATTTCAGAGGACAATTAAGAATCAACCACATTGCTGTGGGTCTGGAGTCACATATAGGCCAGACCGGGTAAGGACGGCAGGTTTCTTTCCCTAAAGGACATTAGGAAAGCAAATGGCATTTTGGCCTTTACTGCAAGGTGGTTGGAGTATAAGAGTAGGGAAGTCTTACTACAGTTGTGCAGGACTTTAGTGAGACCTCACTTGGAGTACTGCGTGCAATTTTGTTCTCCTTATCTAAGGAAGGATATACTTGCCTTAGAGGCGGTGCAACAAAGGTTCACTAGATTAATTCCTGGGATGAGAGGATTGTCCTATGAAAAGAGGTTAAGTAGAATGGGCCTATACTCTCTGGAGTTTAGAAGAATGAGAGGTAATCTCATTGAAACACATATGATTATGAGGGAGCTTGACAGGGTAGACGCTGAGAGCTTGTTTCCCCGGCTGGAGAGTCTAGAACTGGGGGCATAGTCGTAGGATAAGGGATCAACCATTCAAGACTGAGATGCAGAGGAATTTCTTCACTCAGAGGGTTGTGAATCTTTGGAATTCTCTACCCCAGGGGGCTGTGGATGCTAAGTCATTGAGTATATTCAAGGCTGAGATTTTTGGACTCTAGGGGAATCTGGGGACATGAGGATCAGAAAGTGGAGTTGAGGTCAAAGATCAGCCATGATCTGATTGAATGAAGCTACTCCTACTCCAATTTCTTATGTATGGAATAAGGTTACTGGATGTACAATGAGTGATATTTCATGTCTTTAGTTCAATGTTGTACTGCTGCATAATTACCATGGCATGCCATTGCTTGGTAAATGTGATTTAAATTCAGAGATCTCAGTTGAACACATACTAGAAAATCCTAGAGCATCAAGAATCAGGCATGCTGACATCCTCACCCAAGTTTCAGAAACTATTTGATTGCATTGTTATTCTTCTCTTTATTTTCCACCCAGTACAGTAGAAAATCTATATTTCCATATACATGAGGAAAAAGTTCCATGAAATCACTAAAGACTATTTTCAAAACTCATTCAGTAATTTAAGCCTTCCCAAAATTGATTACTCACATCATAAGGTAGGAAAGGTTAAAATTTGAAGTGCGACAAAACCTCACTATGACAACCACAGTCAAGCTCCGGTGGGATGCATTCAAGGGGGAGATTCAAGGGTCTCAGAGTAAACATTTTCCCACAAAGAAAATGCTAAAACTACCAAATCTAGAGTTCCGTGGATGACAAGGAGCATACAGGGTAAGATAAGGCAAAAAAGCAAAGCTTACATCAGACACCGAGCGCTCAATACTGCAGAAAGCCTACAGGAGTATAGAATGTGCAGGGCTGAAATTAAAATTGAAATTAGGAAAGCAAAGAGAGGGCATGAAAAAATACTGGCAAGTAAAATTAAGGAAAACCCAAAAATGTTTTATAAATACATAAAGAGCAAGAGGATAACTAAGGAAAGAGTAGGGCCTAGGAGAGACCAAAAAGGTAACCTATGTGTGGAGGTGGAAGATGTAGGTATGGTTCTTAATGAATACTTTGCGTCTGTTTTCACAAAAGAGGGGGACGATGCAGAGATTGTAGTTAAGGAGGAGGAGTGTGAAATATTGGATGGGGTTAGCATATGAGAGAGGAAGGATTAAGGGGATTAGCATCTTTGAAAGTAGATAAATCACCAGGCCCTGGAAACGTATCCCAGGCTGTTAAAAGAAGCAAGGGAGGAAATAACGGAGGCTCAGACCATCATTTTCCAATCCTTCCTGGCTACAGGCGTGGTGCCGGAGGATTGGAGGACTGCTAATGTTGTACCGTTGTTTAAAAAGGGAGAACAGGATAGACCCTAGTAATTACAAGCCAGTCAGTCTAACCTCGGTGGTGGGCAAATTATTGGAATCAATTCTGAGGGACAGTATAAACAGTCATTTAGAAAGGCACGGATTAATCAAGGACTGTCAACATGGATTTGTTAAGGGAAGTTCGTGTCTGACTAACTTGATTGAATTTTTTGAGGGGGTAACAAGGAGGATCGATGAGGGTAGTGCTTTTGATGTAGTCTCCATGGATTTTAGCAAGGCTTTTGACAAGGTCCCACATGGCAGATTGGTCAAAAAAGTAAAAGCCCATGGGATCAAAGGGAAAGTGGCAAATTGGATCCAAAATTGGCTCAGTGGCAGGAAGCAAAGGGTAATGGTCGATGGTGTTTTTGTGACTGGAAGGCTGTTTCCAGTGGGGTTCTGCAGGACTCAGTACTGGGTCCCTTGCTTTTTGTGGTATATATGAATGATTTAGACTTAAATGTAGGGGGCATGATTAAGAAGTTTGCAGATGATACTAAAATTGGCCATGTGGTTGACAGTGAGGAGGAAAGCTGTAGACTGCAGGAAGATATCAATGGACTGGTCAGGTAGGCAGAAAAATGGCAAATGGAATTCAATCCAGAGAAGTGTGAGGTAATGCATTTGGGGAAGTCAAACAAGGCAAGGGAATACACAATAAATGGTAGAATTCTGTTCACCACATTACAGGAAAGATGTGATTGCACCAGAGAGGGTACAGAGGAGATTTATGAGGATATTGCCAGGACTAGAGAATTGTAGCTATGAGGGAAGATTGGATTGGCTGGGGTTGTTTTCTTTGGAACAGAGGAGGCTGAGGCATGATTGAATTGAGGTGTATAAAATTATGAGGGGCCTAGATAGAGTGGACAGGAAGGACCTATTTCCCTTAGCAGAGAGGTCAATAACCAGGTGGCATAGATTTAAAGTAATTGGTGGAAGGATTAGAGGGGAGCTGAGGAGAAATCTTTTCACCCAGAGGGTGGCAGGGGTCTGGAACTCACTACCTGAAAGGGTGGTCGAGGCAGAAACCCTCATCACATTTAAAAAAGTACTTGGATATGCACTTGAAGTACCGTAACCTACAATACTATGGACCATGTGCTGGAAAGTGGGATTAGGCTGGGTAGCTCTTTTTCGACCGGCACAGACATGATGGGCCGACTGGCCTCATTCTGTGCTGTAAATGTTTCTACGTTTCTATCTCCAAGCTTTTACTTTTCAGTGAAAGAATTAGCTAAAACTTCAATTACTGACAAAAGTTTTTTTTAAAAACCTGGTCAGTTGTAAGATTAAACATTAGAAAAGGGAACTGAGTGGAGCAGTGGGTTAGGTAGTACTCTTTGGCCTCTGCAATCTGGGTTCAAATCCAGCTCAAACTGATGGAATGAAAGTCTCCTTTGTCTGCTGGCTGTAAGGGACCCATCTGAGTTTGATCAATCTCAATCCAGATCCTTATGGGCATGAGCCTATAGCCCAAACCATCCACAATTTGGCACTAATTGGCAATCTCACTCAGAAAGGCCACAAGATGGCTTGTGTGTGAAATAGAATAAATGTAATGTCTAGGAATGGGTGGCCTTTTACGGTTGGCATTGGGAAATGTTGCTGGGGCATGGTAGAGGAAGCTTTACCGCTCATCTGGCTGTGCTGTACCTGACCTGATTCAGAAAGTGTTTGGTTCTGCCACTGGATGCCTGAAATGGGAAGAGTTCCATTCCCTAGCCCTAATGTCCCTCATTTTGATGAACAAGCAGCAATCTTGTTATTTTAATAAAGGCTTTAACCCATTACATTAGCACATTTAAAAATGCAGTGCCATTTTTAATTCCATAGTCACATCCAGCCAATGAGTCAAGCGACCAATTATTTGAATGTACAACTCAGACTAAATGCTGAAACCCACAATAGTTTTGTAGGGTTCAACTAATTATGTTGCTGTATCCCACAGATGGGTAGAATGCTTAACTTAATTCGAATAAAAATTGTTAAAACCTAAATACAACCAGAGGCAAACCACCAAGACTAACTTCACTAGACAGTTCTCAGTCATCCATAAACAAGCAGTATGAAAACATCCTAATTTCTTCAACTATGTCCTAGAACTAGACCAAACCAGTCAGTGTGTAAACTATTAAATGCCTCCTATTATCATAGCCAGTAATGTAAAAGAAGCAAGTTTGCCATTTATCGCTATTTGTAAAAAAGCACCACTGCAGCAAAGTTATTGCTGAGCTTATTTATTCAAAACTCAATGGTCCATCATGATAATATAAGTCAGTTTACAGTAAGGCTAATTTAACATGAATACCATCCAGAGTAAATTGCTTTCAGTCCAGACAGTGGATCAACAAGGTTCACCACATATTTCTTCCTGAATGCCTCTATTGTTACTGATATGCATTAACAATACAGAAGTGTAGGACAATATATGCTTTTAGTAAGACGAAATAGTTCTGAATGTTTATTTTAATTGGTTAAAAAGGCAATGCTGTCCAATATTTTGTAAGATATTTTTACAAGGTTAACAAAACACAGTGAGTGGAATCATATTGAGCGTAAGGGGGTCATGGCATATCACAAAATGAGTATTTGCTTGTGGATATACCTGATGAACATGTGTAGCCCTGTTACAAATATCCCACATAAAAGTAAGATAAAATTTAACTTTTTGGGACTGGGTGGGTTTGACAAGTTGTAGCACTAAACAGTAATTTTTATGAGGCTCTGATCTTAAGGCAGAGCCTTGCTCAATGAGAATGCACTCTGGAGAATTGGGTGAGGAGGTCAGCTCCAAATTGTTGGTGCTGCATGATTTTCTAATCATTAAAATGAATCACTAGAAAATCAGGAGCGCTGCAAATCGGGTTCCACTGACCTCTCTGCCTGATTCTCCGATCGGCACTCTAATCGAGTGAAGGGCTGCACCGAGGGTGGAGCTTTGCAAAATTTACTCCTTGAAAGTGGAACCTACATTCTGTTTATGTTCACATTCACAGTAGGAATCCAGACTGATGTATCCTGACATCCACTGATTTATGAAACTGGTTTGTTTATATTGTGGGGCTGGTTCGCAAACCATGAAGAAAAAACAAAATGGCTATGATAGCACAAAAACATGGTGGCTCTATTAAAGCTCCTCTTAGCCTTCTCTGCACCACCAACACTCCATTTTTTTACATTCCCACAAAAATCAAGACATAATATTCTTTCTCCCACTCGATGTTGCTTTGAAGTTGCAATAATCCAGAATTATGATGTTTCTTTCTCGACGCTGATGTTTCCAAGTCAGGTTTAAAACTATCAAAATGAGTACGTAACTTTCTTCCAGTGAATAACTCAGAAGGTGTGATACCGGTAACGGGGTGAGGTGTCGCACGATAACTAAAAAAAAATACAGCTAATTTCTGCTGGATGGTGCCAGGATCTTATAACACCTTCTTTAGAGACATTTTGAATTTACGTACAGCCCTTTCAATTTTCCCATTGGACTGCAGGTGTCCAGGTGGAGAAGTAATATGAGACACACTATTCTTATTCAAAAATTGAGAAAAGTTGTATGCACCTGTTGATGACATTGGAATCACTTTCAGCATTTAGAATGAGAATCTAAAATAAATAAATATTTTCACGTCTTCAGCTTGACAAAATCAACATGAATATGCCGCCATGGTTTTGTTAGCCATTGCCAAGTACTAGTTTCCACAAGGTTTACAGATAAGTTGATCTGACAGGTTTGACATTCATGAACAGCATCTTCTAAGTTGCTATCTAGGGAAGGCCACCACATGTGCATTCTAGCCAATCTTTTCATTCTTACTATACCACACATATAATTCCTGGATCATATGGTTTCGGAATTTAGTTGGAATAATAACATAAAGTCCACAAAGCAAACACCTAACTTTGATCAACAATTCATCCCTTTGTCTGCCGTTTAATTGTAGTTCTGTTGGCAAAACTCCATCATCAGGCCAGCCATTCACCATGTACTACATAACACAGGATAGTACAGGGTCGTGTGCTGTAGCATTACCCTAGTTACTGGCTGTGATGGAAAGTGATGGTCACATCAATATGTGAACCTGATATAGGTAAGCAGAATAAAAAATCTGCATTCCATTCGATTTTGATGGTTATACTTGATGTCAAACTGATCAACTGATAATTTAATAGCCCATCTTTGAATTTTCATCAAAGCTAGAACAGTTTTATTTTGTATTAAGAGAATATGAAACCTGAAGGCTTATGATCAGTATACAGAACAAAACGACGCCAGAATAGGTATGTGTGAAATCTCTTCACTCCAAATATAATTGGATAGCTGTTTCAAAGAGCCAGAACAGGCACAATGGGCTGAATGGCCTCCTTCTGTGCTGTATAATTCTATCATTCTATAATTGTAAGGGCTTCACATTCGATCTGTGAATAATTGGTCTCGGAGGAAGTTAGAGTAAGGGAGGCAAACGCAATCGGTCATTCGGAGTCATCAGGATATCAGTGAGAAATCACAGCTCCTACTTGCATTTGAGACGTACCAACTGATGAAATCACTGGCAAATTAGGGTCATAATGTCCTGATAATGGTGCACTTGCTATTAAAGTCTTCAGCCATTCTGCAATAATGAGTGATTTTGGGCTCAGATGTTCTTTGGCCACTTGAACTAACTCCTCATACGTTTTGTCTTTAGGCTGGGCAGGAGCAATCAGATTCTTAATCAATGTGTATGTTGCAGGTCCGCAGATTGCATGAAAAACTGTTCTCTTTTTGGCACCTACTGCAAGTTCATTACCCTCAAAATAAAAATGAAGTCTTTCTACATGTTCACTTTAGCTCGACCTAAATCAATTTCTCCAATTTTTCCAACTAATGCCGACATAATAAAAAGAAACAGTGACAAGGTCGACCGCTACCTAAGTAATAGAGATGTCCAACATTCAACCTTTTTAACAATACGCCGTCCGTTATCCTTGTCGCCACTATTATGTCCAGATAAGCACTCAAATTGATATGGTTATAACCAGCTGTTTTTATTTCCTGACCTTCTAGAATATTCTGTCAATGAATAATATAAGAATACAAGAGAAATGTAATTGCTACAATGTGCTTACTCCCATCAGAGGGCATCTCGCGTTCAGTTAACAATATGCAAATACCATACATATCAAGTTTGACCGTTACGTTGGCATGTATTGCAGTTACAGCTCAAGTCCTGCAATATGCACATGGGTAGCTTGAGATCCAAGCTAGCTCCCCAAAATAAATAGTAACTTGCCTTTTGTGTAATGAGCTGAAAGAATATAAATGTTCCTACTTTATGCTGGAGCCAGACTGATGTTAAGCTAATTTGTTTGTTTCAGGTTTAAGTTTCCTTTATATAACCACATGTGGAAGTATCTTTCATGACTACAAGATTGCTTAATTATACCTGACTTCCTTCTTTATTCTCACAGGCTGAATTTGGAATTGTTTACAGCCAAAGATGTCATGGAGCTTCAAGTAAAGGTCCTCCATCTGAAGGAAAATGTCTCCTCCCTGGCTGAGCTTCTCCTGGAGACAAGCCACGGTGGATTCCCTGTGATTTATCAACTAGAACAAGCCCATGAGGAAGTATTTATAGGAAGCATCACCAGGTGAGCAATTTGTGTGCGAGAACCCCACTGGTTTTGTCACTTGGTGTTACGAGTGAATGTTGGTGAATTATATTGGCCTGATGGTTTGCATCTTTGAACAATAAGAAACCACTGAGCAGCTGCTAGTAGTAACCATCATGTCAGGGGTGTTGAAACAAACAGTTTTATAATGATGCATGAGCAAATCTAAATCCAAACCACATTGTTCAGAAAAGAATGATTTCAGTTTAACTAATGATTACCCAAAGGAACTTTTGATTAAACAAAGTACTTGTGACACTAAGAAACATAATTATTATAAATAAGAAATAAAATGATAACAATTCACAGGAAACAGTCACATCAAAAGGCTTTGTAGCAAGTGGGATTCATTATTAATAAATTACTTCACAGAACTCTGGCTACAGCTTTAACTTCTGAATAAAATGAGCCAACATTCTAACCTCCTCACCAATAAGTATGATGAGCTGATCAGTTCTCTCTCAGGATTCTGCAGAAAAAATCTCAGTGGGCGTGAAGATGAACGGAAATTACATTCTGCTTATGCTGACCTAAAAAAGTGCATTGCTGTTGGCCAATAAATGCTGTGTTGTTAGTTTGAAAACCATGTAGAAATATATTGCAGGACTGGCCTTTCTGCCAGCTGGACAAGGATGGTGTAAAATAATCCAAGAAAGAAAGTAAAAGCAGGAAAACCAAATAAATAAGCTAGTTCTGTGACACTAGTCACAAAAAACTAGCAGGACTCAATTTTAATTTATATAGTTATTCTTGTCATAATCTATGTGCGATTGATGCAAAAATAGTTTAAATGAGCAGTAGATACTCATTACAGTCATATGGCCTGACCCACAAATTAACTGACAACAGTTTCTCTGTTTTTGAAACGCTTCCTTCAATTTTCTCCTCATTCTCTGATTTCTTCATGCTATTCACCAACTTTAGCTGAGAGGGTAGGCGAGTAACCATCTCGTAAACTTCTGTCAACCCATCAGGAGGTACATAAGAACAGTCTGGGGATGATTCTCTCATTTATGTAATGCCTTGTTATGTCATTAAAATATCTCAAATTATCTCTACAGTAAATTCCTTTTTGTTTTGATGTACAATAACTGTTGGTCTGTAGGGAAAACAGCAGCCATTCTGTGCTAGCAATTCCCCACTAACATCAGCAACATGAATGATGTTTTTTGTGGAGGGTGAAATGCTAACTATTCAAGTAATGCCATGGGATCTTTAATGTCCAGGCAGATGGGACTTTGGTCTCATCTGAAGGTTTTCCTTCTCTCCCCAGAGTGACACGACTGAGATCAGAAACAAAGTGAGATACAGAATCATAAAGTTATCACGTAGGAGTAATGTAACTCTACCAGGTGTTGGTGTTTCATTGTGCTGAGATACTATATCACTAGTTGCTGGTTTTATGACAGCAATGTGGCGGTGGGTTGACTGAGCATATTTTTATACAAAGTTAGGTTGTGAGAACCTTGCTTAATAGTATTTGATCTTCATTATGAAATGAAAGAGGGACCACCTTCATAAAATTTATTTTCTATTTGTTTACAAATAAACAATGCAATGATGTAATCACTTTAGAATATTGTAAATTAGACATGTTCGCACTGGAAAAGAGAAGATTGAGAGGTGATATGATTGCTGTTTTTAGGATTCCAAGGGGACTAGATAATGTAGACCATGACAAGCTATTTCACCTTGTCCAGAACAGTAGAACCGGAGGGCACGGCCTGTGCTTGAAGGGGGGTAAATTCGAAACTAACCTGCGAAAACAATATTTCAGTGAGCGAGTGGTCAATCTATGGAATGAGCTGCCTAGGGAGATGGTGGAAGCAGTTGGTATTGATTCATTCAAATGCAAATTAGATAGATTTCTTTTAAGAAAATAACATTTTAGGATACAGTATATAAGCAATTTGAGACATGACATGTGGTAAGTGTAGCATGCTTGTGAGGAAAAAGGTGACTTTGGATGAATCATTCCCAAAGCTCTCCACCACTGTGGTTTTCCTCCAGTTATGTCTGGGTCTGTTGCAGACTAATTGGTAGAGATTGATTGCTATGATTAGTCAACAACTCCATTATCGTTGTATCATGCGACTACCAGGATGGTAGAAGGTGAACTAGTTGGATTTTGGTCGTTTTTCGTCTAGCAATTCCCATGTTCCTGTACAATTCATCATAATTTTTGTGTACATTATGATGAAAAAAGATTTTGCTGACACTTTTTCACTAAAGACAATCCTTCCTTGAGAAGCCACGTTTTTACAATGGTAGTAACCAAAAGCATTACCACCACCAAATGCTGACCAGGTATTCTGGGCAGCTGTTCCCACTGGGCATCCAGTTTACTGCTGTGAGGACTCAGAGTAAAGGGGTGCCTATGGTTGCAGCAGTGTAGGGGAGGTTTACTCTGCATCTAACTTGTACTGCACCTGAAATGGGAGTGCTTGGTGCCAAAATGGGGTGCAAAAAAAGTAGAGAAATCTTTCATTTTGCACTAGTGACATCCCTTCAACATGGAGAGAACAATAAACAAAGAAATTAAATTTGAT
This sequence comes from Heptranchias perlo, assembly GCF_035084215.1. NCBI lineage: Eukaryota > Metazoa > Chordata > Chondrichthyes > Hexanchiformes > Hexanchidae > Heptranchias > Heptranchias perlo. The sequence goes on from NC_090327.1 coordinate 60,945,663, forward strand.
GAAAGGTCCACACAGAAACATCTTTTTTCTTTTCAGATGTTAATGGACCTGCTATGTATTTCAAGCATTTTCTGTTTTTATTAACTACTTCCAATTGTTGAGTTCTCAATTATGCTTTCATTTGTTTTGGGACTAGGCTGGAGCTTTATAGAGTCTTGGAAAATGAAATGCTTTTCGAAACCCATGATGAGGAGAGCTACAAACAATGTGCTCAGCTGAACTACCATGAGGTGAGGATTACCTGCAGTGATCAGAGGAGGTAATACCATGCAGTTTATCCAGTGCCTGTTTGTCTAATGAGCTCAAATTATAGGTATCTTAATCCCAGTGACCATATCCACAGTAACTATCACTTTGGCTCTGACTTTAACTCTGGGCGGATTTTGGCTGGGTGGGTTAGCAGTGTGAGTTGGAAACTCACTTGCTGCTCCAGAAATTAGGCCTGGGTTATTTTGACTCCTGGGTCTCATTTAAATCTCGCTGGCCAACTTCCCACTTATTCTAGGCAGGAAGCAGCGGATAATTGCACAACCCGAAGGCTGCTTGCTGAAACCAGGTAGGTAGACGATCGGCTTCCGGGGCCGCCTTGCAGGGTTCTCTTGGGAGTTTGGGAATGGGGTGGGGGGGGGGGGGGTTGGAGAGGAGATTCTGCAACAGGACAGGAGTAAATATAACACTTTTCCAGTTTTGTAGATGTGATGGGTGGCATAACAATAGGTGTGGACTGGATGCCTTTGGTGCCACCATACATCCCTGGCAGCCTTTCTCTGTCACTGTCCTCCACCAAGTCAAGTGCTAGGGAAGGACTGAAAACAACCACTATTGTCATGAGCTTTCTGAAAGAGAAACCCAGTGTAAGCAGCTCCCATCAGAACTCCAACATCTCAGGTGACAATTTAGTACAGCTGCAATGTACTTTACATAAGGATAGTAGGATGCATGAAGAATACAATTTGCCACACTAGTCCCTTGATGAGCAATTATGCAGGGACCAACAAGATGACAAGGGTAACACATGCCTTAAGTGACACATAACATGTTCAGTGTGGAAACCAACAAGAGGTGAGTGTAACATCGCACTCTGCACTCCTGGCCATTATTGCACATTTGCTGCTGGCCTGAAGGAGTCTGCTGATAACAATTTCTGGCCTACTGCATTGAAACGCTACAGCCCTTTAAAAATTAAGCATGTTTTCAATAGCAATTGAATTCATATGCTGCAGGTTAAATTACTGGGTCTGTAAGCCATAACTATCTTCTTAAATGGCTTAACAGTTGCACTGAACTGTGACTTACACCACATACTTTTTATTACACTGACCTAAATGGCTAGAAGAGTATGAGCCAGGATGGTTATCATTAAGTGCAGTGTGTAGACCAACACAAGATAGTTATTTATTTAATCTGTACACATGAACTACAGGAAACATGATAGCAACCCTTGGGCCTTAGGCCCATTCCCTCATTAATATTACCTAATAGATACCTTATGTATTCTGTTCTCATTTTGTTGTTTTGAATTCATTTGAACGTGTATTCCGATTCTTTGTTCAAATATCAATGCTCATATTCACACAATTCATATGCAGATTCTGGGGCCGAAAATGCGGGTTGTTGTTGTGCTGCAGTAATGCCCGCAGGGCAAGACTTTGGCCCTTCTGACCCTGCCAGAATTCGTAGGGTCGGCACATTTAAATACAGAATGGTGTGCCAAGAGTGTATCCCTTGTGTAACATGGGAATGATTCACTGGGGGGAGGGGAGGAAACTTGTTGCTGCAGGATTTAAAAGCCTGAGTGAACCTACAGATCACATGCAGCACATTTCTTTTTACTTTAGAGGGCTCTGTGTTCCAGAAACATTTGGAAACCATGTTTCAGCAAAGGTGGTGAAGTTCTTGACTGGACATATACTTTAAGATTTCAGGATTTCTTTTACCCTGTTCTTGTTCCCAGTGAAGTAGATTCTGCCATTTTTTGTTAGTGTAGGTGAAGCTTGTGCATGAGGATTGCTGGAGCATAAAATGGAAAGGATGACAGGCAGAGGAGATCAATCATTCTCCAGTGCTGGCTCTCAGTTCAGAACAGGGCCAATATTAGGAAGCAAATGTGTGCCCTCTCCCAATATTTCCATACACATAGAAAATACCCATTGATCTGTGGACACAATAGTTCACCTGTATGTTTCCACAGCCAGACACCTCTTTATATCTGATTCTTAAGTTGTCTTTTAAATATTTACAATCTTACTTGGCTTTATATACCATTAAGAATTTCGGAGCCTCTAAATTGTCCCCAATCCAGCACCAGCCCATGATAATTCAATTAGAGCTTTTAGGTATGAATTATCTATAAGTTAAGTGTAGTTGCATTGAAATAAATGAGGAAGCAGCACTATTGTCCTATGCTGCTGGGCCTACCAAATTCAAACAGAGAAACTCAAATGGCATAATTAAGAATAGCACTGCCAATTCCATGCACTGACCAGGAGTCAAAGAGAGGAGAGCAGCAGAGCAAGGATGAAAAGTAATGTAGGGGTCTACTGCATTTCTACAGAAGAGCCAGGTCAGTTTTAAACACAGTTCAGGTATGTGTGGGATCCTGTGAGAGCAGGAGACTAGCTGGTGAGTGCAGGAGGGTGGCACTGGGCCTGGGGTAGGTGAGTGCAGCAACAAAATTACTTTGATATATTGAAGTAAAATTCAATATAATTTGATCCTAGCGAGTGCGCCAGGCCGAAACTTTCATATAATGTGGTATTCAACATATCAAATTTCAATATGTCAAGGCTCCACTCTTTGGGCAGGATTTTAACTGTGAAAAATGCGTGGGTTGGGGCCGGGGCGGGGGGGGGGGGCATTGAAAATTGCAACAATTTCAGACCCGCTCCCAACCCGCCCTCAACTCACCCCAACCCACCCATTTCCGGTTTTCACCTGGACAGGACGAGGGGCGGGCGACTAACCCTCTCTCAGGAGATGGGTTGGTCACTAAAACCTTTCAAGGAGGCTGCGGGCCTCCATTTTCAAAGGTTTTGTGATTTCAACCCCTGGGAGCAAGGATTCCCAGGCCTTCTCCTTCACGCTGCGTGAGAGGAGGCAAGAAGGCCCGAAACTGCAGGTAAGTGTCTTTCTGGCACAGCTTGTGGGCCTGGAGAGGCAGGAGTGCTTCCCCCAGGCCCAGCAAGACAACCTGCAGCGACCCCCCCCCCAATGATCGTGGACCCCCCCCCCAACAATCACAGACCTCGCCCAACAATCATGGACCCCCCCACAATGATCGCGGACCCCCCTAACAATAACGGACCCCCCCCACAACGATCATGCATCCCCCCCAATGATCATGGGCCCCCCAATGATCGCGGACCCCCCCGACAATAACGGACCCTCCCCCAACAATCGCGGCCACCCCCCAATGATCGCCACCCGCCCCCAACGATCGCGACCCTCCCCCCCCCCAAACGATCACGGACCCCCGCGATGACCCCCGATCCCAACCTCCCCCCTTGGTGCTGACCCCCCCGGTGACTGACACGCGATGACTGACCTCCTCCCCCCCCCACCCCCACCCAGTGACTGACTCCCCAGTGGCTGACCTCCAACCCCCGATGACTGACCCCCCCGTACTCCCGTGCCCCCCCCCATCCATACAATCTAAGACTTAGCTGAACACTTACCTGAAGATGTCCTCTTCCTTGCTATGCTCCCATCCGACTGAGACCAGCCTGTCAATCAGGCTGGCCTGTCAGACGGAAAACCGACAAAAAAAATAGAAGACATCCTTATGTCAAAATCATAAGGACATCTGGGAAACCCTTACTTCCGGGTTTCCCGTCCGCGATTCGACCCTCGCCCCCCTCCCCTCTTCCCAGCTCCGGGTCAAAATCCTGGCCTTTGTGTCACTGCTATAATTAAATACATTATTATGCGGATACATACCAAAGACATTAGAATGCATTTAACGGATACAGGATTGTGTTAGGATTAATGTGAGAGTTACAATTTAATAATATTACTGCTACGATTCAAGGCACTCATGCCCAATGCAAAAGCCTGCTTCCACAGGTAAGTCCTCACTCCCTATAACTGAAATTTTTTTTCAAAAAATATACTTTATTCATAAAATTTGCAGCGAAATATACTGAAATTAAAACACACAGCGACAAAAACAAAAATGGCCAAGAATGAGGACCGATGTCACCAAAAGGTCAGACCCAACAATTTTACAGCTACTTTCCAGTTGCTGTGTGCTTACAAGAGTCTGTTTTGCTTCAACATTTAAAGGCTCACAGCACTGGACTCGTGCCAATGGGGTAACACATTAGAATTCCTGGCGCAGCAAGGACACGCCTCCCAATGAATGCAATAATAAAGCTTCCATGATAGATCATGGCAAATCTCCTGTGCACTCAGCACAGCCCTATCAGAAAACCTGTGGCTAGTACAAACCACAGCCAAAGATGCACAGGGCCAAAATCCCAGTTTTCTGCCCCCATGCTGTGCCGAAGAATGGAATTTCAGCACCATTCTCAATAACAAAGTTGACTGAGACAACAAAAAACCTGATAAAAGATTTAAAAAAGTAAAATTACCTGCATTTTTAAATGGAAATCACTGGATTGGGAGAACATGGCACAGGCATTCAATAGTTTTTTCCTAATCCTATGACATCTTATGGCCAATGTAAAAAGGGCAACTTTGGACATTTCATGAGAAAAATCAAGAACTATTCTATAAATAATCAGTGAGACAAGAACTAGAACAAAGTCATAGACTGCTCTGGCCCACTTTAGCCCCATTTCAGAGGATTCATTTTGATCTTCCCAATGGAACTAGTAGAATTTTCCTTCAATTCAAAAACTGTGAAAGCTAAAATGAATGGCCAGGAAATTCCTCAGAGATGCTCCTGCTGCACCGACGTTAATTCATGGAAGTGTGGCGGAAACCCAATTTACGGGTGTAAATGGGGATTCCGCCGCACTTCTGGTGAAGTAATGCCAGCAGACAGGAGAATCTGAGGAAAGTCCCGGCCAATATTTCAAAGATGCTATTTGAGATTTCAGTTAAATTTCCATTTTTAATCCTGATATAGCTCTATTATCCTGAATCTTGTTCTTTTTGATTTATTGGTAGATATCCGTCAAGATGCTGAATCCAACAAAGATAAACCTGCTCCTGAATAAGTACAGAACTGACAGCCGATATAGGGACCACTATGTCAATTTGGTAAGCTGAGAGTCAATTGTACAAAAATCCAAATTTTACTCTGTGGTCAGTATCTTGACTCAATGTTGTCATTTATTTAGTATTTTTGAATTAGCAACCGGATTTTATATAAACAATAGTTGCAACAGGTCTCTGCCATTTTCCAGTGGGTTCCACCAGTCTCCCGCTGGAGGTATGGTTGTCGACCGATAGAAGCCCTGTGAAATTTGAGGGCCTATCTTTGTTAGTTATTACATTTCAAAACAGAAGAAGGTCTTGAATGCCAAGCTCCAAACTTCTGGTTTATAAGGGTTGAAAATTCAATTGGTGTAGTTCATGTGAGATCACTTATCTTGCTTGTACTAAATTCCCGCATACTCCACTATGACTGCATGCGTCATGGTCTATCATGGGATAATTAAATCATTCTAATATTATTACCCTTACATATTCTCTGAACTGTCTGCAGCTTGCCCCCTCAATCACCTCTCCACTGTTTGGTGGCCTATAATGCACATCGAGAACTGTGCCATCTCCCTTCCAATTTCTTAATTCTATCTATATGGATTCTGTGTTAATGCAACCCCCTAGGACATCCTTACATTCTATGGCTGTGATAGAATCCTTTACTAACACAGCCACTTACCCCACCCTTTTCTCTCTTTCTCCTGAAAACGTTATAACTAGGAAGTGGGAGAGTGAAACAAGCTTTATTCTGTGTGATGGTGAGTTGGATGGAGCAAAGAAATTTAGGTAGGGAGGTCCTGTGACTAACCTCGCTGAGGGTCCTAAAATTCAATGGCCAGCTTTGATTATAAAGATGGGTCTAGACTGAGATAATCAGATACTCCACAGGACACAAAATGAATGCAAGACTATTCCATACGTTTCAACGGAATCCATTCCTTAGTCTCTGTCTGAGTGGGTCTGGTTTCTAATTGAATGGAAATCTATATGTTGCATGTTTCATAGGCCTCACTCCATGCTTTCTGATTCCTCTCAGAAGTCCAATTAAGAAGAATAAATAAAGTTTAATATTTGATATGGCAGTGGAATTTTACTACAGCTAATGAAGATCCAAGGCAGCAAATTGAACTAACATTGTAATTACATTTGGATGGCCTTTTGGTTTATCTCAAACTTTCATCAGTTGGAATAAAATAAAAAGTGTTCAGTTTTGTGACAACTCTTAAATATTTCCCAATGCACAGCCATATTCCTTGGATAGTCACTTTATTCCTCAGCTCTGCTATGGGATGCACGCCCGATTTTTATAGTCTTGGTTATAAAGTTTTCACTGACGAGTTTTGCTTTGCTGTTGGTCCTTTAGTCATAAGATTTTTCATCAAAAATGTTACTGCCGTAGTCCAAGATACTATAAAGTAATCACAATTCAACAGCACAGACAAAAAAACCTCTCTGAAGTCATGGATAATCTTCAGTGTACAAAGAAGCTCTTTTTACATGTACAGGATTTCAATGTTTTGTTCCTGTCTTCTGCATATGCTGAAGTGTAATTACTTTTTAACATTATGATTCAGAATCTTGGATCTTCATTAGCTGTAATAAAATGCAATGCCAATTAGATAGCAATTTCTAGTTAGATTTAATCGCCTTCCGGAGAGCTTGAGAGAATCCCTTAATTGACAGGTGGGGGTCTTTGATCCATCTTATCGCATCTCTGGAGTTCTCATTGTACTTTGATTCTAGTGTTCTTTTGAACCTAGATAGCTTGATGTTAAATGTTTCAGTCTCTCTGTTAATAGCTGGCCCATGGTTCAGTTGTTCATAGCTCGCATCATAGGACATGCGATTCCCTATAGACTGATGTTTATTCATAATTTCAATGTTTTTTTTCTTGTACAGTGTTTTAAGTGTAATTATTTTGGACTATTTTGATCTGATAACTTGGAGTGTTATCAGCTGTACAAAAATTACATTATGATGTTAAACCAAATCTTTAGGAATACAACTAATTATAAAGAGTGATTGGTTCCAATTTGTTATCTTGGTGTTTATGTTAATTAAAAATATCCCTCTTTTGTTGAGAACTGCCAGAAGTCAACCTTCCTCAACTCTTTTGTCTATTGCCTATAGAAACCATACATCAACCAATCAGCAATGACAGTCCATGCTAATTTTTCTCTCCAACGCACTTACATCATTTTTCGAACATTGGGACTTCGACACCTGACTGTTGTTGACTTGAGAAACTGTGTTCTTGGCATCATTACACGGAAAGATCTGATGGCGTTCCAACTTGAGGAGAAACTGCTAATGCTGCTTGAATCTGAGAATTTGGAATCAGACAATGATAAAAGATAAAAATTTTCTTGTAGGAAACTTTCACTTATAACAACACTGCCTGAGTAGAACGCATACCTTACTAAGAGGGGAAGGTAACTGTAAAGGTACAGAATTTTTCTGATAGGTATTTTCCTACAGAGCACCTTCACAGCCTCCAACCTTTGCTTTTCAATTTTGCATTGTAATAATCTTCATTTACAGGGCTCCTCCACACAGCCTGTAATCATCCATTTTGGGCAGTTGTTTATTAGAGCGATGTCAGTTAGGGAAATCATCTTCAGAAGATGTTCCACAGCATGGGATGTCCCTTTACCAGCCTTGTAAAGAAGAATTGCATTTGATTTCCTGTTTGTTCAAGTCTTTGACAAGTATTAGCAATATAAGTTTAATTAATGGCCATCATCCCATATATATCACTTTAGCACTTTGTCTCTTGATTGCAGTGGGTCGCTACTTTTGTAGAAGAATGAAACAATATGATCTGCTGGAGATAAGCAATAAGTGTTAACTGAGTTTAAAGTTTTTTTGGCAAAAAAGCAGCTTGGACAGTGCCCTCCTTCTATATTCCTCAGACTTGCTGTAATTGTTGTACAATTATCTGGGATAAATAGTTAACAGAGCTTGGAAATTTAAGTAAAATCACTTTTTCAACTAAAGTTTTTGCAATAAAAAATAAAGTTTGAAAACCAGAAATTATCCTAATCATGCACATTTTAGTATGGCCTTTTTTTCTACTATATTATATTATAATTTAAACATTTACATGTTGCTATGACGTAAAAGATGTAAAGCAACAATCATGCATGATAGTAAACCTTCTGATTCAATGTTCACAACTTGCAATATTTTATAAGTGGCAGACAAAAGTTTTAAATATATATGGTTAGTCCTGTTCTACAGTATCTATACTTTATAATCTGCTTTCCTGTTTTTCATTGACTGTTTTATTAATTGTTAATTTGTTTCATTTTACTTAATCTAAATATTTTTTAATTATGAAATTTGAAAGTAATATGAAAATGTACTTAATGTTTAATGGTGTGAAAATATGTTAATAAATTAATACAATTGTTTCAATTAATATGCACTGACATGGTGTTTTGTTATTGATGGAGGTTAGAGTCATACAAGAAAGGGTGCACTTATGTGGTCCTGATGTCTTCACTCAGGTGATGATGATTGGCATGGTCATGTAGGGACAAAGAAGGCTGAAGTGTTGTCATGTGGGATGGGTAGTGGTTTGAGGGACTGTCACTTTATTGGAAAGTAAGGGGAGAAGGAGGTAAGGCTGTGGTGTCAAAAGGTCAGCTGCGTTCCACAGAAGAGAAGACCTCAGTGATGACATGAGCTGTGATGCCCCTTATAATAACTGCTGCCTGAGTCTCCTTTGATCCAACCTGTGGTGGTCCTCCTCCTCCATGATAATGGGATACATGGGTATATCCACAGGGAATGCTATACCTGCTCCTGAGAACCCCTGACTGTGGGTAGAGGTGGGGTTGGGCAGGTTTGACCATATGAGAAGCAAGTCAGGTGTGTGTAGGCAGAATGGCAAAAAAACTGCGTTAAAAAGCAGAAATCTGTATTCCAAATCTCCAGACTCTTCTGCATCAGGAACTCCTCACTTCTGCCGGTATCAGCCGATCAGGGCAGCTGTTGTGCCTGATAAATCTCAACTTAATTTACCCAAAGTGCATTAGCAGTGCAAACCCAGGAAATTTACAGCTGCAACACCACTGGCGTCACTTGGACATATGCAAATGAGGCCAGTGATGACTCAACAAGTGGATATGATGTGGAGATGCCGGTGATGGACTGGGGTGGACAAATGTAAGGAATCTTACAACACCAGGTTATAGTCCAACAGTTTTATTTGAAAATCACAAGCTTTCGGAGGCTTTCTCCTTCGTCAGGTGAGTGTCGGATTCCTTGAAAATTACCGCATATATAGTAATCACCAGGCATTGTTCTCTGACTATATATGCGGTAATTTTCAAGGAATCCGACACTCACCTGACGAAGGAGAAAGCCTCCGAAAGCTTGTGATTTTCAAATAAAACTGTTGGACTATAACCTGGTATTGTAAGATTCCTAACAAGTGGATAAGGGAAGGCTAAAAAAAGGTTGATGAAGCACAGGGGAAGCATTTTAACGGTACACAAACACTGTAAAATATTTCCATCCAAATTTCTTTGCTAAAAAATTTGTTTATACACCGATAATGTACTGAAAAGAAAAGGACATTCACCCTGAGTTAGAGGGGTCTGCACAGGGTGATTCACTCAGCAATAGTGAAAAGGAGCAGGTACAAATGATATGGCCAGCCCAGGAAAGGGTTCATTGTAGGGCAAACTCAGCTCCAGCTGTGGTGAAGTGGATACAGATGCAGACTTTAGAGACCCAGCCTTCAAAAGAAAAATGCTTCACGTACACCAACAATTGCTCAATGCTTTGGACTGCCTGCCAGCGAGCTTTTGCACCGCGTTGCAAATGGTGTAAGAGTCTGCTGCCAACTTGTATCGGATTCTGGCGCATGGAATCATCACACTGCAGTGAAGCATACTTCCATTGATGGAAAGGAAAATCTGGAGAAGTGTATAACGGCTGGTCGATCCAATTTCAACGGTTTTACACTATCACCAAAAGTTAAAATTACCCCTCCACTTAAGAATGGGCTAGCACTTGAGTGATAATTATTTTGTAGGCATTTGTGTTAGTCATTAAAATGATAACCCGCTTTGAAATTTTTGTGTGCAGAGTGTTGCTATAGTAGCTGTTGAACCTGCAATGTTGGTCTTTGGGCAGAAATAGTTTATTGCAGCGTGAAAGGACAGGAAGAGACATTGGACGTGACTGTTAATGGGGGTGGGGCAGGGATTGTTTAAATGAAGTGCTGTACAGTGAGCTGCTGCCAAAGAGCTCTGGCTGCAGGCTGGTTTGGTGACCTCCCACTTCTTCATTATCTTCAATGTTATCTATGTTGACTTCGTCATCTGGTTGAAGGCCGTGATCCAATGGTGGCTTCATGTGTTGGACCTGCTGCACAGAAAAGTTAGGCACCATGCAGTAAACCACAACAATATGGGACACTCTCTCTGGGCTGTATTGGAGGAAACCACCAGACTTGTCCAGGCAGCAGAAGCATTGCTTGAGCATCCAATGGCCTGTTCAATGATGGCTGTACTTGACCCGTGGATCTGTTTGTAGTGCAGTTCAGCTGGTGAGCTTGGGTTTCTTCTAGGTGTCATGAACCAAGTGTGCAGGGGGTAGCCTTTGTCCCTAAGCAGCCAGCCTCTCACTTGCTGTGCACAGCCAAAGAGTGGGGGGAGGGGGGAATGGAGGATTAACCAATATGAAGGTGTCATGGCAGCAGCCAGGAAAGCGGGCATACATTATACATCACACACCAGCTGCACATTGAGGGAATGGAAACCATTGTGGTTCATGAAGGCAGCGGGCTTGTTTGCAAGAGCTCTCATGGCGATGTGAGTATAGTCAATGACGTCTTGAATTTGGGGGAAGCCTGCAATATATGTGACCCCCAGAGCTCTCTTCTGTTTTTTACCAGTTATCCATGGGGGAAGTGATGAAAGTGTTGGCTTTAGTAAAAACGTGGCATAATCATCTGCTGAATGCAAGCATGAACTGCAGACTTCCTGATGCTGCTGATATCCCCTGTTGCAGCCTGGAAGGAACTAGAAGCAAAGAGGTTGAGAGCTGTAGTAACTTTGACTGCAACAGGCAATTCAGTGCCAAGCCATGGCAGTGGGTTCCAGGTCTGGTTACAGGAGGCAACACGGGTCTGTGACAGCCTCTCTATAGAAAGGGAAGATAGATTATGAAAATAAATTAGCAAAAAATATAAAAACAGATAGCAAGAGATTCTATAGTTATATAAAAAGAAAAAGGGTGGCTAAGGCAAACGTAGGTCCCTTAGAGGATGAGATCGGGAAATTAATGGTGGGAAACATGGAGATGGCAAAAATGCTGAACAAATATTTTGTTTCAGTCTTTACGGTAGAGGACACTAAGAATATCCCAACACTGGACAAACAGGGGGCTCTAGGGAAGGAGGAGCTAAATACGATTAAAATCACTAAGGAATTGGTACTCAGTAAATTAATGGGACTCAAGGCGGATAAATCCCCTGGACCTGATGGCTTACATCCTAGGGTCTTGAGGGAAGTGGCAGTAGGGATTGTGGGTGCTTTGGTAATAATTTTCCAAAATTCTCTGGACTCGGCAAAGGTCCCGGCAGATTGGAAAACTGCTAATGTAACACCCTTATTTAAAAAGGGTAGTAGGCAGAAGGCTGGAAATTATAGACCAGTTAGCCTAACATCTGTGGTGGGTAAAATTTTGGAGTCTATTATTAAGGAGACAGTAGCGGTGAGCGGCGGCAAAGAGCGAGACCAGAGCGGGGATATAAACAGCGCGGAGAGAGCGGGAGTTCAGTCGGTGAGCGGCGGGAAAGAGTGAGATCAGAGTGGGGATATAAACAGCGCGGAGAGAGCGGGAGTTCAGTCGGTGAGCGGCGGCAAAGAGCGAGACCAGATCGGGGATATAAACAGCGCGGAGAGAGCGAGACCAGAGCTTACTCTGAGAGCGAGACTCTGAGACCAGCGGCAGTTCAAGGTGACGTCACCAGTCAGAAAGTGACGCGGCACAGGGGAGGCAGCTGATTGGTGAGTAGGTTCAGGTGAGTATTTCTACCGTTTTACTGTAAGTAAAGTAATAAGAAAGGGAAGGTCTGCAGGTTTTATAGCAGGTAGTGTTTTTTTTTAGTGAACCTAGGTCCCTAGTATAGTTAACATTTTCTAATTTCAACATCATTTAAAAGGGGTAACTAAGCTAAGGCAAGTCATGGCAGCAGACCTCGCACCCGTGATATGCCCCTCCTGCAAGATGTGGGAAGTCATGGACACTACCAGTGTCCCTGCCGACCATGTGTGCAGGAAGTGTGTCCACCTGCAGCTACTGACCGATCGTATCTCGGAGCTGGAGCTGCGGGTGGATTCACTGTGGAGCATCTGCGATGCAGAGAAACCCGTGGATAGCACGTTTAGCAAGTTGGTCACACCGCAGGTAAAGGGTATACAGGCAGAAAGTGAATGGGTGACCACCAGGAAGAGTAAGAGGTGCAGGCAGGTAGTGCAGGGGTCCCCTGTGGCCATCCCCCTCTCAAACAGATATGCCACTTTGGATGCTGTTGGGGGGGATGACTTATCAGGGGAAGGCAGCAGCAGCCAACTTCCTGGCACCACGGGTGGCTCTGCTGCACAGGCTGGGAGGAAAAAGAGTGGAAGAGTTATAGTGATAGGGGACTCAATTGTATGGGGAATAGACAGGCGTTTCTGCGGCCGCAACCGAGACTCCAGGATGGTGTGTTGCCTCCCTGGTGCAAGGATCAAGGACGTCTCGGAGCGGCTACAGAACATTTTGGAGGGGGAGGGCGAACAGCCAGTTGTCGTGGTGCACATAGGCACCAACGATATAGGTAAAAAAGGGGATGAGGTCCTAAAAGCAGAATATAGGGAGTTAGGAGGTAAATTAAAAAATAGGACCTCAAAGGTAGTAATCTCAGGATTGCTGCCAGTGCCACGTGCTAGTCAGAGTAGAAATAGGAGGATATTTCAAATGAATACGTGGCTAGAGGAATGGTGCAAGGGGGAGGGATTCAAATTCCTGGGACACTGGAAACGGTTGGGATAAATGGTTCATTCTCGGACTGGCAACCAGTAGCCAGTGGTGTTCCGCAGGGGTCGGTGCTGGGTCCCCAACTCTTTACAATCTATATTTACGATTAGGAGGAGGGGACCGAGTGTAACATATCAAAGTTTGCAGATGATACAAAGGTGGGAGGGAAAGTAGAGAGTGAGGAGGATATAAAAAACCTACAGGGGGATATAGACAGGCTGGGTGAGTGGGCGGAGATTTGGAAGATGCAATACAATATTGGAAAATGTGAGGTTATGCACTTTGGCAGGAAAAATCAGAGAGCAAGTTATTATCTTAATGGCGAGAAACTGGAAAGTACTGCAGTACAAAGGGATCTGGGGGTCCTAGTGCAAGAAAATCAAAAAGTTAGTATGCAGCAGGTGATCAAGAAGGCCAACAGAATGTTGGCGTTTGTTGCTGGGGGGATAGAATATAAAAACAGGGAGGTATTGCTGCAGTTATATAAGGTATTGGTGAGACCGCACCTGGAATACTGCATACAGTTTTGGTCTCCATACTTAAGAAAAGACATACTTGCTCTCGAGGCAGTACAAAGAAGGTTCACTCGGTTAATCCCGGGGATGAGGGGGCGGACATATGAGGAGAGGTTGAGTAGATTGGGACTCTACTCATTGGAGTTCAGAAGAATGAAAGGCGATCTTATTGAAACATATAAGATTGTGAAGGGGCTTGATCGGGTGGATGCGGTAAGGATGTTCCCAAGGATGGGTGAAACTAGAACTAGGGGGCATAATCTTAGAATAAGGGGCTGCTCCTTCAAAACTGAGATGAGGGGAAACTTCTTCACTCAGAGTGTGGTAGGTCTGTGGAATTTGCTGCCCCAGGAAGCTGTGGAAGCTACATCATTGAATAAATTTAAAACAGAAATAGACAGTTTCCTAGAAGTAAAGGGAATTAGGGGTTACGGGGAGCGGGCAGGAAATTGGACATGGATTTAGATTTGAGGTTAGGATCAGATCAGCCATGATCTTATTAAATGGCGGAGCAGGCTCAAGGGGCCGATTGGCCTACTCCTGCTCCTATTTCTTATGTTCTTATGTTCTTATGAAACATGGCCTCCTTGTGCACTGCTCCCCTGTGATCTGCAGACATATCACTCTGAGCCTGCGCACCCTATTGGGAGGGTAAGGATATCTGCGACCTCTCTTCCTCCTCTTTGGAATCCCTGCAGCTGCAGCTCCATGTGGACCTCCCACCTGTTGCTACTTCTCTCTTCATTTAGCCAGAATGGAAAGGCCAAAGGATTCCCATTTTCTGAAGTAGCTGGTATATCTTTGAGCTTCCTGAAGGTTGTGCAGCCACTGCAACCAGCCAAACATGACAGATAAATCAAAGCAAGATGTCTACCAAATTATTCCAGTGATCGAAATGAGAGTAGGTGAGTGCCCCTTTAAGTAATGCCCGAACTGTTCGTTTCGCATCCTGTGTCATCCATTATTTGTGGGTGGGCTTAAGAAGTAGTGGTAGCTGTACTGACTCACTCGAAAATGTCATCCGGTTCCTAGAGATGTCATCAGACCCTGACTTAAATATATTCAACAGGTTCCCGCCTTTTGTGGCGAGAGTGTTGGTCACCTAAATTGAGGCCTGCTTGAAAATCGCCTCATCCCGTTACCACCCTGTTCATGTTGAAAAATGGGTTGGCAAAGGAGATAAAAATTGCCCCTATATTTCCACATCTGGTCTGACATTACATTGGCCCAGAAATTGCTTTTAAAATAATGGTGAGCGTAACAACTTGCTCTTCCTGGTTCACCGGTGATGTGACAGTTCCACCTTAAAGGGATATAGGCAACTGCAATCAAAGGAATCAATGGACCAGTGCCAACTTGCTCTCCTCCCCAGCTGGAAATGAACCAATCTTGCCACAGAGCAGGTACGCTCAGGTTTTTAAGTCTAAACTAAGTTTTAACAGCATGGTAAGTCTTAGGGCTCGATTTTCGGACCCCCGAGCCGCGGGTTCGTGGCGGGGGTCTCCGAAAATCGGGGATTCCCGGGGCGGGTCCGGAGCCGGGCTCCAACCCGCCCACTTCTGGGTTCCCCAGTGACGTGCTTACATGCGCGCACAGCCCCCGCATGCGGGATGCCACTTAAGGTAATTATTTTGATACCTCAGGTCATTAGCAGACCTGATTGACATGATATTTTAGGAGGGGTGGGATTTTCATCTCAACTGAGACTGTTTCTCGTACTGGGAGAAACACTCCAAGTGGAAATGGACGTGTTGCAGCCATCAGCCTGTGGCAGCTGCAAAGGTCCATTTGACAGGTTGGGGAGCCTCATTGCAGGAGGCCACTCTGTCACTTTGGACAAAGTTTGGCCTCCACCACCCTCCTCCTAACAATCAAATTCACAAACTTGCACACTTACCCAGTTTGCAGACACATTTACCTACCTTGCGGACCCCCTCAAACGTACATCTTCTGGATGGGGGCCGCCGTAGCTGCAGTCATGACCTCCTCGGAGGACGAACAGCATCACCAGCCTCGCGGCCACGCCATTCACCTCTGACATGTGGAGCTCCACAACACAGTGCTGTGACACATCCACCTGCACAGAAGGAGGGAGGGCAACCGCAGAGAGAGATGCGTCGCAGAAGGCACTACCCTCGCCACAGGGTCTACAGACTGAGGCTCAGCTTCCTGGACCTCTCTGAGCAGCAGTGCACACGGAGGCTCAGAGTCACTGGACATGTAGTCGTGGACATCTGCAGCCTCCTTCATGCCGAGCCGCTCCCAGCTTCCAGGGTGCCATCGGGGACATCGCCGATGTCGCTCAGTCGTCTGCACAAAAGAGCCCTGCAAATACACCTACACCCACTCTGCAGTGACACAATGGGTGGCATCAGTTGTGGGTCTTCATAGTGATCCTCAGGAAAGGGCATTATTGCACAAACCAGACAAGATTCGCAAAGATGTGCCACTAGTGGTGACAATATAATATGTAATGTGAGTTGATCAGAAATCAAATATAAGTAAAAACCATGACAAATCCTCAAACACCCTTGTGCATCCCCTTCATGCTCACGACACGTTTGCCTTACGCTTCCTACTGCACATATGTGATGCATGCCCTGTGGCTGCAGCACAGGTAGTGGCAGGTTGAGTGAGGCTGGCCGTGAAAGAAATGCATGAGAGGGTGAGTATGAGATAGAGCCATGAGATTGTATGAGGATTGGGTTGAGTGGTAGTGGTGGGATGAGTACTGGCAGGTAAGATGAGGATGAGGTTTGAGTGGGTGTGAGGAGTGATGTGACAGAGTAGTGTTGGCAGTGCAGAAGGAGATGTGGGGTGGGGACGGTGATGTGGCAGATGGAGTGTAGGGGAATGAGTAAGTGTATTCACTTCGGCTGACCTACTTAGGTCACTGAAGCGCCTCCTGCACTGTATGCAGGTACGCAATATGTTGGTGGTGCAGGTGACCTCCTCTGCCACCTCGAGCCAGGCCTCCGTGGTGGCAGAGGCAGGCCGCTTCCTCCCGTCCGCCGGGGAGAAGATCTCTGTCCTCCCCCTCCTCCTCCTCACCCCATCCAGTAAGACCTGGGAGCAGCCTTCCCCCTGGGCTGCTCCATGTTGTAATTTTGCCTATTTTCTGCAGCATCAGTCAGTGGAGGACTGCCCCTTTAAATAGGGCTCCTCCAGCTGACAGCCTATGATGCGGCTGTGCAGTCCGCTCGCTATGCAGCTTTCCAGCGCGAAACCCGGAAGCAAAGGTAAGTACCTTCAATTAAGCTGCGATCACGTGTGGAGCACCCCGATTTCACTCGGCACGTTACCCACGCACCCAGTCAACCCCCCGCTGCCAACCCGCCTCCCTCCTAATATCGGGCCCTTAGTCTCTACCAAACAACCACACACTAGCACTAAAAATTAACATTTAAAAATGTGGAGTCTCTCATTACTCCTGATTTTAATAGATTTTGGACATTTAAAAAAATATATTTTTAAAAATTAAAAAAATCAAACATTTTCTTTTTACTTTTTCCTTCTGTCTCTTTTATCTCAGTCTTTTAATCTTAACCTCCCTTTATTTCGCTTTCTCTACTTATCGGGCACATCCGTGTTTTTAGTCTGCTCAGTTTGTCTATGAACTGCACTTTCTGGTTCTCATAGCACGGCTTGCTTCAAGTTGATTGAAGGGCCTTAGCGATCTTTTCACCACTTACAAGAACGCTGATGTTATTTGAACTTGCAGTTCAAGGAAGTTGCTGCCAAAAAGAACGCGGTAACTTAGTGGGTGAATTTGAATCGAACAAGTGGCGGCTACTGCTTGTTCGCCGCTTGGAACAATTAACGGGCCATTGTGTTTAAAGATCTAATTAAAAGATGCAATACATGGATGACACTGCTGTAATGTGAAACACTTCTGTTTTTACCATGGTAGACTCCTTTGACTTAGAAGCCAAGATTTTGCCATGGCCAGTAAGTTCACTGCCAAATGTTTGAGAGATTTTAACCTGTTGGTAATGGCTGCTGCCATGTAAAACACTATTCCCACTGACACAAATACTTGCAGTCATCAGTTACCACTAAAGAAGGTGAATAAAGTAATTATGGAAAGGCTGACAAAATTATCACCTTATTTTTTGTTTTTCCCTTTTGTAAATACAAGAAGAGATCAGCTTTAATTTGACCTCAAGCACGGTGATCTTTTCTAAAAATTCAACTATTAATTAGCAATTCCTTAAAAAAATTGCTGAAAGCCTGTGTACTCCTGGAACAAGTTCCAGTCAACTTGTCCTCAGTAACATAGGACTCCAATCATGTGCTTAAATTATTTTTTTGGGGCGGGAGCAATGTCAGAGGAAAGGAATTTCACTTGTTGAAACCCAGCCCCTATTCAAGCTGTTTTACCATCTCCTCACTACAGGTGGTCAGGTTTCTTGCCAGAACACAGCTGGGCAGGTGTCCCAATCTACCAGTTACTGACAGGAAGGGAAAATAAACAGAACAATGGGTACGTAGATTTACCATTCAAAGTAATTGTTGAGGAGAGGATTTGCAGAGGAAAATCTGCACCCAAGTTCTGAACATTCTGAACATTCCACCTTAGGACTGTATTGACCTTTCAACCATTGGCTCAGTGCTCTCACCAAATAATGACAAGGAAACCTCATTCCATATCTTATAAAACAAATACCCTTAGAACATTCCTGGTCCTCGGGTCACTTTTTAATAAAAACAAGCACTAATGTTACAATAAGATTGCTACATTAAGAACCAGAGAGAATATATTATCCATATACCACTAAAAGAAAACACTTGAAAAACATTTTAAAATAAAAATAAAAAATAAATTGCTTGTCCTGTGTTTTTCTTTTCCTCCCATTCTCTTTTCTTCTAATCTTTCATTTTTTTTTGTTCCTGCCTTTATTAATCTTTGGCCCTCCATTTGCCACGATATTTATGTAGCCATCAATTTGCTCAACCACCCCCTCATCCCAACCTTTCATGTCCTTGTCCCCAGCAAAAACAATATTCTCTTCCATCCTGATTGTTCCCCCTGGTATGGCCCCCATCTTTGATCCCTCCAGTCCAAGAGGCACAGACTTGAGAGTATCTGGCGCAAAACTCATTTATCTGTCCATCACCAGATCTGGCTGGACCACATTAAGTGCTCTTGACCTCACTCTCCTCTGCCAAAACTGTCTACTGCTTGAGGATCATCCTGGAAAGCAAAAGTAACCACTAGATTCTTTTCTCCACTACAAACCATCTCCTGAAATCCCTCTCCCTGTCCCTCAACCCTCACCTCCAACAAGTGCATGGGGCTCATGGACTTCTTTGTCACTAAGACTGAGATCATCTGTTCAGTTGCTTCTGCTGTTTCCTCCCTTCCCCTTGTCGACCAAGCCACACCAGCTACACCCTGTCCTAGCCCTGAACCCGTGGCTCTCTCCCTTTTTCTCTCACGTCCTCTTCAAATTCATTTTGTCCATGAAACCTTGCTCCCTTTACCCCATTCCCACTAAATTGATGATAACCCATCTTCCCTTCCTGGCCCCCATGCTAGTTGACATTATAGATAGTTTCCTCTCCTTAGATACTGTGCCCCTCCCTTTCAAAACTGCAGTAATTATCCCCCTCCTCTAAAGTACCACCCTTGAGTTCCCTTTCCTTGCACACTATTGCTTCATCTCCAAATTCCCTTTCCTCTCCAAGCTCCTTGAATATGTTGTTGCCTCTGAATTTCGTGCCTATCTTTCCTGCAACTTCCTGTTTGAATCTCTCCAATGTGGCTTCCGCCCCTGCCTCAGCATTGAAATGGCCCTATTCAAAGTCACAAATGATATCCACTGTGACTTTGGTGCATTATCTCTCCTCATCTTCCTCTTCTTCACTGCAGTCTTTGACATGGTTGACCACACCATCCTCCTCCAGTGCCCCTCATGCATTGTCTAATTCAATTGGGACAGCCATCACTTGGTTCCCATCACCTTGATATCCGATTGTAGCTATAGCATCTCCATCAATGGCTTCTCTTCCACGCTGTTATCTATGGAGCCCCCCACGGATCTATCCTTGGCCCTCCCTCTTCCTCAGCTACATGCTGCCCCTTAATGATATCATCTGTAGACATAAGGTCAGTTTCCACATATATGCTGACGACACTCTACCTCCCCAACACCTCTCGTGACCCCTCCACTGCCTCTGTGTTGCAGACTGTTTGTCCAAATCCAGTCTGGGATGAACCGTAATTTGCTACAGCCAAATATTGGGAAGACTGAAGCCATTGTCTTTGGCCCCCGCCACAAATTTATTACCCTTGCCTCGAATTCCATTCCCCTCCCACCGACTGCCTCAGGTTGAACCAGACTGTTCACAACCTCAACGACCTATTTGACACTAAGCTCAGTTTCCAACCTCATATCCTTTCAATCACAAAGACCACCTACTTTCACCTCGGGCCCTATCTCACCCCATCTGCTCCTGAAACTCTCATTCATTCATCACCTTCAGATTTGACTATTCCAATGCCATCCCATCTTTCACTCTCCATAAACTTCAGCTCATCCAAAACTCTGTTGTCCATATCCTAACTTGCACTGAGTCCCGCTCACCTATCACCTTGTCCCCGCTGACCTACATTGGCTCTCATTCCCCAATTCCTCAAATTTAAAATTCTCATCCATGTGTTTAAATTCATTTATGGCCTCACCTGTAACCTCACCCCACCATTGGTGGCTGTGCCTCAGCTGCCTAGGCCCCATGCTCTGGAATTCCCACTGTCTCTTCACCCCCCTCTCCTATCCATTCAAACTTAAAAAAATATATATTTTTAGGCTTAAATAATTTACTTACATTTTCCCTCAGCCTTGGGATCTAGCTATCCATATGGGAGGTGAGATCCAATTTGCCTCTAATTGACTTAAGACTGGCTCAATAAACCAGCTTTCCAACCAATCAAACCTCGTGTATAAAGAGTAATAGGGTCACATGGGATGACATCAACATTTACTGAACTTTTAAGTGCCAAAATAAGGGTGCTACCATTTGATGGATTATTTTGTTGGCGCTCCTGATAGTTCAATTTTGGCCCAGCAAGATAAATTGTTGGTAGCATTCTTAATTTAAAAGTTATAATTTAACCTCATGTTTGGAAGATGTTTGTAAATTATTTGAGCTTTGCTCGCATAGGTTATAATGCCTCTGAATTATGCCCTTGTAACTTCCTTGCAGATAAGCATCCCCTGAGACGGCTGTATAACTCACTGTAATATTCTGTAGACCTAAACTCTAGTGTGATACTGCATTGCAATAAATATCAGAACGTTATTCATAATTCCTGCTGAATATGTTTTGGCTTTAAGAAAGTTCTTATTCTAATCCCATTGTATGAATAAATCACAGTGATTTATGATTTATATAATTTGCACTACTTGAAAAGGTCAGATCCAGTTTAAATTCATGTTAATTGAAGTTTTCAGTTTTTTTTGACAGGTATGAAATGATCAGGGTTGGAATGCTTTAGGAATTTCTTCCCTGATGAATGTAACAGTAACTTCATTTTGATTCTCTCAGTAATTTTACCAAAGGTTGCTAACAAGTAATCACTTCTAGTTGAAATGGAAGAGGCACTTTTGACACTGCCCACTAGTGAGAATGTGGTGGGCGGGTGGTTAAAATGGTGGCAGGGCACTTCCCACCATTTTAACTATCGGTTATTTTGCAGTGTTGGGGCCACCTGTCACAGGCGAGTGAGGTCCTCATAAATATTTAAAAATCGGGGTCCAATAACACAATTTGGATTCCAAAGCATTTTTTACTTAGGATTGCGCAAGTTGCACATGGTGCCAGCCTGCCAATGAAACCTGACAGCAGGCAGGATTGGGGCCTTGAAAAGTCCAAGTTAAGTTAGAATTTTTAATTATTTGAAGGTTTCTTCATGGGCCTCCCCTGCCCTGAGCTTCCCTGCTCCTCTCCCAACTGTGATCGTCTCTGGACACTCCTCCTGACCATTTACCTCATGCAGGGGAATGTCCCTTTAGGTCCCTGGCAATGGCCTCCTGCCACCTAAAATCTCGCTCCCGCCCACCGGCCATATAAAGATTCCTGCTGGGTTTCAGGTGGGATCCGAACTCCAAAATAGTAATGAGGCCCAGGCTACCTGAAATTGGATCTTTCCACATGGACGAGCTGTCTCTGGAGGTGCAGCAGGTTGCCTGAAATATTAAAAGGAGGCCCAAGGACCAATTTTGGGTGGTCCTTGGGCTGTCCTCTTGTGGTACATGCAACATGTATGCCACCTGGTTCGTGCCTGATAACGGGCATAAACCAATTTATCCCTCATAGCGTTACTCTTGTGCTAAGAGGTAGACCTCTAACAAGTCAAAGAGGTACATACATTGTAATTGAATTGGTGCATAAAACTGGATTAAAAATTGTTATTTCCTTGGAGAAACTGCTTACCATCAGAGAGCCAAATTATTTCCTCTTGGTTTTCTTGTCTCTTTTGACATCAACAATGTTGTTGATATCATTATCGTGTCAATCTGGCAGGTAAATTCAGGCCCTTTATTCTGAACGGTTTCCTTGTTCTTTACACGTTGGTGTGTGAAAAAGCCAGTTCCAGAATGACATCAATATTTAACGGAGTTATTAAAAGTAGGATGAGGGTTAAGTGAGGACATCAACTGCAAGATGAAATTAATCCAGAAGTGTCAGTTTCTTATACTATATACTTATGAGTTTGATTCTTCCTGCACAGATTCTATTTATTTTGCATTGCTGATTTTGCACAGCAGTAACAAGTAATTTCAGGCATTTTTCCATCCTGCAATTTTCTCTCCTACTCCCTTCCCCACAAGACGCCGACACATGTGCTATGGTGCAGCTCCACGGGTGCTGACCTCCAACACTTTGCCCAAATGGCCATAAGTGAGACAGGCTGTTTGACCATGGGGGCCAATACAGCTGAGGGTGATCCTGTCCTCATCTGACATCTGCATATGCATTTTCCAGCAGGAATCAATGGATAGTAATCAGGAATGGGAATCCTGCCAGATTTTTCATCTTCCTAGATCAGGGGTATTGGGATCAATCGCAACCCATACTGCTATCCTGGCTGAGATCGCCAGCACAGATTGGGCATTGAAAATGTGACCTTCCTTCTGTATCTCCGAGTTTTCTACATTCGATGTCTGCCATATGTTTAGAGTGACCTTAAAAAGAGAAGCCTTTGTTTCTGGACATCTGTATTCATTTGCTCAGCTATCTGAACTGACTTCTTAACTAGCATCAGTGACTCATCGGAGTGCTGATAGCATTCCTGGCAGGAGCTTTAGAGAATTAGCACAGTTAGTTTTGATAGGAACTTGCAGAATAAGTTAGTGTCTGGGAGATGCGGCAGATGCAGTTTAGTTTTACCACACTGGGAGGCAGCTTAGACTTTAGAAACTATTTAGTCTGGAAAATTGTGGGAATCTAATCAGGAAAATAAGCAAGTGCAGATAACTGGTGCAGCTACTTCTTCACCCTGACATGATTCAGTGAGGTGATGTAATCCAGCCATTAACACACTTCAACTTCGAAAACTGTGTCTGCCATTGATTTCCAAGGAAAACAAAGTCTATAGATTTTAAAAACCGTACTTCCTGTTGAAATTTATTTAAAATCTTTCCAGAAAAATCTATCACCCCAAAATTAGATGTATGCGTTGGATTTTTTTGTAAGGCTGCCAGGTGAAAGGAACACATCGCAGGGTCTTCAAACCCACAGGGTTGGTGGTAGCACAACAGCAGGACTGAGGTTTTACAGTTAGGCAACAGGGTCTAACAGGGCAACAGAGCAGAGGCTGTCAGGACGCTGCACTCCCCTGGGTTTCAGAAACATTCGCTGCTGCACGATTCTTCAACTGAATAAATAAGACATGACCTCTCCCATAGAACGCCGTTACAGTTCTGCTCCAATAATTGGTCTAAAAGATACGTGCCTCCCTAAGAAGAGTGATTTATTTTCAATGTGGCATGCTCCATATAGCAAGGCAATTCAGTGTAGGTTTTGAAAATGCATATGAACATCTGGAAAGAAAGGCAAGGAATGACCATGGATGCTCACCCTTTCTGGTAGATGGTGCAAGCTCACGTAGCGCCCTCCCAACTCCTGGAGGAGGCAAAGACACAGGAACTAATCTGTGGCCAATTTCAGGCAAAACTGGCAAGTTTCTTCCTGGCTCTTGAAAAGAATCAAGCAATCTCCAAGAGACTGGCTAACAATGATGCATCACTAGACAAGTTTAAATTTAACTAAATTAGCCTTGCCGTCCTTCCCCCCCCCCCCCCCCCCTGGATATATCCCAATGTCCTTAGGATCATAGGACTGTACACAACCAAAATGCAACAATTCCATTCATTGGGTCAATCCTAAATTCAGAGACTTCTACCCCACTTTATCTTTCATACACTTCAATTGCCCTTTCTGCTGAAAAAAAATCCATTACCCTCTTGAAATTTATAACATCCTTTTTTTGCATTGCTTCCATATAATTGCCAACCTTTGCATGAGAAGTTATGTTTTAGCCATGTATTCACCTTTTCTCATTTGAGCTTGAATCCATGTTCTCTTGTTCTAGAGCTTGTATTAATATTAAGCATTGCTTTGGGATCCAGTTTACCTATTTGCTTTAGGATTTTGAATATAAGATAAGATCTCCTTTAAGCCGCGTGAACATCCAATATGAATATCCCAAGTACCTGTAATCGTTCCACATAGTAGCACAGGCGCTATTGATGCCGTTTCTCCTGGATTTCCACCGAAAATTACGATGGGAGATTGGGAGAACATCCCCCCCCCCCAACCATGTAAATTCCAGGTGAGTATTCACAGTACCTTACAAGCTTGCTATCTTTCAGTAAATCACCAAGGCTTTATCGACAGCACCTCCCAAGCTCGCGACCTCTACTACCTAGAAGGACAAGGGCAGCAAGTGCATGGGAACAACACCACCTCCAATTCCCCTCCAAGTCACACAACATCCCTGTTCGCTGTTCCTTCATTGTCGCTGGGTCAAAACTCTGGAACTCCCTTCCTAACAGCACTGTGGGAGAACCTTCACCACACGGACTGCAGCGGTTCAAGAAGAATGCTCACCACCACCTTCTCAAGGGCAATTAGGGATGGGCAATAATGCTGGCCTTGATAGCGACATCCATAACCCAAGAATGAATAAAAAAATATATCAGAACAACAAAAATACTTCTCCTGAGCTGTCTTTCATCATAACTTAATCCCTGAAAATTGTTGCTCATTTCTTATGTAGTGCCATGGAGTCAAACCAGCACAGATCCTGTGCTGGTGTAGACTGTAGACTGATCTAAGGGCAATTGTAAACAATTTTACAACACCAAGTTATAGTCCAACAAATTTATTTTAAATTCCACAAGCTTTCGGAGGCTTCCTCCTTCGTCAGGTGAACGGTGTGGACCTGACGAAGGAGGAAGCCCCCGAAAGCTTGTGGAATTTAAAATAAATTTGTTGGACTATAACTTGGTGTTGTAAAATTGTTTACAATTGTCAACCCCAGTCCATCACTGGCATCTCCACATCAGATCTAAGGGCAGGTAGCTCAATCCAAATTTGCAATTGGAACACTTGGCTACAGAGTTGTCCGTCAAAAGGACTATAACTGATCCTTGACCCTGTGCCTGCTCCCAGGTCTCATACACAGCTGTCAATTAAAACCACACACGCCCTCCCCCCAGACTGGCTTGATCTGTTAATCTAAACCAGATACCTTGACTGATCTGTTTCAAGATCCTGTGGAGATAGATAGGAACAAAAGACCTTAAAACACTGTACGACTCATAAACATCCAAACAATGCTTCAAAAAAGATACACAGGATACTAGCCCTTAGATTGAATTGCAGCTATAATAATCCAGTTGCCAAGAGATTGATACCGTTAACTCTAAATTCAGTCAATATTTGCCTATTATTCTCCTCTTTGTTTGACAGAAGGCAAGACACAGCTATATATTAATAGGCCTTCATCAGTCAGAACAAAATGTGCATTTTCTGTACATTGCAGAAATAACTCACAGAAACAATAATTAACCCCATGTGTACTGTGGTCAAGGATAGAAAAACAATTGATAAACTAACACAGACAAAAATGTTTCATTTCTGTCACCGTGGCACTGTATCAAAGGTTTTCCTAAAGTCCATATTGACTAAGTTCACCTTGTCAGCTAGCTCAGTTATATCCTCAAAGAACTCTAGTATACCAATTGAGCAAGATGTACCACATGTAAAGCCATGTTAACTACTGTTTATCAAAGCAGGGCCAAAATTCCTTGGCCAGTCTGGTGTACTCCCACAGTAATTCTGGTGGAAATGTGGCGGAGGGGCTGCAAACTATGTCAGGACCCAGATATGCTGGGTCACAGCCTAAAGTTGAAATTCCAATGACCTCATTGTGGAGGTGTCTATGACTTATATGCCAACGAAGTGACATCCTACTGACACTCTGGCGCGGTCAGCAATGGAGGTCATTGGCAGGTACGATTCCGGTGTAATTGGCAAGATCGCGACCCAAGGAATTTCAGGGCCACTATGTTTCTCCTGATGCCTCCCTAATTTCTCTTTTTATTATTTTACCCCATAGTCACCTCTTTCCAGGTTGATAGAGCTTTCTTAATAACTACCCTTTGCAGCTTCGAATTGCAGCATTAACATCAGGAGAAACATAAGGACTCAATTTTTATCCCCTCCATCACTGGTGTACTGTGGGTACAGTACGTACAATATCTAATATGCACTGGTTACTTCAACAGCAGCTCCCTCTTCTATGACTTCTACCATCAAAAGCAGCAATGTCATGGGAACACCATCACCTGCAAGTTCTCTTCCAAAATATATTTATGTTCCTTCATAGTCACTGGGATTCTGGAAATCCCCACCTAATACCATGTGGGAACAGGATCAGCACAAAGGCATTACCGGTTCAAGGAGAAGGCCCACCAACAACTAGGGATGGGCAATAAATGCAGCCTTGCCAGCATCAGCATATCCTGAGAACAAATTTTTAAAAAGTAATAATCAACATGGCTTTACAGGTGGCAAATCTTGCTCAGGTCTTTGAGAATATAATTGAATTAGCTGACAAGGGGAACCCTTAGATTTAATCTGTCTGGGCATTACCAAATCCTTTGATGCAAAACCACATAGGAGTTTACAAAGTAGAAAGGCATAGAAAGGGCTAAGCTTTTGAAGAGTATAACTAATTGTTGAATCAGGTATTGCAAAGTTCAAGATCACAGTTCTATAGTTTCCTGGGTTATCCTTCTGCCCTTTTTATAAATTGGCACTACATTTGCTTCTCTCAAGTTCCTTGCCACAGTTCTTGTGTTCATTGATTCCCTTAAAATATCCATCAAGTTCTAACTAATTTAATTTGCCACCTCCTTTCATACTCTATCATGCCTTGGTCTCTTTTGAGGATTGATTCTGCAATCCTGCACTCCCTGCAGGGAAGCTGTGCTAAAAGGGAGTGTGGGTCAGTCAGTGATTGGGCTACAACAGTCCTGATTCTCCAACCCGTGTTCCTGTAAAGCACGACTCCCCTCTGGGAACTTGGGCTTGTGGAATCATATCTTTAGTGACCTTGGTCTGTCACCTCTTCGTGGGTAATTTCTATATTTAGCAGTTTTTTTTCCTCTTGCTTTTTACTGGTAAAGTTACTGGTAAACTCTGACACAAAGAAATCATTAAGGGCATCTGCCATTCCTTGGTCATTTGTTATCACGTCCCCCAAGGTCTCTCAGAGGTCACACTATTTGCTTTGTCACCTGTTTTGCCCGAATATATTTATAGAGACCTTTCATGTTTTTTATATTTGCTCCAATCCTTATCTTATTTGTCTGGAATTTTTGCCGGGGGTTCTTTGATCATCTGCCATAACTTAGGCAGAATATCAGCAGAAACCCTGGAGAAACAGTTGTTTATGTTGTTTCTCTGGGGTTTCTGCTGGTCTTCTACCAAAGTTATGGCAGACAGTAAGAGAGAATCCTCATCAAAATTTTACTCCATAATCTTAAGGTGTTCTCTACTACTAAATCACAAGTTATCAATTGCTGATCTGAGAAGTACTTCAGAGGAAAAGTGATGAGCAGAGGCAAGGTATGTTCTGTATGGGAGAGGAAACTTGCTTGAAGACTCCTCGCCAGGCTATCATTGAACTCCCCTTGGCAGCTGATACATAACAGCATTGAGGGAAGTCTTGGAGCAGGCCACCCAACTTCTCTTTCAGTGGAGAAGGCACTTAGCTAATCAGGAATAATGGAGAGGAAATAAA
Organism: Heptranchias perlo; assembly: GCF_035084215.1. Taxonomy (NCBI): domain Eukaryota; kingdom Metazoa; phylum Chordata; class Chondrichthyes; order Hexanchiformes; family Hexanchidae; genus Heptranchias; species Heptranchias perlo. The sequence goes on from NC_090327.1 coordinate 60,973,701, forward strand.
AGAAAGATAAATTACCCACACAAATTACGATCAGTTGTTGAAATAAGCATTGATTTATTTGATATATTGCAAGTAGTCAAGCACAACAACTCTTTTCTTTTAACATGAAAAGAAATAACTGTCATCGTGTTTCCAATTCTCCAACTTTCTGATGTACAACGTTTATCTGAGGATTATATATGTGTTATCATTAAAACAGTTGCTATGACTCCTGACTTGCTGGGCCAATGAAAATATCATAGTATGGATGCCATTCATTATATTTATAGACTTTCCAATGAAATTGATGGAAATGAAGAACGGACAGCCTTCTATAAGAGACAGCCAATCCACAATGGCAGTTTTATGGCTGGGCGGCAAGTTGAAAACCTATCCATTCATCTTCTGTTGCATTCCATATCAAATTATCAATGGTGTTTCAGCATCAAAATTATACCAAAGCACGTCAAGATATTTTGAAGTAAATAATGAGTTATGCCTAATACTGAAATGCATACTTTTACAGAGAAACTTTATATAAATGATTTGCATTTACAGCTATTCAGAGTATTGTTCTTCAAATGCCAGTTTCTACAAAATTAAACAGGGAGGTAAGGTGGTAAGTTTTCCCTCCTATTCTTTTCAAAATTGGTAGTGTCTTGCACTATGTCTTTAGCCCTTTACCTTGGTCTCTCAATTAAAAAATAATTAGCCCCTGAAAATGTGGAGACTGTTGAAGTGTTTGTAGAACTGTACATTATATTTATAGGGTTTCAATCAATTGTGGAGGTAACATCAGGCACCATATATTGGTATGATATGATGAAAGATGAAACACATTCCTACTCATTTTGGTTTTGCAAATTTGCACTGAACCGAGACTCCAACTGTGAAAGAACTCAGGAAAAATTGTTTAAAAAATTATATTTAATGTTTGCCAGCTAAGGCCTTTATATTTCATTACTCCCCAGAGATCCTGTAACATTTTCTGGGCCACGTTACATATTTTTAAAAAACATTAAATAATTTCTTTCCTTTAGCACAGAACAACACATCCAAGCAATTCTAAGCCTCCAGGGAAGAGGTTAAATGACAGTAATGGTGCATGATTGTGTCATTCATGTCATTAGAACATTCCATATCCATGAGGCGTACATATGTAGCTTGATTTTGTTTGTGGGAATTTATCCCCAAAAATATTTATTGTGATAACAGTTTTGAAGTGATGTTTATAAACATTGGCTTCCCTGTGAATTTTATCTTTCTATTAAATCAGACAGAGAAGCAGCCTGCAATCCTTGAATAGGTTCCTGTGTTGTAGTGATGAGGTTTACGTGCTGTAGGTAACACAGTATATTGCAACTCCACTGTAATTAAGCACAGTAATGAGATGTACTTAACTGTTAACATAAAGCATTCACACACAAGTGTGATGAGGTTACTAATGTGAGGAACACAGTGATGTAGCCTGTTCATCTGAAGGCACCAACAGGCCCAAAAATGCCATCCTTCTGCTAGGATGTTAGTTAAGAATGATCCAGCTGACAAACAGAGATAAGTATCGGATCCTGCTGAACCAAACCAGTCCCAGCTAAAATATTTGGTTCACAAAGGTCAAGCAATTTTACAAACTATGTAAATATGGCCCACTAAAAGCATCTAACATCAGCATAGATTGGTTAAGGTGTTTTGCTACTGGACAACTCATGGTTCTGGTATGGTGTCCGAGGAAGATGGAAGCTGATCTCTGCTGAGACAAAAACTTGTGGCATAGAAAGAAAGAACTTGCCTTTCATGACCTCAGGATGTCTCAAGGCACTTTACAGCCAATTAAGTATTTTTTGAAGTGCAGTCACTGTTGAAATGCAGGAAACACGGCAGCCAATTTGCACACAGCAAGGTCCCACAAACAGCAATGAAATAATGTCCAGAGAATCTGTTTTAGTGATGTTGGTTGAAGGATAAATATTGGCCAGGACACCAGGGAGAACTCCCCTGCTCTTCTTCAAATAGTGCTGTGGGATCTTTTATATCCACTTATGAGAGCAGACAGGATCTTAGTTTAACATTTCATCTGAAAACAGCACCATCTGACAGTGCAGCACTTTCTCAGTACTGCACTGAAGTATCAGTCTAGATTTTATTCTCAAATCTCTGGAGTAGGACTTGAACCCACAACCTTCTGACTCAGAGGTAAGAGTACTACCACTGAGCCAAGAGTGACACCGCACTGCAAAATCATCAAACCCTGGACATTGTGGTAAAACCTTTGTGATATTTGATGGGGTGAGACATCTTGTCATCATTAGGGGTATAGAAGGTGAAATTCCTCTTTCAATGAAAAACAAGAGACTGCCCGCTTTTCTCCTCAATTAATGTTTGCCTCATAAAATTGTATTTGCAGAAGTTGCATGTTTTAAAACTGTGCAGTTGTGTGATCCCATTAGTGGATTGTTCATTACAGATTTTAAAAAAAACATTCTTTTTTTTGTTAAAAGACAAATTTCAGGACATAGAAAAATTCAAGTCTTAGAACAGCATTAATTTTTTTTCTCTTCAATTTTCGTCCCTCCACTCTTGAAGGCACTGACTCATTCTGGGATACATTTCCACGGCTGCCAGTCACGATCCAATACCTCACACAAGTGGTTATTCTTCATTTGTGAAACTAGACAAGTGTTGGGAGGCTACTGGATCATGAGGGGCATCATAGCGAAGCCGTTCCTGCCCTCACCTTTTGACAGGACGTTGTGATGAGGAGTGGGAACCCTGGCTGATTTTCATCTTCTCTAGCCCAGGGGTTCTGAGATGAATTGAAGCATCCCCTTGCCACCTCTGCTGAGGTCAACTAATCAGGTATAACATTTTATCTATGGTAATCTACAACTCTGAAATTAAACTGGGAAACTAGTGCTTGATAGCTCAACGTGCCCACCTAAAATTCATCCCTGTGCTATTTTGGTGGATGTATTAACCCATTTATTTTAAAC